>NW_027362772.1:310885995-312085995 GCF_046119375.1 Phyllobates terribilis
CTGCACTCACTATTCTGCTGGTGCAGTCACTGTGTACATACATTACATTACTGATCCTGAGTTACATCCTGTATATACTCCAGAGCTGCACTCACTATTCTGCTGGTGCAGTCACTGTGTACATACATTACATTACTGATCCTGAGTTACTTCCTGTATTATACTCCAGAGCTGCACTCACTATTCTGCTGGTGCAGTCACTGTGTACATACATTACATTACTGATCCTGAGTTACTTCCTGTATTATACTCCAGAGCTGCACTCACTATTCTGCTGGTGCAGTCACTGTGTACATACATTACATTACTGATCCTGAGTTACTTCCTGTATTATACTCCAGAGCTGCACTCACTATTCTGCTGGTGCAGTCACTGTGTACATACATTACATTACTGATCCTGAGTTACATCCTGTATTATACTCCAGAGCTGCACTCACTATTCTGCTGGTGCAGTCACTGTGTACATACATTACATTACTGATCCTGAGTTACCTCCTGTATTATACTCCAGAGCTGCACTCACTATTCTGCTGTGCAGTCACTGTGTACATACATTACATTACTGATCCTGAGTTACCTCCTGTATTATACTCCAGAGCTGCACTCACTATTCTGCTGGTGCAGTCACTGTGTACATACATTACATTACTGATCCTGAGTTACCTCCTGTATTATACTCCAGAGCTGCACTCACTATTCTGCTGGTGCAGTCACTGTGTACATACATTACATTACTGATCCTGAGTTACTTCCTGTATTATACTCCAGAGCTGCACTCACTATTCTGCTGGTGCAGTCACTGTGTACATACATTACATTACTGATCCTGAGTTACCTCCTGTATTATACTCCAGAGCTGCACTCACTATTCTGCTGGTGCAGTCACTGTGTACATACATTACATTACTGATCCTGAGTTACATCCTGTATTATACTCCAGAGCTGCACTCACTATTCTGCTGGTGCAGTCACTGTGTACATACATTACATTACTGATCCTGAGTTACATCCTGTATTATACTCCAGAGCTGCACTCACTATTCTGCTGGTGCAGTCACTGTGTACATACATTACATTACTGATCCTGAGTTACATCCTGTATTATACTCCAGAGCTGCACTCACTATTCTGCTGGTGCAGTCACTGTGTACATACATTACATTACTGATCCTGAGTTACCTCCTGTATTATACTCCAGAGCTGCACTCACTATTCTGCTGGTGCAGTCACTGTGTACATACATTACATTACTGATCCTGAGTTACTTCCTGTATTATACTCCAGAGCTGCACTCACTATTCTGCTGGTGCAGTCACTGTGTACATACATTACATTACTGATCCTGAGTTACTTCCTGTATTATACTCCAGAGCTGCACTCACTATTCTGCTGGTGCAGTCACTGTGTACATACATTACATTACTGATCCTGAGTTACTTCCTGTATTATACTCCAGAGCTGCACTCACTATTCTGCTGGTGCAGTCACTGTGTACATACATTACATTACTGATCCTGAGTTACCTCCTGTATTATACTCCACAGAGCTGCACTCACTATTCTGCTGGTGTAGTCACTGTGTACATACATTACACTACTGATCCTGAGTTACCTCCTGTATTATACTCCAGAGCTGCACTCACTATTCTGCTGGTGTAGTCACTGTGTACATACATTACATTACTGATCCTGAGTTACATCCTGTATTATACTCCAGAGCTGCGCTCACTATTCTGCTGGTGCAGTCACTGTGTACATACATTACATTACTGATCCTGAGTCACCTCCTGTATTATACTCCCAGAGCTGCGCTCACTATTCTGCTGGTGCAGTCACTGTGTACATACATTACATTACTGATCCTGAGTTACCTCCTGTATTATACTCCAGAGCTGCACTCACTATTCTGCTGGTGCAGTCACTGTGTACATACATTACATTACTGATCCTGAGTTACCTCCTGTATTATACTCCAGAGCTGCACTCACTATTCTGCTGGTGCAGTCACTGTGTACATACATTACATTACTGATCCTGAGTTACCTCCTGTATTATACTCCAGAGCTGCACTCACTATTCTGCTGGTGCAGTCACTGTGTACATACATTACATTACTGATCCTGAGTTACATCCTGTATTATACTCCAGAGCTGCACTCACTATTCTGCTGGTGCAGTCACTGTGTACATACATTACATTACTGATCCTGAGTTACTTCCTGTATTATACTCCAGAGCTGCACTCACTATTCTGCTGGTGCAGTCACTGTGTACATACATTACATTACTGATCCTGAGTTACATCTGTATTATACTCCAGAGCTGCACTCACTATTCTGCTGGTGCAGTCACTGTGTACATACATTACATTACTGATCCTGAGTTACATCCTGTATTATACTCCAGAGCTGCACTCACTATTCTGCTGGTGCAGTCACTGTGTACATACATTACATTACTGATCCTGAGTTATCTTCTGTATTATACTCCAGAGCTGCACTCACTATTCTGCTGGTGCAGTCACTGTGTACATACATTACATTACTGATCCTGAGTTACTTCCTGTATTATACTCCAGAGCTGCACTCACTATTCTGCTGGTGCAGTCACTGTGTACATACATTACATTACTGATCCTGAGTTACTTCCTGTATTATACTCCAGAGCTGCACTCACTATTCTGCTGGTGCAGTCACTGTGTACATACATTACATTACTGATCCTGAGTTATCTCCTGTATTATACTCCAGAGCTGCACTCACTATTCTGCTGGTGCAGTCACTGTGTACATACATTACATTACTGATCCTGAGTTACTTCCTGTATTATACTCCAGAGCTGCACTCACTATTCTGCTGGTGCAGTCACTGTGTACATACATTACATTACTGATCCTGAGTTACTTCCTGTATTATACTCCAGAGCTGCACTCACTATTCTGCTGGTGCAGTCACTGTGTACATACATTACATTACTGATCCTGAGTTACCTCCTGTATTATACTCCAGAGCTGCACTCACTATTCTGCTGGTGCAGTCACTGTGTACATACATTACATTACTGATCCTGAGTTACCTCCTGTATTATACTCCAGAGCTGCACTCACTATTCTGCTGGTGCAGTCACTGTGTACATACATTACATTACTGATCCTGAGTTACATCCTGTATTATACTCCAGAGCTGCACTCACTATTCTGCTGGTGCAGTCACTGTGTACATACATTACATTACTGATCCTGAGTTACATCCTGTATTATACTCCAGAGCTGCACTCACTATTCTGCTGGTGCAGTCACTGTGTACATACATTACATTACTGATCCTGAGTTACTTCCTGTATTATACTCCAGAGCTGCACTCACTATTCTGCTGGTGCAGTCACTGTGTACATACATTACATTACTGATCCTGAGTTACATCCTGTATTATACTCCAGAGCTGCACTCACTATTCTGCTGGTGCAGTCACTGTGTACATACATTACATTACTGATCCTGAGTTACATCCTGTATTATACTCCAGAGCTGCACTCACTATTCTGCTGGTGCAGTCACTGTGTACATACATTACATTACTGATCCTGAGTTATCTTCTGTATTATACTCCAGAGCTGCACTCACTATTCTGCTGGTGCAGTCACTGTGTACATACATTACATTACTGATCCTGAGTTACTTCCTGTATTATACTCCAGAGCTGCACTCACTATTCTGCTGGTGCAGTCACTGTGTACATACATTACATTACTGATCCTGAGTTACTTCCTGTATTATACTCCAGAGCTGCACTCACTATTCTGCTGGTGCAGTCACTGTGTACATACATTACATTACTGATCCTGAGTTACTTCCTGTATTATACTCCAGAGCTGCACTCACTATTCTGCTGGTGCAGTCACTGTGTACATACATTACATTACTGATCCTGAGTTATCTCCTGTATTATACTCCAGAGCTGCACTCACTATTCTGCTGGTGCAGTCACTGTGTACATACATTACATTACTGATCCTGAGTTACCTCCTGTATTATACCCCAGAGCTGCACTCACTATTCTGCTGGTGCAGTCACTGTGTACATACATTACATTACTGATCCTGAGTTACCTCCTGTATTATACCCCACAGCTTCACTCACTATTCTGCTGGTGCAGTCACTGTGTACATACATTACATTACTGATCCTGAGTTACCTCCTGTATTATACCCCAGAGCTGCACTCACTATTCTGCTGGTGCAGTCACTGTGTACATACATTACATTACTGATCCTGAGTTACCTCCTGTATTATACCCCACAGCTGCACTCACTATTCTGCTGGTGTAGTCACTGTGTACATACATTACATTACTGATCCTGAGTTACCTCCTGTATTATACCCCACAGCTGCACTCACTATTCTGCTGGTGCAGTCACTGTGTACATACATTACATTACTGATCCTGAGTTACATCCTGTATTATACTCCAGAGCTGCACTCACTATTCTGCTGGTGCACTCACTGTGTACATACATTACATTACTGATCCTGAGTTACATCCTGTATTATACTCCAGAGCTGCACTCACTATTCTGCTGGTGCAGTCACTGTGTACATACATTACATTACTGATCCTAAGTTACATCCTGTGTTATACTCCAGAGCTGCACTCACTATTCTGCTGGTGCAGTCACTGTGTACATACATTACATTACTGATCCTGAGTTACATCCTGTATTATACTCCAGAGCTGCGCTCACTATTCTGCTGGTGCAGTCACTGTGTACATACATTACATTACTGATCCTGAGTTACCTCCTGTATTATACTCCAGAGCTGCGCTCACTATTCTGCTGGTGCAGTCACTGTGTACATACATTACATTACTGATCCTGAGTTACCTCCTGTATTATACTCCAGAGCTGCGCTCACTATTCTGCTGGTGCAGTCACTGTGTACATACATTACATTACTGATCCTGAGTTACATCCTGTATTATACTCCAGAGCTGCACTCACTATTCTGCTGGTGCAGTCACTGTGTACATACATTACATTACTGATCCTGAGTTACATCCTGTATTATACTCCAGAGCTGCACTCACTATTCTGCTGGTGCAGTCACTGTGTACATACATTACATTACTGATCCTGAGTTATCTCCTGTATTATACTCCAGAGCTGCACTCACTATTCTGCTGGTGCAGTCACTGTGTACATACATTACATTACTGATCCTGAGTTACTTCCTGTATTATACTCCAGAGCTGCACTCACTATTCTGCTGGTGCAGTCACTGTGTACATACATTACATTACTGATCCTGAGTTACTTCCTGTATTATACTCCAGAGCTGCACTCACTATTCTGCTGGTGCAGTCACTGTGTACATACATTACATTACTGATCCTGAGTTACTTCCTGTATTATACTCCAGAGCTGCACTCACTATTCTGCTGGTGCAGTCACTGTGTACATACATTACATTACTGATCCTGAGTTACCTCCTGTATTATACCCCACAGCTGCACTCACTATTCTGCTGGTGTAGTCACTGTGTACATACATTACATTACTGATCCTGAGTTACCTCCTGTATTATACCCCAGAGCTGCACTCACTATTCTGCTGGTGCAGTCACTGTGTACATACATTACATTACTGATCCTGAGTTACATCCTGTATTATACTCCAGAGCTGCACTCACTATTCTGCTGGTGCAGTCACTGTGTACATACATTACATTACTGATCCTGAGTTACCTCCTGTATTATACTCCAGAGCTGCACTCACTATTCTGCTGGTGCAGTCACTGTGTACATACATTACATTACTGATCCTGAGTTACATCCTGTATTATACTCCAGAGCTGCACTCACTATTCTGCTGGTGCAGTCACTGTGTACATACATTACATTACTGATCCTGAGTTACATCCTGTATTATACTCCAGAGCTGCACTCACTATTCTGCTGGTGCAGTCACTGTGTACATACATTACATTACTGATCCTGAGTTACTTCCTGTATTATACTCCAGAGCTGCACTCACTATTCTGCTGGTGCAGTCACTGTGTACATACATTACATTACTGATCCTGAGTTACTTCCTGTATTATACTCCAGAGCTGCACTCACTATTCTGCTGGTGCAGTCACTGTGTACATACATTACATTACTGATCCTGAGTTACTTCCTGTATTATACTCCAGAGCTGCACTCACTATTCTGCTGGTGTAGTCACTGTGTACATACATTACACTACTGATCCTGAGTTACCTCCTGTATTATACTCCAGAGCTGCACTCACTATTCTGCTGGTGTAGTCACTGTGTACATACATTACATTACTGATCCTGAGTTACATCCTGTATTATACTCCAGAGCTGCGCTCACTATTCTGCTGGTGCAGTCACTGTGTACATACATTACATTACTGATCCTGAGTTACATCCTGTATTATACTCCAGAGCTGCACTCACTATTCTGCTGGTGCAGTCACTGTGTACATACATTACATTACTGATCCTGAGTTACTTCCTGTATTATACTCCAGAGCTGCACTCACTATTCTGCTGGTGGAGTCACTGTGTACATACATTACATTACTGATCCTGAGTTACATCCTGTATTATACTCCAGAGCTGCACTCACTATTCTGCTGGTGCAGTCACTGTGTACATACATTACATTACTGATCCTGAGTTACATCCTGTATTATACTCCAGAGCTGCACTCACTATTCTGCTGGTGCAGTCACTGTGTACATACATTACATTACTGATCCTGAGTTATCTTCTGTATTATACTCCAGAGCTGCACTCACTATTCTGCTGGTGCAGTCACTGTGTACATACATTACATTACTGATCCTGAGTTACTTCCTGTATTATACTCCAGAGCTGCACTCACTATTCTGCTGGTGCAGTCACTGTGTACATACATTACATTACTGATCCTGAGTTACTTCCTGTATTATACTCCAGAGCTGCACTCACTATTCTGCTGGTGCAGTCACTGTGTACATACATTACATTACTGATCCTGAGTTACTTCCTGTATTATACTCCAGAGCTGCACTCACTATTCTGCTGGTGCAGTCACTGTGTACATACATTACATTACTGATCCTGAGTTATCTCCTGTATTATACTCAAGAGCTGCACTCACTATTCTGCTGGTGCAGTCACTGTGTACATACATTACATTACTGATCCTGAGTTACTTCCTGTATTATACTCCAGAGCTGCACTCACTATTCTGCTGGTGCAGTCACTGTGTACATACATTACATTACTGATCCTGAGTTACATCCTGTATTATACCCCAGAGCTGCACTCACTATTCTGCTGGTGCAGTCACTGTGTACATACATTACATTACTGATCCTGAGTTACATCCTGTATTATACTCCAGAGCTGCACTCACTATTCTGCTGGTGCAGTCACTGTGTACATACATTACATTACTGATCCTGAGTTACATCCTGTATTATACTCCAGAGCTGCACTCACTATTCTGCTGGTGCAGTCACTGTGTACATACATTACATTACTGATCCTGAGTTATCTCCTGTATTATACTCCAGAGCTGCACTCACTATTCTGCTGGTGCAGTCACTGTGTACATACATTACATTACTGATCCTGAGTTACTTCCTGTATTATACTCCAGAGCTGCACTCACTATTCTGCTGGTGCAGTCACTGTGTACATACATTACATTACTGATCCTGAGTTACATCCTGTATTATACTCCAGAGCTGCACTCACTATTCTGCTGGTGCAGTCACTGTGTACATACATTACATTACTGATCCTGAGTTACCTCCTGTATTATACCCCACAGCTGCACTCACTATTCTGCTGGTGTAGTCACTGTGTACATACATTACATTACTGATCCTGAGTTACCTCCTGTATTATACTCCAGAGCTGCACTCACTATTCTGCTGGTGTAGTCACTGTGTACATACATTACATTACTGATCCTGAGTTACTTCCTGTATTATACTCCAGAGCTGCACTCACTATTCTGCTGGTGCAGTCACTGTGTACATACATTACATTACTGATCCTGAGTTACTTCCTGTATTATACTCCAGAGCTGCACTCACTATTCTGCTGGTGCAGTCACTGTGTACATACATTACATTACTGATCCTGAGTTACATCCTGTATTATACCCCAGAGCAGCACTCACTATTCTGCTAGTGCAGTCACTGTGTACATACATTACATTACTGATCCTGAGTTACATGCTGTATTATACTCCAGAGCTGCACTCACTATTCTGCTGGTGCAGTCACTGTGTACATACATTACATTACTGATCCTGAGTTACATCCTGTATTATACTCCAGAGCTGCACTCACTATTCTGCTGGTGCAGTCACTGTGTACATACATTACATTACTGATCCTGAGTTACATCCTGTATTATACTCCAGAGCTGCACTCACTATTCTGCTGGTGCAGTCACTGTGTACATACATTACATTACTGATCCTGAGTTATCTCCTGTATTATACTCCAGAGCTGCGCTCACTATTCTGCTGGTGCAGTCACTGTGTACATACATTACATTACTGATCCTGAGTTACATCCTGTATTATACTCCAGAGCTGCACTCACTATTCTGCTGGTGCAGTCACTGTGTACATACATTACATTACTGATCCTGAGTTACTTCCTGTATTATACTCCAGAGCTGCACTCACTATTCTGCTGGTGCAGTCACTGTGTACATACATTACTTTACTGATCCTGAGTTACTTCCTGTATTATACTCCAGAGCTGCACTCACTATTCTGCTGGTGCAGTCACTGTGTACATACATTACATTACTGATCCTGAGTTACTTCCTGTATTATACTCCAGAGCTGCACTCACTATTCTGCTGGTGCAGTCACTGTGTTACCTTCTGTATTATCCTCCAGAGCTGCACTCACTATTCTGCTGGTGCAGTCACTGTGTACATACATTACATTACTGATCCTGAATTACATCCTGTATTATACTCCAGAGCTGCACTCACTATTCTGCTGGTGCAGTCTCTGTGTACATACATTACTGATCCTGAGTTACCTCCTGTATTATACTCCAGAGCTGCACTCACTATTCTGCTGGTGCAGTCACTGTGTTACCTTCTGTATTATACTCCAGAGCTGCAGTCACTGTGTTACCTTCTGTATTATCCTCCAGAGCTGCACTCACTCTTCTGCCTTGTTCTCCTGGTGCAGGGTTATGAAGTGCACATGTTTGACATCTCCAGTAATCTCTCCATTCCTCTGGGAAACACATCTGAGAACTTCTTTAAGATTTCCAACCTGAAGCTCGGTCACAGTTACACGTTCAGCGTCCAGGCGCGGTGTGTGTACAGCGGTCAGATCTGCGGGGAGCCGGCGCTGCTTCTCTATGACCATCTTGGTGCAGGTAAGGTCTCTGCGGCTGCTGCTCTTCTTTCTTGATGATTCCTGTGTGTTCAGCCTCTTCTCTTCCTCTGCTTACTGTCAGTGAATGGTTCTTCTCCTTTTCATGTCTTGTATTCTTCTTCTTGTCCTCGTCTGCACAGTTCTCTCTCTCCTGATTGTTACATTGTATCAGTCACATGATCCATTAAAATATCACACTGAACTCTAATGTTTGCTCAAACATTTGGTCGACTTTTTATAAATCACAAATCTTGAATCTGCCGCACAAATATGGGTTAAAAAAAAACTACACGCACAATGGAAAACAGAGGACGAAGTGCAAAACGAATTTCAGACTGAGGTGGAAATGAAAAGACGGGAAACCTAGAGCCATATTAGGGTGACCTACCACAACGATCCGGCCCGATGGTCCTATTCACTGACAGTAAGCAGAGATTTTGGCAATGTGATTGAAACATTCAGTGTCTGTGACGTCTTCATTCCTCTATGGTTTTCAGGCGTGGAGCCGTTGCCATCCACCAGCGTGCAGTCCTCGGACGTGGCTTCGATCGTGGTCCCGGTCCTTTTCCTGCTGTTGGTGGCCATGGGCTGCGGCTTCGTTATATTGTACGTGCGACACCGGCGTCTGCAGAACAGCTTCACCGCATTTGCAAACAGTCACTACAGTTCGCGCCTCGGAGCCGCCATCTTCTCATCCGGGGATGATATAGGTAAGACAAGCGATTATCCCGATGTATAAAGTCTGTGTCCAGGGTGGTTGTGGTGGCGGTGTCCGGGGCGGTGTCTGTGTTCGTGGCGGTGTGTGGGCTGGCGGCAACGGTGTCTGGGGCAGCGGTGTCTGTATTTGTGGCGGTGTTTGGGCCGGCAGCAGCGGTGTCTGGGGCGGCGGCGGTGTCTGTGTACGTGGCGGTGTCTGGGCTGGCGGCAGCAGTGTCTGTGTACGTGGCGGTGTCTGGGGCAGTGGCGATGTCCGGGGTGGTGTCTGTGGCGGTGTCTGGGGCAGCGGCGGTGTCTGTGTTTGTGGTGGTGTCTGGGGCGGCGGCGGTGTCTGTGTTCGTGGCGGTGTCTGGGCTGGCTTCAGCGGTGTCTGGGCTGGCTTCAGCGGTGTCTGGGGCGGCGGCGGTGTCTGTGTTCGTGGCGGTGTCTGGGCTGGCCGTAGCGGTGTCCGGTGTGGTGTCAGGGGCGGCGGCGGTGTCTGTGTTCATAGCGGTGTCTGTGTTCGTGGCGGTGTCTGGGCTGGCGGCAGCGGTGTCTGGGGTGGCATCGGAGTCCGGGGTGGTGTCTGGGGCGGTGGCGGTGGCGGTGTCTGGGCTGGCTTCAGCGGTGTCTGGGGCGGCGGCGGTGTCTGTGTTCGTGGCGGTGTCTGGGCTGGCCGTAGCGGTGTCCGGGGTGGTGTCTGGGGCGGTGTCTGGGGCGGCGGCGGTGTCTGTGTTCGTAGCGGTGTCTGTGTTCGTGGCGGTGTCCGGGGTGGTGTCTGGGGCGGCGGCGGTGTCTGGGGCGGTGTCTGTGTTCGTAGCGGTGTCTGTGTTCGTGGCGGTGTCTGGGCTGGCGGCAGCGGTGTCTGGGGTGGCAGCGGTGTCCGGGGTGGTGTCTGGGGCGGTGGTGGTGTCTGGGCTGGCCGTAGCGGTGTCCGGGGCGGCGGCGGTGTCTGTGTACGTGGCGGTGTCTGGGCCGGCGGTGGTGTCTGGGGCGGTGTCTGTGTTCGTGGCGGTGTCTGCGTACGTGGCGGTGTCTGGGCCGGCGGTGGTGTCTGGGGCGGTGTCTGTGTTCGTGGCGGTGTCTGTGTTCGTGGCGGTGTCTGGGGCGGTGTCTGGGGTGGTAGCGGTGTTCGGGGTGGTGTCTGGGGCGGTGTCTGTGGCGGCAGTGATGTTTGGGGTGGTGTCTGGGGCGGTGTCTGTGTTCGTGGCGGTGTCTGGGCTGGCTTCAGCGGTGTCTGGGGCGGTGTCTGTGTTCGTGGCGGTGTCTGGGCTGGCTTCAGCGGTGTCTGGGGCGGCGGCGGTGTCTGGGCTGGCCGTAGCGGTGTCCGGGGTGGTGTCTGGGGCGGCGGCGGTGTCTGTGTTCGTAGCGGTGTCTGTGTTCGTGGCGGTGTCTGTGTTCGTGGCGGTGTCTGGGCTGGCGGCAGCGGTGTCTGGGGTGGTGTCTGGGGCGGTGGTGGTGTCTGGGCTGGCGGCAGCGGTGTCCGGGGTGGTGTCTGGGGCGGTGGTGGTGTCTGGGCTGGCCGTAGCGGTGTCTGGGGCGGCGGCGGTGTCTGTGTACGTGGCGGTGTCTGGGCCGGCGGTGGTGTCTGGGGCGGTGTCTGTGTTCGCGGTGGTGATGTCCGGGGTGGTGGCGGTGTCTGTGTTCGCGGTGGTGATGTCCGGGGTGGTGGCGGTGTCTGGGGCGGTGTCTGTGTTCGTGGCGGTGTCTGGGCTGGCTTCAGCGGTGTCTGGGGTGGCTTCAGCGGTGTCTGGGGTGGCAGCGGTGTCCGGGGTGGTGTCTGGGGTGGTGGTGGTGTCTGGGCTGGCTTCAGTGGTGTCCGGGGTGGTGTCTGGGGCGGTAGCGGTGTCCGGGGTGGTGGTGTCTGAGGCGGTGGCGGTGTCTGTGTTCGTGGCAGTGTCTGGGCCGGCGGCAGCAGTGTCTGGGGCGGTGGTGATGTCCGGGGTGGTGGCGGTGTCTGGGGCGGCGTCTGTGTTCGTGGCGGTGTCTGGACTGGTGGCAGCGGTGTCTGTGGGGTTGGCGGCGGTGTCTGGGCTGGCGGCAGCGGTGTCTGGGGCGGTGGTGGCGGTGTCTGTGGGGTTGGCGGCGGTGTCTGTGGGGTTGGCGGTGGTGTCTGTGTTCGTGGCGGTGTCTGGGCTGGCCGTAGTGGTGTCCGGGGTGGTGTCTGGGCCGGCGGTGGTGTCTGGGGCGGTGTCTGTGTTCGTGGCGGTGTCTGTGTTCGCGGTGATGATGTCCGGGGTGGTGGCGGTGTCTGTGTTCGCGGTGGTGATGTCGGGGTGGTGGCGGTGTCTGGGGCGGTGTCTGTGTTCGTGGCGGTGTCTGGGGTGGCTTCAGCGGTGTCTGGGGTGGCTTCAGCGGTGTCTGGGGTGGCTTCAGCGGTGTCTGGGGTGGCTTCAGCGGTGTCTGGGCTGGCCGTAGCGGTGTCTGGGGCAGCGGCGGTGTCTGTGTTCGTGGCAGTGTCTGGGCCGGCGGCAGCAGTGTCTGGGGCGGTGGTGATGTCCGGGGTGGTGGCGGTGTCTGGGGCGGCGTCTGTGTTCGTGGCGGTGTCTGGGCCGGCGGCAGCGGTGTCTGAGGCGGTGGCGGTGTCTGTGGGGTTGGCGGCGGTGTCTGGGCTGGCGGCAGCGGTGTCTGGGGCGGTGGTGGCGGTGTCTGTGGGGTTGGCGGCGGTGTCTGTGGGGTTGGCGGCGGTGTCTGTGTTCGTGGCGGTGTCTGGGCCGGCGGCAGCGTTGTCTGAGGCGGTGTCTGTGGCGGTGGTGTCCGTGGTGCTGACGCCTTCTCCTTTCCTTCCAGGTGACGATGATGACGACGCTCCGATGATCACCGGCTTCTCAGACGACGTCCCCATGGTGATAGCGTGAAGCTCGCGGCCGCCGGGTCTAAACCAAAATGATGTAAATATCTTCTTTTCGGAGGGGCGCCCGCCCGTCGGATTTCCGGCACTTTCAGTTGCGATACCTTATTTTTATATCGGCCAAAAAGAGAAAAAAAAAAAAAACCTTCGTCGTCGACTGTGAAATACAAAATAAGGATTTCTGGTAACCAAATCTCGGCGTTGCCGTGCGCAGAGTGCGGCCCCTTCGGCCCATCACCCGCCCCTCGCCCTGTGTCTGCTGTAAATGTGAATATATGTAATATATATATATATATGTGTGTGTGTGGAGCCCGCGCTGTCCGGGCGCGCAGGATGGAGATGCTCTGCGCGGTGCCTTACTGACTGCGTACAGGAGCCCGGCCCGCGCACCGCAGCTTGTCGCTTCTCAATGGCCCTCGTTTTCTGCCGGCGAGTCCAGGTACCGGGATCGGCGCTGAAGGTGTTAATATTTTTGGTCCGTTTTCGCTGACCTCTCATATCCTGTCTGTTCTCGTTGACCCCCACACTGTGCCCCCCACACTGTGCCCCCCAGTGCTCTGTATGACTGTAAGTCATCATTTTACATGAGAATTCCCCACTAACGGTTTCTGGGAACGCTGGGTGAGTACTGGAGCGCCAGCACAGAACCATATGCCAGTACCCAGCTTTCCCACAGGCTTGAATTACTGCTTAGCTCCACTTCAGCCATTCAGGGCTCTTGGAAAGCTGAGTAACAACCTGCTTCGTTCACTTTCACTCTCCTGAATGACAGATCTGCCTGGGATGGGATATAATGCTGTATGACGAGACGGACTGGCCATTCAGAACCCTCGGAAAGCTTGGTAACAGCCAGTAAAGCGGCACTTACATGTCCTAGGGGTTTTCTCCCAGACCTGAAGCTGTAGCGGCTATGCCCAGTTGTGGGGCCACAGAGCTGCGCTCGTAATTCTGCCATCCTCCCATGATGCGTGTTCCCGGACATACCGTACATGTGATTTGTTATTCTGAGGTTCCTGCGCTTTCTTCCTCGCTGTGATTTTAGGGGACGGAGCAGAACGAAGGTCCACACAGCTGACCGTCGTTACAGTGTGCCGGTGCGCGGCAGGGACTGGTGCGGCATTGTTTCTCCGGGCCGGTCGTGCCGCTCCGCGTTGATCTCGTCCCCTTTATTGTTCAGTTCCTCGCCAGCTCTTAGATCTCCGCTCGCTCTCAGTGACTGGAAACACTTGTTACTCCGACTCCTCACAGCTGCTCCTCCGACTCCTCACAGCTGCTCCTCCGACTCCTCACAGCTGCTCCTCCCACTCCTCACAGCTGCTCCTCCCACTCCTCACAGCTGCTCCTCCCACTCCTCACAGCTGCTCCTCCCACTCCTCACAGCTGCTCCTCCCACTCCTCACAGCTGCTCCTCCCACTCCTCACAGCTGCTCCTCCCACTCCTCACAGCTGCTCCTCCGACTGTTTCACTGCATTCTACAGGCTGAATACAATGTAACAAACCCTCAGCCCTGTGAGGAGGAGAACAACCACTGAATGGAAGGAAGCAGGAAGGATCCATTCACTTACAGCTATTGCAGATTTTGTAAATGACGAGAAACTGAAATGTAAAGTTTTGTGGTTTATTTTTTTTTAGAAAGTTATAAAACTTTTAATTATTTGATGATTGAACTTCATTTTATAATCTTGGGGGGCCCTCTGCTCCGAGGCTCACTGGCTGGCCCCTGGGAGGATTGTGGCACCCCAGGACTGGTGATATTAGGGCAGCCCCCCTTATATCTTCCTTTTTTTAACCCTTCACTGAGCGGTTCTCCGAGCCCTTCGGTCAGCGGTCCCACGCCATTATTACGCTCTCACCACACGGACGTTATTCTCTGTTCTCCGATGGGCACAGAGAAGTCAGGTTGTATCAGGGCCCCGATATCTCAGGAATGTAGCGTAGTGCCGGTGGCGGGCGGGGCGTCATGTGGCGGTGGAGCCGCTGGGTGTGATACGTCCTTGTAGCAATGTATCTTCTCTGTGATTCTGTGCGCCTTGTGCTTTGGAGGCTTTGTACCTGTAGATTCGCGGCCGTCGCCTTTTACTCTTGATTTTTATTTATCTTTATCCTGTAATTCACCAGCATCGAAAATTGCCAAAATTCTCCAGAGAAAACAATAATGTGCGGGATCCCTTCCCCCAACACTGCTTTATCGGGATCATCCTCGTGTACAACGGTTAGCATGTCCTATACTCTAGTTACATCCAGAGCGGCACTCACAATTCTGCTCATTACCACTTTCTAAATCTCACAGCACAGTTGTCGCCCCGGTGATTGCTCGCAGCGTGCTCTGCTGTGGTGCATTGTGGGAGATGCAGTGTGTACAATGGGCACAGCTCTACATACAGCACAAAGGGAATGCTTGGCCCCTGGGACTGACTTTATCTGGGGTCCTAGAACGGAAGGCTTCACCTCTGAGCGCTGAATAGTGCTAACTGATCTCAAGCATTGTGAATGCAGCTCTGGATGTGACTAGTGTCAAAGACACGACATGTCAGCAGAATTGTGAATGTAGCTCTGGGTGTGACTGGAGCAGAATACATGATGTGTCAGCAGAATTGTGAATGCAGCTCTGGGTGTGACTGGAGCAGAATACATGATGTGTCAGACGAATTAAGAATGCTGCTCTGGATGTGACTGGAGCAGAAGACGTCATGTGTCAGCAGAATTGTGAATGCAGCTCTGGGTGTGACTGGAGCAGAAGACGTCATGTGTCAGCAGAATTGTGAATGCAGCTCTGGGTATGACTGGAGCAAAAGACGTCATGTGTCAGCAGAATTAGGAATGCAGCTCTGGGTGTGTCTGGAGCAGAAGACGTTGTGTCAGCAGAATTGTGAATGCAGCTCTGGGTGTGATTGGAGCAGAAGACGTCATGTGTCAGCAGAATTTTGAATGCAGCTCCGGGTGTGCCTGAAGCAGAATTGTGAATGCAGCTCTGGGTGTGTCTGGAGTAGGAGTGATGATCCTTTGTCAGTGAGTGAAAGCTGTGTGATGATGAGCCGCGCAGTGATGTTTTCTTGTGTCCCGTCCCCGCGCTCAGCGCCCCCCGCAGAGGTACGATGGATTTGCACATTCATGTCCCCCTCCCCTGACTGTAAGCAATACGAGATGACTTGTGCCATATCACTGGACGTGGGGCGATGTGCAGCAGCGGCGCCCGGCGTCCGCTTATCATACATTCCAGTAACGTGCGTTACCCCAATAACGGACCTATAGATCTCCAGCAGCTGCAGACAATCAGACGACGGCTTTCATCCTCTCTGCACTAGTAAAGTCCCGGGAGTCTGATCGCCTGCAGCGCTGATTACTGCTATCAGGATTGTATCACCGTCTATCTGTGTATTTAAAGGGGCGCTCCACGTCTGAGTTGCCTCTAAAACTACATTAGGGAATTACATTGTGAGCGATTTATATTATATAGTCTTTCTCCCAGAATGCATTGCTCAGGGAAAGCAGCAGGTCGCCGCTACCACCTACCTGCCAGCGCCCCCTTGTGGGTGGAAAGTCCAAAGGCTGCAGCTGCTCACAGAGGGACCTGTCTTCTCCAGGCAGTGTTGTCATGGGGACAGATAGAATGTGTAACCGCTGCACTATTGTACGCTCCCTTTAAGCAGTTGCTCATAGTGCAATTCCCTGATCTATCTCTGATGCGCTTGGGTTGGAGTTCCCCTTTAAGGAGCCGTCTGATTTGTTTCCTGTCCGGTCGGAGTGCGCGAGTCCCCCACAAACCTGGAGCCGCACTGCGCCTCTGTAAATAGACGCCACTCTGGCCGCCATTAACCCCTCACCTCCCCGGACCCCCTGCTCTGCCGCCTCTGACGTTTTTATTCCACTTTTTGTGCCTTTTTTTTATGTTTCCGTGTTTTGCACAATCTCCGGATTTAATGTTCGCTGTCGTTTGTTTTTATCTTCGCATTAAAATTTATTTGGATCAAACGCTTCGTCCTCGATTTATTTCCGATCGTGCAGTGATAGTGACATGAATGATGGGGGCTGTAGTTCCCTAAAGTCGTCGTGGGGGGGGGGGGGATATCCGGTAACTGGAGATGGTCGGATGTGTCCTGTAGATGGCGGCAGAGTCCAGCGAGTCCAAGCGCTATGGTAGGGGGGGAGGGGAGGAAATAGTATATGTCGACTTCAAGGGACAACACGCACTAATAACCTCTGGGGGTTCACCCTGAAAATCAGGAAAGTGAAACTCCGCAGGAGCCACAGACGTCAGCAATCGCACTACAGAATCTGCATGTTAAATCTGTCACAAGCATCGATATCCGGGGTCATAGCCAAGAAATGGTGGTGAAATCAGAGCCCTGAATGTACGGCATGGATACAATGTAACACTGGGCAGAACTCCCTTCCTGTTTCTGCCTTGTGCCCTCATTAGTGACATATGTGGCTCCGTAGTGTAGATCCAGCGGCCCCGCTGGACTTCAGGATCTTGACCGTCCCTTCTATCCCTCCAGGCCTCCTCACAGGTCATACTGTGTGAAGACCTTACTGTACGGCTCTGCTGATGAGGAGGGACAAGGCAGGAACAGCTCTGTGTGCAGATGAAGGGCTCAGGACTTCCAGGCTGTATCCATCTGCTGTCCCTTTCACCCCAGCAGCCCCTCTGGTCTATTCCTGGACCCCTGTAGAGACACGAGCGCTCATATCTGCAGCTCGTTACAATGAACTCATCAAATGTATCACCGCGCCTCTTATTGATTTTCTCCATCTTGGGCGCAGATGTGCCGCAATGTCGCCCCGGTCTCTGACTGTCGGTAACACCTTGCTGCCTCCCTCACTCACTTTTCCATCTTGTGGCAAGAAAAGCTACATTGTGGCACAAAAATTTTAGTTCACACAACGATTGGCATAAACTGTGCCAAAATATTTTCAAAAACCTGGCACAAATCAATAAAATCCCGCCACGGTCTCCATAATGTGCACTAATGAGGGCTGATAAGCCAGGAACAGGTGTCTTCACGCTACAACCAGTGCAGAGCCACCTCACCTATCTGTGCCGCACAGCGGTCGTTCTGGATGATGTCCGCGACACCGACCGCTGCTACGATCCGCCGTAACTTGGAAATCTCCACAAATCAAGTTGGTTGTCCATTTACAAAAACATTCCAGCTTGATCCAAAAACAGTGCCACTCCTATCTGCAGGTGGTGTGTGGTATTGCAGCTTCGCTTTATTAAAGTGAACAGGGCTGAGATGTATTATCACACCCAACCTTTGGACAGGGATGGCGCCATTTCTGCAGCCATGTTTATTTAACCCTATGCAACTGCTTTAACACACCATTATGGAGACCTGTCTCCTAGTGTGAGTCATTGGTGCATTGTACACAGTCTGTACAATGGCGGCCAGATCTCGGCGCTGGGTTTCATCAGTGCATCATTCGCTGTCGGTACAATGGCGGCTGGATTTCGTAGGTGCATCTTTCGCTGTCGGTACAATGGCGTCCAGATCTCAGCTCTGGGTTTCATCGGTGCATCGTTCACTGTCAGTACAATGGCGGCCAGATCTCGGCGCTGGTTTTCGGCGGTGCATCGTTCGCTGTCGGTACAATGGCGCTGGATTTCGTAGGTGCGTTGTTCACTGTCGGTACAATGGCGGCCAGATCTCGGCGCTGGGTTTCGTAGGTTCATCGTTCGCTGTCGGTACAATGGCGGCCAGATCTCGGCGCTGGATTTCGTAGGTGCATAGTTCACTGTTGGTACAATGGCGGCCAGATCTTTGTGCTGGATTTCGTCGGTGCATCGTTCGCTGTTGGTACAATGGCGGCCAAATCTCGGCGCTGGGTTTCGTCGGTGCATCGTTCACTGTCCGTACAATGGTGGCCAGATCTCAGCTCTGGCTTTCGTCGGTGCATCGTTCGCTGTCCGTACAATGGCGGCCAGATCTCGGGTCTGGCTTTCGTCGGTGCATCATTCGCTGTCGGTACAATGGCGGCCAGATCTCGGCGCTGGATTTTGTAGGTGCATCGTTCACTGTCAGTACAATGGCGGACAGATCTCGGCGCTGGGTTTCATCGGTGCATTGTTCGCTGTTGGTACAATGGCGGCCAGATCTCGGCACTGGGTTTCGTCGGTGCATCGTTCGCTGTCGGTACAATGGCGGCCAGATCTCGGCGCTGGGTGTCGTCGGTGCATCGTTCGCTGTCGGTACAATGGCGGGCAGATTTCGGCGCTGGGTTTCATCGGTACATCGTTCGCTGTCGGTACAATGGCGTCCAGATCTCGGCGCTGGGTTTCGTCGGTGCATCGTTCGCTGTTGGTACAATGGCGGCCAGATCTCGGCACTGGGTTTCGTAGGTTCATAGTTCGCTGTCGGTACAATGGCGGCCAGATCTCGGCGCTGGGTTTCATCAGTGCATCATTCGCTGTCGGTACAATGGCGGCCAGATCTCGGCGCTGGATTTCGTAGGTGCATCTTTCGCTGTCGGTACAATGGCGGCCAGATCTCGGCGCTGGATTTCGTAGGTGCATCTTTCGCTGTCGGTACAATGGCGGCCAGATTTCGGCGCTGGGTTTCATCGGTGCATCGTTCGCTGTCGGTACAATGGCGTCCAGATCTCGGCGCTGGGTTTCGTCGGTGCATCGTTCGCTGTTGGTACAATGGCGGCCAGATCTCGGCACTGGGTTTCGTAGGTTCATAGTTCGCTGTCGGTACAATGGCGGCCAGATCTCGGCGCTGGGTTTCATCAGTGCATCATTCGCTGTCGGTACAATGGCGGCCAGATCTCGGCGCTGGGTTTCGTAGGTGCATCGTTCACTGTCGGTACAATATCGGCCAGATCTCGGCACTGGGTTTCGTCTGTGCATCGTTCGCTGTCGGTACAATATCGGTCAGATCTCTGCTCTGGGTTTCGTCCGTGCGTCGTTCGCTGTCGGTACAATGGCGGCCAGATCTCGGCGCTGGGTTTCGTAGGTGCATCGTTTGCTGTCGGTACAATTGCGGCCAGATCTCGGTGCTGGGTTTCGTAGGTTCATCGTTCGCTGTCGGTACAATGGCGGCCAGATCTCAGCGCTGGGTTTCGTCGGTGCATCGTTCGCTGTTGGTACAATGGTGGCCAGATCTCGGCGCTGTGTTTCGTCGGTGCATCGTTCGCTGTTGGTACAATGGTGGCCAGATCTCGGCGCTGTGTTTCGTCGGTGCATCGTTCGCTGTCGGTACAATGGCGGCCAGATCTCGGCGCTGGGTTTCATCGGTGCATCGTTCGCTGTCGGTACAATGGTGGCCAGATCTCGGCGCTGGGTTTCGTAGGTGCATCGTTCGCTGTCGGTACAATGGCGGCCAGATCTTCGGCGCTAGGTTTCGTCCGTGCGTCGTTCACTGTCGGTACAATGGCGGCCAGATCTCGGCACTGGGTTTTGTCTGTGCATCGTTTGCTGTCGGTACAATGGCGGCCAGATCTCGGCGCTGGGTTTCGTAGGTGCATCGTTCGGTGTCGGTACAATGGCGGCCAGATCTTCGGCGCTAGGTTTCGTCCGTGCGTCGTTCACTGTCGGTACAATGGCGGCCAGATCTTCGGCGCTGGGTTTCGTCTGTGCATCATTCACTGTCGGTATAATGGCGTCCAGATCTCTGCGCTGGGTTTCGTCTGTGCATCGTTCGCTGTCGGTACAATGGCTGCCAGATCTTAGCACTGGGTTTCGTAGGTGCACCGTTCGCTGTCGGTACAATGGCTGCCAGATCTCTGCGCTGGGTTTCGTCTGTGCATCGTTCGCTGTCGGTACAATGGCTGCCAGATCTTAGCACTGGGTTTCGTAGGTGCATCGTTCGCTGTCGGTACAATGGCGGCCAGATCTCGGCACTGGGTTTGGTCGGTGCATCGTTCGCTGTCGGTACAATGGCTGCCAGATCTCGGCACTGGGTTTGGTCGGTGCATCGTTCGCTGTCGGTACAATGGCTGCCAGATCTCGGCACTGGGTTTGGTCGGTGCATCGTTCGCTGTCGGTACAATGGCTGCCAGATCTCGGCGCTGGGTTTCGTCTGTGCATCGTTCACTGTCGGTACAATGGCGGCCAGATCTCGGCGCTGGGTTTCGTAGGTGCATCGTTCGCTGTCGGTACAATGGCGGCCAGATCTTCAGCGCTAGGTTTCGTCCGTGCGTCGTTCACTGTCGGTACAATGGCGGCCAGATCTCGGCGCTGGGTTTCGTAGGTGCATCGTTCGCTGTCGGTACAATGGCGGCCAGATCTTCAGCGCTAGGTTTCGTCCGTGCATCGTTCGCTGTCGGTACAATGGCGGCCAGATCTCGGCGCTCGGTTTCGTAGGTGCATTGTTCGCTGTCGGTACAATGGTGTCCAGATCTTCGGCGCTAGGTTTCGTCCGTGCGTCGTTCACTGTTGGTACAATGGCGGCCAGATCTCGGCGCTGGGTTTCGTTGGTGCATCTTTCGCTGTCGGTACAATGGCGGCCAGATCTCGGCGCTGGGTTTCGTCGGTGCATCGTTCACTGTCGGTACAATGGCGGCCAGATCTCGGCGCTGGGTTTCGTCGGTGTATCGTTCGCTGACGGTACAATGGCGGCCAGATCTCGGCGCTGGGTTTCGTCGGTGCATCGTTCACTGTCGGTACAATGGCGGCCAGATCTCGGCGCTGGGTTTCGTCGGTGCATCGTTCACTGTCAGTACAATGGCGGCCAGATCTCGGCGCTGGGTTTGGTCGGTGCATCATTCGCTGTCGGTATAATGGCGTCCAGATCTCAGCACTGGGTTTCATCTGTGCATCGTTCGCTGTCGGTACAATGGCGGCCAGATCTCGGCGCTGGGTTTCATCGGTGCGTCGTTCACTGTCGGTACAATGGCGGCCAGATCTCGGCGCTGGGTTTGGTCGGTGCATCATTCGCTGTTGGTACAATGGCGGCCAGATCTCGGCGCTGGGTTTGGTCGGTGCATCATTCGCTGTCGGTACAATGGCGGCCAGATATCAGCGCTGGGTTTGGTCGGTGCATCATTCGCTGTCGGTACAATGGCGGCCAGATCTCGGCGCTGGGTTTGGTCGGTGCATCATTCGCTGTCGGTACAATGGCGGCCAGATCTCGGCGCTGGGTTTGGTCGGTGCATCATTCGCTGTCGGTACAATGGCGGCCAGATCTCGGCGCTGGGTTTCATCGGTGCATCGTTCACTGTCGGTACAATGGCGGCCAGATCTCGGCGCTGGGTTTGGTCGGTGCATCTTTCGGTGTCGGTACAATGGCGGCCAGATCTCGGCGCTGGGCTGTAGATTTTTCTGGGCTGCCCTGTAAATGATGATATAATATTCTGTCTTCTGATTCTGATCCGTCCGCGGTGCAGTCACACAGGTAATCAGACTAATCGACTTTGCCCCTGAGCCGTCATGGCCGACAGATGGCGAATTGATCTGCAGGACTTGATCCATCGATCCGCTGGTCACGGATAATCTGGCACACGAGCCCCCCTCTCGTCTGATCCCCCCCCTGACACTTCCTCCTGGATTTTCCTTTGTCGGCGGAGCCTTTTGTGCCTTTGCCCCCGGTGGAAGCCAATACAAGTGTGCTGAGCCCCCTGCACCACCGCCGCCGCCGATAGGTTATTTGTCCGGGTAGGGGAGAAGAATGCGCCTTCCTGCGGCTCCTCGCTGATCGCTCGCCATTGGTTTCGATAAGAAAATAGAAAAACCAATCACATCCGACTTTACCCTTCACGTCCTAGCAACAAGCCGGAGGCTCACCTGGAGAATGACATCACGAAGAATGGCGGCGGCGGCGGCGATGCAGCAGCGGGGACAGCGCCCCCTTTTTTTTTTTTTTTTCTGCTGTCTGCAGCGAAGTTCATCTGAGGTGTCGCAGTCTGTAGTCTTAAAGCAACAGCGCGCTGCAAATCTGCAGCTGCAACCGAGAATCCTCCTCCTCCTGCCCCAGTTAAGGAAGGGTTAACGTGGTGCAGGTCGTGAATGCGGCGGCGGCTCCTCACCGGCTTTCATCCTTCTTCGCGCTGATTTGCTCCATTCCTGCATTATAAGCTGAGCGGGAGGATTCAGCCACATCCCTATTGTCAGACCGTCGCCTTCCCGTTGTACAGCGCCACGGACCAAGCGGGAGACATGGCAATGATTAGTTTAGGAATTTTTCTGCCTTTTGTTTTTCGTTTTCATTTTATTTTGATTTCTTTCCGTTTGTTTTTTTTTTTTATTGTCGTGTATTTATTATTCTCTATTATTTTTATGCATTTTATTTGCTATTATGTTCATTGACTATTTTTTAGTTTATTTTTTTTTATTGATATCTGTTAATAGCATTTATTATTTGTGCTCGGAATTTTTTTTTTATATATATATTCTATTTTCAGGTTTTTGCTTTTATTAGTAACAGGTATTGAGTCGTCAGGCCGCACGTTCTCCTAGATTGTCAGCTCCTCCGATCACAATGACTCCAGATTTACATAGAAGTAAATGGTGGAGAATATTCGGGAGGATCACGGGCTGCGGCGGATAATCGGATCAGCACCCGGATCCCCCCAGTGTACAGACCTGCGGACTCTGCATTATGGTCCATTCTGGGGGGGTGCACAGTATTAACCACTTATGTGCCACATCATGTTCAAAAAGGTTTAAAAAAAAAAAAGCTAATTCTTTTCAACAATTTACAAATATAGCAAAGAGGCGGCCGGAGCAATAGATAGAAAATCATGGGTTTGTTTTGTGTTTTAGATTTTTTTTCTTTACCCTTTTTTGAATTTTTGTCTTTGCCTTCTTGCAAGATCAGATCTGCGTCCTAGCCCCCCTAGGGCTCCAGGTACCCCCATAGGTCTCCAGCCCCCCCATAGCTCTCCAGCCCCCCCCCCATAGGTCTCCAGCTTCCCCTATAGGTCTCCAACTCCCCCCATAGGGCTCCAGCTCCCCCCATAGGTCTTCCGCCCCCCCATAGGTCTCCAGCCCCCCCATAGCTCTCCAGCCCCCCCCATAGCTCTCCAGCCCCCCATAGCTCTCCACCTTCCCCCATAGGTCTCCAGCTCTCCCCATAGGTCTCCAGCTCCCCCCATAGGTCTCCAGCTCCCCCCATAGGTCTCCAGTCCCCCTATAGGTCTCCAGCTCCCCCCATAGGGTTCCTGCTCCCCCCCCCCCATAGGTCTCCAGCCCCCCCATAGCTCTCCATTCCCTGGAAATCTGTGAGTTGTGTGTGGAGAATCCTCTGTAGAGGTGATGCCGGATCAGTGGACTTTCCAGACTATTGGACCTTGTGGAAGGATAAGTTTGATGACTTTTAACTCTTTATTAGGAGACAGTCACAACCAAAGGCTCCGGCTGATAGACAGTGTCTGTTGGAGTTGGGGGGTTGTCTGTTCTTCTTGTGTTAGGTTCAGCCTACTACTTGGGCCCCACTTTAATGCTTTACACTGCAGCGCTGCTCCATTAGGACAAAATGATTAATTACTGACTCTAGCATAGCTACAGTGTCTGTTGGTATGTATGGCAGTCAAATACTCCCCTTCTATTGATGCCCAGGTTCAGCCTGCTGCTTGGTCCTCGCTCTATGCTTTACACTGCAGCGCTGCACTGTTAGGACATAACTATGATTAGTGTCTCCGGCTCAGCTACAGCGTCTGCTGCAGTCTAAAGTCATCCGAAATTCACCCCTCTGACTCATCAAACACTCTGACTACGGCGTCCCATGCTTTACACTGCAGCTCTGCCTGTAGCTCTGCAGGAAGTCAATGCATGAAGAGCTGATTTCTGATACAAAATGCATCCTGGGCGACAATCCAATAGATTTTATCTCATCAAATTATTATTTTTTTTTACATTTTTTTAAACTTCAAATAAAAATAGAAGATTTACTGCACCCCAAAGGGTTAATGGTTGTGATGTGATGGCGGCTGCATATAGGGGGGCGATGTTATGACCGCCGCATTTCACTCAGCAGGAAAGTATCCATTGAATATTACTGGCAGGAGAAGCCGGTCCTGGGCAGCGATACACGGAGGGCGGACGGGGGGGATAAGCACTGTGGGACAGGTGCAGCAGGGTGGAGCAGACCTCGCCGCAGCAGGGTGGAGCAGACCTCGCCGCAGCAGGGGGGAGCAGACCTCGCCGCAGCAGGGGGGAGCAGACCTCGCCGCAGCAGGGTGGAGCAGACCTCGCCGCAGCAGGGTGGAGCAGACCTCGCCGCAGCAGGGTGGAGCAGAGCTCGCCGCAGCAGGCGGAGCAGGCCTCGCCGCAGCAGGGCGGAGCAGACCTCCCTGCAGCAGGCGGAGCAGACCTCGCCGCAGCAGGGCGGAGCAGACCTCGCCGCAGCAGGGCGGAGCAGAGCTCGCCGCAGCAGGCGGAGCAGGCCTCGCCGCAGCAGGGCGGAGCAGACCTCCCTGCAGCAGGCGGAGCAGACCTCGCCGCAGCAGGGCGGAGCAGACCTCGCCGCAGCAGGCGGAGCTGCGGAATGACGCTGCGGAATTAAGTCATTTTGGGGCGTTTTTTTCTACATGGGCTTCTATGGGGAAAATGCATATATATAAGAAGCAATTGCATTATTAAGTGCAGGATCCCGACGTTTCTGCACGGGAAAAAGCATTAAATAAAATCGCTGCTTCAACTCTGCACGAAAAAAAAGAACATGCAAAAATGCAGTAATCATGGCAGATGGTTATTGTGTATTTCGGTGCGGACATCTGCAGAAAAAAAAGGCAATAAGAAATAAAAAGATGCTTTCTACACATGGGGAAACATGGCTTCCGGGCTGAAATCATCTACCCCTGATCAGGTCATGGTTCTCCTTTTTTTTTTTGGAATGTGCACATTGTGATTCAGACTGAAGGCAGCAAAAACGAGGAAGGAGAGAAACCCCGAGCATGGAGCACCTCCGATTCCTCCGATTCCTCCTGGTGCCCCGTCTTACTCCGATGACAGCTTCACACCCTTTTGGCTTTTCTCCATCAGTCGTCCCCTGGAATGGCTGCCAATGAACAGGCCGCCTTGTCCAGAGCTCATGTGTGGAGTCACCGGCCTTCAGAAAGTGATTATGACCCATCGGGTGTTTTGCAGGGAAGCGTTGGTGGATAACTCCATACAGGGCTGAGACGATTCCACAAATATTCTAAGTTGGAATATGGTACGAGACACTCAACTAAGAGAAGCAACAGTCTTATCATTACATCAGGTCCGTCTGTGCGGAAGATTGCTAGGTCCTTGAAGGT
This sequence comes from Phyllobates terribilis, assembly GCF_046119375.1. Classification (NCBI taxonomy): domain Eukaryota; kingdom Metazoa; phylum Chordata; class Amphibia; order Anura; family Dendrobatidae; genus Phyllobates; species Phyllobates terribilis. The sequence goes on from NW_027362772.1 coordinate 310,912,133, forward strand.
ATCCTCAAGTGCAGTCATGAAAACCATCAAGCGCAGGCTACCAAAGGAAATGAAAACCAAGAATGACCTCTGCTGCAGAGGATAAGTTCATCAGAGTTACCAGTGTCAGAAGACGCAAATTAACAGCACGACACAAACGATGCACAGAGCCGACACCAGATGTCCAGAGGAGGCAAGAAGCGACCTCTATGCTCAGATTACTGCAGAGAAGCCGCAGCGAAGGACCACAAGCAACACAAGGATTCGACATGAGATCGATGGAAATCTGTGCTGGGAGTCAAAAACAGAGATTTTGGCATCAACCACCATGTCTGTGTGAGATGAAGAAAAGGGGAATGAATGGTTTATACATGTGTGGTCTGCACCATGGGCATAGATGGGTGGGGGGTGATGGTAGGGGGGCAGGTGACCCTGGTGGTGATTGATTCCTAATTCACGGCACACTTCCCCAGCATGGCCACCACAACATTCTGAAGCGAGCGCCATCCCATCTGTTCTGCACAAAGTGGCACCATCATTTGTGTAAGGTAAGCAATGCGTCACACGTGTTTCTTTACTCCTTATCTCCATATGTGCTTCGTATTTCCTTCTTGGTTTTTCTACCTTTAGTCTGAATCTACAATGTACACAAGGAAAACCATTGCGTGAACAAGAGAGTCCGGCCGTGTGACTGATCCTGTATTAATGTAAAGTAATAAATATTATACTCATCTGTGAAGAGAAACGGCAACTTCATTTCATAAGACAAAATTTCCCCCAAATTACCAACTATGTAAAACCAATGCTGACCACTAGGGGGAGCAAGATCCAATCATTTTCAACATTGTTCATGCAATAGGCCATTTTAATCAGTTAAACAATGCAATAATGAATTATATTATTATATCGCTGCAGACAGAAAATGTAATCCCCTGCTGTGATGTCAGTATGACACCGACACCTACATGATCTTACTCTGACCCTGGAGTAATTGTGTACATATCCTGTATTATACTCCGGAGCTGCACTCACTATTCTGCTGGTGCAGTCGCTGTGTACATACATTACATTACTGATCCTGAGTTACATCCTGTATTATACTCCAGAGCTGCGCTCACTATTCTGCTGGTGCGGTCACTGTGTACATACATTACATTACTGATCCTGAGTTACATCCTGTATTATACTCCAGAGCTGCACTCACTATTCTGCTGGTGCTGTCACTGTGTACATACATTACATTACTGATCCTGAGTTACATCCTGTATTATACTCCAGAGCTGCACTCACTATTCTGCTGGTGCAGTCACTGTGTACATACATTACATTACTGATCCTGAGTTACCTCCTGTATTATACTCCAGAGCTGCACTCACTATTCTGCTGGTGCTGTCACTGTGTACATACATTACATTACTAATCCTGAGTTACCTCCTGTATTATACTCCAGAGCTGCACTCACTATTCTGCTGGTGCAGTCACTGTGTACATACATTACATTACTGATCCTGAGTTACCTCCTGTATTATACTCCAGAGCTGCACTCACTATTCTGCTGGTGCAGTCACTGTGTACATACATTACATACTGATCCTGAGTTACATCCTGTATTATACTCCAGAGCTGCACTCACTATTCTGCTGGTGGAGTCACTGTGTACAACCTCACATGATACACAGGCTGGTTGTCAGCAGTGATCCAGGCAGTGACGTCAGGGGCCGGCGTTATTGTTCATCCTGATCCTCCTGATTCACGAAGGGCAGGGAGGATTGATGTCGCTGAACGCATTTATCGTAGGATGTAGCGGACGAGGACAAGTCTCCTGGGGCGTGGAGCGAGCGGCATCGTCACGGTGCTGTCAGTGCCCGGGTCGCCGTCAGCCGCCACAACAAGCCGCAGTACAAAAGGCCGAGTAATGGGATTAGTGAGGATCATCTCCGATGAAGAAAAATCCGACGCAACAGACAATAAGATAATTATCTATAAATCGGATCCAGACTATAAAACCGGGAAAAAGTCACCGCCATAACAATGGCGGCATAGTCCTCCAGATGGGCAGGGAGTACGAGGAATGGCGGCTGCACCGGAGCCGGGTCCATCTGTCTGTATGGTCTGCGGTTAGGTCTACGGGCACCAAAACGGGCAAAGGCGTCATATACAGCGGGTGAAAGAAGGATTGAACACCTCAAAGAAAATCTATTTCTAAAGGTGCTATTGACATGAAATTCTCACCAGATGTCGGTAACAACCATCCAATCCACACCGGCAAAGAAATCACCATAAATGATGTGTAATAATGAGAAATTACAGTTATTGACCACATTACTGAAATGTAATTAATACTTCCTACAAAAGCCTTTGTTGGTGATGAAGCCTCAAGACGCCTCTTGTAAGGAGAAACTAGTCGCAGACATTGCTCAGGTGGGATTTTGGCCCCTTGTTCCAGACAAACCCTCTACACATGCTGAATAGTGATGAGCGAGCATGCTCGTTACTCGAGATTTACGAGCATGCTCAGGTGTTTTCCGGGTATCTTCAGCGTGCTCGGGTGTTGTGTTAGTCACTCCATGCTCATGATTTGCGACTGTTTGACAGCTTTAACACATGTGAGGAATGCCTGTTTTTTATGCATTCCTCACATGTAGGGCTGAGCGAGTATGTTCTGTCCGAGTATGCTCGGGCCGAGCTCTGAGTATTTACAGCTGCTCGGTGATATGTTTGAATCCCTTTCGTGTGCATGTTTGATAGTTTTAATACATGTGAGGAATGTCTATTTCTTACACATTCCTCACATGTAATAAAGCTGTCAAACAGTTGCAAATCATGCACACGGGAGCGATTCAACCATATCACCGAGCAGCTGTAAATACTCGGACCTCGGCCCGAGCATACTCGGAACAGAACATACTCGCTCAACACTACTCACATGTATTAAAGCTGGCAAACAGTCGCAAATCATGTGCACAGCATGACTAAAACATGACACCCAAGCACGCTGAAGATACTCGGCGAGCACCCGAGCATGCTCGCCGAAAGGGTTAGCAGAGCATACTCACTCATCACTAATCCTGAAGCTTCCGTGGCTCCTTTTATGAACTCTGAGCTTTAGTTCCTTCCGTACATTTTCTCTTGAATTCAGGACCGGTGATCGGCTCGGCCGGTCTAGCAGCTTTATTTTCTTTCTCTAAAAACTAATTGAGAGTTTCCTTGTCTGTAAGTTTGAGATCACTGTCTTGCTGAAATGTCCATCCTGAAATGAGCAGATTTTTATCAAGAATGTCTCGGTACATTTTTCCTTTCATCCTTCCTTCAATGTTATGAAGTTTGCCAGTGCCATATACTGAAAAACAGCCCCACACCATGATGTTCCTACCATCACACTTCACTGTTGGAATGGTGTTTTTGGAGTAATATGCATTTGTTTTTTATCCTCCAAACATGGTGTGTATTATGGCATCAAGAGAGTTCAATTTTGACCAGACTATATTCTCCCAGTATTTCACAGGCTTGTCTAAAGGTTCTTGAGCAAATTGTAAACGCGTTTGAACATGCTTTTTGTTCAGCACTGGAGTATTGCGTGATGAGCTTGCGTACAGGCCATGGAGGTTGTGTGGTGAACACGCATACAGGCCATGGAGGTTGTGTGATGAGCGTGCATACAGGCCATGGAGGTTGTGTGGTGAGCGTGTATACAGGTCATGGAGGTTGTGTGGTGAGCGTACATACAGGCCATGGAGGTTGTGTTCTAAGCATGCGTACAGGCCATGGAGGTTGTGTGGTGAGCGTGCATACAGGACATGGAGGTTGTGTGGTGAGCGTGCATACAGGTCATGGAGGTTGTGTGGTGAGCGTGCATACAGGCCATGGAGGTTGTGTTCTAAGCATGCGTACAGGCCATGGAGGTTGTGTGGTGAGCGTGCATACAGGACATGGAGGTTGTGTGGTGAGCATGCATACAGGCCATGGAGGTTGTGTGGTGAGCGTGCATACAGGCCATGGAGGTTGTGTGGTGAGCGTGCATACAGGCCATGGAGGTTGTGTGGTGAGCGTGCATACAGGCCATGGAGGTTGTGTGCTGAGCGTGCATACAGGCCATGGAAGTTGTGTGGTGAGCGCGCATACAGGCCATAGAGGTTGTGTGGTGAGCGCACATACAGGCCATGGAGGTTGTGTGCTGAGCGTGCATACACGCCATGGAGGTTGTGTGGTGAGCGTGCATACAGGCCATGGAGGTTGTGTGCTGAGTGTGCATACAGGCCATGGAGGTTGTGTGCTGAGCGTTCATACAGGCCATGGAGGTTGTGTGATGAGCGTGCATACAGGCCATGTAGGTTGCGTGGTGAGCGTGTATACAGGCCATGGAGGTTGTGTGGTGAGCATGCATACAGGCCATGGAGGTTGTGTGGTGAGCGTGCATACAGGTCATGGAGGTTGTGTGATGAGCGTGCATACAGGCCATGGAGGTTGTGTGGTGAGCGTGCGTAGAGGCCATGGAGGTTGTGTGGTGAGCGTGCGTACAGGCCATGGAGGTTCTATGGTGAGCGTGCATACAGTCCACGGAGGTTGTGTTCTAAGCGTGCGTACAGGCCATGGAGGTTGTGTGGTGAGCGTGCATACAGGCCATGGAGGTTGTGTTCTAAGCGTGCGTACAGGCCATGGAGGTTGTGTGGTGAGCGCGCATACAGGCCATCGAGGTTGTGTGATGAGCGTGCGTACAGGCCATGGAGGTTCTGTGGTGAGCGTGCATACAGGCCACGGAGGTTGTGTTCTAAGCGTGCGTACAGGCCATGGAGGTTGTGCGGTGAGCGTGCATACAGGCCATGGAGGTTGTGTGGTGAGCGTGCATACAGGCCATGGAGGTTGTGTAGTGAGCGCGCATACAGGCCGTGGAGGTTGTGTGGTAAGCGTGCATACAGGCCATGGAGGTTGTGTGATGAGCGCGCATACAGGCCATAGAGGTTGTGTGGTGAGCGTGCATACAGGCCATGGAGGTTGCGTGGTGAGCGTGCATACAGGTCATGGAGGTTGTGTGATGAGCGTGCATACATGCACTGGAGGTTGTGTGGTGAGCGTGCATACAGGCCGTGGAGGTTGCATGGTGAGCGTGCATACAGGCCATGGAGGTTGTGTGGTGAGCGTGCATACAGGCCATGGAGGTTGCATGGTGAACGTGCATACAGGCCATGGAGGTTGTGTGGTGAGCGTGCATACAGGTCATGAAGGTTGTGTGGTGAGCGTGCAATCAGGCCATGCAGGTTGCATGGTGAGCGTGTATACAGGCTATTGAGGTTGTGTGGTTAGCGTGCATACAGGCCATGGAGGTTGCGTGGTGAGCGTGCATACAGGCCATGGAGGTTGGGTGGTGAGCGTGCATACAGGCCACGCAGGTTGTGTGGTGAACATGCATACAGGTTATGGAGGTTGTGTGGTGAGCGTGCATACAGGCCATGGAGGTTGTGTGGTGAGCGTGCATACAGGCCATGGAGGTTGTGTGGTGAGCGTGCGTACAGGCCATGGAGGTTGTGTGGTGAGCGTGCGTACAGGTCATGGAGGATGTGTGGTGAGCGTGCATACAGGTTATGGAGGTTGTGTGGTGAGCATGCATACAGGCCATGGAGGTTGAATGGTGAGCATGCATACAGGCCATGGAGGTTGTGTGGTGAGCGTGCATACAGGCCATGGAGTTTGTGTGGTGAGCGTGCATACAGGTCATGGAGGTTGTGTGGTGAGCGTGCATACAGGCCATAGAGGTTGTGTGGTGAGCATGCATACAGGCCATGGAGGTTGTGTGGTGAGCATGCATACAGGCCATGGAGGTTGTGTGGTGAGCGTGCATACAGGTCATGGAGGTTGTGTGGTGAGCGTGCATACAGGTCATGGAGGTTGCGTGGTGAGCGTGTATACAGGCCATGGAGGTTGTGTGGTGAGCGTGCATACAGGCCATGGAGGTTGCGTTCATTACTTATAGTATTTGGTGAAACAATTGTACCCGCTTATTCCTGGTCTTTCTGACGCTCTCCACAGTTGGTCCTTGGCTCTTGGATGATTCTTCAGATAATTCTTTTTATTCCTCTGTCTGAAATCTTGCGGAGAGCACCTGGTTGTGGCCGGTTTATGGTGAAATGATGTTCTTTCCTGTCAGGAATGACACCGGCAGGATCATACAATATCCCACCGCTGCCACCAATTTGTCAGCGGGGGAAAACACGGTGGTGTGTTGTCCCTTACACGTTACCAATCCGTGACGCCACAATACAGGCACAACTCTCTGGCGCCCCCTCGCCTCTCAGGTCAGTCAAGGTACTGCACCTAGAGCGAGTGGTCACCGGAGAGGCCGTCCTGTAGCCCACTGGGTATTTGAGGCCCTCTGCAGTGAGGGCAGTATATATATATTTCCCTGGCTGCGCCAGTAATATATATCCACACCTCTGACCGTCACTGCCAGCCTTCCTCAAATCCCCCAGATGGTATGCTGCCACCAGTTCTGGTTTGATACAGCCCGGTATTAATGGACTTGTATCGGGTCAGGAACCAACCCGGTAGCGTTTATGGCTTCGGGGAGGAGAACGATTACAGAACAAAAGAAACAGAACTATTAAATTTTATATTTAATCCAAAAGGGAGGCAGTGTTTAGGAAAAATATATACATAAGGATGTTACAAAGGGGACATTAAGATACATAAACAGTTACATAAAATAAAACAGGGTAAAGAGTGAAAATTACTTACACTACACGATCGCGGAGACGATTCAATATAGTGGGAGGGGGGGGTTCTCCAGATTGCTGTTATTGAACAGGACCCTTTGCGTATAATTCGTATTCCCCCCAGCAATGAGTGCCCCTGTCTTCTCCATAGACTCTTTTACGCCTAAGGGAGATCTGGCCACACGCCCCTTGTGGTGACATCATGTGGGCCGGTCTCCAGCCTGTACATTTTTATTAGAAAATGCTAGCTTCTGCTATAACTCATCGTTCGTTGATCGCAGAAGCTCGCAAACTACGCCATATTTTCCCTCACGATTTTATCTTTCTTTTGATATCACGCATCCCACAGCTGCAGTCTACTATTCGGGTGTTTTTGCGCTGCAGCTCCCTGATTGTGGTTACAGCCGTGGAAAAATACCTGCATATTCTGGGGCTGATTTGGTCACTAGCCATTTGGGTCTCGTTATTGTTGGACCTATGGAACTCATATTATTTCATAACTAATATCGGAGTCAGTGAGTCTGCAAATTCCCCTTTGAAGCTCGGGGAAGACCCTTCACAGTTACACACAAATTAGGGAAGCCTGCATTTTAAGTACCTCCTGCGTCTTTCAGGGACAAGAGGCCTGCTTCCTAACGAAGTTTTAACACTTCTTCCCTGGCCGTGTGTGAATAACTGTTTATCAGTCGTGCGTTAATTGGGGCTTTGTGCTGTCAGAAGGAGTGGGTGAGGGAGGGGGTGAACATGTGTGTCACGCAGATGGAAGGACATTTTCCTGATATTAATATTTTCTAATATTCCTGACATTTCCCCCTCTTTGAGGTGGCATAAGGGGTGATTTACAGATCGCCCCTTGAGCCCACCTCCTGGCCCACCCTTCCTGCTGATCCGACAAGCCGCAGATCCACTTGCCCACCAACCTGAGGATCCAGCTTTCCGATCACCCTGACTGGTTTGGGATACCTTTTCCCCACACCTCTGACAGGCTATGGGTACCTTCCTCCCATACTCCTGACAGATAGGGGGACACACTTTCCTGTTACCTCGCCTGGTTATGCGGCCTACCTTTTTACCTGTCATCTTCTTTACCTTGGATGCTGTGCTCTCTAAGGGGGAGCTATGACCGGCCATGTCACTGTCCGTCGCGACACTAGTGATCCCCGTGTTTCTCCCCATCCTTCCACATCACCTCTGGAGCCGGACTAGTCATGGGGCAGCTACCACTGACCATGTCACCATCTGGTGTGACACTGGTCACCTGCACGGGACCACCTGCTTCCTGGTGTCCGTGCCTCCTCCCATTGCCCCTAGCACTTATGCTGGCTCGCTTTAGGGGATCCTCAGCAGCATCACCCCGCAGAGTGAGGTGGCTGAGTTCCCCTTTATCACAACACACACTTTTATTAGACATCACATTGACATTATTGACAGCGGCATTACATGACAGATCAGATCTGGGAGGGTTGTCAGGAATGTATCGGGCAACCAACCGTCCCAGATCAGTTCCCAATAACACATTAGTGGGGAGATTCTCCGACACCCCCACTTTCCTTAACCTCCTCCCCGCACCCCAGTCCAGGAAAACTCGGGCCATCAGTATGGGACGGCGAACACCCCCAAACACGGTGACAGTCAGGGTCTTCCCAGGAATGAGTTCCTCTAGTAACACAAACTCAGGGCGGATCAGGGTGCGTTCTGCGCCAGTGTCCTTAAGGCCGACAGTGACTGCGTTTCCCACGGTAACAGGTTGTAAGTTCTCCCGGGCCCGGCCAACCGCCCCACCCACAAAAAGAATGGCTGCAGAAGGCTCTGGGGCCTCAGGTGTGGGGTTCATCTTCTGCCTCTCCGGGCAGACAAGGCTGATGTGACCCGTTTGGTCACAAGTATAGCACTTACGGGAGTTAAATGCAGTCCAGGTGCTGGAGGATGGGGCAGGACCCCCTGAAGGCCGGCTGGCTGGAACACTGGGGACTGGGGGCAGTTGTAGGCTTACCCCCTTTCCAGCTGGTGGCGGCTGACTTCCGCACCTCTGGTGTGCGGTTGGCCTCATAGGTATCCGCAATCTGGGCTGCTTTGGCGGCTTCTTTCGGCTCCCGGTCCAGCACAAATAGTCTCACTTCCACTGGGCAAAGACGGAAAAACTGGTCCTTCACCATCAGATCCTTCAGGTCCTCGAAGGTGGTGACTGCCAGTCCTCGGATCCACTGCTCAAAGTTGGTTCGGAGCCCGTCCACCACATCGCTGTAGGTGTCATGTGGTCCACGTTGGAGGGCTCTGAACTTTTTCCGGTAAACCTCCGGAGTCAGCTGGTACTTTTTTTATCAGGGCCTGCTTGACGGCCTCATAGTCTCCATCTTGTTCTCGAGGGAGGGAAGCGAACACCTCCAAGGCTTTTCCTCGGAGTCCTGGGGTTAAATATTTTGCCCACTCGTCTGTTGGCAGCTGATACTGCCTGCAGGCCTTTTCAAAGCCTCGCAGAAATGTGTCCAAGTCTCCATCCTTTTCCATCACAGGGAAGTGCTCAGGACGAGGTTTAAAGCAGCTGGCACTGTTGGACTCACGGGTCTGCGTAGAGGGCGACTCCTTCTGAATCCGGGCTAGCTCCAGCTGGTGTTGTCGGTCAGCTTGTCGCTCAGCAGCCTCTCGGTCAGCTTGGGCTTGTCGCTCCTTTCTGTCAGCTTGGGCTTGTCGCTCCTCTCGGTCAGCTTGGGCTTGTTGTTCTGCTCGCTGCTGGAATTTCAGGATCAGCTGCAGTCATCCATCACGATCGTCTGCGGCGAGCTGCTCCAAAGCCATCTGCAGGTGGGGGTCCACACTACCCTGGTTGCGGGTATGGCTGGCAATCACAGGTGGGACCCCTGCAGCAGCGCCATCCGGGCCTTGGCTGGCCGCCCCATCGTCAGGGCTCTGCTGTCGGACAGGCTCTGCATCATTTTACAATAGTTCAGCAATCATTTGGGCCTTGTTTTGGCCCGTGGGGTCAATCTGCCTCAGCTCACAGAGGGCAGTGATAGTGGGCTTCGTCTGCTGGTGATACGAGGGCTCTCCACGTGTACCCATTATTGCCAAATAAAAGATAGGATAGAAAAACAAGAGAAGGAGGGGATGCAACTGCTACACGTATAGTAAAGTCCCAGATAAAAAATATTAAAACACTGAGTCTGATTTCTTAAAACCCTGCACAGAATTCTCGCAAGAACCGTGCAAGTTTTCAGTGACAGGAATGATTGCTCAATCCAGCCACTGATGTTCTGTAATATCCCACCGCTGCCACCAATTTGTCAGGAACGACACCGGCAGGATCATACAATATCCCACCGCTGCCACCAATTTGTCAGGAAAACTTGCCGGCCGGTGGGTGCCGCTCTCTGGCGCCCCCTTGCCTCTCAAGTCAGTCAAGGTACTGCACCTAGAGTAAGTAGTGCCAGGAAGCTGCTACCAGCGGGGGAAAACACGGTGGTGTGTTGTCCCTTACACGTCACCAATCCGTGACGCCACAATACAGGCACAACTCTCTGACGCCCCCTCGCCTCTCAGGTCGGTCAAGGTACTGCACCTAGAGCGAGTGGTCGCCGGAGAGGCCGTCCTGTAGCCCACTGGGTATTTGAGGCCCTCTGCAGTGAGGGCAGTATATATATATTTCCCTGGCTGCGCCAGTAATATATATCCACACCTCCGACCGTCACTGCCAGCCTTCCTCAAATCCCCCAGATGGTATGCTGCCACCAGTTCTGGTTTGATACAGCCCGGTATTAATGGACTTGTATCGGGTCAGGAACCAACCCGGTAGCGTTTATGGCTTCGGGGAGGAGAACGATTACAGAACAAAAGAAACAGAACTATTACATTTTATATTTAATCCAAAAGGGAGGCAGTGTTTAGGAAAATATATACATAAGGATGTTACAAAGGGGACATTAAGATACATAAACAGTTACATAAAACAGGGTAAAGAGTGAAAATTACTTACACTACACGATCGCAGAGACGATTCAATATATTGGGAGGGGGGTTCTCCAGATTGCTGTTATTGAACAGGACCCTTTGCGTATAATTCGTATTCCCCCCAGCAATGAGTGCCCCTGTCTTCTCCATAGACTCTTTTATGCCTAAGGGAGATCTGGCCACACACCCCTTGTGGTGACATCATGTGGGCCGGTCTCCAGCCTGTACATTTTTATTAGAAAATGCTAGCTTCTGCTATAACTCATCGTTCGTTGATCGCAGAAGCTCGCAAACTACGCCATATTTTCCCTCACGATTTTATCTTTCTTTTGATATCACGCATCCCACAGCTGCAGTCTACTATTCGGGTGTTTTTGCGCTGCAGCTCCCTGATTGTGGTTACAGCCGTGGAAAAATACCTGCATATTCTGGGGCTGATTTGGTCACTAGCCATTTGGGTCTCGTTATTGTCGGACCTATGGAACTCATATTATTTCATAACTAATATCGGAGTCAGTGAGTCTGCAAATTCCCCTTTGAAGCTCGGGGAAGACCCTTCACAGTTACACACAAATTAGGGAAGCCTGCATTTTAAGTACCTCCTGCGTCTTTCAGGGACAAGAGGCCTGCTTCCTAACGAAGTTTTAACACTTCTTCCCTGGCCGTGTGTGAATAACTGTTTATCAGTCGTGCGTTAATTGGGGCTTTGTGCTGGCAGAAGGAGTGGGTGAGGGAGGGGGTGAACATGTGTGTCACGCAGATGGAAGGACATTTTCCTGATATTAATATTTTCTAATATTCCTGACATTTCCTCTTCCAGATTATGGCCCCAGCAGCGCTCACTGGAGCCTTCAGTAGTTTAGAAATTCTTCTGTAACCAATGCCATCAGTTTGTTTTCCAACAATAAGGTTGTGAAGGTCTTGAGACAGCTCACTAGTTTTATCAATCATGAGATGATTCCTGTGTGGCACCTTGGTAATAAGACACTTTTTATAGGCCATCATTTGAACCAGCTGATACTATCTGTCACTAAGTGACAGGATTGCTTTCTAATTACTGATAGATTTCAGAAGGTGTCAGGACTTTCCAGGCCTTTTTGCAACTTCGATTCTTCATGTGTTCAATACTTTTTCCCTGTGTCATTTCTCATTATTATACATAACTTAATTTATGGACATCTATGGTGATTTTTTTGCCTGTGTGGATTGGATGGTTGTTACCGATATCTAGTTAGAAATTCATGTCAATAGCACCTTTAGAAATAGATTTACTGAGAGAACTGTTGATTTGTTCAATACTTATTTCACGTGCTATGAATTAGTAATACTCCAGAACTCCAAAAATTCTCCCTCCAGTGAGCGGCTTGTTTCACCACACTGACTGCCATAGTCACCCCCATGGGTAATGTATGATCACCCCAAGCCGAGACCTCATTTTACAAAGATTCTAGCAGAGAAGTTTTTAATTAATGTAATCAGAAAAGATCACACAGAATAATGTACAATATACTGACACAAAGACACAGGGAACAGCGCATCTACAAAAACCAGCTATGAAACATACACAGGATTGTATGTACAAGAATATAACTACTATAATACTGCCCCTATGTACAAGAATATAACTACTATAATACTGCTCCTGTGTACAAGAATATAACTACTATAATACTGCTCCTATGTACAAGAATATAACTACTATAATACTGCCCCCTATGTACAAGAATATAACTACTATAATACTGCCCCTATGTACAAGAATATAACTACTATAATACTGCCCCCTATGTACAAGAATATAACTACTATAATACTGCTCCCTATGTTCAAGAATATAACTACTATAATACTGCCCCCTATGTACAAGAAAATAACTACTATAATACTGCCCCCTATGTACAAGAATATAACTACTATAATACTGCCCTTATGTACAAGAATATAACTACTATAATACTGCTCCTATGTACAAGAATATAACTACTATAATAGTGCCCCCTATATACAAGAATGTAACTACTATAATACTGCCCCCTATATACAAGAATATAACTACTATAATACTACCCCCTATGTACTAGAATATAACTACTATAATACTGCTCCTATGTACAAGAATATAACTACTATAATACTGCCCCTATGTACAAGAATATAACTACTATAATACTGCTTCCTATGTACAAGAATATAACTACTATAATACTGCCCCCTATATACAAGAATGTAACTACTATAATACTGCCCCCTATATACAAGAATATAACTACTATAATACTGCTCCTATGTACAAGAATGTAACTACTATAATACTGCCCCCTATGTACTAGAATATAACTACTATAATACTGCTCCTATGTACAAGAATATAACTACTATAATACTGCCCCTATTTACAAGAATATAACTACTATAATACTGCCCCCTATGTACAAGAATATAACTACTATAATACTGCTCCTATGTACAAGAATATAACTGCTATAATACTGCCCCCTATGTACAAGAATATAACTACTATAATACTGCCCCTATTTACAAGAATATAACTACTATAATACTGCCCCCTATGTACAAGAATATAACTACTATAATACTGCCCCCTATGTACAAGAATATAACTACTATAATACTGCTCCTATGTACAAGAATATAACTACTATAATACTGCCCCCTATGTACAAGAATATAACTACTATAATACTGCCCCCTATGTACAAGAATATAACTACTATAATACTGCTCCTATGTACAAGAATATAACTACTATAATACTGCCCCCTATGTACGAGAATATAACTACTATAATACTGCTCCTATGTACAAGAATATAACTACTATAATACAGCCCCCTATGTACGAGAATATAACTACTATAATACTGCCCCCTATGTACAAGAATATAACTACTATAATACTGCTCCTATGTACAAGAATATAACTACTATAATACTGCCCCCTATGTACGAGAATATAACTACTATAATACTGCTCCTATGTACAAGAATATAACTACTACAATACTGCCCACTATGTACAAGAATATAACTACTATAATACTGCTCCTATGTACAAGAATATAACTGCTATAATACTGCCCCCTATGTACAAAAATATAACTACTATAATACTGCTCCTATGTACAAGAATATAACTGCTATAACACTGCTCCTATGTACAAGAATATAACTACTATAATACTGCCCCCTATGTACAAGAATATAACTACTATAATACTGCCCCCTATGTACAAGAATATAACTACTATAATACTGCCCCCTATGTACAAGAATATAACTACTATAATACTGCTCCTATGTACAAGAATATAACTACTATAATACTGCTCCTATGTACAAGAATATAACTACTATAATACTGCCCCTATGTACGAGAATATAACTACTATAATACTGCCCCCTATGTACGAGAATATAACTACTATAATACTGCTCCTATGTACAAGAATATAACTACTACAATACTGCCCACTATGTACAAGAATATAACTACTATAATACTGCTCCTATGTACAAGAATATAACTGCTATAATACTGCCCCCTATGTACAAGAATATAACTACTATAATACTGCTCCTATGTACAAGAATATAACTACTATAATATTGCTCCTATGTACAAGAATATAACTACTATAATACTGCTCCCATGTACAAGAATATAACTACTATAATACTGCTCCTATGTACAAGAATATAACTACTATAATACTGCCCCCTATGTACAAGAATATAACTACTATAATACTGCCCCCTATGTACAAGAATATAACTACTATAATACTGCCCCCTATGTACAAGAATATAACTACTATAATACTGCCCCCTATATACAAGAATATAACTACTATAATACTGCTCCTATGTACAAGAATATAACTACTATAATACTGCTCCTATGTACAAGAATATAACTATTATAATACTGCCCCCTATGTACAAGAATATAACTACTATAATACTGCTCCTATGTACAAGAATATAACTACTATAATACTGCTCCTATGTACAAGAATATAACTACTATAATACTGCTCCTATGTACAAGAATATAACTATTATAATACTGCCCCTATGTACAAGAATATAACTACTATAATACTGCTCCTATGTACAAGAATATAACTACTATAATACTGCCCCCTATGTACAAGAATATAACTACTATAATACTGCCCCCTATGTACAGGAATATAACTACTAGAATACTGCCCCTATGTACAAGAATATAACTACTATAATACTGCCTCTATGTACAAGAATATAACTACTATAATACTGCCTCTATGTACAGGAATATAACTACTGTAATACTGCTCCTATGTACAAGAATATAACTACTATAATACTGCCCCCTATGTACAAGAATATAACTACTATAATACTGCTCCTATGTACAAGAATATAACTACTATAATACTGCTCCTATGTACAAGAATATAACTACTATAATACTGCCCCTATGTACAAGAATATAACTACTATAATACTGCCCCTATGTACAAGAATATAACTACTATAATACTGCCTCTATATACAAGAATATAACTACTATAATACTGCCTCTATGTACAGGAATATAACTACTGTAATACTGCTCCTATGTACAAGAATATAACTACTATAATACTGCCCCTATGTACAAGAATATAACTACTATAATACTGCCCCTATGTACAAGAATATCACTACTATAATATTGCCCCCTATGTACAAGAATATAACTACTATAATACTGCCCCTATGTACAAGAATATAACTACTATAATACTGCCCCTATGTACAAGAATATAACTACTATAATACTGCCCCTATGTACAAGAATATAACTACTATAATACTGCCCCTATGTACAAGAATATAACTACTATAATACTGCCCCATATGTACAAGAATATAACTACTATAATATTGCCCCTATGTACAAGAATATAACTACTATAATACTGCCTCTATGTACAAGAATATAACTTCTATAATACTGCCTCTATGTACAAGAATATCACTACTATAATACTGCCCCCTATGTACAAGAATATAACTACTATAATACTGCCCCTATGTACAAGGATATAACTACTATAATACTGCCCCTATGTACAAGAATATAACTACTATAATACTGCTCCTATGTACAAGAATATAACTACTATAATACTGCTCCTATGTACAAGAATATAACTACTATAATACTGCTCCTATGTACAAGAATATAACTACTATAATACTGCTCCATATGTACAAGACTATAACTACTATAATATTGCTCCCTATGTACAAGAATATAACTACTATAATACTGCTCCTATATACAAGAATAGAACTACTATAATACTGCCCCCTATGTACTAGAATATAACTACTATAATACTGCCCCTATGTACAAGAATATAACTACTATAATACTGTCCCCTATGTACAAGAATATAACTGCTATAATACTGCTCCTTTGTACGAGAATGTAACTACTATAATACTGCTCCTATGTACAAGAATATACTATAATACTGCTGCTATGTACAAGAATATAACTACTATAATACTGCTCCCTATGTACAAGACTATAACTACTATAATACTGCTCCCTATGTACAAGAATATAACTATTATAATACTGCCCCCTATGTACAAGAATATAACTATTATAATACTGCCCCCTATGTACAAGAATATAACTACTATAATACTGCTCCTATGTACAAGGATATAACTACTATAATACTGCCCCTATGTACAAGAATATAACTGCTATAATACTGTCCCTATGTACAAGAATATAACTGCTATAATACTGCCCCTATGTACAAGAATATAACTACTATAATACTGCTCCTATGTACAAGAATATAACTACTATAATACTGCTCCCTATGTACAAGAATATAACTACTATAATACTGCCCCCTATGTACAAGAATATAACTACTATAATACTGCCCCCTATGTACAAGAATATAACTACTATAATACTGCTCCTATGTACAAGGATATAACTACTATAATACTGCCCCTATGTACAAGAATATAACTATTATAATACTGCCCCCTATGTACAAGAATATAACTACTATAATACTGCTCCTATGTACAAGGATATAACTACTATAATACTGCCCCTATGTACAAGAATATAACTGCTATAATACTGTCCCTATGTACAAGAATATAACTGCTATAATACTGCCCCTATGTACAAGAATATAACTACTATAATACTGCTCCTATGTACAAGAATATAACTACTATAATACTGCCCCCTATGTACAAGAATATAACTACTATAATACTGCTCCTATGTGCAAGAATATAACTACTATAATACTGCTCCCTATGTACAAGAATATAACTACTATAATACTGCCCCCTATGTACAAGAATATAACTGCTATAATACTGCCCCTATGTACAAGAATATAACTATTATAATACTGCCCCCTATGTACAAGAATATAACTACTATAATACTGCTCCTATGTACAAGGATATAACTACTATAATACTGCCCCTATGTACAAGAATATAACTGCTATAATACTGTCCCTATGTACAAGAATATAACTGCTATAATACTGCCCCTATGTACAAGAATATAACTACTATAATACTGCTCCTATGTACAAGAATATAACTACTATAATACTGCCCCCTATGTACAAGAATATAACTACTATAATACTGCTCCTATGTGCAAGAATATAACTACTATAATACTGCTCCCTATGTACAAGAATATAACTATTATAATACTGCCCCCTATGTACAAGAATATAACTACTATAATACTGCTCCTATGTACAAGGATATAACTACTATAATACTGCCCCTATGTACAAGAATATAACTGCTATAATACTGTCCCTATGTACAAGAATATAACTGCTATAATACTGCCCCTATGTACAAGAATATAACTACTATAATACTGCTCCTATGTACAAGAATATAACTACTATAATACTGCCCCCTATGTACAAGAATATAACTACTATAATACTGCTCCTATGTGCAAGAATATAACTACTATAATACTGCTCCCTATGTACAAGAATATAACTACTATAATACTGCCCCCTATGTGCAAGAATATAACTACTATAATACTGCTCCCTATGTACAAGAATATAACTACTATAATACTGCCCCCTATGTACAAGAATATAACTGCTATAATACTGCCCCCTATGTACAAGAATATAACTACTATAATACTGCTCCTATGTGCAAGAATATAACTACTATAATACTGCTCCCTATGTACAAGAATATAACTACTATAATACTGCCCCCTATGTACAAGAATATAACTGCTATAATACTGCTCCTTTGTACGAGAACATAATTCATTTGCCTGCAGTTGTCGTTATCATGGAGGACTGACATCAGTGCTGGTTGATACGTTGTGTCCTCCGCAGTTCCCTCTTGTACCTGTGGATGTGCCGCGTCCTTGTGGTCAGAGCTGATCCTTCACATGACATCCAGTGCAGACACCTGTGCGGTGCAGGACATAGAGGCGGCATTGAGGCTTTTTGGCACCGCGCTCCTGGGAACAGCCGCTGTCATTGTATCTTCACATCAAAACATTCTCCTGCTCAGAGTGAGAAGAAGGGGACGGGGTTGAGTTACCGCCGCGCTCCACGGGGAACATTACACCGAAATGTCACTGCAGCCTTTCTGAGTTATCTGTGGCCTGGTGGAGCCGCCACTATCACACAATGCATTATACGGAGCAGAGATGGCGGAACGTGCACAGAATGACACCCAACGACTGGAAACAAACCGCCAGAGGAAGGAACCATCTCTAACCTCTAGCTCATAGCAGTGACAATCCCTCAGCCTCACAGCTACAATATCCCAGCATTCCCTGCATGTTCAGCATTTGCATACAAAGTAACTCAAAATTAGTACAGGATCAGTAATGTAATGTATGTACACAGTGAGTGCACCAGCAGAATAGTGAGTGCAGCTCTGGAGTATAATACAGGATGTAACTCAGGATCAGTAATGTAATGTATGTACACAGTGACTGCACCAGCAGAATAGTGAGTGCAGCTCTGGAGTATAATACAGGATGTAACTCAGGATCAGTAATGTAATGTATGTACACAGTGACTGCACCAGCAGAATAGTGAGTGCAGCTCTGGAGTATAATACAGGATGTAACTCAGGATCAGTAATGTAATGTATGTACACAGTGAGTGCACCAGCAGAATAGTGAGTGCAGCTCTGGAGTATAATACAGGAGGTAACTCAGGATCAGTAATGTAATGTATGTACACAGTGACTGCACCAGGAGAATAGTGAGTGCAGCTCTGGAGTATAATACAGAGTGTAACTCAGGATCAGTAATGTAATGTATGTACACAGTGACTGCACCAGCAGAATAGTGAGTGCAGCTCTGGGGTATAATACAGGAGGTAACTCAGGATCAGTAATGTAATGTATGTATGTGGCACCACAGGGGTCTGGTTTCCACAGTAATGTAATGTTATGTCTGAGAGCAGGTGGGAGGTCCTTTGGTCAGGGATCCTGTGCATGCCACACCTCCTGCCCAGTCTTGGGAGGGGAAGAACTTCCCCTATATAAACCCGGGGCTGAAGCAGGGTGAGCAGTCAAGGAGAGTAGAGACAAGAAACAGCAGAAGCAATACTACTACGAGTCAGGGGCTGGCAGCTGCAGAGCTCGCCCTGACTGAGAAGCTTTCTTACCGGACCCGGCGTCCGAGGCTGTGGGGTCTAATCCTTACCCAGCAGCAGAAACCGACCGGCAGGGGATTTCAGGTCCTCTGGCCAAGAAACCCGAAGGCACGGTCACACGCGTGGGACAAGCACCGCCATCGTGGAGCGGAAGCCATTAGAAGGCCCCGAGTCACCGGCCATACGGGTGAGCACCACACGGTACACTCAGTGACGTGGGCTACTTATATCCGCTTCTAGCAAGGTAGCCAGAAGAGTACAGTCAGTTTGGGAGGCCTACAACTCCGCCTGGCCAGGGGAGAGCCCATCTGCTCAAGGACTGACCAGGCCCCGTTCACTAGCAAGTACTCCGGGAGGGTCTATCGTTGTTACCAGTAAAGACCCTGAATTACACCGCACCGTCTCTGAGTAGTTCCTGCTACCCCCATCATCCACATCTGCTGCCTGAGGCCATACCCCTCCCGTTGGGGGTTATACCATCTACGCTGCACCATCCATCCACCGGCCTCAGCGGACTGTCCTGCAGCGGCAGCTCCATAGCTGCATTCAACGGATGGCGTAGTCGTCCTACATCTACCGCTGTTACATCGCCGCTCAGTTTGACTCCCTGGGCACGGACCGGGTCACCGCCACGAGACTACAACCCTCAAGAGATCCGGCTCCGGGTAAGCTCCCGCGTGCGCAACGCAGCGCGACACAGGCCCAGGGGTGCGTCTACTTTGGCGTAGTCGGCAGGATTTCGTGCCCGCAACCACCGGGTACTGCGTGCCTGAAAAAGAGACTTTACAAACTTACCTGTGGTGAAGATTCCCGCCATCCGGCGCCATCTTCAGCCTTCTTCCCGCCATCGGTGAAGTTTCCCGCCATCCGGCGCCATCTTCTGCCTTCTTCCCGCCATCCGTGGAGTTTTCCCGCCATTGGACGCCATCTTGAGGACGCCGCGCGGGAAGAAGAGGGGCGTGGACTCCGAAAGCGCGCGAGAACTGAAGCCCCGCCTCACATCCGGACGTTGCGTAAGGTCCTGGAAGGAGCCCAGCAGACGCCGACGTCACAGGAGCGCGACGGAAGGTCCTCAACCCTGACGATCCACTGCGGAGCCGCGGCCTACGGAAGAGGATCATCGCAAGGTAGGCCACGGTCCACTAGGGGGAGGAAGATGTCGGATACGGAGGAGAGCTTCACTGCCTCAACCCCCGCCAGCGCTACCGCTGCTGCAGTTATGCCCTTCACCATGCCCTATATCCCGGGAGCAGCTTGGCTACCCCAGTACTCAGGGGAGTCACATACCCTGCATGACTTTAGAGAAAAGCTGGATAGCCTCTTCCAGGTGTACCCCCTCACAGAAGAGCAAAAAGTGAGCATCCTGGTGGCCCAACTAGCCGGGGCAGCCAAAAGGGAAGTAAAATCCTGGCCACCTGGGAGGAAGACTGTCGCAGGGATACTAACCCGGCTGAAGGACACCTTTGATACCCGCACCTCAGCCGAGATTAAGCTTAGATTCTACGGGTGCAAGCAGCGAGCGCATGAGAGTATAAGGGACTATGCACTAAACCTACAAGAGGCCCTGAGGGCCATTAAGCAGACCGACCCTGATGGAGTGGGAAACGAGGACAGGCTGTTGACCGAACAGTTTATAGAGGGACTGTATTGTAATACCCACCGAACCCAGTTGCGGGCAATGGCCTTACAGGATCCCCATCTGGGCTTTGCACAGTTCAAGGACAGAGCCATCCGGGTGCTCCGAGAACCGGCACCGGGTGGCGTTGTGACCCACAAGCGCTCTGCTATCACTTACCACCAGGAGGCGGCGCCCTTGTCGGCAGGGCCTGTGGGAGCTGATGCGCAGGCTTTGGACAATGACCCGGCTCCAGACCTACACTATCAGGTCCAAGAGCTAGCTAAGAGCGTTGCTGCGCTAACCCGAACTGTGCAGTCTTTACAGGTTTCCACCCCAGGGAAGATCCAGCTGGCATCCGGACCGGAGGACATCCCGTGGCGTCGACCAAGGAGGACCCCACCGGCCAGAGGAAGACCCAGTGACCGATACAGCGAGGACGGACGACCCATCTGCCGCCGCTGCAATCAACCTGGACATATGGCAAGGTACTGTTCTTTAAACGGGCACAACCTGGGGTAGAGGGCCAACCCCCAGGAAAAAGATCACCAGGCCCATCGAACTGGCGCGACAGATATGTGGGAGGACGTCCAGTCTTGCCTGTGGTACTGGATGGCATTCCCATGAGTGCCCTACTGGACACCGGGTCACAGGTCACCACCATCCCGTACGTGCTCTTCAAGCAGTACTGGAATGACTCTGATATAACCCGCTACCCTGACGACGACTTGAGTATCATCGCCAGCAATGGTCAGCCCGTGCCACAGATCGGATTTAAAGAGGCGACCATTAAAATTGGTAGAGTCGAACTAGCAGCACAGGGACTGATTATTGTAGACATTGACAAACACGAGTCACCCAAAGATAACGCTAGGAACTAATGTAATTGAAAATTGTCTTGCAGAGGTGATTTTCCTTTTACAGCAGGTTGCCAAGAACGCCAGCTCCGGCGAGCAGCGAGTGCTCCAAAAAGAGATCCGGGCACTGATGCGACGGCAACAGGTGGAACTCTCCGGCGGTGAGATTGGTAGCGTGAGAATGTGTGACCCTTTTCCTATTGCCATGCCCCCAAAAAGTGAAATGATGATTTGGTGCCGGGCAGCTATTGGTCTGAGAGGTAGAGATTACCAGGCAATGGTAGAATCAGTTTACTCGGACAGTAGGCCCACCATTTTGACAGCACGGGGGGTGGTTGATGTACGCCATGGGAGGGTGCCCGTTCGCATAATAAATATCGGGGAGAGGGAAGTGTACCTGCCCCGGTATGCCACGCTAGCCAAATTATATACCAT
This sequence comes from Phyllobates terribilis, assembly GCF_046119375.1. Lineage (NCBI taxonomy): Eukaryota > Metazoa > Chordata > Amphibia > Anura > Dendrobatidae > Phyllobates > Phyllobates terribilis. The sequence goes on from NW_027362772.1 coordinate 310,934,384, forward strand.
TAACCAAAATTCTATACAATCTGTGGAACCCTTGCCTCCATCTCACCCGGAGGAAGGTAACGGCTCTAAGAAAAACATGGAGGACTGGTGTCAGCAACTACATCTGGGTACTGACTCCACTCCCTCACACCAGAAACAGGGAGTCTATCGGGTGGTTCAAGAGTACGAGAGAGTGTTCAGTAAACACCCGTTAGACTTCGGGCGAGTGAAGGGGGTAGAACACCACATCTCCACGGGAGACCATCCTCCTATAAAAGAGAGGTATCGACCCGTACCCCCTGCACACTACCAACACGCCAAGGGGATGCTTAGAGACATGAAGGAGGCTGGGGTGATCAGGGATAGCTGTAGCCCCTGGGCAGCTCCACTAGTCTTAGTCCGAAAGAAAGACAACACCATGAGGATGTGTGTAGATTACCGGAAAATCAATCGTATCACACACAAGGATGCGTACCCCTTACCAAGGATAGAGGAGTCATTGGCTGCTTTAAGATCTGCTAACTTCTTCTCTACCTTGGATCTCACTAGCGGGTACTGGCAGGTTCCTGTAGCAGAGGCGGACCGGGAGAAGACCGCATTCACCACCCCGATGGGACTTAGCGAGTTCACCTGCATGCCGTTCGGACTCTGCAACGCACCGGGAACCTTCCAACGACTAATGGAGTGTTGTCTGGGCCACAGAAACTTCGAGACGGTCCTGTTGTACCTGGACGATGTCATCGTATATTCCAAGACGTATGAGGACCACCTGAAACACCTGGCGGAAGTGTTCGAAGCTCTGGCAAGTTACGGCCTAAAGGTGAAACCCTCCAAGTGTCACCTCCTGAAACCAAAGGTGCAGTACCTGGGACACGTGGTGAGCGCTGACGGAGTGGCTCCCGACCCTGATAAGATCACCGCAATTAAGGAATGGCCAAGCCCCTCCAGCGTAAAAGAAGTGCGGCAGTTCCTCGGGTTGGTAGGCTACTACCGAAGGTTTATTCCCGGTTTCACCAAAAAGGCAGCACCTATGCAGGACCTCCTGATAGGCCAGTCCCGGAAGGCCAAGAACCAGAAGCCGCCCTTCAAATGGGAGGAGCTGGAAGAAGAATCCTTCCGCCAGCTGAAGATGGCCCTCACGGGGGACGAAATCCTGGCGTACCCGGATTATAGCCAGCCCTTTATCCTCTACACCGACGCCAGTAACATCGGGCTAGGAGCCGTACTGTCCCAGATTCAGCAGGGGAAGGAACGAGTAATCGCCTACGCCAGCCGAAAACTGCGACCCACCGAAAGGAACCCCGAGAATTACAGCTCATTTAAGCTAGAGTTCCTGGCCGTAGTATGGGCAGTCACCGAGCGCTTTAAGCATTACCTCGCTTCTTCCCGGTTCACCGTGTACACAGATAACAACCCGTTGACACACCTGGACACGGCAAGACTTGGTGCCCTGGAGCAGAGGTGGATGGCCCGTCTGTCCAACTACGAGTTCACAATCAAATACCGGGCAGGACGCTCCAATACCAACGCGGACGCCCTGTCCAGGATGCCCAACCTGCCGGACGGAGGAGAAGATCCGGAGGGACTGGAAGAAGTTGAACTCCCTGCGTTCCACCGTCATGGGACTATCCAGTATTCCCACCGGGTAAGGAGTAAGCAGGCTGCTACGTTGAACCCCTTACCCCACTACAACTGGGCGGAAACGCAAGACGGCGACCCTGCCGTCCGACTGGTGAAGGAGATGCTGACTCGGCCGGAGGCTCGCCTTGAACCAGACGCTCCGGAGGAAGCCAAACAACTATGGGCAGAGAAGAGTCGACTGTTCCTTTACAAAGGGAAGTTGTGCCGCAGAATGGTTAACTCCCGGACGCATGAATTACTCTGGCAAGTAGTGGTGCCACGAAGAGACGCAGCCATGGTGATGGAGGCATACCACGACGGAGCTGGACACTTCGGGTGGAAGAAGCTGGAGTTCCTGCTGCGCGAGCGGTTCCACTGGGTAGGCATGAGGGGAACCATCGAGAAGTGGTGCAGGGACTGTGGCCCGTGCAACCTGAGAAGGAAGGACCGTGCCAGCCAGAAGACTCCCCTGCAGTCCATCGTCACCCAGCAACCGTTGGAACTGGTAGCCTTGGATCATGTAAAACTGACCCCAAGCAGAAGTGGCTACGTCTACGCGTTAACCATCGTGGATCATTACTCCCGGTTTCTGGTTGTCGTCCCCGTCAAGGATTTAACGGCTCAAACAGCAGCTAGAGCCTTCCAGCAGCACTTTTGCCGTCCACACGGGTACCCGGACCAAGTGCTGACGGACCAGGGACCTGCCTTTGAAGCGGAGGTCTTCCAGGAATTCTGCAATCTGTATGGCTGCCGGAAGATAAGGACGACACCCTACCATCCGCAAACTAATGGACTTTGTGAGAAAATGAACCAGGTGGTAATGGATCTTCTAAAAACGTTGCCCCTGGAAGAACGCAGTCTGTGGCCTGAGAAGTTGCCCGATCTGGTGGACCTATACAACCACATCCCGGTAGGTTCCACCAACTGTACCCCGGCTTACCTAATGAGGGCAAGACCTGGTAAGTTACCTGTTGACCTGGAAATGGGAGTCCTGACACCCGAGGACACTTCACCAGAAACAGACTGGGACACAGAGAGGCAGCAGCAGTACCGGAGAGTACAGGAGAGCGTGGAGCGAAGTCTCTGTCAGGCTAGGGAGAGACAAGAGAAAACTTACAACCAGTATGCTCCCGCTGTTCCCCTGGTACCCGGAGAGCAGGTCTTGAAGAGGAAGAGACGGCTCCACAAGTTGGACGACCAGTGGGAGAAGGACCCGTACACCGTACTGCCCTCAAGCCACGAGAACCCGAAGGTTTGTACCATCAGTAAAGACGGAGGGGAAACCACAGCCATTGTATCCCGGGACCACCTGAAGAAGTGTCCCGAACAACTGAGGAACCCTGAAGAGGAACAAGAAGAACATCGACCCGTAGAGGAAAGGGAAGATATGGTTAGTACTGTGCTCGGGGACTTCCCTCGGTCTTGGACTCAAGTCAATGGTGCAGTTGTGGTACCCGTACTCACCTTCCTCCAACCAGCATCCCAAGCACCTACGGAGCAACAGGTAGAGCTGGAAGAACAGCCGGTCCAGGAGGCAGAAGACTCCACACCAGCAGACCAGGAGGATCAACCCTCTGCTTATAGTGAGCCTGCCGTACCCCTAGTGAGACAAAGAGCCGGTAGACAGCTGCCCAGTTTACCCTTGACAGCTCCTACACCCTGTAGTTCAGGGCCAGACAGTCAGCTCCGTAGGTCCACTAGGGCCACTAGGGGCCAGTTACCCGCACGCTGGAGGATTTGAAGTGTATAAATTGTTTTATTTATGTTTACCTGTGTATTGTTGCTTGTGTATAATTTTGTGTTTCTAGTTATTTGTAGGAGTCCTTGGTGGATTTACCGGGAATCCCTTGTACATAGTTGGAGCGTAACCCAGGATGGACTAAAGACTGTTAAGGACTCGGGGCAGGACAAACCCCTACCTGGTTACGTCTCCCTGTTTTGGTGAAATGGACACCTTGCTTTCTTCAAAGACTGCACCCGGTTACGGACATGCCGTGACCACCTTTATGTGTTTCTTATTGTATTGTTATTGTTATATCTTGTTATGTTTTTCTAAAATGTGTTTAGTCCCGGAGTACTAAATTTTACTAGGGGGGAATGTGGCACCCCAGGGGTCTGGTTTCCACAGTAATGTAATGTTATGTCTGAGAGCAGGTGGGAGGTCCTTTGGTCAGGGATCTTGTGCATGCCACACCTCCTGCCCAGTCTTGGGAGGGGAAGAACTTCCCCTATATAAACCCGGGGCTGAAGCAGGGTTAGCAGTCAAGGAGAGTAGAGACAAGAAACAGCAGAAGCAATACTACTACGAGTCAGGGGCTGGCAGCTGCAGAGCTCGCCCTGACTGAGAAGCTTTCTTACCGGACCCGGCGTCCGAGGCTGTGGGGACTAATCCTTACCCAGCAGCAGAAACCGACCGGCAGGGGATTTCAGGTCCTCTGGCCAAGAAACCCGATGGCACGGTCACACGCGTGGGACCAGCACCGCCATCGTGGAGCGGAAGCCATTAGAAGGCCCCGAGTCACCGGCCATACGGGTGAGCACCACACGGTACACTCAGGGACGTGGGCTACTTATATCCGCTTCTAGCAAGGTAGCCAGAAGAGTACAGTCAGTTTGGGAGGCCTACAACTCCGCCTGGCCAGGGGAGATCCCATCTGCTCAAGGACTGACCAGGCCCCGTTCACTAGCAAGTACTCCGGGAGGGTCTATCGTTGTTACCAGTAAAGACCCTGAATTACACCGCACCGTCTCTGAGTGGTTCCTGCTACCCCCATCATCCACATCTGCTGCCCTGAGGCCATACCCCTCCCGTTGGGGGTTATACCATCTACGCTGCACCATCCATCCACCGGCCTCAGCGGACTGTCCTGCAGCGGCAGCTCCATAGCTGCATTCAACGGGTGGCGTAGTCGTCCTACATCTACCGCTGTTACATCGCCGCTCAGTTTGACTCCCTGGGCACGGACCGGGTCACCGCCACGAGACTACAACCCTCAAGAGATCCGGCTCCGGGTAAGCTCCCGCGTGCGCAACGCAGCGCGACACAGGCCCAGGGGTGCGTCATGTACACAGTGACTGCACCAGCAGAATAGTGAGTGCAGCTCTGGAGTATAATACAGGAGGTAACTCAGGATCAGTAATGTAATGTATGTACACAGTGACTGCACCAGCAGAATAGTGAGTGCAGCTCTGGAGTATAATACAGGAGGTAACTCAGGATCAGTGTGATGAAAGCCGGCCGGTGGGTGCAGCTCTCTGGCGCCCCCTTACCTCTCAGGTCAGTCAAGGTACTGCACCTAGAGAAAGTAGTGCCAGGAAGCTGCAACCAGCGCAGGGAACACGGTAGAGTGTTCCCCTTCAACGTCACTAAACCGTAACGTCACTACACAGCACAACTCGCTAGCGCCCTCTTAGCCTCAGGTCAGTCAAGGAACTGCACCTAGGATAAGCGGTCGCCAGAGAGACTGTCCTGTAACCTACTGGGTATCGGGGCCCTCTGTAGTGAGGGTGGTATATATATCTTCCTTGGCCGCGCCAGGAATATATATATCTGAACCTCCGACCGTCACTACCAGCCTTCCCCAATCCCCAGTTGGTATGCTGCCACCAGTCCCTATTTTAGATATACGCCCAGTCCGTGAATGGGCCTATATCGGGTCAGGAACCAACCCTGGGTAGCGTTTTTGGCTTGAGCCGAGCTCACACGGACGTGCGTTCGTTATGCAGAATAAAAGGCAGGCCCACAATTACTTGAGGTAATTGATTATAATAATACACTAGATACACGATATACAACTAAATATACACAGGTATAAGGTCAGGCTAAACTATACAACAATGGAATACAACACACAGAATCACCACAGCATATCAGTTACCGGTTTCTTGATTTTCTTGTGACGCAGGGAGAGGATTCTGCGGTCGCAGGCACGGTTCTTTGTTACAGGCTGAGGCCTACCACCGCATGGTCAAACTGCTCCTCCCCTTGGTGGCCTCAGCTGGTGCTCAGATGTTCAGCACACCACTCTTGGGTCAAAAACTGACTTGTCTCTTGTCTGTCCTGCTATCTTACCTGCCCCGTCCCGCCCACTGCTGGTGAGGTCAGCTGGCTCAGTCTCCACCCTCAGGTCTAACTTCGATCAGAAGCCCAAATTCTATGGAACCCAATAACTTCTTCTGGGATGGTCTCATGATACCCCCAGGGGTTCCCATGGATTCGGGCCGCCGTAACCGACCTTTTGATATCAATTATGATACCATACGGTCCTCAGGAATGGCTCCGCGCTATATCTTGGCTTCCAGAGCACGTACAAACGTCTACCGCGGAGGCTTGTGTGCGCAATGGCTCCGGGACGCCGTGATATTTTTTTATTGGCCCATCCCATGCAACATGCGTGTACTTTTCATGTTTCTATATCTTATGCCTCCATGCTTGTGACAGACAAAGAAACTAGTCCTATGGGACAAATGGTCAGGTACAGATAGACGAAGCACCCCCCCCTGCTGGCTGTGTTTCCTCTCGAAGTCTTTGAAGCTCCTAGCATTCAAGTGTTAAGTAGGCTTCTTATCTTACAGGAGCCTGGATGGGGGGAAACTATCTAGTTGACGTTTTAACAGAAGGTCCCAAGGGTGGGGGCTGCTGAAGTGTGGCCATCCCTGGATATGATTTATCATTACCAAGATGGCGGCTACAGGTTCATCACACCTCCCCCTATACGAGGGCGCGAGGGGGTAGCACATTCCTGTGTTCCCCCGTGCGTCCTTCTGCACCCTCCCCTTGCCGGGATAACCCGTCAGCGTTACCGTGGTCACGGCCTCTTCTGTGGCGAATGGAGAAGTGGTACTGCTGGAGAGCGAGGCTCCAGCGTAGCAACCTGCCATTCGACCCAGAGACCGTGTGTAACCAGCTGAGGGGGTTGTGGTCCGTCTCCACGGTGAAATGGCTCCCGTACAAGTAGGGCTGCAGACGCTGCAGGGCCCATACAATTGCCAGGCATTCTTTTTCCACCGTGGAGTAAGCCACCTCCCGGGGCAGTAGCTTCCTGCTCAGGTACAAGACAGGATGTTCCTGGCCTGTCGTGTTGACCTGACTTAGCACAGCACCGAGGCCAAAGTCACTGGCGTCGGTCTGTACCACAAACGGCCGGTCGAAGTCGGCAGCTTGCAGTACAGGGGAGCTACTTAGGGCGGCCTTGAGTGCCCCGAAAGCTGTCTCGCAGGCGACTGTCCAGTCGACTGCGACGGGCAGCTTCTTCTTGGTGAGGTCCGTCAGGGGCTTGGCCAGGGTGCTATAGTGTGGGACGAACCTCCTATAGTACCCGGCGGTCCCCAAGAAGGACATCACCTGCTTTTTGGTCCTAGGAGTGGGCCAGGATGCGATGGCATCCACTTTCCCCGGTTCTGGCTTCAGAACCCCCCCGCCTACCCGGTGACCCAGGTAGAGGACCTCACTCATGCCCAGCTGGCACTTTTCCGGCTTGATGGTCAAGCCTGCCCGGTGGATCCGACCGAGCACCTGCCGCAGGTGCTCTAGGTGATCCTCCCAAGTGGGACTGAAGACTGCAATATCGTCCAAGTACGCAGCCGCGTACCCTTCAAGTCCCTCAAGCAGCGTGTTGACCATCCGCTGAAAAGTGGCAGGGGCATTCTTCATGCCGAATGGCATCACTGTGGACTCGTACAGTCCAAAAGGGGTGATAAAGGCAGAGCGTTCCCTTGCCGCGGGGGTCAGAGGAATCTGCCAGTACCCCCGGCTCAGATCCATGATGGTCAGGTACTTAGCCCCGGCCATCCGATCGAGCAGGTCATCGATGCGTGGTATGGGGAACGCATCGGTGGCCGTTACAGCGTTGAGCCCCCGGTAGTCCACGCAGAACCGTGTAGTTCGGTCCTTCTTTGGTACGAGGACTACAGTCATGGCCAAAAGTATTGAGAATGAGACAAATAGTAATTTTTCCAAAGTTTACTGCTTCATTTTTTGTAATGGCAATTTGCATATACTCCTGAATGTCAAAGAGTGATCAGCTTAACAGCAATTACTGTACTTGCAAAGTCAATATTTGCCCAGAAAATGAACTTTAACCCCCAAAACACATTTCAACATCATTGCAGTCCTGCCTTAAAAGGAGCAGCTAACATCGTTTTAGTGATTGATCCATTAACACAGGTGTGGGTGTTGATAAGGACAGGGCTGGCGATCAATCAGTCATGATTAAGTAAGAATGACATCACTGGACACTTTAAAAGGACGCTGGTTCTTGGTATCATTGTTTCTCTTCAGTTAACCATGGTTATCTCTAAAGAAACACGTGCAGCCATCATTGCACTGCACAAAAATGGCCTAACAGGGAAGAGTATCGCAGCTACAAAGATTGCACCTCAGTCAACAATCTATCGCATCATCAAGAACTTCAAGGAGAGAGCTTCCATTGTTGTCAAGGAGGCTCCAGGGCGCCCAAGAAAGACCAGCATGCGCCAGGACCGTATCTTAAAACTGTTTCAGCTGCGGGATCGGACTACCAGCAGTGCCGAGCTTGCTCAGGAATGGCAGCAGGCTGGTGTGAGTGCTTCTGCATGCACTGTGAGGCGGAGACTCTTTGAGCAAGGGCTGGTTTCAAGGAGGGCAGCAAAGAAGCCACTTCTCTCCAGAAAAAAACATCAGGGACCGACTTATATTCTGCAAAAGGTACAGGGAGTGGACTGCTGAGGACTGGGGCAAAGTCATTTTCTCTGATGAATCCCCTTTTCGATTGTTTGGGACATCTGGAAAACAGCTTATTCGGAGAAGAAGAGGTGAGCGCTACCACCAGTCTTGTCTCATGCCAACTGTAAAGCATCCTGAAACCATTCATGTGTGGGGTGGCTTCTCAGCCAAGGGAATCGGCTCACTCACAGTCTTGCCTAAAAACACAGCCATGAATAAAGAATGGTACCAGAATGTCCTCCAAGAGCAACTTCACCCAACCGTCCAAGAGCAGTTTGGCGCCCAAAAATGCCTTTTCCAGCATGATGGAGCACCTTGCCATAAAGCAAAGGTGATAACAAAATGGCTCATGGAACAAAACATAGAGATTTTGGGTCCATGGCCTGGAAACTCCCCAGATCTTAATCCCATTGAGAACTTGTGGTCAATCATCAAGAGACGGGTGGACAAACAAAAACCAACAAATTCTGGCAAAATGCAAGCATTGATTATGCAAGAATGGACTGCTATCAGTCAGGATTTGGTCCAAAAGTTGATTGAGAGCATGCCAGGGAGAATTACAGAGGTCTTGAAGAAGAAGGGGCAACACTGCAAATATTGACTTGCTGCATTAACTCATTCTAACTGTCAATATAACCTATTGGTACTCATAATATGATTGCAATTATATTTCTGTATGTGATATAAACATCAGACAAACACTAATAAAAACCAGAGGCCAGCAGATCATGGGAAAATATAATTTTGGTGTCATTCTCAAAACTTTTGGCCATGACTGTACAGGCGAGGCCCACGCGCTGCTGGATGCCTGGATCACCCCCAGCTTCAGCATCTCGTCTATCTCTTGGCGCATGTTTCCCTGCACCTCGAAAGAGACCCGATATGCTGAACGCCGGATCGGCGGGTGATCGCCAGTGTCCACGTCGTGGACAGCCATCTCAGTCCTTCCGGGCAGGCTGCTGAACAGCCCCCGGAAGGGGTGCAGGGTGGTCCCCAGCTGGGACCGTTGGTCCTCCGTGAGCTGGTGGCCAACCCCCACATCCTCGATGGACCCACCCGCCTTGGCTTGGGTGAGCAGATCCAGGAGGGTTTCTACCTCTCCTTCCTCGGGAAGGTTGCACACTGGGTGGGCAGTCGCTTCCCGCTCATGATGAGCCTTCATCATGTTCACGTGGAAGGCCTTCCTCCTTCCACGGGCGTGATCCAGGGTGACCAGATAGGTGACGGCATTGAGTTTCTGGTGCACGAAGTAGGGACCTTCCCAGGCTGCCTGAAGCTTGTTCTGTGGTACGGGGACCAGTACCCACACCTTTTGACCCACCTGGTAGGTCCTCTCACAAGCATTCTGGTCGTACCACCGCTTCTGGTCGGCCTGGGCCTGGGCCATATTGTCCTGCACCAGCTTTGCCAAGGCCATCATCCTGTCCCGGTGGCGCACGACATACTCGATGACCGACACCTCGGGGGTGGCCAAATCCCCTTCCCATGCTTCCTTCACCAGAGCCAGGGGGCCCCGTACCCGTCGCCCGTACAGGAGCTCAAAGGGGGAGAACCCCGTTGAGGCCTGCGGAACCTCCCGGTAAGCAAATAGGAGGTGTGGGAGGTAACGCTCCCAGTCTCTCCCGTGGGAGTCGACCAACATCTTAAGCATCTGCTTTAAGGTGCCATTGAACCGCTCACACAGGCCATTAGTCTGTGGGTGATACGGGCTGGCCACCAGATGTTGCACCTGCATTTGCTTACAGAGGGACTCCATCAGCCGCGACATGAACTGGGTCCCTCGGTCGGTGAGCATTTCTTGGGGGAAACCCACTCTGGAGAAGATCTCCAGTAAGGCGGTAGCCACCTTGTCGGCCCGAATGGACGACAAAGCTACCGCTTCCGGGTACCGGGTGGCATAGTCCACTACCGTGAGTATGAAGCATTTCCCGGAGTGGCTGGGAGTGGACAGAGGTCCAATAAGATCCACAGCGACCCTCGAGAAAGGCTCTTCGATGATTGGCAGAGTTACCAGTGGGGCTTTGGGGCGCGGCCCCGCCTTCCCCACCCTCTGACAGGTGTCACACGAACGGCAGTAGGCACCCACCGCGGCTCCCATCCCAGGCCAGTAGAAATGCTGAGCTATCCTGGCCTTGGTTTTAGCGATCCCTAGGTGTCCGGCCATCGGAATCTCGTGTGCGATCCGCAACAATTCCGCCCTGAACGGATAGGGTACCACTAACTGTCGGTCCCTGGGCCACGCCTCCGGTGAACCCTGCTGGACCGTTACCCGGTACAGCCGTCCCTGGTCCCAGACCACACGCTCGCAGTCTGACTCCATGGGAGGCTGTGCCGCCTGTTCCTTGAGAGCTTTCAGGCTGTCGTCTGCTTCCAACGCAGCCTGAAATTCCTGACTTGATGTGGCCAGAATCGACGAAACTGCCACATCCTCCGTCAGCCCCTCCGGGCATGTCACCTGGCCGCTGTCTGACCCGGCAGACACTTGGTCAGAAGTGGGGAAGCCGTCGGACCTCTGCAAGGCTCCTTGGGCTCCGGCGCTCCCACTCCTGGTGACAGCGGCTATGACCGCTGTGACCGTGGGTAGTGCCTGCTTCCCCTCTGTTTCTGACCAAGCCGCCCGATCAGGCAGGCTTCCTAGGCCTTTGGACATCTCGGATGTGGGGAACTCCTGCCCTGGGGTCTTACCTGGCGGCTCCTCTCTTGGGACACCCCCACCCCCCATGGCCTGTTCCTCCCCCTGCAGTGGGCCTATACTCAGCAGCCTGGATACCCCTGGGAGCCCTACACTGCCGGTAGCTGCCCCCCTCTCCATCCCTGAGCTTCCCTCTACAGAATCCTGCCCGCCCCCTCCCTCACCGGAGGACAAGAGGTCACGGCACGCCGGCTGAGCACCTCTGCGGGCATCCCCACACTCCCCACCTGCTTTCACTAACCCTGTTTGTGTTGTGTCTGTGCAGGTGTTACCCTCAGGTTTCACTCCCTCCTCCTCAGCAGGACGCACACTACATACAACATGGTTGGCATTAGCAGCAGACAAATCAATACACTCTTGGGGGGCCGAACTTGGGGGTTCAGAGGGTACATACTGCGATACTAGACGCCCCAAGTCGGTCCCTAATAAAACATTTGCGGGAATATTTGGCGTTACTCCCTCCTCCCGCATCCCCCTCCCGGCACCCCAGTCCAAATACACCATGGCAACGGGAAGTGCCGGCTCCACGCCTCCAACCCCGGAGACGGAAAGAGTCTTTCCTGGTACCAAGTCCTGGGGGGACACCACCTCAGGCCGTACCAGTGTTCGTTCAGCGCCAGTGTCCCGCAGTCCCATGACCGCAGAACGGCCTATGGTGACGGGTTGGATGTTGTCCAGGGACCTACCACCACCCCCTCCCACACACAAAACATTGGGCGCTCTCTGGGACTGGGATGGGGTCTTTTGGCGCTGGGGACACTCAGCCCTAAAGTGTCCTGGTTTGTTGCATAGATGACAACGTCTTACGTCTGGTCCTTGCCTGGAGAGGGCAACAGGGGGATACACCCCTTGTGTTCTAGGGGCCGGGGAAACAGGGGCATGACTGGGCTTACCCCCTCTCCAGGTGCTGCTGGCAGACTTCTTCAGCTCAGGCGCCCTGTTATTGGCATACTCGTCTGCCAGGGCGGCTGTAGCAGAAGCCCCTGTTGGTTTTCGGTCACGGAGGAACTGTCGGAGGTCCTCTGGGCAGTTCCACAAGAACTGCTCTGTGACGAACAGTTCCTGGACCTCCTGGCGGGTAGTAAGCGCTAGACCCGAGGTCCAGTGCTCTGCGGCTCTCAACAGCGCCCGCATATGATCGGTCCAGGTGTCCTTGGGGCCACGCAGCAGGCTCCGGAACTTCTGGCGGTACGACTCGGGAGTGAGGTTGTACTGCCGGATCAGGGCCCGCTTGATGCAGTCGTAGTTCTGTACCTCCCCGGCAGGTAAGTCCCCCAAGGCATCCAGGGACTTACCCCTCAAACGGGGGGTCAGGTATCTGGCCCACTGATCCCGGGCCAGATGGTGCTGAAGACAGGTCCGTTCAAATGCCACCAGAAAGGAGTCCAGGTCCCCATCCTTCTCCAGTAGAGGGAAGTCCTCAGCTCGGACTTTGGACGACTTGGTCTCCTGATGGGTTGGTTGCTCTAGCGGAAGCCCCCGCTGGGCCAGGTCCAGTTGGTGCTGGCGCTCCGCAGCTCGCTCTGCACGCTCCGCAACCTCCCGGCGCTCTGCAGCTTCACGCTCCGCAGCCCGCTCCGCAGCCCGCTCTGCACGCTCCTCCTCCGCTGCCTTCTCTGATGCTGCCAGGAGGGTTTTGTAGACGGCATCGCCATGAGACTGGAGACTTGCCATAGCCGCTTGTAAAAGGGCTTGTGATCTGGACAGGCTGGGCTGGGTAGGTGGTGGGCAGCCCACTGCGGGACCGTATACTGGGGACTGGCTCCCTGAGGTGCCCGGGCTGGACTCCTCCTCGCCATGAGTAACAATGTCCTCCCCTCCTGCCACACGGACCGTAGCATTAGCCTCCTGCAGGGTCTTGCTCCTGGTGCCGTCTGCCATCTTGGTAACTGACACCGCTGCAACCCTGAGTTTGCACACACCTTGTTATACTTTTAGCCTGACCGTCTAACGTTGGGCTGACCTTAAGACTCCAGCAGTGGAAGTTACCACTGGCAGTCTTTAGTGCCTGGGAGTAGGGGTCCCACAACACTATTATTCTGCAATCCCACCGCTCTGCCACCAATGTGATGAAAGCCGGCCGGTGGGTGCAGCTCTCTGGCGCCCCCTTACCTCTCAGGTCAGTCAAGGTACTGCACCTAGAGAAAGTAGTGCCAGGAAGCTGCAACCAGCGCAGGGAACACGGTAGAGTGTTCCCCTTCAACGTCACTAAACCGTAACGTCACTACACAGCACAACTCGCTAGCGCCCTCTTAGCCTCAGGTCAGTCAAGGAACTGCACCTAGGATAAGCGGTCGCCAGAGAGACTGTCCTGTAACCTACTGGGTATCGGGGCCCTCTGTAGTGAGGGTGGTATATATATCTTCCTTGGCCGCGCCAGGAATATATATATCTGAACCTCCGACCGTCACTACCAGCCTTCCCCAATCCCCAGTTGGTATGCTGCCACCAGTCCCTATTTTAGATATACGCCCAGTCCGTGAATGGGCCTATATCGGGTCAGGAACCAACCCTGGGTAGCGTTTTTGGCTTGAGCCGAGCTCACACGGACGTGCGTTCGTTATGCAGAATAAAAGGCGGGCCCACAATTACTTGAGGTAATTGATTATAATAATACACTAGATACACGATATACAACTAAATATACACAGGTATAAGGTCAGGCTAAACTATACAACAATGGAATACAACACACAGAATCACCACAGCATATCAGTTACCGGTTTCTTGATTTTCTTGTGACGCAGGGAGAGGATTCTGCGGTCGCAGGCACGGTTCTTTGTTACAGGCTGAGGCCTACCACCGCATGGTCAAACTGCTCCTCCCCTTGGTGGCCTCAGCTGGTGCTCAGATGTTCAGCACACCACTCTTGGGTCAAAAACTGACTTGTCTCTTGTCTGTCCTGCTATCTTACCTGCCCCGTCCCGCCCACTGCTGGTGAGGTCAGCTGGCTCAGTCTCCACCCTCAGGTCTAACTTCGATCAGAAGCCCAAATTCTATGGAACCCAATAACTTCTTCTGGGATGGTCTCATGATACCCCCAGGGGTTCCCATGGATTCGGGCCGCCGTAACCGACCTTTTGATATCAATTATGATACCATACGGTCCTCAGGAATGGCTCCGCGCTATATCTTGGCTTCCAGAGCACGTACAAACGTCTACCGCGGAGGCTTGTGTGCGCAATGGCTCCGGGACGCCGTGATATTTTTTTATTGGCCCATCCCATGCAACATGCGTGTACTTTTCATGTTTCTATATCTTATGCCTCCATGCTTGTGACAGACAAAGAAACTAGTCCTATGGGACAAATGGTCAGGTACAGATAGACGAAGCACCCCCCCCCTGCTGGCTGTGTTTCCTCTCGAAGTCTTTGAAGCTCCTAGCATTCAAGTGTTAAGTAGGCTTCTTATCTTACAGGAGCCTGGATGGGGGGAAACTATCTAGTTGACGTTTTAACAGAAGGTCCCAAGGGTGGGGGCTGCTGAAGTGTGGCCATCCCTGGATATGATTTATCATTACCAAGATGGCGGCTACAGGTTCATCACAATCAGTAATGTAATGTATGTACACAGTGACTGCACCAGCAGAATAGTGAGTGCAGCTCTGGAGTATAATACAGGATGTAACTCAGGATCAATAATGTAATGTATGTACACAGTGACTGCACCAGCAGAATAGTGAGTGCAGCTCTGGAGTATAATACAGGATGTAACTCAGGATCAGTAATGTAATGTATGTACACAGTGACTGCACCAGCAGAATAGTGAGTGCAGCTCTGGAGTATAATACAGGATGTAACTCAGGATCAGTAATGTAATGTATGTACACAGTGACTGCACCAGCAGAATAGTGAGTGCAGCTCTGGAGTATAATACAGGATGTAACTCAGGATCAGTAACGTAATGTATGTACACAGTGACTGCACCAGCAGAATAGTGAGTGCAGCTCTGGAGTATAATACAGGATGTAACTCAGGATCAGTAATGTAATGTATGTACACAGTGACTGCACCAGCAGAATAGTGAGTGCAGCTCTGGGGTATAATACAGGAGGTAACTCAGGATCAGTAATGTAATGTATGTACACAGTGACTGCACCAGCAGAATAGTGAGTGCAGCTCTGGAGTATAATACAGGATGTAACTCAGGATCAGTAATGTAATGTATGTACACAGTGACTGCACCAGTAGAATAGTGAGTGCAGCTCTGGAGTATAATACAGGATGTAACTCAGGATCAGTAATGTAATATATGTACACAGTGACTGCACCAGCAGAATAGTGAGTGCAGCTCTGGAGTATAATACAGGAGGTAACTCAGGATCAGTAATGTAATGTATGTACACAGTGACTGCACCAGCAGAATAGTGAGCACAGCTCTGGAGTATAATACAGGATGTAACTCAGGATCAGTAATGTAATGTATGTACACAGTGACTGCACCAGCAGAATAGTGAGCGCAGCTCTGGAGTATAATACAGGATGTAACTCAGGATCAGTAATGTAATGTATGTACACAGTGACTGCACCAGCAGAATAGTGAGTGCAGCTCTGGAGTATAATGCAGGATGTAACTCAGGATCAGTAATGTAATGTATGTACACAGTGACTGCACCAGCAGAATAGTGAGTGCAGCTCTGGAGTATACTACAGGATGTAACTCAGGATCAGTAATGTAATGTATGTACACAGTGACTGCACCAGGAGAATAGTGAGTGCAGCTCTGGAGTATAATACAGGATGTAACTCAGGATCAGTAATGTAATGTATGTACACAGTGACTGCACCAGCAGAATAGTGAGCGCAGCTCTGGAGTATAATACAGGAGGTAACTCAGGATCACTAATGTAATGTATGTACACAGTGACTGCACCAGCAGAATAGTGAGTGCAGCTCTGGAGTATAATGCAGGAGGTAACTCAGGATCACTAATGTAATGTATGTACACAGTGACTGCACCAGCAGAATAGTGAGTGCAGCTCCGGAGTATAATACAGCATGTAACTCAGGATTAGTAATGTAATGTATGTACACAGTGACTCCACCAGCAGAATAGTGAGTGCAGCTCTGGAGTATAATACAGGATGTAACTCAGGATCAGTAATGTAATGTATGTACACAGTGACTGCACCACCAGAATAGTGAGTGCAGCTCTGGAGTATAATACAGGAGGTAACTCAGGATCAGTAATGTAATGTATGTACACAGTGACTGCACCAGCAGAATAGTGAGTTCAGCTCTGGAGTATAATACAGGATGTAACTCAGGATCAGTAATGTAATGTATGTACAAAGTGACTGCACCAGCAGAATAGTGAGTGCAGCTCTGGAGTATAATGCAGGAGGTAACTCAGGATCAGTAATGTAATGTATGTACACAGTGACTGCACCAGCAGAATATTGAGTGCAGCTCTGGAGTATAATACAGGATGTAACTCAGGATCAGTACAGGATCAGTAATGTATGTACACAGTGACTACACCAGCAGAATAGTGAGTGCAGCTCTAGAGTATAATACAGGATGTAACTCAGGATCAGTAATGTAATGTATATACACAGTGACTGCACCAGCAGAATAGTGAGTGCAGCTCTGGAGGATAATACAGGATGTAACTCAGGATCAGTAATGTAATGTATGTACACAGTGACTGCACCTGCAGAATAGTGAGTGCAGCTCTGGAGTATAATGCAGGAGGTAACTCAGGATCAGTAATGTAATGTATGTACACAGTGACTGCACCAGCAGAATAGTGAGTGCAGCTCTGGAGTATAAAACAGGAGGTAACTCAGGATGAGTAATGTAATGTATGTACACAGTGACTGCACCAGCAGAATAGTGAGTGCAGCTCTGGAGTATAATACAGGATGTAACTCAGGATCAATAATGTAATGTATGTGCACAGTGACTGCACCAGCAGAATAGTGAGTGCAGCTCTGGAGTATAATACAGGATGTAACTCAGGATCAGTAATGTAATGTATGTACACAGTGACTGCACCAGCAGAATAGTGAGTGCAGCTCTGGAGTATAATACAGGAGGTAACTCAGGATCAGTAATGTAATGTATGTACACAGTGACTGCACCAGCAGAATAGTGAGTTCAGCTCTGGAGTATAATACAGGATGTAACTCAGGATCAGTAATGTAATGTATGTACACAGTGACTGCACCAGCAGAATAGTGAGTGCAGCTCTGGAGTATAATGCAGGAGGTAACTCAGGATCAGTAATGTAATGTATGTACACAGTGACTGCACCAGCAGAATATTGAGTGCAGCTCTGGAGTATAATACAGGATGTAACTCAGGATCAGTACAGGATCAGTAATGTATGTACACAGTGACTACACCAGCAGAATAGTGAGTGCAGCTCTGGAGTATAATACAGGATGTAACTCAGGATCAGTAATGTAATGTATATACACAGTGACTGCACCAGCAGAATAGTGAGTGCAGCTCTGGAGGATAATACAGGATGTAACTCAGGATCAGTAATGTAATGTATGTACACAGTGACTGCACCTGCAGAATAGTGAGTGCAGCTCTGGAGTATAATGCAGGAGGTAACTCAGGATCAGTAATGTAATGTATGTACACAGTGACTGCACCAGCAGAATAGTGAGTGCAGCTCTGGAGTATAAAACAGGAGGTAACTCAGGATGAGTAATGTAATGTATGTACACAGTGACTGCACCAGCAGAATAGTGAGTGCAGCTCTGGAGTATAATACAGGATGTAACTCAGGATCAATAATGTAATGTATGTGCACAGTGACTGCACCAGCAGAATAGTGAGTGCAGCTCTGGAGTATAATACAGGATGTAACTCAGGATCAGTAATGTAATGTATGTACACAGTGACTGCACCAGCAGAATAGTGAGTGCAGCTCTGGAGTATAATACAGGATATAACTCAGGATCAGTAATGTAATGTATGTACACAGTGACTCCACCAGCAGAATAGTGAGTGCAGCTCTGGAGTATAATACAGGAGGTAACTCAGGATCAGTAATGTAATGTATGTACACAGTGACTCCACCAGCAGAATAGTGAGTTCAGCTCTGGAGTATGATACAGGATGTAACTCAGGATCAGTAATGTAATGTATGTACACAGTGACTGCACCAGCAGAATAGTGAGCGCAGCTCTGGGGTATAATACAGGATGTAACTCAGGATGAGTAATGTAATGTATGTACACAGTGACTGCACCAGCAGAATAGTGAGTGCAGCTCTGGAGTATAATACAGGATGTAACTCAGGATCAGTAATGTAATGTATGTACACAGTGACTGCACCAGCAGAATAGTGAGTGCAGCTCTGGAGTATAATACAGGATGTAACTCAGGATCAGTAATGTAATGTATGTACACAGTGACTGCACCAGCAGAATAGTGAGTGCAGCTCTGGAGTATAATACAGGATGTAACTCAGGATCAGTAATGTAATGTATGTACACAGTGACTGCACCAGCAGAATAGTGAGTGCAGCTCTGGAGTATAATACAGGATGTAACTCAGGATCAGTACAGGATCAGTAATGTATGTACACAGTGACTACACCAGCAGAATAGTGAGTGCAGCTCTGGAGTATAATACAGGATGTAACTCAGGATCAGTAATGTAATGTATATACACAGTGACTGCACCAGCAGAATAGTGAGTGCAGCTCTGGAGGATAATACAGGATGTAACTCAGGATCAGTAATGTAATGTATGTACACAGTGACTGCACCAGCAGAATAGTGAGTGCAGCTCTAGAGTATAATGCAGGAGGTAACTCAGGATCACTAATGTAATGTATGTACACAGTGACTCCACCAGCAGAATAGTGAGTGCAGCTCTGGAGTATAATACAGGATGTAACTCAGGATCAGTAATGTAATGTATGTACACAGTGACTGCACCAGCAGAATAGTGAGTTCAGCTCTGGAGTATAATACAGGAGGTAATTCAGGATCAGTTATGTAATGTATGTACACAGTGACTGCACCAGCAGAATAGTGAGTTCAGCTCTGGAGTATAATACAGGATGTAACTCAGGATCAGTAATGTAATGTATGTACACAGTGACTGCACCAGCATAATAGTGAGTGTAGCTCTGGAGTATAATGCAGGAGGTAACTCAGGATCAGTAATGTAATGTATGTACACAGTGACTGCACCAGCAGAATAGTGAGCGCAGCTCTTGAGTATAATAGAGGAGGTAACTCAGGATCACTAATGTAATGTATGTACACAGTGACTGCACCAGCAGAATAGTGAGTGCAGCTCTCGAGTATAATGCAGGAGGTAACTCAGGATCACTAATGTAATGTATGTACACAGTGACTGCACCAGAAGAATAGTGAGTTCAGCTCTGGAGTATAATACAGGAGGTAATTCAGGATCAGTTATGTAATGTATGTACACAGTGACTCCACCAGCAGAATAGTGAGTGCAGCTCTGGAGTATAATACAGGATGTAACTCAGGATCAGTAATGTAATGTATGTACACAGTGACTGCACCAGCAGAATAGTGAGTTCAGCTCTGGAGTATAATACAGGAGGTAATTCAGGATCAGTTATGTAATGTATGTACACAGTGACTGCACCAGCAGAATAGTGAGTTCAGCTCTGGAGTATAATACAGGATGTAACTCAGGATCAGTAATGTAATGTATGTACACAGTGACTGCACCAGCAGAATAGTGAGTGTAGCTCTGGAGTATAATGCAGGAGGTAACTCAGGATCAGTAATGTAATGTATATACACAGTGACTGCACCAGCAGAATAGTGAGTGCAGCTCTGGAGGATAATACAGGATGTAACTCAGGATCAGTAATGTAATGTATGTACACAGTGACTGCACCTGCAGAATAGTGAGTGCAGCTCTGGAGTATAATGCAGGAGGTAACTCAGGATCAGTAACGTAATGTATGTACACAGTGACTGCACCAGCAGAATAGTGAGTGCAGCTCTGGAGTATAATACAGGAGGTAACTCAGGATGAGTAATGTAATGTATGTACACAGTGACTGCACCAGCAGAATAGTGAGTGCAGCTCTGGAGTATAATACAGGATGTAACTCAGGATCAATAATGTAATGTATGTGCACAGTGACTGCACCAGCAGAATAGTGAGTGCAGCTCTGGAGTATAATACAGGATGTAACTCAGGATCAGTAATGTAATGTATGTACACAGTGACTCCACCAGCAGAATAGTGAGTGCAGCTCTGAAGTATAATACAGGAGGTAACTCAGGATCAGTAATGTAATGTATGTACACAGTGACTGCACCAGCAGAATAGTGAGTGCAGCTCTGGAGTATAATACAGGATGTAACTCAGGATCAGTAATGTAATGTATGTACACAGTGACTGCACCAGCAGAATAGTGAATGCAGCTCTGGAGTATAATACAGGAGGTAACTCAGGATCAGTAATGTAATGTATGTACACAGTGACTGCACCAGCAGAATAGTGAGTGCAGCTCTGGAGTATAATACAGGATGTAACTCAGGATCAGTAATGTAATGTATGTACACAGTGACTGCACCAGCAGAATAGTGAATGCAGCTCTGGAGTATAATACAGGAGGTAACTCCGGATCAGTAATGTAATGTATGTACACAGTGACTGCACCAGCAGAATAACGACTGCAGCTCTGGAGTATAATACAGGATGTAACTCAGGATCAGTAATGTAATGTATGTACACAGTGACTGCACCAGCAGAATAGTGAGTGCAGCTCTGGAGTATAATACAGGATGTAACTCAGGATCAGTAATGTAATGTATGTACACAGTGACTGCACCAGCAGAATAGTGAGTGCAGCTCTGGAGTATAATACAGGATGTAACTCAGGATCAGTACAGGATCAGTAATGTATGTACACAGTGACTACACCAGCAGAATAGTGAGTGCAGCTCTGGAGTATAATACAGGATGTAACTCAGGATCAGTAATGTAATGTATATACACAGTGACTGCACCAGCAGAATAGTGAGTGCAGCTCTGGAGGATAATACAGGATGTAACTCAGGATCAGTAATGTAATGTATGTACACAGTGACTGCACCTGCAGAATAGTGAGTGCAGCTCTGGAGTATAATGCAGGAGGTAACTCAGGATCAGTAATGTAATGTATGTACACAGTGACTGCACCAGCAGAATAGTGAGTGCAGCTCTGGAGTATAATACAGGAGGTAACTCAGGATCAGTAATGTATGTACACAGTGACTGCACCAGCAGAATAGTGAGTGCAGCTCTGGAGTATAATGCAGGAGGTAACTCAGGATCAGTAATGTAATGTATGTACACAGTGACTGCACCAGCAGAATAGTGAGTGCAGCTCTGGAGTATAAAACAGGATGTAACTCAGGATCAGTAATGTAATTTATGTGCACAGTGACTGTACCAGCAGAATAGTGAGTGCAGCTCTGGAGCATAATACAGGATGTAACTCAGGATCAGTAATGTAATGTATGTACACAGTGACTGCACCAGCAGAATAGTGAGTGCAGCTCTGGAGTATAATACAGGAGGTAACTCAGGATCAGTAATGTAATGTATGTACACAGTGACTGCACCAGCAGAATAACGAGTGCAGCTCTGGAGTATAATACAGGAGGTAACTCAGGATCAGTAATGTAATGTATGTACACAGTGACTGCACCAGCAGAATAGTGAGTGCAGCTCTGGGGTATAATACAGGATGTAACTCAGGATCAGTAATGTAATGTATGTACACAGTGACTGCACCAGAAGAATAGTGAGTGCAGCTCTGGAGTATAATACAGGATGTAACTCAGGATCAGTAATGTAATGTATGTACACAGTGACTGCACCAGCAGAATAGTGAGTGCAGCTCTGGAGTATAATACAGGTTGTAACTCAGGATCAGTAATATAATGTATGTACACAGTGACTGCACCAGCAGAATAGTGAATGCAGCTCTGGAGTATAATACAGGAGGTAACTCAGGATCAGTAATGTAATGTATGTACACAGTGACTGCACCAGCAGAATAACGAGTGCAGCTCTGGAGTATAATACAGGAGGTAACTCAGGATCAGTAATGTAATGTATGTACACAGTGACTGCACCAGCAGAATAGTGAGTGCAGCTCTAGGGTATAATACTGGATGTAACTCAGGATCAGTAATGTAATGTATGTACACAGTGACTACACCAGCAGAATAGTGAGTGCAGCTCTGGAGTATAATACAGGATGTAACTTAGGATCAGTAATGTAATGTATGTACACAGTGACTACACAAGCAGAATAGTGAGTGCAGCTCTGGAGTATAATACAGGAGGTAACTCAGGATCAGTAATGTAATGTATGTACACAGTGACTGCACCAGCAGAATAGTGAGTGCAGCTCTGGAGTATAATACAGGATGTAACTCAGGATCAGTAATGTAATGTATGTACACAGTGACTGCACCAGCAGAATAGTGAGTGCAGCTCTGGAGTATAATACAGGATGTAACTCAAGATCAGTAATGTAATGTATGTACACAGTGACTGCACCAGCAGAATAGTGAGTGCAGCTCTGGAGTGTAATGCAGGAGGTAACTCAGGATCAGTAATGTAATGTATGTACACAGTGACTGCACCAGCAGAATATTGAGTGCAGCTCTGGAGTATAGTACAGGATGTAACTCAGGATCAGTAATGTAATGTATGTGCACAGTGACTGTACCAGCAGAATAGTGAGTGCAGCTCTGGAGTATAATACAGGATGTAACTCAGGATCAGTAATGTAATGTATGTACACAGTGACTGCATCAGCAGAATAGTGAGTGCAGCTCTGGAGTATAATACAGGATGTAACTCAGGATCAGTACAGGATCAGTAATGTATGTACACAGTGACTACACCAGCAGAATAGTGAGTGCAGCTCTGGAGTATAATACAGGATGTAACTCAGGATCAGTAATGTAATGTATATACACAGTGACTGCACCAGCAGAATAGTGAGTGCAGCTCTGGAGTATAAAACAGGATGTAACTCAGGATCAGTAATGTAATGTATGTACACAGTGACTGCACCAGCAGAATAGTGAGTGTAGCTCTGGAGTATAATACAGGAGGTAACTCAGGATCAGTAATGTAATGTATGCACACAGCGACTGCACCAGCAGAATAGTGAATGCAGCTCTGGAGTATAATTAAGGAGGTAACTCAGGATCAGTAATGTAGTGTATGTGCACAGTGACTGCACCAGCAGAATAGTGAGTGCAGCTCTGGAGTATAATACAGGAGGTAACTCAGGATCAGTAATGTAATGTATGTACACAGTGACTGCACCAGCAGAATAGTGAGTGCAGCTCTGGGGTATAATACAGGATGTAACTCAGGATCAGTAATGTAATGTATGTACACAGTGACGGCACCAGCAGAATAGTGAGTGCAGCTCTGGAGTATAATACAGGAGGTAACTCAGGATCAGTAATGTAATGTATGTACACAGTGACTGCACCAGCAGAATAGTGAGTGCAGCTCTGGAGGATAATACAGGATGTAACTCAGGATCAGTAATGTAATGTATGCACACAGCGACTGCACCAGCAGCACAGTGAGTGCAGCTCTGGAGTATAATACAGGAGGTAACTCAGGATCAGTAATGTAATGTATGTACACAGTGACTGTACCAGCAGAATAGTGAGTGCAGCTCTGGAGTATAATACAGGATGTTACTCAGGATCAGTAATGTAATGTATGTACACAGTGACTGCACCAGCAGAATAGTGAGTGCAGCTCTGGAATATAATACAGGATGTAACTCAGGATCAGTAATGTAATGTGTGTACACAGTGACTGCACCAGCAGAACAGTGAGTGCAGCTCTGGAGTATAATACAGGAGGTAACTCAGCATCAGTAATGTAATGTATGCACACAGCGACTGCACCAGCAGCACAGTGAGTGCAGCTCTGGAGTATAATACAGGAGGTAACTCAGGATCAGTAATGTAATGTATGTACACAGTGACTGCACCAGCAGAATAGTGAGTGCAGCTCTGGAGTATAATACAGGAGGTAACTCAGGATCAGTAATGTAATGTGTGTACACAGTGACTGCACCAGCAGAACAGTGAGTGCAGCTCTGGAGTATAATACAGGAGGTAACTCAGGATCAGTAATGTAATGTATGCACACAGCGACTGCACCAGCAGCACAGTGAGTGCAGCTCTGGAGTATAATACAGGAGGTAACTCAGGATCAGTAATGTAATGTATGTACACAGTGACTGTACCAGCAGAATAGTGAGTGCAGCTCTGGAGTATAATACAGGATGTAACTCAGGATCAGTAATGTAATGTATGTACACAGTGACTGCACCAGCAGAATAGTGAGTGCAGCTCTGGAGTATAATACAGGAGGTAACTCTGGATCAGTAATGTAATGTATGTACACAGCGACTGCACCAGCAGAACAGTGAGTGCAGCTCTGGAGTATAATACAGGATGTAACTCAGGATCAGTAATGTAATGTATGTACACAGTGACTGCACCAGCAGGATAGTGAGTGCAGCTCTGGAGTATAATACAGGAGGTAACTCAGGATCAGTAATGTAATGTAGGTACACAGTGACTGCACCAGCAGAATAGTGAGTGCAGCTCTGGAGTATAATACAGGAGGTAACTCAGGATCAGTAATGTAATGTATGTACACAGTGACTGCACAAGCAGAATAGTGAGTGCAGCTCTGGAGTATAATACAGGATGTAACTTAGGATCAGTAATGTAATGTATGTACACAGTGACTGCACCAGCAGAATAGTGAGTGCAGCTCTGGAGTATAATACAGGATGTAACTCAGGATCAGTAATGTAATGTCTGTACACAGTGACTCCACCAGCAGCATACTGGGTGCAGCTCTGATCAGCTGCTAGTCAGTGTGCTGATTACGGGTGTGGTGGCTGCAGATCCTGCTGTGAGCTCCTGATCTCTGAGAAACCAAGACCTCTCCACCTGGGGACCTGCTTTCTCTCTTTCCCAGGGAGGGAGCGGGTTTCTGGGATGAGTGATGGAGCCAAGTCCCAGGCTTCTGCTTCCCGAACCAGGCCGGCGGGGGGCAGAAGAAACCAGCAACCGGCCTGCACATCAGAGGACTCGGGGGTGAGACGCTGCACCAGGAGTCGCAGCAATGTGGCTCCTACTCCCCCCGGGATTGTGGAGACCCCTAGAAGCCGCAAGGCATCCAGCATGGAGGAAAAGCCTGACAGCGGCGTGCAAGATGGCGCTCCTTCCGGAGGAAAGCTGAGTGCTCACGGAGGTGAGGCCGACCTCCCTGAGGGGGAATGGGCGCTGCAGGGACCCCGGGAGTCTGTGTCCACCTATGCCTCCCGGGTCATGATCCGCCTCCGTGAGTATGAAGATGCCAGTAAGCTCATCAGGAGGCTCCGGGAGGAGCTGCGCTGCACAAGCGCCAAAGCTGCGGGGGCCTCCAAACCAAGGAAGGCAAAACTCCAAGCCGAGGTAAAAAGACTGAGCAGTGAAATTCAACGCCTGGAACTGAGGAAAGCCACCATCAGGGAGCAGAGTGGTCCTTTCAAAGAAAAACTTATAAATGAAGACCGCTACAGAGAAATGGCTGATACCAGAGAGCAAAGGCAGATAGGGCTGCAGCCTGAGAGCCAGGTGGATGATGAGAGTGATGATGACCAGCAGGAAGCCCCACCTGGCAGCCTGCAAAGTCACCCGCAGGCCACGTGCAGCGAGCTCCCTGCAGGACAGGCGACAGTGACATCCGGTCGCAGTTCTGCCGGCTCTGGGGAGGACAGTGACAGCAGCGGCCAGCGAGGGGCGCTAATGGCGGAGATTAAGCTCCTGGACTCCCCAGTGTGCCTCCAAAACTTCCATCTTGGTGACGATCTACCAGAAGAGGCACCTGGGGGCCACAAAAAGGCAAAGAAGACCAAGCCAAAGCTGCAGGAGGCGGTAAGATACGTATATGCCCCCCTCCCTGTACCCCCTGAGCCGGCGGCAGGCTCAGCTCGCTGTATAAGCCCCGTTGCCCAGCCCAGCCCGGGTTCTGCTGTGGATCCGGTGCAAAGGCGCGGGGAGATTACAGAGCGCGGTAGTGAGGCGCAGAGCTCCGTCTCTGCTTGTAGTAGCGGGAATGCAGCAGGAGGTGCATCAGCCGAGAGGCTGGACAGTGAGGGCGGCCCGGCGGCGGGCGTTCCATCAGGCCACGATGCTGTGGTGCGCTCCTCAGTGGGAGGGGGGAGCAGCCCGGTGTCGGGGGCAGCTCCGGTAGCCGCGGCGCCTCTGAATGCTGTTGCCGCTGATCACTTAGTTGAGAAGCGGCGGCAGTGTGAGGGGGCAGTTGGGGCTGAGCGTTCCGGTCCTCCCACCAAAGTGCTATTTTGTGTTGGCGTCGCTGGTCCGGAAGATCCTGATGCTAAAGATCAGCGGCGCCTAACAGCATCTAAAGATCAGCGGCACATTATTCCGAATGCCAAACAGCGGAAATTACCGACCGATGATGTGGAGGGCACACATAAGACCGGGGGTGAGGTCGCCTCCAGTTCTATGGAGGTGACTGAGCCCCTTGTGCCTTATGCGGAGGTCAAAAGGTCATCCACCATTGTTACTGGTCCAGCAGGAATGAATGTGGTGGTGGGGGTGAATGAGGCTATTTCATTGTCTAGTGGTGTGGTTGCTGGTTTGGTGGAGGGTGAGATGGAGGTGGGTAATGGTGATACTGTTGGGGCTGATGTGGTCACTGGTCCGGTTGCCCCCCCGGGGGTGGCAACACCTGTCCAGAGTTATGCCAGTGTCACCTCCGGGGCAAATAGGGCATCCTCCTCGTCTCCGGGCTTTGGGGACGGCATGTTGCAACGGCGCCTTCTGGAGGCTCTAAAGAAGGGGGAGAGATCACTAATGGTAGAGGGTCGAGAGGTTGATCTATCCTTCTGGATAGAGGGGCATGGCCTCGGGGCCTTCCGAGAGCAAAAAGGGGGAGATACAGTGTGGTCCCTCCCAACAGCCGGGCCAGGCAGTGTGCGTAGGAATGTGGTCCGTCTTCGGTGGAGGGGCAGTGATGCATGTCTGCCAAGGTCTAAAGTTGTGGAGCTCCTGCTGAGGATGGGCTTCAAGGCGATTGACATCTACACCTTAATACATCCCTATTCCACGCCTGAGTTTGATGTCAGCTTTGTTCGGCCGGAGGGGCTTGAGCTCTTCTGGGCGAATTATGAGTTGGCAAAAAATGAGCCCGGCTGGCGAGACTTTGCCGTTCAGGCAGTGTCTCGCCAAAACCAGATCAAGAAAGTGACCGTGATGACTCGTAACGAGTCGCTTTCTTGCTATGACATCATGACGTGGCTTGGTCGGTATGGAGAGGTGGTGGAGATGCCAAAGAAAAACCGCGACGAGTTTGGTATCTGGTCAGGGGCCTGGACGTTTATGGTAAAACTTCAGCGTTCAGGTGGTACCGAAGCTCTGTCACAGGTGCGGCGACCCCACACACTTCAGTGCAAACTGCACCGTGCAGAAATGTGCGTTGTGTGGGGGTATCGGCCATCTTGCTGCCTCTTGTGTGGAGATTAGGTGCCACCTGTGTGGTGAGTTAGGCCACCCATTCAGCCGTTGTCCTCGCTCCTTTGCTAATGCAGTCGAGACCCCGGTGGGAGTAAGCCGTGAGGCCGATTCTGCTGGAGAGGGGACTAGCAGGGGTGGGGGCGCTGAGGGGCCAGGGAAGAGAAGCAATAAAAAGACGCCTGCCCAGCTGAGGCGTCTAGACAAGCGCAGACAGGAGAGGGAGCGGGGCGAGCCCCAGACTACCGGGCAGCCCCTGTCCTGGATGCCAGTGTTGCTGCTGAGGCCCCGAGGGATGATGAGGAGGTCAGGAGGATCCACAGGGAGGAAACCGCCTCTGCCTCAGAATCCTCCCATTATGAAAGTATGGATGAGGATAATAAGCGGTGGCTAGAGAACAAGCGTAAGCTCGGCACCAAAAAGAAGAGAAAGAAGGGAGATAAAACATCTTCTCCCGCTCTGACCAAGGTACCTAAGGAAGGTAAAACTGACTCCCCTCTAGTTGGTCTTTCTAACCGGTTCCAAGCCCTTGATAACATCTCTTCCTCTGAGGAGGAGGCCGAGGGTGAGGTTCCGGCTTCAGCGGAGCTTACAGGGGGCGCCGAGTCTCCTTCTCCTGGGGATGCAGGGTCCTTGGGGGGAGGGACTGGCCCAGAGTCCGGAGACGAGGACGAAAAAAGAAGGAAAAATGTTGGAATGGACACCTCTGTGTCATTAAAGAGGGGGAAGGATTCCTCCTCTGAGGCAGAGGGTAAGGGGAGTGGGAAGAAGAAAGCCATCTAACTCAATCACCAATGATGGCGGTACCCACTCCGTTGACGCTGGCTTCCATTAATGTCGCCAGCATTAAGTCAAATATGGCTAGATTTGCGGCCTTTGATTTTCTCAGCCGGGTTGAAGCTGACATTTTCTTTTTGCAAGAGACCAGGCTGCCAAATATGGCAGAGGTGTTTATAGCTAAGAGGGAGTGGAGAGTGGAGACTCGGGCTCCCCTATTGGTCTCTTGCGGCCGAGCCGTATAGCGGAGTGGCGGTCCTTTTTACCGCACCGGTAGAATGCCGACGGGTTATTGAGTTAGAAATGGGGAGGTGCCTGATATTAGATGTCCTCATGAAGGGACAGGAGCTTCGGCTCATTAACATCTCTGGTCCCCAATCTAAGTGGGACCGGAAGTGTCTCTTTACGAGGATCAAGCCCTACCTTTTTACGAGTCGGCAGGTCGTCTTTGGAGGGGACTTCAACACTGTCACGAGGCCCCGGGATAGAGGAGGTTCCAGAGACAAGCTGACTTATGATAGCGTCGCCCTTAATAGTATAGCTAGTGAGGCTCGCCTGGTGGATGTCCACATCCGGCACACCGCAGGCCACGAGGGGTTCACCTATCATAGAGGTAACTGTAGGTCCAGGATAGACAGGTTTTATTTAAAGGAGGAAGCCGTCTCTTCAGCAGTATCTGTTGTTGAGGTGGAGTTCTCCGATCACTGTTTGATTTTGTTTTCCCTGAATGTTACAGAGACCCCCCGGATGGGAAGAGGCTTTTGGAGGCTCAATTCGTCTCTCTTGGAAGAAGCGGAGATAAGACAGTCCTTTGAGGATTTTCTTCAGAGCCAGGTACCCTTACTGGATCTTTGTAGTAGTAAGTCAGAGTGGTGGGAGATGTTTAAGAAAAGGGTGGCGAGATTCTTCCTCCAGCTCTCGAGCCTCAGGAGCCTGGACAGGTACCGCCTGTATCAGGGCCTGAGGAGGAAACTCGAGCATCTTGTCTCAACTGGAGGTATCCGCGAGGAGATCTCCAGAGTGAAATCTTTGCTAATGAGGTGTCAGTATGATAGACACGCATCTTTGGTTTTTGAGAGGGATTACGGGAAGTACCGCTCGCCCGACCCTTATAGAAACTGCAAGATGTCAGTGAATAGTAAAGTTGTTACAGGACTGGTTGACACTGCGGGGTCCCTGAAAAGATCCAGATCAGGGATCCTGGAGGTCATCAGATCCTTCTACTCGCACCTCTTGGGGAAGAGGGATCTGGATTGGGATGAGATGTCGGCTTTTCTGGCTGAAGCCGTCCCCGAACCAGGGGTAGACCCCTCTCTTGGCGTTTTGACAGAGATGATCAGGGAAGAGGAAGTTAAGTTGGCGATTGAAGGGCTTGCCCTGAAGAAATCTCCCGGTCCAGATGGCTTAACATCTGAATTCTATAAGACCTTTAAGGACGCCTTGGTTCCCCTCTTGACTGAGGTATTCAATGAGTGTCTTTCCTCGGGCACTCTACCAAAGTCAATGAGGAGGTCTGCCCTGATCATCTTGTCAAAGGGTAAGGACCCATCTTGCATTGAGAATTGGCGTCCCATAGCGCTTCTCAATGCAGACAGGAAGGTTTTGGCAAAGGTGCTGTTTAATCGGCTGGTGACATTTGCACCCCAGCTCCTTTTGGGAGCCCAGCATTGCTCTGTTCCGGGCCGCAGTACAATTAGTGCTGTACTTTGTGTCCGAGAGGCGGTGGAGCAGGGTAGGGCTGGCCACTGGAAGGGGTACATGCTGTCATTGGACCAGGCAAAAGCGTTTGATCGGGTTAATCATGAGTACCTCTGGTCTGTCCTTCTGAAGTATGGCCTGCCGGGGGGGGTTTGTTGATTGGCTTAAGACCTTGTACTCTGGGGCAGAGAGTTTCCCGCTTGTGAACGGTTGGATTGGCAGCTCTTTTGAGGTTGGGTGTGGTGTTCGCCAGGGTTGTCCCTTGAGCCCGCTACTGTACGTGTTTGCGATTGACCCACTTCTTAGGAGGATGGAGCTTGGACCGTTGGCTGGGATCGGGATGGACCGGGCAGCACCGGAAGCCACTCTGAGAGTGGTGGCGTATGCCGATGACGTCACCGTTTTTGTTTCCTCTGATGGGGAGGCAGAATGGCTGATGTCAGAGGTAAATCGCTACTCGGAGGCATCCGGGTCTAAGATCAACCGGGATAAGTGTGAGAGTCTCTGGCTGGGAAGAGGAGATCCTGGTTTTGATCTCCCGGACACCCTTCCAGAACCCAAAGTCTCTGCAAAAGTTCTTGGCATCGAATTTGGCCAGGGGGATTACCCCAAACAAAATTGGGACAGCAGGCTAGAGATCGCCACTCAGAAGGTGAACCAATGGAAGGGTTGGTCTTTGACCCTAAAGGAAAGGGTAAACCTGATCAAAACTTACCTGCTCCCTTTGCTGATCTATCTGGGCAGTGTGTGCATCTTGCCAGAGCCTCTCTGGACTCGGGTCTACAGTTTGTTCTTTCAACTGTTATGGGGGAATAGACTGAACCTGGTCAAGAGGGAGGTTACTTACCGTACGAGGAGACTAGGAGGTTTGGGTATGGTCAACCCTGTGGTATTCCTTGTGAATACCTTCATTAAGATCAATATTGCAAACCTCTGGAAAGAGAGGGCTCCTCCGTGGGTATTCTCCTGTAAGGGATGGTTTCAGCCTTTCTTCCAGGAATGGGAGACAGGAGGGCAAGTGAAGGATCTCCGCACACCGCATGGACATCTCCCGGCTTACGCTACCGTGGTTCTGAAGGTAATTCGCCGGTGGGGTCTGGGAATGTGGGAGGTCAGGACTCTGCCAAGGAAGCTCCTTGACAAAAGGGTTCTGTTGACCCATTTTCAGAGGCCTCTGGCGCTCAGGGATTGCCCAAGTCGGGATTTTGGGGTGGGTCTGCATCTTTTGAATTCTATCAGGATCCCCTCGAAGGTTTGGGACTTGGCTTGGCGCTGCTTCCATGGGAAACTGTGTGTGAGGGACAATCTGAAGTGTAGGAGCTCTGAGGACAGGAACTGTCTTCGGGAGCATTGTGGTACCATGCTTGAAAGCATGGACCACTTCCTGCTTCGTTGTCCCTTTAACACAGAGGTGTACAACAGGGTGGGCGCCTCCATTGGCTGGCCCCGGCTGGCCGGTCTCTCTTATGCGGAATGGGCCTATGGAGCATTCGGGGACCTGGGTGGTCGGGACCGCTGCACCTTATTTCTAGTTAGCGCAGTGGTTAGGTATCACACGTGGAACGCACGGTGCTTAGTATCGACGCAGCGGAAAATCCTCCCAGTGGACGATGTGTTTAGGACCATACTCGGTGACCTGGTGAAGGTGCGTTCTCTGGAGTATGAGAGACTGGGTACACGAAGGGCCGCTCTCCTCTGGAGGGGCTTTTCTTTTAGTGTGCCCTAGTCTGGTCATCTCCTCTCCTGGTGGTGGGCTGCTGCTGACACCATAGATTTTTGTTTTATTGATCAGTAGACAGTGATGTAGGGCTGCAGGCGCTGAACTTGGGCTTTGTCAGTTGTGGTTATTGTATTGTTTGTTTCTGTATATATTGTATATATGGGTTTGGGTGGAGGGAAAAGGGGGGAGGTGGGTTCATCTTGTGGGACACTGGTTATTTGGGTGAAAAACTGGCACTGCCTGATCTGGCCTATGGACGTTGGACTGAGGCATGAGGCGCAGGAGCAGCTCTCAGGTCAGTGCCGGGGAGGGACTGGTGGGCTCCAGTGTGGGGGGTTTTGTTTTGTCTTGTATATATTTGTATAGTTTGAATTTATTTTATTTATTAAAAAAAAAAAAAAGAGAGAATGTATATATTAGTTTGTATATAATTTGTCAGTTATTGTTTATTATATTGTTATTTTTTGTTTGGTAACCGGACCAGATGTCACAGTGTAGGTAGTTATTATTGTGTATATATGTATAATATGTGTGTGAGGAGAGAGGGAGCGGCTGGACCAGCAGAATAGTGAGTGCAGCTCTGGAGGATAATACAGGAGGTAACTCAGGATCAGTAATGTAATGTATGTACACAGTGACTCCACCAGCAGAATAGTGAGTGCAGCTCTGGGGTATAATACAGGATGTAACTCAGGATCAGTAATGTAATGTATGTACACAGTGACTCCACCAGCAGAATAGTGAGTGCAGCTCTGGAGTATAATACAGGATGTAACTCAGGATCAGTAATGTAATGTATGTACACAGTGACTGCACCAGCAGAATAGTGAGTGCAGCTCTGGAGTATAATACAGGAGGTAACTCAGGATCAGTAATGCAATGTATGTACACAGTGACTGCACCAGCAGAATAGTGAGTGCAGCTCTGGGGTATAATACAGGATGTAACTCAGGATCAGTAATTTAATGTATGTACACAGTGACTGCACCAGCAGAATAGTGAGTGCAGCTCTGGAGTATAATACAGGATGTAACTCAGGATCAGTAATGTAATGTATGTACACAGTGACTGCACCAGCAGAATAGTGAGTGCAGCTCTGGAGTATAATACAGGATCAGTAATGTAATGTATGTACACAATGACTGCACCAGCAGAATAGTGAGTGCAGCTCTGGAGTATAATACAGGATGTAACTCCGGATCAGTAATGTATGTACAAAGTGACTGCACCAGCAGAATAGTGAGTGCAGCTCTGGAGTATAATACAGGATGTATCTCCGTATGTACACAGTGACTGCACCAGCAGAATAGTGAGTGCAGCTCTGGAGTATAATACAGGATGTAACTCAGGATCAGTAATGTAATGTATGTACATAGTGACTGCACCAGCAGAATAGTGAGTGCAGCTCTGGAGTATAATACAGGATGTAAGTCAAGATCAATAATGTAATGTATGTACACAGTGACTGCACCAGCAGAATAGTGAGTGCAGCTCTGGAGTATAATACAGGATCAGTAATGTAATGTATGTACACAATGACTGCACCAGCAGAATAGTGAGTGCAGCTCTGGAGTATAATACAGGATGTAACTCTGGATCAGTAATGTAATGTATGTACACAGTGACTGCACCAGCAGAATAGTGAGTGCAGCTCTGGAGTATAATACAGGATGTAAGTCAGGATCAGTAATGTAATGTATGTACACAGTGACTGCACCAGCAGAATAGTGAGTGCAGCTCTGGAGTATAATACAGGATGTAACTCAGGATCAGTAATGTAATGTATGTACACAGTGACTGCACCAGCAGAATAGTGAGTGCAGCTCTGGAGTATAATACAGGATGTAACTCAGGATCAGTAATGTAATGTATGTACACAGTGACTGCACCAGCAGAATAGTGAGTGCAGCTCTGGAGTATAATACAGGATGTAACTCAGGATCAGTAATGTAATGTATGTACACAGTGACTGCACCAGCAGAATAGTGAGTGCAGCTCTGGAGTATAATACAGGATGTAACTCAGGATCAGTAATGTAATGTATGTACACAGTGACTGCACCAGCAGAATAGTGAGTGCAGCTCTGGAGTATAATACAGGATGTAACTCAGGATCAGTAATGTAATGTATGTACACAGTGACATTGCTGGCTATGAAGATAATAATTGTACTGTATGATAAGACAGAGGTGGATATCATCCTGACAGGTTATGAGGGGTGTCTGTGTATTGTGGGGTCAGGGGGCTGTTCTGGCCATGATGCTTATTCATCTACTTGATAGATATTTCATTTATGATTTGACTTTTCAGCGCTGATTTCAAGACACGTAAGAAATCATCTGCCACATTGTCTCTATGGAAATGTTGTCTTTTCCAATTATCTCCAGGCTGGAGTCGTTCTCGGTGGGAATCTTCAGGCGCCAATGAATTTGCTGCAAGTTACTTTGATTATAATTAAAAAGAAAGCTAATTAAAAAGTTCCTGTTTCCAATCCTACAGAGGAGAAAGCGTGACAGACACAGAAATCACCTGGTGTGCGGTGTATTTGCCGAGGAGAACCCAGCCCCCGCTCCCAGGTCCAAGACCCAACCCCAGGTCCACCCTTCAGATACAGATATTTGGGGAGCTGCCCTGTACAACATTCACCTGCGCACCATTCTACACATCCATCATCTATCTATTATATATTTATTTATTTTATTTTACTCACTTATATAGCACTATTAATTCCACAGCACTTTACAGACATCATCACTGTCCCCATCGGGGCTCACAATCTACATTCCCTATCAGTCTTTGGAGTGTG
Source organism: Phyllobates terribilis (assembly GCF_046119375.1). Lineage (NCBI taxonomy): Eukaryota > Metazoa > Chordata > Amphibia > Anura > Dendrobatidae > Phyllobates > Phyllobates terribilis. The sequence goes on from NW_027362772.1 coordinate 310,968,906, forward strand.
GGAGGAAACCGGAGAACCCGGAGGAAACCCACGAAAACACGGGGAGAACATACAAACCCCTTGCAGATGTCGTCCTTGGTGGGATTTGAACTCAGAACCCCAGCGCTACAAGGCTGCAGTGCTAACCACTGAGCCACCATACAGTGCTAACCACTGAGCCACCGTACTGCCCATCTATCTATCATCTATCATCTATCTATTATCTATTTATTATCTATCTATCATCTATTATCTATCATCTATCTATTATCTATTATCTATCTATCTATCTATTATCTATCTATCATCTATCTATTATCTATTATCTATCTATTATTTATCTATATATTATCTATCTATTATCTATTATCTATCTATTATCTATCTATTATTTATCTATATATTATCTATTATCTATTATCTATCTATTATCTATCTATTATCTATCTATCTATTATCTATCTATCATCTATTATCTATTATGTATCTATTATCTATCTATCTATTATCTATCTATTATCTATCTATCATCTATTATCTATTATCTATATATTATCTATCTATTATCTATCATCTATCTATTATCTATTATGTATCTAGCGAAAAATTGGACCTGCAGCGTGTGATATAACTGTGGGTGCGCGGCCTCCAAACAAATATCAGTTTGTAGTATAAATAATAGTAAAAAGGGCAGGCAGTACTCAAAAAAAATTGTGAAGAAAAGTGGACTTTATTAGCCCTTATGATGTGGCGACGTTTCGGTTGTGAGCGACCTTCCTCCAGCAGTGAATAGATAGAAGCATGAAGTATCTACAGCAGCATTTCATGATGTTACAATCACAAGCTCATTAGTGAAAAGTACAAAACATCAGTGTCCAATCAAATTCCATTTGTGATATTATACTACACAGCGCATACATAGTGTTACAGATCATGGATATGAAACATTACTCACCACGCAGCTCTGATTGTGTCTGCCCCCGCTCCAGCGCCGTGGGGTGTCGGTGAAACTACATGGGATTTCGGGATTTCAAAACCAGGATTCTTGTTTCATCATACAGTGGTATAATTAGGACTTCTTTATTCCACCTTTAAAAGTTTTAAAAGTTTTTTTTATGAAATGTTAATTGTCCTTTTTTATCTTCCACAGATCACAATTATGCAGCACGAATACATGAGAAGAGGTAGACTCATCCATCTATTATTGAGTCATTTATTTATTAAATATTTATGTTTCATTAATGTTATCTTTGCCATGATTTCTTAGCCAGTTGCCATATTATGATCTTCCCTGATGAGTGCTTATATTATGGGGTGCTAATATATGTAAATCATCATGGCTGTCACTGCTCTCCCCCCTTGTGGTGCTGATTGAGCGCTTGTCCTGACTGGGACCTGACTCCTGTTCAGCATCTTTGGCTTCTGTAATCGTCCCCCACAGAGAGTGATGTTTTGCAGGGCTCTTGCTGTGGTAATTGTGTGCATACAGGTACATTATATTTCCTTCTCATACCTGTCACTCAAGGTGTAGGAAATACTAAGTGCAACACGAAGGGAAGAGGGGAAGGGAGCCCAGACATTAGGGAAAGGGGAGTGGAGACCTCCTAGGCTGATCTGATATCACCCTGTCTCCCCTAATGTCCCTATATTATTTCCTCACCAATCACCGCACAGGAACCTAAACCCTGTATTTCACTAGAGATTGGCCCTTAATAGAGAAGGGGGGTTGAGCACTAGTCAATTCCCACTAACAACTAAAGACAATAAGGGAGACAAACACAGGGGAAAGTAACTTAACTTGAACCAACTTCACATAGATTACAACAAACATCCTCCTAGCATCAGAGAGGAAGTAAGCAGACTGCAATAGCTCCAAGCCTTCACAAGGGAACATGTGAATATCACCGGCACCTCCCTGTAGCAAACAGAAAGTACTTAAACACCCAGGCCTGGGTGTCAATTAGCAGGAGGGAGGTAGCCGCTGGGTCCTAGAGTGAGAGATCTAAGAAGGTGTCTGTAATCCCGAAGAGATCTTCTGCAACCAACTGCAGGGCGACTGACTGTCACATTTGACACACCAGTGACAATACCCCAGTGACATGTGTTTGCACCTATCAGACCATGGGGATCATTACCCTGATAAAAATAGCTCTTAAAATCTCTGTGTACCTTTAAATGTGCTTAGGACGTCGCCAGACCGTGATTGGGAACGTTTTCCCTGAATAAATAAGGCGACCACACACTTGGTACATGCATCGCGCATGTGTGAAGTCTTCCCGAAGCTCCGGGCGCTCAGATTGGCTGATTTATCATGACGCACAGGGACATGCGCAGTTGCATGCTTCCGGACACTGATTTCGGCGCTTATGTATGTGATTAATATTATGTCTACAGGTGGGTGAGTCGCACCTCTCAACCATACACATGTGATCACTTATATATCATTAATGCACTTGGCACTTTATATGTATGTATTCTAGTATTGAACAAAATGTTTAATATCCATGATCTGTAACACTATGTATGCGCTGTGTAGTATAATATCACAAATGGAATTTGATTGGACACTGATGTTTTGTATGTACTTTTCACTAATGAGCTTGTGATTGTAACATAATGAAATGCTGCTGTATATGTAGCGCCCCGAGGGTTCGGTCACTACAGAGGTATTGCATCTCACCCAGAGGTGTGATATCTCACTTCCAGGTAAGGATGGAGTATGGCTCAGGACCCTAACACCCACATGCACTACACCACATTTCCGGGGGACAGGGCGACAATGCTCCCAAGAGTGAGCACAACTGTCCCTGTCCCTGGCTGGAGTGGGGGGAGGGAACACCTAGAAAGGGGGAATCCGGTAGTGTGTGGGTGGGGAGAGTAGATCCCGGGTGCACTGTATAGAGGAGTATATATGGTGGGCACCATCTTAGATCAGGGTGCAGTAGAAGGTGGAGAAGAAGAGAGAGAAGGAGGCTGGGAGCAGAGGCTCTGCATGGGCTCTGCTCCGCAGGCAGGCCAAGTCTTAAGGCCTGGTCCTGGAAGAGAGGAACGGAGAGGAGAGGAATGGAGGAAGCTCTAAGAGGAGACCGAAGGGACCCCAGGGGTGCGGACCGGCCAGCCGCCACCGTACGCCCGCCGCTACCAGAGTAGGGGGGTCAGGCCAAGAAAAGGGAACCAGATCCCTCATCTAGTGGAGGAGAGCAACTACCCTCAGCTAGTAACCAGAGGCTGTGGCATTGTACGTGCACGGCCCCTCACTACACCCGTTAGGAAGGCACCACATAGGACCAAGGGAAACGGACATACGTTTGCCCGCCAAGGCCCGAGGCAGCTGGACAGAAACGTGGTCAATTGTGGGGTACGACAGGCCATAGAAAGGACACATGAAGGGGGTCCTGAAAAGCACTCCAAAGGTACCTGGGAGTTGGCCGAGCCCCTCACCTGGTGAGCACAGCACGGCGTGGGCAGCCATTACCTGCAGAAGTGGCTTGGAGTGTAAAACTGTGAGTAAAGACCCTGGACTGCATCACTGGACTCTGAGTCATTACTGTTGCTCCCGCGCACCATCACCCCCACCATCTGCACTCACTGCCCTGAGGCTATACTCCTCCCATGGGGAGTTATACTACCCTCTGCTGCACTCACAACATCAGCCTCAGCGGTCTGCCCCGCAGCGGCGGTTCACTCTGACTGCAACCCACGGGTGGCGTAGTCGGACATTTAAGTATTACAAGAACCAAGTAGACAGATCCGCCACTGGTTTGACCACCCTGAGCCACGGGACCGGGTCGCCGCCACGGAGACTACAACCCCCAGCATTACACAGAGACCCGGCTCCGGGTATTCCCCTACACACACGCGGCCCAGGGGACGCGTCATATATACTTCATGCTTCTATCTATTCACTGCTGGAGGAAGGTCGCTCACAACCAAAATGTTGCCACATCATAAGGGCTAATATAGTCCACTTTTCTTCACAATTTTTTTTACATCTATCTATTATCTATCTATTATCTATCTATCTATCTATTATCTATCTATTATCTATCTATTATCTATCTATCTATTATCTATCTATTATCTATCTATCATCTATCTATTATCTATCTATAATCTATCTATTATCTATCTATTATCTATCATCTATCTATTATCTATCATCTATCTATCTCCTATGCATTATCTATCTATCTATCATCTATCTATTATCTATCTATCATATATCTATTATCTATCTATTATCTATCATCTATCTATCTCCTATGCATTATCTATCTATCATCTATCTATTATCTATCATCTATCTATCATATATCTATCATATATCTATTATCTATCTATTATCTATCTATCTCCTATGCATTATCTATCTATCTATCATCTATCTATCTCCTATGCATTATCTATCTATCATCTATCTCTCTATCTATCTATCTATCTATCTCTCTCTCTATCTATCCTCTCTTTCCTCTTGTTATAATTACCTGACATCCTTTGTGCAGGGGGCGGTGTTGGGGGAGCAATAGTTTCCTATGTTCTCGGTGGGTGGCCTTGGCTCAGAAACATTACAAGCCCCCATAGAGCGATGCTCAGATCTTACAAGTTTCTTACTAGTCCCAAAGTGTAAACTGTTTTTTTCTAGCCTAGAAATCGAGTAACAATCTGTGATATAAGAGGAGGATTAACTTAACCCCTCCATGTCTAGGACGTGCTGCCCCCCAGCGCTGCTGACCCACAGGGTCTGAACATTTATAAAGTAAAGTCTATAATGTGACAATTTTTGAACTTCCTGATGTAAAACAAATGAATTCTGGATTCTTTAATCATGGGAAAAATGCACAACGGGCACTGGCTGCCCCCAGCACAAAACAACGAGGCGCATTCACCAGCGACCTGCATGTTGGGAGAAGAGAGCGGCTGTAATTTCAGGAGATTGCTTTAATTAAAGAAGTCTCAATAGTTTCCTTGTTTATGTCCGAAACCTTATCACATAGTAAGAAATTCACTGATCTTCCATCACACAACCAGTACACGAATGAGGGAGACAGGTGAGAAGCGCTAGACGTGTCCATAGGAAGAGGAAAGAAAAAAGAAGAAGAGGAGGAGGAAGGAAGAAGACTGGAAGGATGGAAGAAAAGAGGAAGAAGAAATAAGAAGAAAAGGCAGGAAGAGGGAAGGAGGAGAGAAAAAGATGAGCAAGAAAAGGAAGGCGAAGAAAGGGGAAGAGGAACTGGAGAAGAAGGAAATAAAATAAGGATGAAGGAAAAAGAAGCAAGAAGGAAGACAAGGAGAAGGAAGAAGAAGAGAAAGAATGAAGAGGGGAAGACAATGGAAAAAGAGCAAGAGGAAGGAAGAATAGGGAGAGAGGAGGAAGGAAAGAAAACTGGAGAAGAAAGGAAAATGAAAGGAAGAAGGAAATCAGGGGAAGGAACAGGAAGAAAAAGAGGAGGAGGGAAAAAAAAGGAATGAAGAGGGATGAGGAAAAGGAGGCATAAGAAAAAGTGGAAAGGGAGAAAGAAAAAGATTAGGATGAAGGAGGATGGGATCAAGAAAGAAGAGAAGGAAGGCAGATAGAAGGAAGAAGGTAAATGAGGATGAGGAGGAAGGACGATAAGTAGGAGTAAAGTGGGAAGAAAGGAAAGGAGGAGGACATAGGAGGAAAAAGGTGGAAGCATAAGGAGGAGTGTGACGATACAGCCTAAAATCTTAATAAGCCAGACGTTTATATTTGTTAATCCAAGAGAAATTCACTATTATCTTTGTGTTGACTTGTAAATCTATGTGTATTTATGTGCCTGGTCAATAAGAACAGACCACTATTTGTATAACCCTGACTGTTATCTCCTCTTGGGTTTGGAAACAATGATGTTTGCTAATATTCCAAGTACATATTGTACTAAAAGCCAGATGAATGTTGATTTAAAGAGCCCACTGTATACCAACTGTGTAAATTGATTAGCTCAAACAATGATAGTGGAGCCCTGTAAGGGATGCCCTCCCTAACCTCTTACCTGTGGATGTGTATTTGAAGGAGAACTGTAACTATTTTAAGGGACATGTGCTTCTGTAGCATTCAGATTTGAGACAGAGAGTCAGAAAGATTTTACAAGAAGAATGAGAAACATCCTTCAGGAAAGTAGATGGATAGCATGGCGCCTCCATCCAAAGAGACACAGATTTAGATTCTACATGATTCCCGCCTAAAGGTACGGCCCTGACTGGAAATATACGGATCTGCTCCACTGACCATCAGAGAGCCCATGGATACATTTTAGGGAGCCTAGGTTGGGACGATGAAGTCACCTGGCCCCATGGATATGTTGTTTGGGGTTGCCAGGAGGGACCCACCGGTTGCCTGGAACTCAGGGAGACATTTGGAGAAGCCAGATTGGGACCAGCCATTTATCTGGCCCCATGGAAACTCTCGGAGAGGCCAGGGTGGGACCCTCGGTGGCACGGGTGTGTCAGAGGTGACAGACAGTCGCCCTGCAGTGGGTTGCAGGCGATCTCCATGTTTGGCATTGCAGGCAGCTGCTTAGATAGGAGGCAGTCTTTAGGACCGAGCGACTACCTCTCTCTTGCTAATTTGCTCTCTGGCCTATTTGCTCTCTGGCCTGGGTATATATATACCTGGTGTGTCTAAGAGGGAGTCGCCGGTTATACTCATTTCTACTTGTGAAGCTTAGTAGGAGCTGTACTTCATTCTCTCTGGCGCTTGAGGCCGTGTGCACATTTGGAGTTCATCTAAAGCTAAGCCATTTTTCCCTGTTTTGTCTACCCTTGTTGTCTTTAGAGTTTTAGTAGAGGTTGTTTAGTGCTCATCTCCTTCCATCCCTAGCCGTAGCCTTACGCCAGGGAAAGTAGGGCAAGGCACGCGATCGGCGATAGCTGAGGAGGCTATATAGGGACGTTAGTTTAGAAAGGGTGACGCTAGACCAGACTAGGAGGTCTCCACTTCCCCCCTTTCCCTAGTGTATGGGCACCCTCTCCCTTTTCCCTCTGTGTTGCACTTACACCTGGCGTGACACTCGGGTCTCCTGGCCTTGACCTCAATGGACTGCTAGCTTCCTAAGCTTGCCGCTACCTTCTCTCAGTAGGGGCCCTCCAGAAGCAGGGGACACTAGTTGAGGTAGTTGGCCCTGGAAGTCCCAAAGTCGCAGCTGTTCTATCCCAGGCCGGCGAAGGGTGAGACTGCACCATCTTGGGTATTTGCTGGGACTGTTCTATGTGTTTATGACGCGCCCCCTGGGCCATATTCTTTAAGGGAATACCCGGAGCCGGATCAGATGGGGGTTGTAGTCTCCGAGTGGCTGTGACCCGGTCCGTGCCCAGGGTGTCAAACTCAGTGTGTGGCAGTCCTTACTGATGTTACTAAAGTTCTTTATGTCGACTACGCCACCCGTTGAATTGCGGTCACTACGGCCGCCACTGCAGCAGGGTCCGCTGAGGCTGATGGTGTTTGTGCAGCTAGGTAGTATAACCCCCAACGGGAGGGGTATAGCCTCAGGGGGTCAGGTGCAGAGGATGGTGGTTGTGGAAGTGCAGGGATGATGGTAATGAGAGTCAGAGTCGGGTTGTGCAGTTCAGGGTTCTTTACTTACTGCAGATGTTCCGGTCACTCCGGCCTTGAGTGACCACCCGAGTCGTGCTGCGTCCACCAGGTCCTGGACTCGGCCAACCCCCAAGTAGTTCTGGAGCGTGGTTCTGAGCTCCCGTTCTGTCCTGTCCTCGTCTCTGGCCTTCCCCACCAGGGATCCACCTATGTCCGGCTCCCTCGGGCCTTCTGTTGGCGAACCCTTGCCTCTGGGTTCCCTGACCCTATGCGTGGTCTGCCTTCTGAGTGGATATGGTGGGTGGCCGTGGCAGATGCTGCCCACGGCCTCCGGTCTCTGGCTGAGGTATGTTGTAGCCCCCACCAGTTTGGGATCCGGTACCCTGTTGCCAACTCTTCACCCTGTGATTGTATTTGGGTTCTCAGAGTTCCTTCTTTCTCCCCCTCTGGGTCTTTCTTGCTCTCCTCTCTCACTCTTGGGCTGGGGCTGCTCTGCTCTTCTGCTCTCTTCCACTGCTCTGCAAAGACTCACAGACTGACTGACTGTGGCTGACTGACTTCTCTCAGACTGACCCTGATCTTAGATGGTGCCCACCTTAAATACTCCCTCTATGTGTGAGCTCAGGTGACCAGCACCCAATGAGCTCCTAACTTTACCCAGGCTGCTCCCCCTATCTGCCCCTACACTACTGGGATGTACCACCCCCCTCCCACTCCAGCCAGGAACAGACTCTGTCGTACCTGCACATTTCTAAGTGGGAGTACCGTTGGTCTGCTCCTCGGAAATGGGATGTGTGTAGTGCATGCAGCTGACTGAGCTCAGTTCCAGACTCCATCCTTACCCGGGAGTGGAATATCACACCTCTGGGTTGAGGTGCAATACCCCTGTAGCAGCCGAATCCTCAGGGTGCTACATTCCCCCCTGGTAAATCACAGCACGTCCTCGGGCTGTAAGATATAAACAACACCAAAACATACAATTTTTGCATAAACAACATAATAAAACATCATATAAAACTTTTCATAAAAACTTTCTTATCTTCTGGTACCTCCGGTCACGGTGCAACTTGTGACCGGGTAAAGTGCGACAGTCTCTTGTAGAAACACGGTTTTCCTATAAAACCAGTAGGGGGCGCTTTAGGAAGCGCAACTATATACAAAGGGATGGGGCCGCTCTCAGTCCTCGGCCAGGTATTAGGAAAGGGATGACCGCTCTCAGTCCTCGGTCAGTGGGAATGGGGACACACGGGTTAATAGTTCAGTTCTCTGGTCCCAACGGGGACTATATTAGCAGCAACGGTTCACTGTGCCCCGACGGGCAACTATATACAGCTTCTACTCTGCTGTACGCAACGACGACGTCCTCCTGCTCTTTCTTTGTGATTAACTTTAGCTTCAGACCCGTCCGGGTCCTCTTGCTCCTCCTCACACCGCAGCTCCTCCTCCGTCAGGCGATGCACATGGAGGGCGTAGGGTCCTTTGGCACACTTGTGCCGGGTGAAGGTGACCTCGTCCCCTACATACAGGTCACGACCTCTGTGTCCCTCCGGTAGGTGGGACTCAACGTCTCTTATTGTCACGAAGACGTCGCCTGGGGTGCGGTGATCTCGGATGAAGCCCCACCCGTGCTGCATATTAAACTTGATCACAGTCCCGGTGGAAGGGGGACCATGAGCTGCACGGGGACTCCTCCTGGCCCGGCTCTTCTGCTCCGCGCTCTTTATTTGGGCTTGTTGTTCCCGGACCCGCCTCTCTCTCCGCTCCCTCTCAAAGACCTCGAGCTGCTGGCGGCAGCACTCTGCACGCTCCGCTGCGGCTGCCCGAGTCTCCTGAGTGAACCCCATGAGATCTTCTCCGGTGGGGTCCCACTCAAACTGTGCCTCCTCTAGCGGGGGCGAGGTCCTTTTTACGGGCTTTGGAACCGGAATCAGGGGTTCGTCTAGGGGTCTCTCTTTCCGGAGTCGGGGATGGTGAAACTCCGGTGGCCATATAAAGGGCTGCCCATCCGGGCACGTATGTTGGGCGAACAGATCTTCTCCCAGATGCGGCACTCTTGGTTTTATGGGCGCGGTGGTGGTGGCGCCCGGGTTGCCCAGGCCTTGCGGCCAGGCCTGGGGCACCTGGAAAGTGAAGGGCACCGTAAGGACGGCGGCGCCCTGGGCTACTTGGCCCTGCGACCAGGTCGGTGGCTCCGCGGAGGTAGGGGGCGCTGTTGGTATTGCGGCGCCCGGGGGTACTAGGCCTTGCGACCAGGCTGGTGGTACTTCCTGCTTGGTCACGCTCGGGGTCGAGGCGTGTGACGTCACAGGGGTCGCGTCTTCCGTTTGAGGCCTAGTCGGCGGCGGTGACGTTGCGGTTACGGGCACGGCAGGGGGTACTTCGGGCTCTGCGACGGGGAGCTGGGGCAGGTACGCGGTTTCCCGGTTTGGGGTAGAGACGTCCCCTTTACCTGCCTCCTTTCGTTCGGCTCCCTTCTCGGCGCCGTCTCCGGCCTTGAGTCCTCCTGCGCCATCCTCAGAGGCGGTCTGTCTCCTCGTCTCGGGTGGCGTGCTCTGCGGACGAGTTCTTGTCTGCTGGGCCATCTCACGGCTCCACTCCGCCAACGTCTCTCGCTGCACCCGGGCCATCCTCCGTGCGAGGCCCTCCAGCGCAGTCTGCGCACACTCCCGATCTCGGGGGAGCTGTGCCAAGACCTCCACTAAGCCTAGTGGGGTCGTTGCTTCTAGCAGGCTCCTGACCAACGGGTCGGTGCTGCTCTGCTCTCCTCCCGCTGTCTCCAGCAGGCCTTCTGGAGTGGCGACCGGCAACAGGCTCCTGACCACTGGGTCGGTGCTGCCTGGAGTGGCGGCCCGCATCAGGCTCCTGACCACTGGGTCGGTGCTGCCTGGCTCTCCCTCCATCTCCGGGTAGGCTCTTTCTGGACTCTGCTCCAGGCTTCTTGTCTCCGGGTGCGCTCTCTCCAGACTGCTCCAGGCGACACCCATCTTTGCTCTCTTGTTCTCAGTCCTCCCACTTCGAGGGCGGTCCCGGGGCCACTTGGTGATTGTCAGCTCCAGGGGCAGTTCTTTCACGCTGACAGACACCTCTAGCATCACAGTCTCTGTTGGTGGGGGCGGCTTCCACTTTTGGCGCCATTTTCGGTCCTGGCCCACGATGGGAGGCGGCCTCTTGCCATCCTCTGGTACGCCCATAATGGCGTCCGCTCTGACAAGGCGGGAAACCTTTGGAAATGGCGGGAAAAAGCTGTTAATGGCGGACAACCGGCGGGAATCGATCTGTGATGGAGTCCGATGGCGGGGACCCTCTGGGACCGGCGGGAGACTTCTTTTTGAGGTAAACTTGTTCTTTTCTTCAGGCACGCAGTACCCGGGTGTTGCGGGCACGAGATCCTGCCGACTACGCCAAAGTTGACGCGCCCCCTGGGCCATATTCTTTAAGGGAATACCCGGAGCCGGATCAGATGGGGGTTGTAGTCTCCGAGTGGCTGTGACCCGGTCCGTGCCCAGGGTGTCAAACTCAGTGTGTGGCAGTCCTTACTGATGTTACTAAAGTTCTTTATGTCGACTACGCCACCCGTTGAATTGCGGTCACTACGGCCGCCACTGCAGCAGGGTCCGCTGAGGCTGATGGTGTTTGTGCAGCTAGGTAGTATAACCCCCAACGGGAGGGGTATAGCCTCAGGGGGTCAGGTGCAGAGGATGGTGGTTGTGGAAGTGCAGGGATGATGGTAATGAGAGTCAGAGTCGGGTTGTGCAGTTCAGGGTTCTTTACTTACTGCAGATGTTCCGGTCACTCCGGCCTTGAGTGACCACCCGAGTCGTGCTGCGTCCACCAGGTCCTGGACTCGGCCAACCCCCAAGTAGTTCTGGAGCGTGGTTCTGAGCTCCCGTTCTGTCCTGTCCTCGTCTCTGGCCTTCCCCACCAGGGATCCACCTATGTCCGGCTCCCTCGGGCCTTCTGTTGGCGAACCCTTGCCTCTGGGTTCCCTGACCCTATGCGTGGTCTGCCTTCTGAGTGGATATGGTGGGTGGCCGTGGCAGATGCTGCCCACGGCCTCCGGTCTCTGGCTGAGGTATGTTGTAGCCCCCACCAGTTTGGGATCCGGTACCCTGTTGCCAACTCTTCACCCTGTGATTGTATTTGGGTTCTCAGAGTTCCTTCTTTCTCCCCCTCTGGGTCTTTCTTGCTCTCCTCTCTCACTCTTGGGCTGGGGCTGCTCTGCTCTTCTGCTCTCTTCCACTGCTCTGCAAAGACTCACAGACTGACTGACTGTGGCTGACTGACTTCTCTCAGACTGACCCTGATCTTAGATGGTGCCCACCTTAAATACTCCCTCTATGTGTGAGCTCAGGTGACCAGCACCCAATGAGCTCCTAACTTTACCCAGGCTGCTCCCCCTATCTGCCCCTACACTACTGGGATGTACCACCCCCCTCCCACTCCAGCCAGGAACAGACTCTGTCGTACCTGCACATTTCTAAGTGGGAGTACCGTTGGTCTGCTCCTCGGAAATGGGATGTGTGTAGTGCATGCAGCTGACTGAGCTCAGTTCCAGACTCCATCCTTACCCGGGAGTGGAATATCACACCTCTGGGTTGAGGTGCAATACCCCTGTAGCAGCCGAATCCTCAGGGTGCTACATTTATTGTCTGCTTTGTGGTTCAATAAAGTATGGCCACGCTGTTTTACCATCACCCTGTGTTGTCTGAGAAGTATTACGCCGACGGAAGAGCCCGGGTCTTCACAAGAAGGTTTAAATAGAGAGAAGGAAAAGGGACAAAAAAAAGGGTGAGCAAGAGGAGGATACAGAAGTAAGGAAGAGGATGAGGAAAAAAAAAGAAGAAAGAAAAGTGAGATGATATAGGTGACATAAGGAAGAGGGAAAAATAGGAGGAGGCTAGAAAAGGAAGAGGAGGGGTATGTAAGAGGAAGTGGAGGTGGAGAATGGAAGAAGTGGAGAAGAGAGAAAGACGACAAAAGTGAAGGAGAGGAGGGAATGGCGGTCCAAATATAAGGTTGACCAATTGTAAAGAGGCAGCAACCTGCTGGGGAAAAACTGACCCCCCCACACTATAGTTTAGAGCAGGTTTCTCAGTGTGAGATATGTAATGCAGAGCTGAGTGTGATTACATACACCTTTCATCTCATGGTAGTCAGTGTCGGGGGAGATACAGCAGAGCTGAGCTTTGCCTCAGTAGAAACACTTCTGCAGTTGCGGCTCTGCTCTCACAGTCCTGTCAGCTCTGCTGTATCTACTCGTGTGGCGCCCCTGAGGGTTCGACCGCCACAGGAATCCTCTAAGGTATGGCCAGTGTGATAGTCGTGACCCAGCCTTGCATCCAACACCACATTCTCCACCAGAGGGAGCTAGTATGCACTAGGTGCTGCTCCCCTGGTTACAGGGAGACTTGGGAACACAAAGTGGTAGGAACCAGTTAGTGGGTGTGGGTGGAGGACTTACAAGTTAGTTACACCTTAAATTTCATATTTAATTAAAAAACATCTTTGATCTTGGTCCTTCCGTCCTAAGTCGTCGGTTCTAATGGTCGTACTGTGCTGTCAAACTACTGTGTGTTAATGTGACTTCCCTCCGGGAGCGCAGATCCTGTGTGGGCCTGCACCGGCAAGGGACACAGCCCTCGTTCCCTGGACTTGGGACGAGAGGTAGGTTGTAGGCAAGGAATGTCTCAACCCGGCCAAGGACCAGGATCAAGAAGGCCCGGGAGCTCTAGAGTGTGGCTCCCTAGCAAATGGGTCCCGGGGAGGATGCAGACGGAGCGGTGTACGCCACCTGTCCTCGCCTACCTGATCTATTCAGAGGGATTCCGGCTGCAAGAGGGGTACCGGCCCCCGACACCCGACCTTGTACTCCATGTCCTGGACGGGAAAGCCCGGTTTGGCCCTGAGGATCCTGCCGGGTATCGGATGGAGAGGAATTGCCACCCGTGCCCTAGTCCTGAGAGGAGCTCAGAGGGAGACCCGGCCTATCTACACACGCACAGATGGGAAAGGGTGAAGTCTGTAGTGCAGGAACACTCTGGTGTAGGGTCACTACCGAACACTGGACTTTCTCGGAGGTAGTCGGACCCCCGTCCCTGGTGGCCGCAGGACTCCGCGGGGAGCAGGGAGAAGCCTTCCCGCTATCATCTCTAAATGAGTAAAGCCTTGGAAGTTCACCCCTATGGCCTCCGGACTGTTCATTATGCGCCATACCATGCGACGCGGTGCCCGTACTCCCCGCACTACTACCCCCCTTCCATCCTGTCTGCCTGCCCCGAGGCCCTGCTCCGCCTGTGGGGAGCAGTGAGAACTTTGGCCGCCATGACACCAGGCCTCGGCGGACTGCGGCGGCGCTGGTGACCCTTCACCAGGCACCACAGGTGGCGTAGTCGTTAAAATAAAGCCACTCAACCCGGACGAGCCCACAACACCTTCCTGTTCATGTGACGGCCCTGAGCACGGGTCGGGTCCAGGCCACGGCTACATCCCATCTCTTCGTCACGGGACCCGACACCGAGTCCCCCATCACCCAGGGTAAACTCAAAACTAAAAAGGGCTCTTTCGAGATTTGAGGACGTCACACTCGCCCGACACTGATTTTTGTGAGATGAAAGATAAAGAAGTGCTAGTAATCACACTCAGCTCAGCAGTGATATCAGGGAGTAGAGCAGACTGTCTGTCACTACATGTCTCACGCAGGAGAAAACCTGTTCTAAGCTTCTCTAGGGGACATCATTTTCTTTCCCCTGTATGTTGCTCCCTGTTCATTATTGGTAAATCTTATGCAGGGGAAAAATACACATCCCCAGAGAAAAATCTCTGGTAATACCCAGTTTGAGTTAAAAATTATAACATAAACTTTATAAGCTCCCCAATAGAGAAAATGAAATCTACATTTTACTCTACAGCCATTATTTCATGATGTGGCCATGTTTAGCACTCTCACACTGGTGAAAGGTCCTCTTAAAGAGATAGAGCCTACAGAGGAAAAACTGGTGAAAATGCAGGATACCTAACAAAGGCCAGAATAGGTATTCATCATGTGTATACACAGGACAGATTAGGCCACAAAGTTTCTTGAAAGTACAATTACATTCACAAATAAGAGGATCAAAACACATCTAAATCCAAATTCACATGGGGCAGTATTATACTAGTTATATCCTTGTACATAGGAGCAGTATTAGAGTATTAGGGACCCATATTCTTGTACATAGGGGGCAGTATTATATTAGTTATATTCTTGCACATAGGAGCAGTATTATAGTAGTTATATTCTTGTACATAGGGGGCAGTATTATAGTAGTTATATTCTTGTATATAGGGGCAGTATTATAGTAGTTATATTCTTGTACACAGGGGGCAGTATTATAATAGTTATATTCTTGTATATAGGGGCAGTATTATAGTAGTTATATTCTTGTACATAAGAGCAGTATTATAGTAGTTATATTCTTGTAGCTAGGGGCAGTATTATAGTAGTTATATTCTTGTACATAGGGGGCAGTATTATAATAGCTATATTCTTGTACATAGGAGCAGTATTATAGTAGTTATATTCTTGTACATAGAGGCAGTATTATAGTGGTTATATTCTTGTACATAGGGGGCAGTATTATAATAGTTATATTCTTGTACATAGGAGTAGTATTATAGTAGTTATATTCTTGTATATAGGGGCAGTATTATAGTAGTTATATTCTTGTACATAGAGGGCAGTATTATAGTGGTTATATTCTTGTACATAGGGGCAGTATTATAGTAGTTATATTCTTGTACATAGGAGCAGTGTTATAGTAGTTATATTCTTGTATATAGGAGCAGTATTATAGTAGTTATATTCTTGTACATAGGAGCAGTATTACAGTAGTTATATTCTTGTACATAGGGGTCAGTATTATAGTAGTTATATTCTTGTACATAGGAGCAGTGTTATAGTAGTTATATTCTTATACATAGGGGCAGTATTATAGTAGTTATATTCTTGTACATAGTGGCAGTATTATAGTAGTTATATTCTTGTACATAGGAGCAGTATTATAGTAGTTATATTCTTGTACATAGGGGTCAGTATTATAGTAGTTATATTCTTGTACATAGGGGACAGTATTATAGTAATTATATTCTTGTACATAGGAGCAGTATTATAGTAGTTATATTCTTGTACATAGGAGCAGTATTACAGTAGTTATATTCTTGTACATAGGGGTCAGTATTATAGTAGTTATATTCTTGTACATAGGAGCAGTGTTATAGTAGTTATATTCTTATACATAGGGGCAGTATTATAGTAGTTATATTCTTGTACATAGTGGCAGTATTATAGTAGTTATATTCTTGTACATAGGAGCAGTATTATAGTAGTTATATTCTTGTACATAGGGAGCAGTATTATAGTAGTTATATTCTTGTACATAGGAGCAGTATTATAGTAGTTATATTCTTGTACATAGGAGCAGTATTATAGTAGTTATATTCTTGTACATAGGAGCAGTATTATAGTAGTTATATTCTTGTACATAGGAGCAGTATTATTGTAGTTATATTCTTGTACATAGGGAGCAGTATTATAGTAGTTATATTCTTGTACATAGGAGCAGTATTATAGTAGTTATATTCTTGTACATAGGAGCAGTATTATAGTAGTTATATTCTTGTACATAGGGAGCAGTATTATAGTAGTTATATTCTTGTACATAGGAGCAGTATTATAGTTGTTATATTCTTGCACATAGGGGGCAGTATTATAGTAGTTATATTCTTGTACATAGGAGCAGTATTATAGTAGTTATATTCTTGTACATAGGAGCAGTATTATAGTAGTTATATTCTTGTACATAGGAGCAGTATTATAGTAGTTATATTCTTGTACATAGGAGCAGTATTATTGTAGTTATATTCTTGTACATAGGGAGCAGTATTATAGCAGTTATATTCTTGTACATAGGAGCAGTATTATAGTAGTTATATTCTTGTACATAGGGAGCAGTATTATAGTAGTTATATTCTTGTACATAGGGAGCAGTATTATAGTTGTTATATTCTTGCACATAGGGGGCAGTATTATAGTTGTTATATTCTTGCACATAGGGGGCAGTATTATAGCAGTTATATTCTTGTACATAGGAGCAGTATTATAGTAGTTATATTCTTGTACATAGGGGCAGTATTATAGTAGTTATATTCTTGTACATAGGGGCAGTATTATAGTAGTTATATTCTTGTACATAGGAGCAGTATTATAGTAGTTATATTCTTGTACATAGGAGCAGTATTATAGTTGTTATATTCTTGCACATAGGGGGCAGTATTATAGTAGTTATATTCTTGTACATAGGAGCAGTATTATAGTAGTTATATTCTTGTACATAGGAGCAGTATTATAGTAGTTATATTCTTGTACATAGGAGCAGTATTATAGTAGTTATATTCTTGTACATAGGGAGCAGTATTATAGTAGTTATATTCTTGTACATAGGAGCAGTATTATAGTTGTTATATTCTTGCACATAGGGGGTGTGATGAACCTGTAGCCGCCATCTTGGTAATGATAAATCATATCCAGGGATGGCCACACTTCAGCAGCCCCCACCCTTGGGACCTTCTGTTAAAACGTCAACTAGATAGTTTCCCCCCATCCAGGCTCCTGTAAGATAAGAAGCCTACTTAACACTTGAATGCTAGGAGCTTCAAAGACTTCGAGAGGAAACACAGCCAGCAGGGGGGGGTGCTTCGTCTATCTGTACCTGACCATTTGTCCCATAGGACTAGTTTCTTTGTCTGTCACAAGCATGGAGGCATAAGATATAGAAACATGAATAGTACACGCATGTTGCGTGGGATGGGCCAATAAAAAAATATCACGGCGTCCCGGAGCCATTGCGCACACAAGCCTCCGCGGTAGACGTTTGTACGTGCTCTGGAAGCCAAGATATAGCGCGGAGCCATTCCTGAGGACCGTATGGTATCATAATTGATATCAAAAGGTCGGTTACGGCGGCCCGAATCCATGGGAACCCCTGGGGGTATCATGAGACCATCCCAGAAGAAGTTATTGGGTTCCATAGAATTTGGGCTTCTGATCGAAGTTAGACCTGAGGGTGGAGACTGAGCCAGCTGACCTCACCAGCAGTGGGCGGGACGGGGCAGGTAAGATAGCAGGACAGACAAGAGATAAGTCAGTCTTGACCCAAGAGTGGTGTGCTGAACATCTGAGCACCAGCTGAGGCCACCAAGGGGAGGAGCAGTTTGACCATGCGGTGGTAGGCCTCAGCCTGTAACAAAGAACCGTGCCTGCGACCGCAGAATCCTCTCCCTGCGTCACAAGAAAATCAAGAAACCGGTAACTGATATGCTGTGGTGATTCTGTGTGTTGTATTCCATTGTTGTATAGTTTAGCCTGACCTTATACCTGTGTATATTTAGTTGTATATCGTGTATCTAGTGTATTATTATAATCAATTACCTCAAGTAATTGTGGGCCTGCCTTTTATTCTGCATAACGAACGCACGTCCGTGTGAGCTCGGCTCAAGCCAAAAACGCTACCCAGGGTTGGTTCCTGACCCGATATAGGCCCATTCACGGACTGGGCGTATATCTAAAATAGGGACTGGTGGCAGCATACCAACTGGGGATTGGGGAAGGCTGGTAGTGACGGTCGGAGGTTCAGATATATATATTCCTGGCGCGGCCAAGGAAGATATATATACCACCCTCACTACAGAGGGCCCCGATACCCAGTAGGTTACAGGACAGTCTCTCTGGCGACCGCTTATCCTAGGTGCAGTTCCTTGACTGACCTGAGGCTAAGAGGGCGCTAGCGAGTTGTGCTGTGTAGTGACGTTACGGTTTAGTGACGTTGAAGGGGAACACTCTACCGTGTTCCCTGCGCTGGTTGCAGCTTCCTGGCACTACTTTCTCTAGGTGCAGTACCTTGACTGACCTGAGAGGTAAGGGGGCGCCAGAGAGCTGCACCCACCGGCCGGCTTTCATCACATTGGTGGCAGAGCGGTGGGATTGCAGAATAATAGTGTTGTGGGACCCCTACTCCCAGGCACTAAAGACTGCCAGTGGTAACTTCCACTGCTGGAGTCTTAAGGTCAGCCCAACGTTAGACGGTCAGGCTAAAAGTATAACAAGGTGTGTGCAAACTCAGGGTTGCAGCGGTGTCGGTTGCCAAGATGGCAGACGGCACCAGGAGCAAGACCCTGCAGGAGGCTAATGCTACGGTCCGTGTGGCAGGAGGGGAGGACATTGTTACTCATGGCGAGGAGGAGTCCAGCCCGGGCACCTCAGGGAGCCAGTCCCCAGTATACGGTCCCGCAGTGGGCTGCCCACCACCTACCCAGCCCAGCCTGTCCAGATCACAAGCCCTTTTACAAGCGGCTATGGCAAGTCTCCAGTCTCATGGCGATGCCGTCTACAAAACCCTCCTGGCAGCATCAGAGAAGGCAGCGGAGGAGGAGCGCGAAGCTGCAGAGCGCCGGGAGGCTGCGGAGCGTGAAGCTGCAGAGCGCCGGGAGGCTGCGGTGCGTGCAGAGCGAGCTGCGGAGCGCCAGCACCAACTGGACCTGGCCCAGCGGGGGCTTCCGCTAGAGCAACCAACCCATCAGGAGACCAAGTCGTCCAAAGTCCGAGCTGAGGACTTCCCTCTACTGGAGAAGGATGGGGACCTGGACTCCTTTCTGGTGGCATTTGAACGGACCTGTCTTCAGCACCATCTGGCCCGGGATCAGTGGGCCAGATACCTGACCCCCCGTTTGAGGGGTAAGTCCCTGGATGCCTTGGGGGACTTACCTGCCGGGGAGGTACAGAACTACGACTGCATCAAGCGGGCCCTGATCCGGCAGTACAACCTCACTCCCGAGTCGTACCGCCAGAAGTTCCGGAGCCTGCTGCGTGGCCCCAAGGACACCTGGACCGATCATATGCGGGCGCTGTTGAGAGCCGCAGAGCACTGGACCTCGGGTCTAGCGCTTACTACCCGCCAGGAGGTCCAGGAACTGTTCGTCACGGAGCAGTTCTTGTGGAACTGCCCAGAGGACCTCCGACAGTTCCTCCGTGACCGAAAACCAACAGGGGCTTCTGCTACAGCCGCCCTGGCAGACGAGTATGCCAATAACAGGGCGCCTGAGCTGAAGAAGTCTGCCAGCAGCACCTGGAGAGGGGGTAAGCCCAATCATGCCCCTGTTTCCCCGGCCCCTAGAACACAAGGGGTGTATCCCCCTGTTGCCCTCTCCAGGCAAGGACCAGACGTAAGACGTTGTCATCTATGCAACAAACCAGGACACTTTAGGGCTGAGTGTCCCCAGCGCCAAAAGACCCCATCCCAGTCCCAGAGAGCGCCCAATGTTTTGTGTGTGGGAGGGGGTGGTGGTAGGTCCCTGGACAACATCCAACCCGTCACCATAGGCCGTTCTGCGGTCATGGGACTGCGGGACACGGGTGCTGAACGAACACTGGTACGGCCTGAGGTGGTGTCCCCCCAGGACTTGGTACCAGGAAAGACTCTTTCCGTCTCCGGGGTTGGAGGCGTGGAGCCGGCACTTCCCGTTGCCATGGTGTATTTGGACTGGGGTGCCGGAAGGGGGATGCGGGAGGTGGGAGTAACGCCAAATATTCCCGCAAATGTTTTATTAGGGACCGACTTGGGGCGTCTAGTATCGCAGTATGTACCCTCTGAACCCCCAAGTTCGGCCCCCCAAGAGTGTATTGATTTGTCTGCTGCTAATGCCAACCATGTTGTATGTAGTGTGTGTCCTGCTGAGGAGGAGGGAGTGAAACCTGAGGGTAACACCTGCACAGACACAACACAAACAGGGTTAGTGAAAGCAGGTGGGGAGTGTGGGGATGCCCGCAGAGGTGCTCAGCCGGCGTGCCGTGACCTCTTGTCCTCCGGTGAGGGAGGGGGCGGGCAGGATTCTGTAGAGGGAAGCTCAGGGATGGAGAGGGGGGCAGCTACCGGCAGTGTAGGGCTCCCAGGGGTATCCAGGCTGCTGAGTATAGGCCCACTGCAGGGGGAGGAACAGGCCATGGGAGGTGGGGGTGTCCCAAGAGAGGAGCCGCCAGGTAAGACCCCAGGGCAGGAGTTCCCCACATCCGAGATGTCCAAAGGCCTAGGAAGCCTGCCTGATCGGGCGGCTTGGTCAGAAACAGAGGGGAAGCAGGCACTACCCACGGTCACAGCGGTCATAGCCGCTGTCACCAGGAGTGGGAGCGCCGGAGCCCAAGGAGCCTTGCAGAGGTCCGACGGCTTCCCCACTTCTGACCAAGTGTCTGCCGGGTCAGACAGCGGCCAGGTGACATGCCCGGAGGGGCTGACAGAGGATGTGGCAGTTTCGTCGATTCTGGCCACATCAAGTCAGGAATTTCAGGCTGCGTTGGAAGCAGACGACAGCCTGAAAGCTCTCAAGGAACAGGCGGCACAGCCTCCCATGGAGTCAGACTGCGAGCGGGTGGTCTGGGACCAGGGACGGCTGTACCGGGTAACGGTCCAGCAGGGTTCACCGGAGGCGTGGCCCAGGGACCGACAGTTAGTGGTACCCTATCCGTTCAGGGCGGAATTGTTGCGGATCGCACACGAGATTCCGATGGCCGGACACCTAGGGATCGCTAAAACCAAGGCCAGGATAGCTCAGCATTTCTACTGGCCTGGGATGGGAGCCGCGGTGGGTGCCTACTGCCGTTCGTGTGACACCTGTCAGAGGGTGGGGAAGGCGGGGCCGCGCCCCAAAGCCCCACTGGTAACTCTGCCAATCATCGAAGAGCCTTTCTCGAGGGTTGCTGTGGATCTTATTGGACCTCTGTCCACTCCCAGCCACTCCGGGAAATGCTTCATACTCACGGTAGTGGACTATGCCACCCGGTACCCGGAAGCGGTAGCTTTGTCGTCCATTCGGGCCGACAAGGTGGCTACCGCCTTACTGGAGATCTTCTCCAGAGTGGGTTTCCCCCAAGAAATGCTCACCGACCGAGGGACCCAGTTCATGTCGCGGCTGATGGAGTCCCTCTGTAAGCAAATGCAGGTGCAACATCTGGTGGCCAGCCCGTATCACCCACAGACTAATGGCCTGTGTGAGCGGTTCAATGGCACCTTAAAGCAGATGCTTAAGATGTTGGTCGACTCCCACGGGAGAGACTGGGAGCGTTACCTCCCACACCTCCTATTTGCTTACCGGGAGGTTCCGCAGGCCTCAACGGGGTTCTCCCCCTTTGAGCTCCTGTACGGGCGACGGGTACGGGGCCCCCTGGCTCTGGTGAAGGAAGCATGGGAAGGGGATTTGGCCACCCCCGAGGTGTCGGTCATCGAGTATGTCGTGCGCCACCGGGACAGGATGATGGCCTTGGCAAAGCTGGTGCAGGACAATATGGCCCAGGCCCAGGCCGACCAGAAGCGGTGGTACGACCAGAATGCTTGTGAGAGGACCTACCAGGTGGGTCAAAAGGTGTGGGTACTGGTCCCCGTACCACAGAACAAGCTTCAGGCAGCCTGGGAAGGTCCCTACTTCGTGCACCAGAAACTCAATGCCGTCACCTATCTGGTCACCCTGGATCACGCCCGTGGAAGGAGGAAGGCCTTCCACGTGAACATGATGAAGGCTCATCATGAGCGGGAAGCGACTGCCCACCCAGTGTGCAACCTTCCCGAGGAAGGAGAGGTAGAAACCCTCCTGGATCTGCTCACCCAAGCCAAGGCGGGTGGGTCCATCGAGGATGTGGGGGTTGGCCACCAGCTCACGGAGGACCAACGGTCCCAGCTGGGGACCACCCTGCACCCCTTCCGGGGGCTGTTCAGCAGCCTGCCCGGAAGGACTGAGATGGCTGTCCACGACGTGGACACTGGCGATCACCCGCCGATCCGGCGTTCAGCATATCGGGTCTCTTTCGAGGTGCAGGGAAACATGCGCCAAGAGATAGACGAGATGCTGAAGCTGGGGGTGATCCAGGCATCCAGCAGCGCGTGGGCCTCGCCTGTAGTCCTCGTACCAAAGAAGGACCGAACTACACGGTTCTGCGTGGACTACCGGGGGCTCAACGCTGTAACGGCCACCGATGCGTTCCCCATACCACGCATCGATGACCTGCTCGATCGGATGGCCGGGGCTAAGTACCTGACCATCATGGATCTGAGCCGGGGGTACTGGCAGATTCCTCTGACCCCCGCGGCAAGGGAACGCTCTGCCTTTATCACCCCTTTTGGACTGTACGAGTCCACAGTGATGCTATTCGGCATGAAGAATGCCCCTGCCACTTTTCAGCGGATGGTCAATACGCTGCTTGAGGGACTTGAAGGGTACGCGGCTGCGTACTTGGACGATATTGCAGTCTTCAGTCCCACTTGGGAGGATCACCTAGAGCACCTGCGGCAGGTGCTCGGTCGGATCCACCGGGCAGGCTTGACCATCAAGCCGGAAAAGTGCCAGCTGGGCATGAGTGAGGTCCTCTACCTGGGTCACCGGGTAGGCGGGGGGGTTCTGAAGCCAGAACCTGGGAAAGTGGATGCCATCGCATCCTGGCCCACTCCTAGGACCAAAAAGCAGGTGATGTCCTTCTTGGGGACCGCCGGGTACTATAGGAGGTTCGTCCCACACTATAGCACCCTGGCCAAGCCCCTGACGGACCTCACCAAGAAGAAGCTGCCCGTCGCAGTCGACTGGACAGTCGCCTGCGAGACAGCTTTCGGGGCACTCAAAGCCGCCCTAAGTAGCTCCCCTGTACTGCAAGCTGCCGACTTCGACCGGCCGTTTGTGGTACAGACCGACGCCAGTGACTTTGGCCTCGGTGCTGTGCTAAGTCAGGTCAACACGACAGGCCAGGAACATCCTGTCTTGTACCTGAGCAGGAAGCTACTGCCCCGGGAGGTGGCTTACTCCACGGTGGAAAAAGAATGCCTGGCAATTGTATGGGCCCTGCAGCGTCTGCAGCCCTACTTGTACGGGAGCCATTTCACCGTGGAGACGGACCACAACCCCCTCAGCTGGTTACACACGGTCTCTGGGTCGAATGGCAGGTTGCTACGCTGGAGCCTCGCTCTCCAGCAGTACCACTTCTCCATTCGCCACAGAAGAGGCCGTGACCACGGTAACGCTGACGGGTTATCCCGGCAAGGGGAGGGTGCAGAAGGACGCACGGGGGAACACAGGAATGTGCTACCCCCTCGCGCCCTCGTATAGGGGGAGGTGTGATGAACCTGTAGCCGCCATCTTGGTAATGATAAATCATATCCAGGGATGGCCACACTTCAGCAGCCCCCACCCTTGGGACCTTCTGTTAAAACGTCAACTAGATAGTTTCCCCCCATCCAGGCTCCTGTAAGATAAGAAGCCTACTTAACACTTGAATGCTAGGAGCTTCAAAGACTTCGAGAGGAAACACAGCCAGCAGGGGGGGGTGCTTCGTCTATCTGTACCTGACCATTTGTCCCATAGGACTAGTTTCTTTGTCTGTCACAAGCATGGAGGCATAAGATATAGAAACATGAATAGTACACGCATGTTGCGTGGGATGGGCCAATAAAAAAATATCACGGCGTCCCGGAGCCATTGCGCACACAAGCCTCCGCGGTAGACGTTTGTACGTGCTCTGGAAGCCAAGATATAGCGCGGAGCCATTCCTGAGGACCGTATGGTATCATAATTGATATCAAAAGGTCGGTTACGGCGGCCCGAATCCATGGGAACCCCTGGGGGTATCATGAGACCATCCCAGAAGAAGTTATTGGGTTCCATAGAATTTGGGCTTCTGATCGAAGTTAGACCTGAGGGTGGAGACTGAGCCAGCTGACCTCACCAGCAGTGGGCGGGACGGGGCAGGTAAGATAGCAGGACAGACAAGAGATAAGTCAGTCTTGACCCAAGAGTGGTGTGCTGAACATCTGAGCACCAGCTGAGGCCACCAAGGGGAGGAGCAGTTTGACCATGCGGTGGTAGGCCTCAGCCTGTAACAAAGAACCGTGCCTGCGATCGCAGAATCCTCTCCCTGCGTCACAAGAAAATCAAGAAACCGGTAACTGATATGCTGTGGTGATTCTGTGTGTTGTATTCCATTGTTGTATAGTTTAGCCTGACCTTATACCTGTGTATATTTAGTTGTATATCGTGTATCTAGTGTATTATTATAATCAATTACCTCAAGTAATTGTGGGCCTGCCTTTTATTCTGCATAACGAACGCACGTCCGTGTGAGCTCGGCTCAAGCCAAAAACGCTACCCAGGGTTGGTTCCTGACCCGATATAGGCCCATTCACGGACTGGGCGTATATCTAAAATAGGGACTGGTGGCAGCATACCAACTGGGGATTGGGGAAGGCTGGTAGTGACGGTCGGAGGTTCAGATATATATATTCCTGGCGCGGCCAAGGAAGATATATATACCACCCTCACTACAGAGGGCCCCGATACCCAGTAGGTTACAGGACAGTCTCTCTGGCGACCGCTTATCCTAGGTGCAGTTCCTTGACTGACCTGAGGCTAAGAGGGCGCTAGCGAGTTGTGCTGTGTAGTGACGTTACGGTTTAGTGACGTTGAAGGGGAACACTCTACCGTGTTCCCTGCGCTGGTTGCAGCTTCCTGGCACTACTTTCTCTAGGTGCAGTACCTTGACTGACCTGAGAGGTAAGGGGGCGCCAGAGAGCTGCACCCACCGGCCGGCTTTCATCACAGGGGGCAGTATTATAGTAGTTATATTCTTGTACATAGGAGCAGTATTATAGTAGTTATATTCTTGTACATAGGAGCAGTATTATAGTAGTTATATTCTTGTACATAGGAGCAGTATTATAGTAGTTATATTCTTGTACATAGGAGCAGTATTATTGTAGTTATATTCTTGTACATAGGGAGCAGTATTATAGCAGTTATATTCTTGTACATAGGAGCAGTATTATAGTAGTTATATTCTTGTACATAGGGAGCAGTATTATAGTAGTTATATTCTTGTACATAGGGAGCAGTATTATAGTTGTTATATTCTTGCACATAGGGGGCAGTATTATAGTAGTTATATTCTTGTACATAGGAGCAGTATTATAGTTGTTATATTCTTGCACATAGGGGGCAGTATTATAGTAGTTATATTCTTGTACATAGGAGCAGTATTATAGTAGTTATATTCTTGTACATAGGGGGCAATTTTTATTATAAAAACCAAACAAGTACAAAAGATTAACAAAATTCCTGCATTAATACAAAACTAGAGTCACTTGAATTGTACATACATTCGTTACATCTCTAGATTATACAGATAAAGTCAATATAAAGAGTCCACACCTGTGGTTGGAAAAATGAAAAATAAACACTTTGTAAAAAGAAACCATCATATTTCAGCACAGTTACACGTCCTTCCATAACTTTACACTTTTCTGACTCTTCCTAGTAGTTTCTCATGATTTTATCTGGGCTCGGACAATATCTGGTTGACGGTTCATAGATCTGAGTCGGAGTCATCCTGTCCACCACCGGTCTCCATACCAGTCTCTACCTGAGTGCCCACAGGTAAGGGCTTCCGCTTTGGCGGGGGACAGTCCTCTACATCCCTATCACACTCTGCGTCTATTTTTTTAAGTTCATCCTCAAAATCCCCGTTAGACAGAACATCAAACCTATTAGACACGACCATTACTCCTGCAGAGCTCTGGACCTTCCTCCTGGCACTCTGGCCAGTGTCATGCTCCTCCTCAGGTTTACGGGAGGTCTTGTCCTTTTTCTTCCTTTTACTCTGATTCTGGCTATTTCCTTCAGATACAGATGGTAATACTGAAGTAGCGCCTTCCTGTGACTGCTGCTCCTGAGGGACGACCTCCATGCTCCCCTGTGCCCCCTCTGAGCGCTGCTGCTCTGGTGGTACCTGAGTGGACCCCTGGTGGACCTCTGACAATAAAGCCTCCTCTTCCAGAACCTCTGCCCCCGCCACCAAATCCTCATCAGGAAAGTCCTTACAGATGTTGTGCCAGGCGTCTGGACAGTCCCGGTGAGGGTGGCCGATCTTACCACAGAGGTTGCACCTGATGTTCTGACAGTCTGCAGCTACATGGCCGACTTCCCCGCACAGGCTGCACTTCACCACTGTACAGGTATTCGCCAGGTGACCCGCCTTGCCACATTTGAAGCACTTTCGGGGCTGGCCGGGGTAGAAACATACACCCTTCTCCCTCCCAATAAAGAAGGAGTTGGGTAGGTGGGCAGTGATGTTATTACACTGGCGCAGCTTCACCTGGACCTTCCACCCACCCGTCCAGATACCATCGTTATCTCTGCTTCTGGTGAGGTCAGAGACGAGGTCGCAATGCCTCCGGAGCCACACCACAATGTCCTGCGGGGGAACAGACTCATTCCAGAAGATGACATTAACCGTAACCGTATCTGGCTTAGAGATGGGAATAAAGCTGAACTTACTCCAGCCCTCAGCGTCTCTGAACTTGGGGAAATTGGCCCAGAATCTGTCCAGATCAGACATGAGCTTAAAGCTGACATCATAGCCCTGCCTGTCTGGTAGATTAATTACCGCCCAGATGTTAACTGGCGCAAACCCCATCTGGTGGCACAGGAGCTCCCTGACCACAAACCTCCTGTCGGGCCGATCCTCCTTGGCACCTCTGTGCCTGAAACGCATGACGTTCCTCCGTTTAAACGCCTGGTCGGTATAATTAGCGCCAGAGGTAAAGGACGGAGCACCACGGCTCCAGGCATTACTGGGGGGAACTTGCGGGGTCACACTGGGCTGACTAACAGGATGAGGGTCTGCTGCAGGGGAACCCTGTGTGCTTGGAATCAAAGGAGGAAAATCACAGACATTATCATGCACATTATTATCATCATCATCAATGTCATTATCAGACTATGCCATGTCCACCACAGATTCTGTGCTCCCTCCAGCCCCCGACCCCACAGATACAGTATGATTATCCCCAGCATGAGAGCCCTGCTGGGCACCAACAGAAACTAATGACACATGTCCACTGTCTGGCTGCTGTGCTGGGCATCCTGGGACTTGTGGTACCACCGTTGTACCCTGCACTCCATGCTCCTGCTTGGGACCTGCCGCAGACTGTTGCGGCTCCTGGAGCAGCCCCTTTTGGAACAAGAAGCTTGCGGGTTGCAGCACTGGCTGCACCGGCTTCTGGGGCCCACCTGGAACAATGTCTGACTGTGAATCAGCAGAGTACGGCAGATTGAACATAAACGGTTTCTGGTTCCTGTAAGTCTCTGCCAGGGGCCCCATCCTCTCAAACACACAGTCTATGTCCTTCACCACATTTGCCAGCTCTACCCCCATTGAGTTCAGCTTCCGGTCATACACGGTGTGATCCCCGGGATCCTCAGCCTTTACTTTATATACACAGTCTATTGATACCTGTATTAGCTGTTCCTGCTGCTGTAACTCACCCAACCTCTCCACCAGTCCTGGGATGTCCTCTGCAATCTGCAGCCCTGCTGCACATAGAGTCTCCTGGGATCCTGCCTTCAGCGAGCTCTCTGGCTGCTTGGACCTAGATGCCTCCTTGGTTTTCACCACCGCTGGTTTCATGGCTCCAGGCTCCACAGCACTATTACTGCAGCCACCTGACTGCGACCTCGTGCGTCCAGAGCCCGCCATGCTGGTCACCACGTGCTTCTGCTGCAGGTTCTCCTGGAGGGTCTGTCTCTCCAGAGATGTCCTCCTCTGCCGGCTTGGAGTGAGCTGCACACCTGAGGCTGGTGATGGGATCTGCCTCACCTCCTGGCCAACAAGCTGCTTTCCTCCATTCAGCTTCCCAGCAGTAGATTCCTTCTGGATCTTTCCTAATTGCACTTCACTCTGCTTGCCTTGGCTGGCCGACTGCTTTACTGCGACCTTCTTACGTATGACCACGGCTTTTCCTTCTTCCTTTACTTTACTCACTTTCACAACTTCATCTTTCTTCTTGCTGCTGCTGCTACTTCCATTCGGAGCTTTCTTCTCCTCAGAGATCGCTTTGGGATTTGCATCCACATTAGAAAGAGCTTGGGAGTTTCCTCCCAGTGTAGGCCTGGAAGCCTGGGCCTAGCTTGGAGAGCTTACCCGCCCAGGGAGGCCCCTCCCCGGGCTTGCTCCACACATCAGGAGAACCACTGACACACGTCCTAACAGCTAGGAGGCAGTATTATAGTAGTTATATTCTTGAACATAGGGGGCAGTATTATAGTAGTTATATTCTTGTACATAGGGAGCAGTATTATAGTAGTTATATTCTTATACATAGGAGCAGTATTATAGTAGTTATATTCTTATACATAGGAGCAGTATTATAGTAGTTATATTCTTGTACATAGGGAGCAGTATTATAGTAGTTATATTCTTGTACATAGGAGCAGTATTATAGTAGTTATATTCTTGTACATAGGAGCAGTATTATAGTAGTTATATTCTTGTACATAGGGAGCAGTATTATAGCAGTTATATTCTTGTACATAGGAGCAGTATTATAGTAGTTATATTCTTGTACATAGGAGCAGTATTATAGTAGTTATATTCCTGTACATAGGAGCAGTATTATAGTAGTTATATTCTTGTACATAGGAGCAGTATTATAGTAGTTATATTCTTGTACATAGGAGCAGTATTATAGTAGTTATATTCTTGTACATAGGAGCTGTATTATAGTAGTTATATTCTTGTACATAGGAGCAGTATTATAGTAGTTATAGTCTTGAACATAGGGGCAGTATTATAGTAGTTATATTCTTGAACATAGGGGCAGTATTATAGTAGTTATATTCTTGTACATAGAGGCAGTATTATAGTAGTTATATTCTTGTACATAGGGGCAGTATTATAGTAGTTATATTCTTGTACATAGGAGCAGCATTATAGTAGTTATATTCTTGTACATAGGGAGCAGTATTATAGCAGATATATTCTTGTACATAGGGGGCAGTATTATAGTAGTTATATTCTTGTACATAGGGGCAGTATTATAGTAGTTATATTCTTGTACATAGGGGGCAGTATTATAGTAGTTATATTCTTGTACATAGGGGGCAGTATTATAGTAGTTATATTCTTGTACATAGGGGCAGTATTATAGTATAGCCCCCTAAAAAAATAACTTTTAATAGTAAATTCTAAAAAGGACTGTAGGCAATCCATAGACAAACAACAAAGATACTCATAATATTAAGACCTCAAAGATAAGGTAATACACCAAAAAAGGTGGGAATACAGATTATTTCTGTCCCTATTCTGTCCCTAATTTCTTTCCTTTCCTAGCAGCGGAGGTTGGCACCCTAATTTGTACTTCGTAGCTCCCCCGCTCAACGTCAGTGTCCCTAAAAGTACCTACAAAAAACCTTACTTAAATTAACCAAAACTACAATGGTGAAAAAGGGTAAGAAAAGAAGTGAACGTATAGATAAAGAAGCAGATAAGCCTCATTCCCCAGTTATAGATGGTCAAATACATATAGTAGAATATATATCAGTGCTCATAAATTTAGGAGTACAATCTATTCCCTGCCACAGCCAGATCCCTTAATTTATAGCCAGAACAGTTAATCAGTTTGTAGACACGTACTTAACATACTTGTACTTAGCATTGGCTGTCTAGCTAAATATGGTACCACATGTACAAGACCTCGCATCTATAACATAATGTCAAAACTACATTTTCTGACAAAGACATGGCAATCAAACATAGATACTCATTAGTAGATATTCATTAGTAAGTAGAAAATGACACTCATTATCGATAATCCCTGGTCCCTTACAGACAAATAGAGATAACACTCACAAATAAATATTCATTCATAAATAGAAAGTAACACTTATCGTTAGTAGTCCCTAGTCCCAACGAGTTTCCCCCTAGTTTCCACAAGGGTTCATCAGGGGACCTGGGGAGGACATCAATCCCTCTCCCCAGATTGCCAGTCAATGCTGCATGTATAAGAATTTGACCGTATACCCCCCTTATATCAAAGAAACATGACCCCCACAGGTGTTATTAATTAAAATAGCACATGTCCTGCTGCCATAGTATACATATCTGGCGTCTACAACCGGATACAGGTCCGTGAACCGCATGTGGAACGCACAGATCCGGAAGTGACAATACACTAAAGACACCTACCGGAAGTGACGTTGCCGGAATCCATACAGACCGGTGGAACGCACATGGAACGCAACACATGGAAGTGACGATGCACTAGTGACGCCAACCGGAAATTACGTCGCCAAAATAACGCAGCACATAGCTAAAGAGCAGAATTAACGCCCATGCACACACAATTGAAGATAATTATCGCGATAGCCAGTTAATGTTCACATCAGCCCAAGAAGTCCGTCCCACATCAGGATGCATCACACATTACATGCCACATGCTAAAAAAAATTGACAGTTGTTCAGAGCAAATGAATATAGATGCTGTGTATCAAGGAGGTGATGAAGATAGTAAGGGGGAATTGAGTATCCGATTATAGTATAACTAAAGTGTTATCCACATAATTCAGTGTCATTCACAGAGCATTCAAAGCTGTTTAGAATAGGGATTAGAAAGTCCCCAAAAAAAAACAAATATGCAGTTTTACACAATGGGCATATATGCATGGTGGTCCATACACCAGTACCATAAAAGGCTGGATCTAATTTGGCCCTTAATATCACATTATGGATTCAGACGAAGCTCGAGAAGCTCAACTGTTCATTAATGCCCCCAGGGGCCATTGATTCCATCCAAAAGATCCACCGGCCTTCCCGATGGAGTATTTTTTTATTCCAGTCCCCCTGTCTAACTGACTGTGCCACCACTTCCAGGACCCTAAAAGACATGCATCCCACGTCTCCTCCATGTTTAGATAATATGTGCCACATATTATCTAAACATGGAGGAGACGTGGGATGCATGTCTTTTTTAACTACTATAATACTGCTCCTATGTACAAGAATATAACTACTATAATACTGCCCCCTATGTACAAGAATATAACTACTATAATACTGCCCCCTATGTACAAGAATATAACTACTATAATACTGCCCCCTATGTACAAGAATATAACTACTATAATACTGCTCCTATGTACAAGAATATAACTACTATAATACTGCTCCTATGTACAAGAATATAACTACTATAATACTGCCCCCTATGTACAAGAATATAGCTACTATAATACTGCCCCCTATGTACAAGAATATAACTACTATAATACTGCTCTTATGTACAAGAATATAACTACTATAATACTGCCCCCTATGTACAAAAATATAACTACTATAATACTGCCCCCTATGTACAAGAATATAGCTACTATAATACTGCCCCCTATGTACAAGAATATAACTACTATAATACTGCTCCTATGTACAAGAATATAACTACTATAATACTGCCCCCTGTGTACAAGAATATAACTACTATAATACTGCCCCCTAGGGCAGCAGTATAGGGAGCAGTATTATAGTAGTTATATTCTTGTACATAGGGTGCAGTATTATAGTAGTTATATTCTTGTACATAGGGGGCAGTATTATAGTAGTTATATTCTTGTACATAGGAGCAGTATTATAGTAGTTATATTCTTGTACATAGGGGCAGTATTATAGTAGTTATATTCTTGTACATAGGGGGCAGTATTATAGTAGTTATATTCTTGTACATAGGGGCAGTATTATAGTAGATATATTCTTCTACATAGAGGCAGTATTATAGTAGTTATATTATTGTACATAGGGGACAGTATTATAGTAGTTATATTATTGTACATAGGGGGCAGTATTATAGTAGTTATATTCTTGTATATAGGGGACAGTATTATAGTAGTTATATTATTGTACATAGGGGACAGTATTATAGTAGTTATATTATTGTACATAGGGGGCAGTATTATAGTAGTTATATTCTTGTACATAGGGGGCAGTATTATAGTAGTTATATTCTTGTACATAGGGGCAGTATTATAGTAGTTATATTCTTGTACATAGGGGCAGTATTATAGTAGCTATATTCTTGTACATAGGGGACAGTATTATAGTAGTTATATTCTTGTACATAGGAGCAGTATTATAGTAGTTATATTCTTGTACATAGGGAGTAGTATTATAGTAGTTATATTCTTGTACATAGGGGGCAGTATTATAGTAGTTATATTCTTGTACATAGGAGCAGTATTATAGTAGTTATATTCTTGTATATAGGGGCAGTATTATAGTAGTTATATTCTTGTACATAGGAGCAGTATTATAGTAGTTATATTCATGTACATAGGGGGCAGTATTATATTTGTTATATTCTTGTACATAGAGGCAGTATTATAGTAGTTATATTCTTGTATATAGGGGCAGTATTATAGTAGTTATATTCTTGTAGGTAGGGGACAGTATTATAGTAGTTATATTCTTGTACATAGGAGCAGTATTATAGTAGTTATATTCTTGTACATAGGAGCAGTATTATAGTAGTTATATTCATGTACATAGGGGACAGTATTATATTTGTTATATTCTTGTACATAGGAGCAGTATTATAGTAGTTATATTCTTGTACATAGCGGGCAGTATTATAGTAGTTATATTCTTGTACATAGGAGCAGTATTATAGTAGTTATATTCTTGTACATAGGAGCAGTATTATAGTAGTTATATTCTTGTACATAGAAGTAGTATTATAGTAGTTATATTCTTGTACATAGGGTGCAGTATTATATTAGTTATATTCTTGTACATAGGGGGCAGTATTATAGTAGTTATATTCTTGTACATAGGAGCAGTATTATAGTAGTTATATTCTTATACATAGGGGACAGTATTATAGTAGTTATATTCTTGTACATAGGGTGCAGTATTATAGTAGTTATATTCTTGTACATAGGGGGCAGTATTATAGTAGTTATATTCTTGTACATAGGAGCAGTATTATAGTAGTTATATTCTTATACATAGGGGACAGTATTATAGTAGTTATATTCTTATACATAGGGGACAGTATTATAGTAGTTATATTCTTGTACATAGGGGGCAGTATTATAGTAGTTATATTCTTGTACATAGGAGCAGTATTATAGTAGTTATATTCTTATACATAGGGGGCAGTATTATAGTAGTTATATTCTTGTACATAGGGAGCAGTATTATAGTAGTTATATTCTTGTACATAGGAGCAGTATTACAGTAGTTATATTCTTGTACATAGGGGGCAGTATTATAGTAGTTATATTATTGTACATAGGGGACAGTATTATAGTAGCTATAGGCTTATACATGACAGGTAGTATTATTGTAATTTTTTGTCAACTTCTTTTGCATTTGTTTTTATCATAAGATTTTCATCACTTTTAGTAAAGAATAGATTTTTTCCATTTCATTTGTCTGTTATTCGGGTTTTATATATTTTTTCACTTTTTCTCGTTCCCGTTTTGTGGTGATGGGTGGACTCCCCGGATTTATAGGATGCTGATGCAGTAAATGTCTCCACACGAGTCTTTGAAATTGAAATGAATTATTTAGCAGAGCACAAAACTTAGCATTAAAAAGCGATCAAGCTTTCCCTGTCTGCACAACGCTTTATGAGGCTCGTTAATTAGGGTAACTGCCCCCACGAAAGAAGAAATTAGTAGTTAATTAAAAGCCTCTCATACTCTCCGACTAACAACTGGTTAACATGGAGCAACAAAGAGACTGCCATTTGTTCACCAAAATCAATGCTACACGGCTCAAATTAAATCGCTGCCTTTGGGCATGGTGAGCCGCTGAATGGAGCAATGCCAAGGTCTGCTGAATTACCAGCGGCCGGTATTCATCCTCAGCTGGCAACTAACTGGCTGACAACTGGTGCAGAATGTATTTCCCCTCCCAACAAGAAAAACCCTGGAAATGTAAATATGCGTTTAACGTAGATTGATGATCGATCAATATAACAGAGATCCAACGTGATGATATTACTACTATATCAGTGATGTCACCACCAGGGGGCAGATCTGACAACCTCTCACACATGTATACAGGCAGGTTGTCAGCAGTGATAGATGAGGAGCTGGTGCTGTAGTATAAGGGGTGTGGTCTCCTATTACTGATGTCACCACCAGGGGGCAGTTCTGACAACCTCTCATACATGTATACAGGCAGGTTGTCAGCAGTGATAGATGAGGAGCTGGTGCTGTAGTATAAGGGGTGTGACCTCCTGTTACTGATGTCACCACCAGGGGGCAGATCTGACAACCTCTCACACATGTATACAGGCAGGTTGTCAGCAGTGATAGATGCGGAGCTGGTGCTGTAGTATAAGGGGTGTGGTCTCCTATTACTGATGTCACCACCAGGGGGCAGTTCTGACAACCTCTCA
This sequence comes from Phyllobates terribilis, assembly GCF_046119375.1. Classification (NCBI taxonomy): domain Eukaryota; kingdom Metazoa; phylum Chordata; class Amphibia; order Anura; family Dendrobatidae; genus Phyllobates; species Phyllobates terribilis. The sequence goes on from NW_027362772.1 coordinate 311,003,727, forward strand.
CACATGTATACAGGCTGGTTGTCAGCAGTGATAGATGAGCTGGTGCTGTAGTATAAGGGGTGTGGGCTCCTGTTACTAATGTCACCACCAGGGGGCAGAGCTGACAACCTCTCACTCATGTATACAGGCAGGTTGTCAGCAGTGATAGATGCGGAGCTGGTGCTGTAGTATAAGGGGTGTGGGCTCCTGTTACTAATGTCACCACCAGGGGGCAGAGCTGACAACCTCTCACTCATGTATACAGGCAGGTTGTCAGCAGGATCAGATGAGGAGCTGGTGCTGTAGTATAAGGAGTGTGGTCTCCTGTTACTAATGTCACCACCAGGGGGCAGATCTGACAACCTCTCACACATGTATACAGGCAGGTTGTCAGCAGTGATAGATGAGGAGCTGGTGCAGTAGTATAAGGGGTGTGGGCTCCTGTTACTGATGTCACCACCAGGGGGCAGAGCTGACAACCTCTCACACATGTATACAGGCAGGTTGTCAGCAGTATCAGATGAGGAGCTGGTGCTGTAGTATAAGGGGTGTGGGCTCCTGTTACTAATGTCACCACCAGGGGGCAGAGCTGACAACCTCTCACACATGTATACAGGCAGGTTGTCAGCAGTATCAGATGAGGAGCTGGTGCTGTAGTATAAGGGGTGTGGTCTCCTGTTACTGATGTCACCACCAGGGGGCAGATCTGACAACCTCTCACACACGTATACAGGCAGGTTGTCAGCAGTAATAGATGAGGAGCAGGTGCTGTAGTATAAGGGGTGTGGTCTCCTGTTACTGATGTCACCACCAGGGGGCAGATCTGACAACCTCTCACACATGTATACAGGCAGGTTGTCAGCAGTATCAGATGAGGAGCTGGTGCTGTAGTATAAGGGGTGTGGTCTCCTGTTACTGATGTCACCACCAGGGGGCAGATCTGACAACCTCTCACACACGTATACAGGCAGGTTGTCAGCAGTGATAGATGAGGAGCTGGTGCTGTAGTATAAGGGGTGTGGTCTCCTGTTACTGATGTCACCACCAGGGGGCAGATCTGACAACCTCTCATACATGTATACAGGCTGGTTGTCAGCAGTGATAGATGAGGAGCTGGTGCTGTCGTATAAGGGGTGTGGTCTCCTGTTACTGATGTCACCACCAGGGGGCAGATCTGACAACCTCTCACACATGTATACAGGCAGGTTGTCAGCAGTGATAGATGAGGAGCTGGTGCTGTAGTATAAGGGGTGTGGTCTCCTGTTACTGATGTCACCACCAGGGGGCAGATCTGACAACCTCTCATACATGTATACAGGCTGGTTGTCAGCAGTGATAGATGAGGAGCTGGTGCTGTCGTATAAGGGGTGTGGTCTCCTGTTACCGATGTCACCACCAGGGGGCAGATCTGACAACCTCTCATACATGTATACAGGCAGGTTGTCAGCAGTATCAGATGAGGAGCTGGTGCTGTAGTATAAGGGGTGTGGTCTCCTGTTACTGATGTCACCACCAGGGGGCAGATCTGACAACCTCTCACACATGTATACAGGCAGGTTGTCAGCAGTGATAGATGAGGAGCTGGTGCTGTAGTATAAGGGGTGTGGTCTCCTGTTACTGATGTCACCACCAGGGGGCAGATCTGACAACCTCTCACACATGTATACAGGCTGGTTGTCAGCAGTGATAGATGAGGAGCTGGTGCTGTAGTATAAGGGATGTGGTCTCCTGTTACTGATATCACCACCAGGGGGCAGATCTGACAACCTCTCACACATGTATACAGGCTGGTTGTCAGCAGTGATAGATGAGGAGCTGGTGCTGTAGTATAAGGGATGTGGTCTCCTGTTACTGATGTCACCACCAGGGGGCAAATCTGACAACCTCTCACACATGTATACAGGCTGGTTGTCAGCAGTGATAGATGAGGAGCTGTAGCATAAGCTGCACAGTGATAAGTATGGTGTAGGAGAGGTTTGAGTGTCGTGGTTGGATACATTTGGTTACTTTGCCTTTAATGATTCTGATAATGATTCTTTTCACTTTGTTACTTTGTTGCAGTCGTCGGATCTCACAATGGGAAAACTTCTCTCATTTCTACTTCCCGCTCATACAATTCTCGCAGAGGTGGAAAGATGGCGGTTTGTGCAGTCTCCATTGTGTGAAATCTGAAAACTTCACACGAGGATCCATCATTCTATCAATCGCCAACAAAACGTCCTGTGATTCTTGTGGATTTGGTGCGGGAGCTGCTGCTCAGGACCCGGCCGCCCTTTTGTGGTCTTATCCTCGCCAGTCTCTCGTGAAAAGAATCTATTGTTCCACATAATATCAGCCCGGATCTGCGCTCCGCTGCGCTGAGAAAATGGCAGTTGATTTAAAAAAAAAAATAAATAAAACCATCTTGTCTGGAGCCGGGATTAGCAGATTAAGAGAGAATGTCATTTTCTTTCTAATGTCACTTTACCTCTGCCCAAAAGAAACAAGAGGAAAATCTTATAACACAAACTTATAGCAACTGATCAAACAAAAATTGCTACATCTGCGCTCAACAACTGCTCCGCAAACTCCAGATGAAATCTACCCAATCAGAAACGTAGATTGAGATGATTCACGGGCGTACAAAGGTGTACTGTCACTTTAATTAGTGTTCAGCGTTCTACATCTAAAAAGTTCTTACGAAACGCCTAAATGTTCGCTGTCGCTTCAATAAACTTTCCATAAATCCGCAGCACGAGTGTTTAGAAAAAACTTCATCTTGTCAGAGAAATCTGCTCCTTTCTCCAGTTAGGAGCCACTTCTTCATCTCCTCCTGCCCCAGAACTCATCCGTCACTCTGAAAAATGATGAAATCTGTCCTTCTTGAGATAAGTGGGACTGCCAGCTCACTGAGGGATCAGATCACAGCTACCTAATGAAGTCTATAGGGGGGGGGGGGGAGGGGAAGTGGGAGGAGTGGTCTAAATAAAACAGAGGTACTCAAAAGTTTACATACTCCGGCAGAATTTTTCCTTTCTTGGCCTTGTTTCAGAAAATATGAATGATAACAAATAAACTTTTTCTCCACTCATGGTTATTGGTTGGATGAAGCCATTTTATTGTCAAACTACTGTGTTTTCTCTTTTTAAATCTTAATGACAACCAAAAAACATCCAAATGACCCTGATCAAAAGTTCACATACCCTGGTGATTTTGGCCTGATAACGTGCTCAGAATTTGTAACAAATGGGTTTGAATGGCTACTAATGGTAACATCCTCACCTGTGACCTGTTTGCTTGTAATCAGTGTGTGTACATAAAAGCTGAGTGAGTTTTTGGGATCCAGACAGACTCTTGCATCTTTCATCCAGCCACTGATGTTTCTGGATTGTGAGTCATGGGGAAAGCAAAAGAATTGTCAATGGATCTATGGGAAAAGGAACTGTATAACACAGGAAAGGGAAACAAAAAAATATCCAAGGAATTGATAATGCCAGTCAGCAGCGTTCAAACTGTGATTAACAAATGGAAAATCAGGGGTTCTGTAAAAACCAAACCACGGTCAGGTAGATGAACAAAAAATTTCGGCCACAACTGCCAGGAAAATTGTTCGGGATGCAAAGAAAAACCTACAAATAACATCAGCTGAAATTCAGGACTCTCTGAAAACTAGCGGTGTGACTGTTTCAAGATGCACAATAAGGAGGCAGTTGAAGAAAAATGGGCTGCATGGTCGAGTCGCCAGAAGAAAGCCATTACTGCGCAAATGCTACAAAGTATCTCTCCTACAATACGCCAAACAGCACAGAGACAAGCCTGAAAACCTCTGGAACAAGGTAATTTGGAGCGATGAGACCAAAATTGAAATTTTTGGCCACAATCATAAACGTTACATTTGGAGACGGGTCAACAAGGCCTATGATGAAAGGAACACCATTCCTACAGTAAAGCACGGAGGTGGATCGCTGATGTTTTGGGGATGTGTGAGCTACAAAGGCACAGGAACCTTCGTAGAAGTTGAAGGAAAGATGAATGCAGCACGTTATCAGCAAATACTGGAGGCAAGTTTGCAGTCATCAGCCCGGAAGCTGCGCATGGGACGTACTTGGACGTTCCAACATGACAACAATCCAAAACACAAGGCCAAGTCGACCTGTCATTGGCTACAGCAGAACAAAGTGAAGGTTCTGGAGTGGCCATCTCAGTCTCCTGACCTCAATATCATTGAGCCACTCTGGGGAGATCTCGAGCGCGCAGTTCATGCTGGACAGCCCAGGAATTTACAGGAGCTGGAGGCTTTTTGCCAAGAAGAATGGGCAGCTTTACCATCTGAGAAAATAAAGAACCTCATCCACAACTACCACAAAAGACTTCAAGCTGTCATTGATGTTAGAGGGGGCAATACACGGTATTAAGAGCTGGGGTATGTGAACTTTTGATCAGGGTCATTTGGATGTTTTTGGTCATCATTAAGATGTAAAAACAGAAAACACAGTAGTTTGACAATAAATGGCTTCACCCAATCAATAACCATGAGTGGAGAAAACGTTTATTTGTCATCATTCATATTCTCTGAAACAAAGTCAAGAAAGGATAAATTCTGCCGGGGTGTGTAAACTTTTGAGCACAACTGTATAAACACAAACCATTGCTGCTGTTTCATCTCACCTCAGAGCTGAATTCTGAGTTACTCTCTTCTACTGCTGTATAATGTCCTCCATGCTCCTGCTTTCCACTAAGTGTTTTATCTCTTCACAGAACTGACATCACAGCTACACTGCTCCATACTAATGAAAATGTCATCTATGCTGCTTTATAGTAATGGTTTTATCTCACCCCAGGGCTGGATTTAGAGCTACACTGCTGAGTACTGCTGTATATTGTCCTTCTTGCTGCTGCAGTTTTCTAAGAAGTTTTTTTTTATCTCATTCCAGAGCTCAATTCACAACTACTCTGCTCAGTGCTGGAGTATAATGTCCTCCATGCTGATGTTGTCTAGTAAGTGTTTTATCTGAACCTGGAGCTGGATTTCCTCCTATTCTTCTTGACACCACTTTATATTATCCTTCATGCTGCTGCATTCTAGAAAGTGTTTTATCTCACTCTCGAGATGGATTCTTGGCTACGCTGCTCAGTATTTTCTTATAATCTCCAGCATGCTGTTGTCTGGAAAGTTTTTTTTTAGCTCACTCTTGAAATGGATTCACAGCTAGATAGCTCAGTACTGATGTATAATGTCCTCCCTTCTGCTTCTTCTACCCATGTGCTGCACAGAGACAGGAGAGCAGGAGTCCCCCACCTCTGTATGTGCTGAGTATGGGAGACATCATTGTAGCTACACTCCACCCACTAGCTCAGAGACAACTGAAAATCAGAAATAAACCTGCAGAGGGGAAAACTGATGAAAATGCAGAATACAAGTCATCTAATGGCCAGAAATAATGATATTCCTCATGTGCACATAGGACGGCTTATTCTAAAGTCCCCTTTACAGATGTGGTATGACGGTGTTGTATGGACAGGAGTTGCTTTCCTGTCCGCTGTGCTTTGGTCAATGCTGTGTCTCCACCGATGTATATAATGTACAGGGTGGGCTGCTCTTCTCTCAGGTTCTTGTATACCACATTCCTGTGCAGGGAGATCACCGCAGGCAGCCGCAGCTTGATGAAGCGTATACCATTAGTCTGTACAGAGACATGCAGACAGTATACAGACCTCACTGCCTCCTGCTGTCAGCCCAGTAATACACAATATGTGCTGTGCAGCGCCCCCTGGCTGTATGCACGTGACTGGTGCTGCATCTTCTGTATAGGACGGATCTGCTGTTCTACATTTCATCCATATTTTAGGGGGTCTATTACGTGATAAGGCTCATTCAGACGTCCGTGCAAATCGGTCGGAGATCAGACCGCAGTGCACGGACTGCATTCTATGGGGTCTGGACAGCCGTGGCCAGTCCGTGCACTGCGATCTGATCTCCGACCGATATGCACGGCCGTCTGAATGAGCCCTAAGGGAGATGGTCTAGACGTGAGCTGTCTCATGTCCTGCCGAGCGCTCTGAGTGTCTGAGCAGTCTCATTCTGTAGCTGACAGGTGCGAGGTCTGTACGGATCTCTCACTGTCAGGCTATGTTCACACAAGCCTATGTTCTGTCCGGCTACTGAATGTCCTCGCAGCCTGGGGTCGGATGAGACTCGCCCACTCAATCTATGGGTTCTAAGATCCCAAACTGAGCCCCGAATTACAGCATCTGAAAGTTACCAAATACTGATAGTGGGGCCGTGGCCTAAGAAACAGGTAGAGCCACGAGTGCCCGTCTGTGCAGGATCGCCGCCCTGGAGGAGACAATGATCTTCTTGTTTTCTTTTGTTTTAAAGTTAAACATTAAAGAAAAAAAAGCAAATTTGTTAAATTCAGCGAACGTTTCCTGATACTCTTCGCCTTTAAGCTCGTGTCCTCCTTAGGACTGAAGGTTAATTAGATTTTGGAGGATGACGGGATCGCTAATTATCTGCTTTCATGGGCCTCGGACTGAAATACCTTCTTCACCCCCTTTATTCTGAAGACTTTCCCAGGTCTCTCTTGGCCGCAGTAGTTCGCTGTTGGCCGCGCTCCATCCTGCAACAAAGAGCCGGCATTCCTGCTGTCTGCATCTAATCTCCAGTGTCAGCCCTTGTTAATGTTTCAGCGTGAAATCAGCGGCTGAGGCTGACGAATATTAAAAGCAAATCACCATTCTAATGGTCCGGACATTCCGAGAGCAGCGTGATACAATGTATCGTACCTGAGCAAACCGGCCAATCAGAGACCGGCATGCGCAGTAATACAGCTCAGCCAATGGTGCTCAACACCCATCTCTCCAAATATCCATAGGAAAAATACTACAGAATGGCGCCAATATTTACCGCATCTTGATGGCAATTTGTTCACGTTTTCCGCATGCCAAAAAGTTTTCCGTTTGAGACTGTAGTTTAAAGAGGTTGTCCACCTATGGACGTTTCTTGTATTTTATTGAATGTATTTGGGGCTAAAAAAATCATTTTTGTTATTGGGTTTAATTAAAAATGTAGCACCGTTTGGCTTTTACAGGCTCTTTGTTTCCTGCACATTATACTTTGATGTGATCTGTGGTCAGGAGTTCAGAAAAAGAGAGAAAAGAGTCACAAACTTTCCTGTTAAGGCTGTCAAAACTAGCTCGCTGACAGATCCTCAGTTAACTCATTCTGCAGCCAGCAATAGACATTGCAAACCAAAGGCTATGGAAGGCAAATGGCGCAACATATTTAATGAAGCCCAATGGCAAAAATGATTTCTAGCTAAAAATATATGCATTTAAGTGAGAAAAATTAAAGAACCCCTTTAATTTGCTACCAATTTCCGCCCATTATGCAGCATCTATCCCCGAGCAGGCTGGATTTCTATCTTTGGTTGCATCATTTAATGATTTTTCCTTCTCTACAGCGTCCGCGCTATATAAAATGCCACCACTGCGTCACCAAGAAATGCTAATCTCTGTATAATGGGAAGTCGACAACTTTGAGTGAACTTTGGGAGGAGAATCCATTTGTTTTGCACCAGAATAGTTTGTAGCCACATTTATTGAAGGTTTGCGCCATTTATGAAGAATTTTGCACCAAGTCGGTCATTTTTATTTTGTGTTCGTCAATAGTGACGTGCTCCCCGGGACATTGTAACAGCTTAGCCGTATTTATGACGTGCAACTTTTTAAAGAATATATTGCACAAAATACTGCAAACTCTCTGAAGTCAAGGGGTGGAGAAAAAAAAGTGGCAAATCAGTTTTAGACAGAAGTTTTACATAAAGATGCGTCAACCGTATCAGATATTGTGCTTGGATGCAAATAACGACAACCAGAAGCAAAACGTGATAAATTCTCCCCTTTGTGTTTCAGTTCCTCTCCCGATCTCTTTGCTGTCAGTGATTGAAGACATTCTTGTCACATCTGCGGGGAGAAATGTTACCCCTTAGATACCGGTCTGACGCCTCTCATCCAGCCAAACCAGAGCTCACACATTGCACTGACGAGGGGCAGTACCCCGAAACACAGTGTCTGCAAATCGAGTTTCTGGTTCTGGCTTATATCCTAAGTCATGTGACAAGGCTCGTTATAGGGTCACTATTGACCTTTAGGATTGCTACTTCCTGTAGGTGACACTAGAGTTCTGGTCCTCTTCCTCTCTGAAGAGACAATTTGCATATTTCCCAGAGGAGCATTGTGGCTTTAAAAGTCTCCTCACCATGACATCCCTAACATGTACCTCTAGCTCTCTGCAAGGAGAAATGTTACCCCTTAAATACTTGTCACATCCAGAAAATTCACACTTTGCAATTTGCTACAATTATAGAGTAGACTCTTCCTGGACTCCAGATGACACTTTTTACCTGCACTGATACATTGCAGCACAGTGGCTCAGTGGTTAGCACTGTACTGTATATAGGGCAGCATGGTGGCTCAGTGGTTAGCACTGTACTATATACAGGGCAGCACAGTGGCTCAGTGATTAGCACTGTACTATATACAGGGCAGCACAGTGGCTCAGTGGTTAGCACTGTACTGTATATAGGGCAGCACAGTGGCTCAGTGGTTAGCACTGTACTACATATAAGACAGCAAAGTGGCTCAGTGGTGAGCACTGCAGCCTTGCAGCGCTGGGGTCCTGGGTTCAAATCCCACCACGGACGACATCTGCAAGGAGTTTGTATGTTCTCCCCGTGTTTGGGGGATTTCCTCTGGGTTCTCCGGTTTCCTCCCACACTCCAAAGACTGATAGGGAATGTAGATTGTGAGCCCCAATGGGGACAGTGCCCATAAGGTCTGTAAATTGTTACGTGCTGCAGAATATGTTGGCGCTATATAAATAAAAAGATTATTATTGTAACAAACTATCATAACAGGAGAGGAATCTGTGCTGCTGTGTTTAGCTGGCAAAGGATTATCTGGACTGGATACAAATGTAGCAAACCCTCAGCTGTTTCAAGTGTTGGTCAGGACAGGTTGTCAGCCTCTGGATGTAAACAAGTCGGGGTGGACATCTCATTGGTGCAACTGGTGCAGACGCACAGGGGCCCGGGAGGTCAGGGGCCAATAACACCTCCAAAGCAGGAGAAATTGTGCATTATGTTGATGGACTGCAGGGGCCCCTATACAGGTCTCTCATAGGGGCCCCTATACAGGTCTCTCATAGGGGGACCTATACAGTTCTATCACAGGGGCCCTTATAAAGCTCTATCACAGGGGCCCCTATACAGCTCTATCACAGGGGCCCCTATACAGCACAGCTCCATCACAGGGGCCCCTATACAGCACTATCACAGGGGCCCTTATACAGCTCTATCACAGGGGCCCATATACAGTTCTATCACAGAGGCCCCTATACAGCTCTATCACAGGGGTCCTTACACAGCTCTATCACAGAGGCCCCTATAAAGTTCTATCACAGAGGCCCCTATACAGTTCTATCACAGGGGCCCCTATACAGCTCTATCACAGAGGTCCCTATACAGTTCTATCACAGAGACCCCTATACAGTTCTATCACAGGGGCCCCTATACAGCTCTATCACAGGGGCCCCTATACAGCTCTATCACAAAGGCCCCTATGCAGCTCTATCAAAGGGGCCCCTATACAGCTCTATCACAGGGGTCCTTACACAGCTCTATCACAGGTTCCCCTATACAGCTCTATCACAGGGGCCCCTATACAGCTCTATCACAGGGGCCCCTATACAGCTCTATCACAGAGGCCCCTATACATCTCTATCACAGGGGTCCTTACACAGCTCTATCACAGGTTCCCCTATACAGCTCTATCACAGGGGTCCTTACACAGCTCTATCACAGGTTCCCCTATACAGCTCTATCGCAGGGGCCCCAACACAGCTATATCACAGGGGCCCCTATACAGTTCTATCACAGAGACCCCTATACAGTTCTATCACAAAGGCCCCTATACAGCTCTATCACAGAGGCCCCTATACAGCTCTATCACAGGGTCCCCTATACAGCTCTATCACAGAGGCCCTTACACAGCTCTATCACAGGGGCCCCTATGCAGTTCTATCACAGAGACCCCTATACAGCTCTATCACAGAGGCCCCTATACAGTTCTATCACAGGGTCCCCTATACAGCTCTATCACAGAGGCCCTTATACAGCTCTATCACAGGGGCCCCTATACAGCTCTATCACAGAGGCCCCTATACAGCTCTATCACAGGGGTCCTTACACAGCTCTATCATACAGGCCCCTATACAGTTCTATCACAGGGGCCCCTATACAGCTCTATCACAGAGACCCCTATACAGCTCTATCACAGGGGCCCCTATACAGCTCTATCACAGGGGCCCCTATACAGTTCTATCACAGAGGCCCCTATACCGCTCTATCACAGAGGCCCCTATACCGCTCTATCACAGAGGCCCCTATACAGCTCTATCACAGAGACCCCTATACAGCTCTATCACAGGGGCCCCGATACAGCTCTATCACAGAGGCCCCTATACAGCTCTATCACAGGGGTCCTTACACAGCTCTATCACAGGGGCCTATATACAGTTCTATCACAGTGGCCCCTATACAGATCTATCACAGAGGCCCCTATACAGCTCAATCATAGGGGCCCCCATACAGCTCTATCACAGGGGCCCCTATACAGCTGTATCACAGGGGCCCCTATACAGCTCTATCACAGAGGCCCCTATACAGCTCTATCATAGGGGCCCTTACACAGCTCTATGACAGGGGCCCCTATACAGCTCTATCACAGAGGCCCCTATACAGCTCTATCACAGGGGCCCCTATACAGCTCTATCACAGGGGCCCCTATACAGCTCTATCACAGAGGCCCCTATTCAGCTCTATCATAGGGGCCCTTACACAGCTCTATCACAGGGGCCCCAATACAGTTCTATCACAGGGGCCCTATACAGCTCTATCATAGGGGCAAAATACAGCTCTATCACAGGGGCCCAGAGACAGCTCTATCACAGGGGCCCCTATACAGTTCTATCACAGTGGCCCCTATACATCTCTATCACAGGGGCCCTATACAGCTCTATCACAGGTTCCCCTATACAGCTCTATCACTGAGGCCCCTATACAGCTCTATCACAGGGGCCCCTATACAGTTCTATCACAGGGGCCCCTATACAGTTCTATCACAGGGGCCCCTATACAGCTCTATCACAGAGGCCCCTATACAGATCTATCACAGAGGCCCCTATACAGCTCTATCACAAAGGCCTCTATACAGCTCTATCACTGGGGCCCCTATACAGCTGTATCATAGAGGCCCCTATACAGTTCTATCACAGGGTCCCCTATACAGTTCTATCACAGGGTCCCCTATACAGCTCTATCACAGGGGCCCCTATACAGCTCTATCACAGATGCCCCTATACAGCACAGCTCCATCACAGGGGCCCCTATACAGCTCTATCACAGGGGCCCTTATACAGCTCTATCACAGGAGCCCCTATACAGTTCTATCAGAGGCCCATATACAGCTCTATCACAGGGGTCCTTACACAGCTCTATCACAGGAGCCCCTATGCAACTCTATCACAGAGGCCCCTATACAGTTCTATCACAGGGTCCCCTATACAGTTCTACCACAGAGGCCCCTATACAGCTCTATCACAGGGGCCCCTATACAGCTCTATCACAGGGGCCCCTATACAGCTCTATCACAGGGGCCCCTATACAGTTCTATCACAGAGACCCCTATACAGTTCTATCACAGGGGCCCCTATACAGCTCTATCACAGGGACCCCTATACAGCTCTATCACAGAGGCCTCTATACAGTTCTATCAGAGAGGCCCCTATGCAGCTCTATCACAGGGGCCCCTATACAGCTCTATCACAGGGGTCCTTACACAGCTCTATCACAGGTTCCCCTATACAGCTCTATCACAGGGGCCCCTATACAGCTCTATCACAGGGGCCCCTATACAGTTCTATCACAGAGGCCCCTATACAGCTCTATCACAGAGACCCCTATACAGCTCTATCACAGGGGCCCCTATACAGCTCTATCACAGGGGCCCCTATACAGCTCTATCACAGAGGCCCCTATACAGTTCCATCACAGAGGCCCCTATACATCTCTATCACAGAGACCCCTATACAGATCTATCACAGAGGCCCCTATACAGCTCTATCACAGGGGTCCTTACACAGCTCTATCACAGGGGCCCCTATGCAGTTCTATCACAGAGACCCCTATACAGTTCTATCACAGAGGCCCCTATACAGCTCTATCACAGAGACCCTTATACAGCTCTATCACAGGGGCCCCTATACAGCTCTATCACAGGGGCCCCTATACAGCTCTATCAGAGGCCCCTATACAGTTCCATCACAGGAGGCCCTATACAGCTCTATCACAGGGGCCCCTATACAGTTCTATCACAGGGGCCCCTATACAGCTCTATCACAGGGGCCCCTATACAGTTCTATCACAGGGGTCCCTATACAGCTCTATCACAGAGGCCCCTATACAGCTCTATCACATGGGCCCCTACAGCTCTATCACATGGGCCCCTATACAGCTCTATCACTGGGGCCCCTATACAGCTCTATCACAGAGGCCCCTATACAGTTCCATCACAGAGGCCCCTATACAGCTCTATCACAGGGGCCCCTATACAGCTCTATCACAGAGGCCCCTATACAGTTCTATCACAGAGGCCCCTATACAGCTCTATCACAGGGACCCCTATACAGTTCTATCACAGAGGCCCCTATACAGCTCTATCACAGGGGCCCCTATACAGTTATATCACAGAGGCCCCTATACAGCTCTATCACAGGGGCCCCTATACAGGTCTATCAGAGGCCCCCAAACAGCTCTATCACAGGGGCCCCTATACAGCTGTATCACAGAGGCCCCTATACAGTTCTATCACAGAGGCCCCTATACAGCTCTATCACAGGGGCCCCTATAGAGTTCTATCACAGAGGCCCCTATACAGCTCTATCACAGAGGCCCCTATACAGCTCTATCAGAGGCCCCCAAACAGCTCTATGACAGGGGCCCCTATACAGCTGTATCACAGAGGCCCCTATACAGTTCTATCACAGAAGCCCCTATACAGCTCTATCACAGGGGCCCCTATACAGCTCTATCACAGAGGCCCCCAAACAGCTCTATCACAGGGGACCCTATGCAGCTGTATCAAAGAGGCCCCTATACAGTTCTATCACAGAGGCCCCTATACAGCTCTATCACAGGGGCCCCTATACAGATCTATCACAGAGGCCCCTTTACAGCTATATCACAGGGGCCCCTATACAGCTCTATCACAGGGACCCCTATACATTTCTATCACAGAGGCCCCTATACAGCTCTATCACAGAGACCCCTATAGAGCTCTATCACAGAGGCCCCTATACAGCTCTATCACAGGTTCCCCTATACAGCTCTATCGCAGGGGCCCCTATGCAGCTCTATCACAGAGGCCCCTATACAAGCTCTATCACAGATGCCCCTATACAGCTCTATCACAGGGGTTTTTACACAACTCTATCACAGGGGCCCCTATGCAGTTCTATCACAGAGACCCCTATACAGCTCTATCACAGAGGCACCTATACAGCTCTATCACAGAGGCCCCTATACAGCTCTATCACAGAGGCCCCTATACAGCTCTATCACAGGGGCCCCTATACAGTTCTATCACAGAGGCCCCTATACAGCTCAATCATAGAGGCCCCTATACAGCTCTATCACAAGGGCCCCTATACAGCTCAAACACAGAGGCCCCTATACAGCTCTATCACAGGGGCCCCTATACAGCTCTATCGCAGAGGCCCCTATACAGCTCTATCACAGGGGTCCTTACACAGCTCTATCACAGGGGCCCCTATACAGTTTTATCACAGGGGCCCCTATACAGCTCTATCACAGGGCCCCTATACAGCTCAATCACAGGGGCCCCTATACAACTCTATCACAGGGGCCCCTATACAGCTCTATCACAGGGGCCCCTATACAGCTCTATCACAGGGACCCCTATACAGTTCTATCACAGGGTCCCCTATACAGTTCTATCACAGGGTCCCCTATACAGCTCTATCACAGGGGCCCCTATACAGCTCTATCACAGATGCCCCATATAGCACAGCTCAGTCACAGGGGCCCCTATACAGCTCTATCACAGGGGCCCCTATACAGTTCTATCACAGAAGCTCCTATACAGCTTTATCACAGGGGTCCTTACACAGCTCTATCACAGGAGCCCCTATGCAGCTCTATCACAGAGGCCCCTATACAGTTCTATCACAGAGGTCCCTATACAGTTCTATCACATGGGTCCTTATACAGCTCTATCACAGGTTCCCCTATATAGCTCTATCACAGGGGCCCCTATACAGCTCTATCACAGGGGCCCCTATACGGTTCTATCACAGAGACCCCTATACAGTTCTATCACAGGGGCCCCTATACAGCTCTATCACAGGGGCCCCTATACAGCTCTATCACAGGGGCCCCTATACAGCTCTATCACAGAGGCCCCTATACAGTTCTATCACAGAGGCCCCTATGCAGCTCTATCACAGGGGCCCCTATACAGCTCTATCACAGGGGCCCCGATACAGCTCTATCACAGGGGCCCCTATACAGTTCTATTACAGGGGCCCCTATACATCTCTATCACAGGGGCCCTATACAGCTCTATCACAGGTTCCCCTATACAGCTCTATCACTGAGGCCCCTATACAGCTCTATCACAGGGGCCACTATACAGTTCTATCACAGGGGCCCCTATACAGTTCTATCACAGGGGCCCCTATACAGCTCTATCACAGAGGCCCCTATACAGCTCTATCACAGGGTCCCCTATACAGCTCTATCACAGGGGCCCCTATACAGCTCTATCACAGATGCCCCATACAGCACAGCTCCATCACAGGGGCCCCTATACAGCTCTATCACAGGGGCCCTTATACAGCTCTATCACAGGGGCCCCTATACAGTTCTATCACAGAGGCCCCTATACAGCTCTATCACAGGGGCACTTATACAGCTCTATCACAGGGGCCCCTATACAGTTCTATCACAGAGGCCCCTATACAGCTCTATCACAGGAGCCCCTATGCAGCTCTATCACAGAGGCCCCTATACAGTTCTATCAGAGGCCCCTATACAGTTCTATCACAGGGGTCCTTATACAGTTCTATCACAGAGACCCCTATACAGTTCTATCACAGGGGCCCCTATACAGCTATATCACAGGGGCCCCTATACAGCTATATCACAGAGGCCCCTATACAGTTCTATCACAGAGGCCCCTATGCAGCTCTATCACAGGGGTCCCTATACAGCTCTATCACAGAGGCCCCCAAACAGCTCTATCACAGGGGACCCTATGCAGCTGTATCAAAGAGGCCCCTATACAGTTCTATCACAGAGGCCCCTATACAGCTCTATCACAGGGGCCCCTATACAGATCTATCACAGAGGCCCCTTTACAGCTATATCACAGGGGCCCCTATACAGCTCTATCACAGGGACCCCTATACATTTCTATCACAGAGGCCCCTATACAGCTCTATCACAGAGACCCCTATAGAGCTCTATCACAGAGGCCCCTATACAGCTCTATCACAGGTTCCCCTATACAGCTCTATCGCAGGGGCCCCTATGCAGCTCTATCACAGAGGCCCCTATACAAGCTCTATCACAGATGCCCCTATACAGCTCTATCACAGGGGTCCTTACACAGCTCTATCACAGGGGCCCCTATACAGTTTTATCACAGGGGCCCCTATACAGCTCTATCACAGGGGCCCCTATACAGCTCAATCACAGGGGCCCCTATACAACTCTATCACAGGGGCCCCTATACAGCTCTATCACAGGGGCCCCTATACAGCTCTATCACAGGGACCCCTATACAGTTCTATCACAGGGTCCCCTATACAGTTCTATCACAGGGTCCCCTATACAGCTCTATCACAGGGGCCCCTATACAGCTCTATCACAGATGCCCCATATAGCACAGCTCAGTCACAGGGGCCCCTATACAGCTCTATCACAGGGGCCCCTATACAGTTCTATCACAGAAGCTCCTATACAGCTTTATCACAGGGGTCCTTACACAGCTCTATCACAGGAGCCCCTATGCAGCTCTATCACAGAGGCCCCTATACAGTTCTATCACAGAGGCCCCTATACAGTTCTATCACATGGGTCCTTATACAGCTCTATCACAGGTTCCCCTATATAGCTCTATCACAGGGGCCCCTATACAGCTCTATCACAGGGGCCCCTATACAGTTCTATCACAGAGACCCCTATACAGTTCTATCACAGGGGCCCCTATACAGCTCTATCACAGGGGCCCCTATACAGCTCTATCACAGGTTCCCCTATACAGCTCTATCACAGGGGCCCCTATACAGTTCTATCACAGAGACCCCTATACAGTTCTATCACAGAGGCCCCTATACAGCTCTATCACAGAGACCCTTATACAGCTCTATCACAGGGGCCCCTATACAAATCTATCACAGGGGCCCCTATACAGCTCTATCAGAGGCCCCTATACAGTTCCATCACAGAGGCCCCTATACAGTTCCATCACAGAGGCCCCTATACATCTCTATCACAGGTTCCCCTATACAGCTCTATCGCAGGGGCCCCTATACAGCTCTATCACAGGGGCCCCTATGCAGCTCTATCACAGAGGCCCCTATACAGCTCTATCACAGATGCCCCTATACAGCTCTATCACAGGGGTCCTTACACAGCTCTATCACAGGGGCCCCTATGCAGTTCTATCACAGAGACCCCTATACAGCTCTATCACAGAGGCCCCTATACAGTTCTATCACAGGGTCCCCTATACAGCTCTATCACAGAGGCCCCTATACAGCTCTATCACAGGGGCCCCTATACAGCTCTATCACAGAGGCCCCTATACAGCTCTATCACAGAGGCCCCTATACGGCTCTATCACAGAGGCCCCTATACAGCTCTATCACAGGGGTCCTTACACAGCTCTATAATACGGGCCTCTATACAGTTCTATCACAGGTGCCCCTATACAGCTCTATCACAGGGGCCCCTATACAGCTCTATCACAGGGGCCCCTATACAGTTCCATCATAGAGGCCCCTATACAGCTATATCACAAGGGCCCCTATACAGCTTAATCACAGAGGCCCCTATACAGCTCTATCACAGGGGACCCTATACAGCTCTATCACAGGGGCCCCTATACAGCTCTATCACAGGGGCCCCTATACAGCTCTATCACAGATGCCCCATATAGCACAGCTCAGTCACAGGGGCCCCTATACAGCTCTATCACAGGGGCCCCTATACAGTTCTATCACAGAAGCTCGTATACAGCTTTATCACAGGGGTCCTTACACAGCTCTATCACAGGAGCCCCTATGCAGCTCTATCACAGAGGCCCCTATACAGTTCTATCACAGAGGCCCCTATACAGTTCTATCACATGGGTCCTTATACAGCTCTATCACAGGTTCCCCTATATAGCTCTATCACAGGGGCCCCTATACAGCTCTATCACAGGGGCCCCTATACAGTTCTATCACAGAGACCCCTATACAGTTCTATCACAGGGGCCCCTATACAGCTCTATCACAGGGGCCCCTATACAGCTCTATCACAGGTTCCCCTATACAGCTCTATCACAGGGGCCCCTATACAGTTCTATCACAGAGACCCCTATACAGTTCTATCACAGAGGCCCCTATACAGCTCTATCACAGAGACCCTTATACAGCTCTATCACAGGGGCCCCTATACAGCTCTATCACAGGGGCCCCTATACAGCTCTATCAGAGGCCCCTATACAGTTCCATCACAGAGGCCCCTATACAGTTCCATCACAGAGGCCCCTATACATCTCTATCACAGGTTCCCCTATACAGCTCTATCGCAGGGGCCCCTATACAGCTCTATCACAGGGGCCCCTATGCAGCTCTATCACAGAGGCCCCTATACAGCTCTATCACAGATGCCCCTATACAGCTCTATCACAGGGGTCCTTACACAGCTCTATCACAGGGGCCCCTATGCAGTCCTATCACAGAGACCCCTATAAAGCTCTATCACAGAGGCCCCTATACAGTTCTATCACAGGGTCCCCTATACAGCTCTATCACAGAGGCCCCTATACAGCTCTATCACAGGGGCCCCTATACAGCTCTATCACAGAGGCCCCTATACAGCTCTATCACAGAGGCCCCTATACGGCTCTATCACAGAGGCCCCTATACAGCTCTATCACAGGGGTCCTTACACAGCTCTATAATACGGGCCTCTATACAGTTCTATCACAGGTGCCCCTATACAGCTCTATCACAGGGGCCCCTATACAGTTCCATCATAGAGGCCCCTATACAGCTATATCACAAGGGCCCCTATACAGCTTAATCACAGAGGCCCCTATACAGCTCTATCACAGGGGCCCCTATACAGCTCTATCACAGGTTCCCCTATACAGCTCTATCACAGGGGCCCCTATACAGTTCTATCACAGAGACCCCTATACAGTTCTATCACAGAGGCCCCTATACAGCTCTATCACAGAGACCCTTATACAGCTCTATCACAGGGGCCCCTATACAGCTCTATCACAGGGGCCCCTATACAGCTCTATCAGAGGCCCCTATACAGTTCCATCACAGAGGCCCCTATACAGTTCCATCACAGAGGCCCCTATACATCTCTATCACAGGTTCCCCTATACAGCTCTATCGCAGGGGCCCCTATACAGCTCTATCACAGGGGCCCCTATGCAGCTCTATCACAGAGGCCCCTATACAGCTCTATCACAGATGCCCCTATACAGCTCTATCACAGGGGTCCTTACACAGCTCTATCACAGGGGCCCCTATGCAGTTCTATCACAGAGACCCCTATAAAGCTCTATCACAGAGGCCCCTATACAGTTCTATCACAGGGTCCCCTATACAGCTCTATCACAGAGGCCCCTATACAGCTCTATCACAGGGGCCCCTATACAGCTCTATCACAGAGGCCCCTATACAGCTCTATCACAGAGGCCCCTATACGGCTCTATCACAGAGGCCCCTATACAGCTCTATCACAGGGGTCCTTACACAGCTCTATAATACGTTCCTCTATACAGTTCTATCACAGGTGCCCCTATACAGCTCTATCACAGGGGTCCTTACACAGCTCTATCACAGGGGTCCTTACACAGCTCTATCACAGGGGCCCCTATACAGTTCTATCACAGAGGCCCCTATACAGCTCAATCACAGGGGCCCCTATACAACTCTATCACAGGGGCCCCTATACAGCTCTATCACAGGGGCCCCTATACAGCTCTATCACAGGGGCCCCTATACAGCTCTATCACAGGGCCCCCTATACAATTCTATCACAGGGGCCCCTATACAGCTCTATCACAGAGGCCCCTGTACAGATCTATCACAGAGGCCCCTATACAGCTCTATCACAGAGGCCCCTATACAGCTCTATCACAGGGGCCCCTATACAGCTGTATCATAGAGGCCCCTATACAGTTCTATCACAAAGGCCCCTATACAGCTCTATCACAGGGGCCCCTATACAGTTCTATCACAGGGGCCCCTATACAGCTCTATCACAGAGGCCCCTGTACAGATCTATCACAGAGGCCCCTATGCAGCTCTATCACAGAGACCCCTATACAGTTCTATCACAGAGGCCCCTATACAGCTCTATCACAGGGGCCCCTATACAGTTCTATCACAGAGGCCCCTATACAGCTCTATCACAGGGGCCCCTATACAGTTCTATCACAGGGGCCCCTATACAGTTCTATCACAGGGGTCCCTATACAGCTCTATCACAGAGGCCCCTATATAGCTCTATCACATGGGCCCCTACAGCTCTATCACATGGGCCCCTATACAGCTCTATCACAGGGGCCCCTATACAGCTCTATCACAGAGGCCCCTATACAGTTCCATCACAGAGGCCCCTATACAGCTCTATCACAGGGGCCCCTATACAGCTCTATCACAGAGGCCCCTATACAGTTCTATCACAGAGGCCCCTATACAGCTATATCACAGAGGCCCCTATACAGCTCTATCACAGGGACCCCTATACAGCTCTATCACAGGGACCCCTATACAGTTCTATCACAGAGGCCCCTATACAGCTCTATCACAGGGGCCCCTATACAGTTATATCACAGAGGCCCCTATACAGCTCTATCACAGGGGCCCCTATACAGCTCTATCAGAGGCCCCCAAACAGCTCTATCACAGGGGCCCCTATACAGCTGTATCACAGAGGCCCCTATACAGTTCTATCACAGAGGCCCCTATACAGCTCTATCACAGGTGCCCCTATACAGATCTATCACAGAGGCCCCTTTACAGCTATATCACAGGGGCCCCTATACAGCTCTATCACAGGGGCCCCTATGCAGCTCTATCACAGGGGCCCCTATACAGTTCTATCACAGAGGCCCCTATACAGCTCTATCACAGGGGCCCCTATAGAGTTCTATCACAGGGGCCCCTATACAGCTCTATCACAGAGGCCCCCAAACAGCTCTATCACAGGGGACCCTATGCAGCCGTATCAAAGAGGCCCCTATACAGTTCTATCACAGAGGCCCCTATACAGCTCTATCACAGAGGCCCCTTTACAGCTATATCACAGGGTCCCCTATACAGCTCTATCACAGGGGCCCCTATGCAGCTCTATCACAGGGGCCCCTATACAGTTCTATCACAGAGGCCCCTATACAGCTCTATCCCAGGGGCCCCTATACAGTTCTATCACAGAGGCCCCTATACAGCTCTATCACAGGGGCCCCTATACAGCTCTATCACAGGGGCCCCTATACAGTTTTATCACAGGGGCCCCTATACAGTTCTATCACAGGGGCCCCTATACAGCTCTATCACAGAGGCCCCTATACAGCTCTATCACAGGGGCCCCTATACAGCTCTATCACAGAGGCCCCTATACAGTTTTATCACAGAGGCCCCTATACAGCTCTATCACAGGGGCCCCTATACAGCTCTATCACAGGGGTGCTTACACAGCTCTATCACAGAGGCCCCTATACAGCTCTATCACAGGGGCCCCTATACAGTTCTATCACAGGGGCCCCTATACAGCTCTATCACAGAGGCCCCTATACAGCTCTATCACAGGGGCCCCTATACAGCTCTATCACAGGGGCCCCTATACAGCTCTATCACAGGGGCCCCTATACAGCTCTATCACAGAGGCCTCTATACAGTTCCATCACAGAGGCCCCTATACAGTTCTATCACAGGGGCCCCTATACAGCTCTATCACAGGGGCCCCTATACAGCTCTGTCACAGAGGCCCCTATACAGTTCTATCACAGAGGCCCCTATACAGTTCTATCACAGAGGCCCCTATACAGCTCTATCACAGGGGCCCCTATACAGCTCTATCACAGAGGCCCCTATACAGCTCTATCACAGGGGCCCCTATACAGTTATATCACAGAGGCCCCTATACAGCTCTATCACAGGGGCCCCTATACAGCTCTGTCACAGAGGCCCCTATACAGTTCTATCACAGACGCCCCTATACAGCTCTATCACAGGGGCCCCTATACAGTTATATCACAGAGGCCCCTATACAGCTCTATCACAGGGGCCCCTATACAGCTCTGTCACAGGTGCCCCTATACAGTTATATCACAGAGGCCCCTATACAGCTCTATCACAGGGGCCCCTATACAGCTCTATCAGAGGCCCCCAAACAGCTCTATCACAGGGGCCCCTATACAGCTGTATCACAGAGGCCCCTATACAGTTCTATCACAGAGGCCCCTATACAGCTCTATCACAGGGGCCCCTATACAGCTCTATCACAGAGGCCCCCAAACAGCTCTATCACAGGGGACCCTATACAGCTGTATCAAAGAGGCCCCTATACAGTTCTATCACAGAGGCCCCTATACAGCTCTATCACTGGGGCCCCTATACAGATCTATCACAGAGGCCCCTTTACAGCTATATCACAGGGGCCCCTATACAGCTCTATCACAGGGGCCCCTATACAGCTCTATCACAGGGGCCCCTATGCAGCTCAATCACAGGGGCTCCAATACAGCTCTATCACAGGGGCCCCTATACAGCTCTATCACAGAGCCCCCTATACAGCTCTATCACAGATGCCCCTATACAGCTCTATCACAGAGGCCCCCAAACAGCTCTATCACAGGGGCCCCTATACAGCTGTATCACAGAAGCCCCTATACAGATCTATCACAGAGGCCCCTATACATCTCTATCACAGAGGCCCCTATACAGATCTATCACAGAGGCCCCTATACATCTCTATCACAGGGGCCCCTATACAGCTGTATCACAGAGGCCCCTATACAGCTCTATCACAGAGGCCCCCAAATAGCTCTATCACAGGGGCCCCTAAACAGCTCTATCACAGGGGGCCTATACAGCTCTGTCACAGAGGCCCCTATACAGTTCTATCACAGAGGCCCCTATACAGTTCTACCACATAGGCCCCTATACAGCTCTATCACAGGGGCCCTATACAGCTCTATCACAGGGGCCCCTATACAGCTCTATCACAGGGGCCCCTATACAGTTATATCACAGAGGCCCCTATACAGCTCTATCACAGGGGCCCCTATACAGTTATATCACAGAGGCCCCTATACAGTTATATCACAGAGGCCCCTATACAGCTCTATCACAGGGGCCCCTATACAGTTATATCACAGAGGCCCCTATACAGCTCTGTCAAAGAGGCCCCTATACAGCTCTATCACAGGGGCCCCGATACAGTTCTATCACAGAGGCCCCTATACAGCTCTATCACAGGGGCCCCTATACAGTTATATCACAGAGGCCCCTATACAGCTCTATCACAGGGGCCCCTATACAGCTCTATCAGAGGCCCCTATACAACTCTATCACAGAGGCCCCTATACAGCTCTATCACAGGGGCCCCTATACAGCTCTATCACAGAGGCCCCTATACAGTTCTATCACAGAGGCCCCTATACAGCTCTATCACAGGGGCCCCTATACAGATCTATCACAGAGGCCCCTTTACAGCTATATCACAGGGGCCCCTATACAGTTCTATCACAGAGCCCCCTATACAGCTGTATCACAGAGGCCCCTATACAGATCTATCACAGAGGCCCCTATACAGATCTATCACAGAGGCCCCTATACATCTCTTTCACAGGGGCCCCTATACAGCTGTATCACAGAGGCCCCTATACAGCTGTATCACAGAGGCCCCCAAACAGCTCTATCACAGGGGCCCCTATACAGCTCTATCACAGATGCCCCTATACAGCTCTATCACAGGGGCCCCTATAAATCTCTATCACAGAGGCCCCTATACAGCTCTATCACAGGGGCCCCTATACAGCTCTATCACAGGGGCCCCTACACAGTTCTATCACAGACACCCCTATACAGCTCTATCACAGAGGCCCCTACACAGCTCTATCACAGGGGCCCCTATACAGCTCTATCACAGAGGCCCCTACACAGCTCTATCACAGGGGCCCCTATACAGCTCTATCACAGAGGCCCCTACACAGCTCTATCACAGGGGCCCCTATACAGCTCTATCACAGGGGCCCCTATACAGCTCTATCACAGAGGCCCCTTTACAGCTATATCACAGGGGCCCCTATACAGATCTATCACAGAGGCCCCTTTACAGCTATATCACAGGGGCCCCTATACAGCTCTATCACAGGGGCCCCTATGCAGCTCTATCACAGGGGCCCCTATACAGTTCTATCACAGAGGCCCCTATACAGCTCTATCACAGGGGCCCCTATACAGTTCTATCACAGAGGCCCCTATACAGCTCTATCACAGGGACCCCTATACAGCTCTATCACAGGGGCCCCTATACAGTTTTATCACAGGGGCCCCTATACAGTTCTATCACAGGGGCCCCTATACAGCTCTATCACAGAGGCCCCTATACAGCTCTATCACAGAGGCCCCTATACAGTTCCATCACAGAGGCCCCTATACAGCTATATCACAGGGGCCCCTATACAGCTCTATCACAGAGGCCCCTATACAGTTTTATCACAGAGGCCCCTATACAGCTCTATCACAGGGGCCCCTATACAGCTCTATCACAGGGGTCCTTACACAGCTCTATCACAGAGGCCCCTATACAGCTCTATCACAGGGGCCCCTATACAGTTCTATCACAGGGGCCCCTATACAGCTCTATCACAGAGGCCCCTATACAGCTCTATCACAGGGGCCCCTATACAGCTCTATCACAGGGGCCCCTATACAGCTCTATCACAGGGGCCCCTATACAGCTCTGTCACAGAGGCCCCTATACAGTGCTATCACAGAGGCCCCTATACAGTTCTATCACAGAGGCCCCTATTCAGCTCTATCACAGGGGCCCCTATACAGCTCTATCACAGAGGCCCCTATACAGCTCTATCACAGGGGCCCCTATACAGTTCTATCACAGAGGCCCCTATACAGCTCTATCACAGGGGCCCCTATACAGCTGTATCACAGAGGCCCCTATACAGTTCCATCACAGAGGCCCCTATACAGTTCTATCACAGACGCCCCTATACAGCTCTATCACAGGGGCCCCTATACAGTTCTATCACAGAGGCCTCTATACAGCTCTATGACAGGGGCCCCTATACAGCTCTATCACAGGGGCCCCTATACAGCTCTATCAGAGGCCCCCAAACAGCTCTTTCACAGGGGCCCCTATACAGCTGTATCACCGAGGCCCCTATACAGCTCTATCACAGGGGCCCCTATACAGCTCTATCAAAGAGGCCCCCAAACAGCTCTATCACAGGGGCCCCTATACAGCTGTATCAAAGAGGCCCCTATACAGCTCTATCACAGGGCCCCCTATACAGATCTATCACAGAGGCCCCTTTACAGCTATATCACAGGGGCCCCTATACAGCTCTATCACAGGGGCCCCTATGCAGCTCTATCACAGGGGCCCCTATACAGCTCTATCACAGGGGCCCCTATGCAGCTCAATCACAGGGGCTCCAATACAGCTCTATCACAGGGGCCCCTATACAGCTCTATCACAGAGCCCCCTATACAGCTCTATCACAGAGGCCCCTATACAGCTCTATGACAGAGGCCCCCAAACAGCTCTATCACAGGGGCCCCTATACAGATCTATCACAGAGGCCCCTATACAGATCTATCACAGAGGCCCCTATACATCTCTATCACAGGGGCCCCTATACAGCTCTATCAGAGGCCCCCAAACAGCTCTATCACAGGGGCCCCTATACAACTCTATCACAGAGGCCCCTATACAGCTCTATCACAGGGGCCCCTATACAGTTCTATCACAGAGGCCCCTATACAGCTCTATCACAGGGGCCCCTATACAGCTCTATCACAGAGGCCCCTATACAGTTCTATCACAGAGGCCCCTATACAGCTCTATCACAGGGGCCCCTATACAGATCTATCACAGAGGCCCCTTTACAGCTATATCACAGGGGCCCCTATACAGCTCTATCACAGGGGCCCCTATGCAGCTCTATCACAGGGGCCCCTATACAGCTTTATCACAGGGGCCCCTATGCAGCTCTATCACAGGGGCTCCAATACAGCTCTATCACAGGGGACCCTATACAGCTCTATCACAGGGGCCCCTATACAGTTCTATCACAGAGCCCCCTATACAGCTCTATCACAGAGGCCCCTATACAGCTCTATCACAGAGGCCCCCAAACAGCTCTATCACAGGGGCCCCTCTACAGCTGTATCACAGAGGCCCCTATACAGATCTATCACAGAGGCCCCTATACAGCTCTATCACAGGGGCCCCTATACAGATCTATCACAGGGGCCCCTCTACAGCTGTATCACAGAGGCCCCTATACAGCTCAATCACAGAGGCTCCTATACAGCTCTATCACAGGGGCCCCTATACATCTCTATCACAGAGGCCCCTATACAGATCTATCACAGAGGCCCCTATACAGCTCTATCACAGGGGCCCCTATACAGTTCTATCACAGGGGCCCCTATACAGCTATATCACAAGGGCCCCTATACAGTTCTATCACAGAGGCCCCTATACAGCTCTATCACAGGGGCCCCTATACAGCTCTATCACAGGGGCCCCTATACATTTCTATCACAGGGGCCCCTACACAGTTCTATCACAGAGACCCCTATACGGCTCTATCACAGAGGCTCCTATACAGCTCTATCACAGGGGCCCCTATACAGCTCTATCTCAGAGGCCCCTACACAGCTCTATCACAGGGGCCCCTATACAGCTCTATCACAGGGGCCCCTATACAGCTCTATCACAGGGGCCCCTATACAGCTCTATCACAGAGGCTCCTATACAGCTCTATCACAGGGGACCCTATACAGCTCTATCACAGGGGCCGCTATACAGCTCTATCACAGGGGCCCCTATACAGTTCTGTCACAGGGGCCCCTATACAGCTCTATCACAGAGGCTCCTATACAGCTCTATCACAGGGGCCCCTATACAGCTCTATCACAGAGGCCCCTATACAGCTCTATCACAGGGGCCCCTATACAGCTCTATCACAGAGGCCCCTATACAGCTCTATCACAGGGGCCCCTGCACAGTTCTATCACAGGGGCCCCTATACAGCTCTATCACAGAGGCTCCTATACAGCTCTATCACAGGGGCCCCTGCACAGTTCTATCACAGGGGCCCCTGTACAGCTCTATCACGCCATGACTGACGCTGTGTATTTCTGGACCATGGCGGTGGTACCGGAAGGCGCAGAGCGGCACTGGGGGTCCCATCCCCCCGCACAGAGCCGCCGTCAGGTGCTCGGGTCCCACCTGATCCTTAGTTTCTTTCTCTTCGTAGATGAGAATCTCACTCATAAAATCAATTCTGAGGAGTAAAACGTCAGTAATGGGATAATTCTGCGCGTCCCCCTCCTCCCGGGGAGAATGGAGGAGCCGCCGGTGTTATCGCTGCCGACTGCAGGCTGTGCACTCTGTCAAGAGGGATCCTGTCCTGATGAATGACAAGGTGGAAGACTAGGCCGCGGTTCCCATGGTAACAGACAGCCGGGCCGCCGTATCCGCCATGTATCCGCCATGTATCCACCATGTATCCATCATGTATCTACCATGTATCTACCATGTATCCACCATGTATCTACAATGTATCCACCATGTATCCGTCATGTATCCGCCATGTATCCGCCATGTATCCACCATGTATCTACAATGTATCCACCATGTATCCATCATGTATCCATCATGTATCCACCATGTATCTACCATGTATCCACCATGTATCTACAATGTACCCACCATGTATCTACAATGTATCCACCATGTATCCGCCATGTATCCGTCATGTATCTACAATGTATCCACCATGTATCCGCCATGTATCCGCCATGTATCCACCATGTATCTACAATGTATCCGCCATGTATCCGCCATGTATCCACCATGTATCTACAATGTATCCGCCATGTATCCGCCATGTATCCGCCATGTATCCGCCATGTATCTACCATGTATCCATCATGTATCCATCATGTATCCGCCATGTATCCGCCATGTATCCACCATGTATCCACCATGTATCCGCCATGTATCCACCATGTATCTACAATGTATCCACCATGTATCCGCCATGTATCCACCATGTATCCACCATGTATCCCCCATGTATCCGCCATGTATCTACAATGTATTCGCCATGTATCCACCATGTATCCGCCATGTATCCGCCATGTATCCGCCATGTATCCATCATGTATCTACAATGTATTCACCATGTATCCGCCATGTATCCATCATGTATCTACAATGTATCCATCATGTATCTACCATGTATCCGCCATGTATCCGCCATGTATCCACCATGTATCCATCATGTATCCACCATGTATCCACCATGTATCCACCATGTATCTACAATTTATCCATCATGTATCGATCATGTATCCACCATGTATCCACCATGTATCCATCATGTATCCACCATGTATCCGCCATGTATCCACCATTTATCCATCATGTATCCACCATGTATCCACCATGTATCCATCATGTATCTACAATGTATCCATCATGTATCCACCATGTATCCGCCATGTATCAACCATGTATCCACTATGTATCCACTATGTATCTACCATGTATCCATCATGTATCCACCATGTATCCACCATGTATCCATCATGTATCCACCATGTATCTACAATGTATCCACCATGTATCCACCATGTATCCACCATGTATCCGCCATGTATCCACCATGTATCTACAATGTATCCATCATGTATCCACCATGTATCCACCATGTATCCATCATGTATCCACCATGTATCCACCATGTATCCGCCATGTATCCGCCATGTATCCGCCATGTATCCACCATGTATCCATCATGTATCTACAATGTATCCACCATGTATCCACCATGTATCCATCATGTATCTACAATGTATCCACCATGTATCCACCATGTATCTACAATGTATCCACCATGTATCCACCATGTATCCACCATGTATCTACAATGTATCCACAATGTATCCACCATGTATCTACAATGTATCCACCATGTATCCACCATGTATCTACAATGTATCCACCATGTATCTACAATGTATCTACAATGTATCCACCATGTATCCACCATGTATCTACAATGTATCCACCATGTATCTACAATGTATCTACAATGTATCTACCATGTATCCACCATGTATCCATCATGTATCCACCATGTATCCACCATGTATCCATCATGTATCCATCATGTATCCACCATGTATCCACCATTTATCCACCATGTATCCATCATGTATCTACCATGTATTCACCATGTATCCACAATGTATCCACCATGTATCCACCATGTATCCACCATGTATCCACAATGTATCCACCATGTATCCATCATGTATCTACAATGTATCCACCATGTATCCACCATGTATCCACCATGTATCCATCATGTATCTACAATGTATCTACAATGTATCTACCATGTATCCACCATGTATCCATCATGTATCCACCATGTATCCGCAATGTATCCACCATGTATCCGCAATGTATCCGCAATGTATCTACAATGCATCCACCATGTATCCACCATGTATCCACCATGTATCCACAATGTATCCACAATGTATCCACAATGTATCCACCATGTATCTACAATGTATCCACCATGTATCTACAATGCATCCATCATGTATCCACAATGTATCCACCATGTATCCACCATGTATCCATCGTGTATCCACCGTGTATCCACCGTGTATCCATCATGTATCCACCGTGTATCCACCATGTATCCATCATATATCCACCATGTATCCACAATGTATCCACCATGTATCCACCATGTATCCATCATGTATCCACCATGTATCCACCATGTATCCATCATGTATCCATCATGTATCCACCATGTATCCACCATTTATCCACCATGTATCCATCATGTATCTACCATGTATTCACCATGTATCCACAATGTATCCACCATGTATCCATTATGTATCCACCATGTATCTACAATGTATCCACCATGAATCCACCATATATCCGCAATGTATCCACAATGTATCCATCATGTATCTACCATGTATTCACCATGTATTCACCATGTATCCACAATGTATCCACAATGTATCCATCATATATCTACCATGTATCCGTAATGTATCCACAATGTATCCACCATGTATCTACAATGTATCCACAATGTATCCATCATGTATCCACCATGTATCTACAATGTATCCATCATGTATCCACCATGTATCCACCATGTATCTACAATGTATCCACCATGTATCTACAATGTATCCATCATGTATCCACCATGTATCTACAATGTATCCATCATGTATCCACCATGTATCCACCATGTATCCATCATGTATCCACCATGTATCCACCATGTATCTACAATGTATCCACCATGTATCTACAATGTATCCATCATGTATCCACCATGTATCTGCAATGTATCCACAATGTATTCATCATGTATCTACAATGCATCCATCATGTATCCACCATGTATCCACCATGTATCTACAATGTATCCAACATGTATCCGCAATGTATCCACCATGTATCCACGATGTATCCACCATGTATCCGCAATGTATCCGCAATGTATCCATCATGTATCCAACATGTATCCACCATGTATCTACAATATATCCACCATGTATCCACCATGTATCTACAATATATCCAACATGTATCCACCATGTATCCACAATGTATCCGCCATGTATCCACCATGTATCTACAATGTATCCACCATGTATCCACCATGTATCTACAATGTATCCACCATGTATCTGCAATGTATCCACAATGTATCCATCATGTATCTACCATGTATCCACAATGTATCCACAATGTATCCATCATGTATCCACAATGTATCCACCATGTATCTACAATGTATCCACAATGTATCCATCATGTATCCATCATGTATCCACCATGTATCTACAATGTATCCACCATGTATCCACAATGTATCCATCAAGTATCCACCATGTATCTACAATGTATCCATCATGTATCCACCATGTATCCATCATGTATCCACCATGTATCTACAGTGCATCCATCATGTATCTACAATGTATCCATCATGTATCCACCATGTATCTACAATGTATCCACCAAGTATCCGCCATGTATCCACCATGTATCTACAATGCATCCATCATGTAACCACCATGTATCCATCATGTATCTACAATGTATCCACCATGTATCTACAATGTATCCACCATGTATCCACCATGTATCTACAATGTATCCACCATGTATCCACCATGTATCCACAATGTATCCACCATGTATCCACCATGTATCCACAATATATCCACCATGTATCTGCAATGTATTCGCAATGTATCTACAATGCATCCACCATGTATCCACAATGTATCCACCATGTATCCACAATGTATCCACAATGTATCCACCATGTATCTACAATGTATCCACCATGTATCCACCATGTATCCACCATGTATCTACAATGTATCCACCATGTATCTACAATGTATCCACCATGTATCCACCATGTATCCACCATGTATCTACAATGTATCCACCATGTATCCACAATGTATCCACCATGTATCCATCATGTATCCATCATGTATCCACCATGTATCTACAATGTATCCACCATGTATCCACCATGTATCCATCATGTATCCACCATGTATCTACAATGCATCCACCATGTATCCACCATGTATCCACCATGTATCCATCATGTATCCATCATGTATCCACCATGTATCCACCATGTATCCACAATGTATCCACCATGTATCCACCATGTATCTACAATGCATCCATCATGTATCCACAATGTATCCACCATGTATCCATCGTGTATCCACCATGTATCCACCGTGTATCCATCATGTATCCACCGTGTATCCACCATGTATCCATCATATATCCACCATGTATCCACCATGTATCCATCATGTATCCACCATGTATCCACCATGTATCCACAATGTATCCACCATTTATCCACCATGTATCCATCATGTATCCATCATGTATCTACCATGTATTCACCATGTATCCACATGTATCCACCATGTATCCATTATGTATCCACCATGTATCTACAATGTATCCACCATGAATCCAC
This sequence comes from Phyllobates terribilis, assembly GCF_046119375.1. NCBI lineage: Eukaryota > Metazoa > Chordata > Amphibia > Anura > Dendrobatidae > Phyllobates > Phyllobates terribilis. Next base: position 311,035,395 of record NW_027362772.1, read on the forward strand.
CATATATCCGCAATGTATCCACAATGTATCCATCATGTATCTACCATGTATTCACCATGTATTCACCATGTATCCACAATGTATCCATCATGTATCTACCATGTATTCGTAATGTATCCACAATGTATCCACCATGTATCTACAATGTATCCATCATGTATCCACCATGTATCTACAATTTATCCATCATGTATCCACCATGTATCCACCATGTATCTACAATGTATCCACCATGTATCTACAATGTATCCATCATGTATCCACCATGTATCCACCATGTATCCATCATGTATCCACCATGTATCCACCATGTATCTACAATGTATCCACCATGTATCTACAATGTATCCATCATGTATCCACCATGTATCCGCAATGTATCCACAATGTATCCATCATGTATCTACAATGCATCCATCATGTATCCACCATGTATCCACCATGTATCTACAATGTATCCAACATGTATCCGCAATGTATCCACCATGTATCCACGATGTATCCACCATGTATCCGCAATGTATCCGCAATGTATCCATCATGTATCCACCATGTATCCACCATGTATCTACAATATATCCACCATGTATCCACCATGTATCTACAATATATCCAACATGTATCCACCATGTATCCACAATGTATCCGCCATGTATCCACCATGTATCTACAATGTATCCACCATGTATCCACCATGTATCTACAATGTATCCATCATGTATCTGCAATGTATCCACAATGTATCCATCATGTATCTACCATGTATCCACAATGTATCCACAATGTATCCATCATGTATCCACCATGTATCCACAATGCATCCACCATGTATCTACAATGTATCCACAATGTATCCATCATGTATCCATCATGTATCCACCATGTATCCACCATGTATCTACAATATATCCAACATGTATCCACCATGTATCCACAATGTATCCGCCATGTATCCACCATGTATCTACAATGTATCCACCATGTATCCACCATGTATCTACAATGTATCCATCATGTATCTGCAATGTATCCACAATGTATCCATCATGTATCTACCATGTATCCACAATGTATCCACAATGTATCCATCATGTATCCACCATGTATCCACAATGCATCCACCATGTATCTACAATGTATCCACAATGTATCCATCATGTATCCATCATGTATCCACCATGTATCCACCATGTATCTACAATGTATCCACCATGTATCCACAATGTATCCATCAAGTATCCACCATGTATCTACAATGTATCCATCATGTATCCACCATGTATCTACAGTGCATCCATCATGTATCTACAATGTATCCATCATGTATCCACCATGTATCTACAATGTATCCACCAAGTATCCGCCATGTATCTACAATGTATCCATCATGTAACCACCATGTATCCATCATGTATCTACAATGTATCCACCATGTATCTACAATGTATCCACCATGTATCCACCATGTATCTACAATGTATCCACCATGTATCCACCATGTATCCACAATGTATCCACCATGTATCCACCATGTATCCACCATGTATCCACCATGTATCCACAATGTATCCACCATGTATACACAATGTATCCACCATGTATCTACAATGTATCCACCATGTATCCACCATGTATCCATCATGTATCCACCATGTATCCATCATGTATCCACCATGTATCTACAATGTATCCACCATGTATCCACAATGTATCCACCATGTATCCATCATGTATCCACCATGTATCCGCAATGTATCCACCATGTATCTGCAATGTATCCGCAATGTATCTACAATGCATCCACCATGTATCCACAATGTATCCACCATGTATCCACCATGTATCCACCATGTATCTACAATGTATCCACCATGTATCCACCATGTATCTACAATGTATCCACCATGTATCCACAATGTATCCACCATGTATCCATCATGTATCCACCATGTATCTACAATGTATCCACCATGTATCCACCATGTATCCATCATGTATCCACCATGTATCTACAATGCATCCATCATGTATCCACCATGTATCCACCATGTATCCATCATGTATCCATCATGTATCCACCATGTATCCACCATGTATCCACAATGTATCCACCATGTATCCACCATGTATCCACCATGTATCTACAATGCATCCATCATGTATCCACAATGTATCCACCATGTATCCACCATGTATCCATCATGTATCCATCGTGTATCCACCATGTATCCATCATGTATCCACCGTGTATCCACCATGTATCCACCATGTATCCATCATGTATCCACCATGTATCCACCATGTATCCACCATTTATCCACCATGTATCCATCATGTATCTACCATGTATTCACCATGTATCCACAATGTATCCACCATGTATCCACCATGTATCCATTATGTATCCACCATGTATCTACAATGTATCCACCATGAATCCACCATATATGCGCAATGTATCCACAATGTATCCATCATGTATCTACCATGTATTCACCATGTATTCACCATGTATCCACAATGTATCCACAATGTATCCATCATGTATCTACCATGTATCCGTAATGTATCCACAATGTATCCACCATGTATTCACCATGTATCTACAATGTATTCATCATGTATCCACCATGTATCCACCATGTATCTACAATGTATCCACCATGTATCTACAATGTATCCATCATGTATCCACCATGTATCCACCATGTATCCACCATGTATCTACAATGTATCTACAATGTATCCACCATGTATCTACAATGTATCCATCATGTATCCACCATGTATCCGCAATGTATCCACAATGTATCCATCATGTATCTACAATGCATCCATCATGTATCCACCATGTATCCACCATGTATCTACAATGTATCCACCATGTATCCGCAATGTATCCACCATGTATCCACGATGTATCCACCATGTATCCATCATGTATCCACCATGTATCTACAATATATCCACCATGTATCCACCATGTATCTACAATATATCCAACATGTATCCACCATGTATCCACAATGTATCCGCCATGTATGCACCATGTATCTACAATGTATCCACCATGTATCTACAATGTATCCACCATGTATCCGCAATGTATCCACAATGTATCCATCATGTATCTACCATGTATCCACAATGTATCCACAATGTATCCATCATGTATCCACCATGTATCCACAATGTATCCACCATGTATCTACAATGTATCTACAATGTATCTACAATGTATCCACCATGTATCCATCATGTATCCATCATGTATCCACCATGTATCCACAATGTATCCATCAAGTATCCACCATGTATCTACAATGTATCCATCATGTATCCACCATGTATCCATCATGTATCCACCATGTATCTACAGTGCATCCATCATGTATCTACAATGTATCCATCATGTATCCACCATGTATCTACAATGTATCCACCATGTATCCGCCATGTATCCACCATGTATCTACAATGTATCCATCATGTAACCACCATGTATCCGCCATGTATCCATCATGTAACCACCATGTATCTACAATATATCCACTTTTTTTTTATCAAAAATAGTTCACTAAGTACCCTATATTTAATATGCAACTTTGCTTTACATTTATATATAATAATGGTAGGGTATGAGATATATTTTTTGTCTTTTGTATGTTTTGCTTCTTTTTGCTAGTGTGAACATGCTCCTATTTCTTGCATGTCTACCATCTTAGACCTCAGTTCACATTGCTTGGTAATATATCCACCATGTATCCACCATGTAACCACAATGTATCCGCCATGTATCCACCATGTATTCACCATGTATCTACAATGTATCCACCATGTATCCGCAATGTATCCATCATGTATCCATCATGTATCTACCATGTATCCACAATGTATCCACAATGTATCCATCATGTATCCACCATGTATCTACCATGCATCTACCATGCATCTACCATGCATCTGCCATGCATCTGCCATGTATCTGCCATGTATCTGCCATGTATCTGCCATGTATCTGCCATGTATCTGCCATGTATCTGCCATGTATCCGCCATGTATCCACATAGGATCGGTTACTCTTTATCACACAGGAGCTGCCTCTGCATCACTATAGTGCTCAGATACATTGTAACGCAGCTGCTACAGTGAGGTCACAAGATACCAGCCAGAAATACCCTGTACAGAAACAAACCTACATAAGCCAACAGCTTTCTCCACTGACCGTCCCATACACCGGCAGCTCGGACCAGTGTTCATGAGTTCCCAGTGGGGAGATTAGAAAGATTCCTCTGTCCTCCTCCAGACTATGTCCCCACTTCTCTCCAATCTCCCCTGTTCTTCTGCAGACACCTCTGGCCTCCTCCAGACTTCTTACTTCCTCCAGACTCCTCTGTCCTCCTGCTCCAGACTCCTCTGTCCTCCCCTCCCAACTCCACGGTCCTCCTCCTCCAGACTCCTCTGTCCTCCTCCTCCAGACTCATCTATCTTCCCTACTCCATTTTCCTCTGTCCTCCTCCATATATCTCTCTTCCTGCAGACTCCTCTGTCCTCCTCCTCTTCCAGACTTCTCTCTCCTCCTCCAAACACCTCTGTCCTCCCTCATCCTCTAGACTCCTCTGTCCTTCCTCATTCTCTGTTCTCTTCTGTCCTCCTCCTCCAGACTCCTCCCTCCTCTCATCCTCTAGTTTCCTCCGTCCTCCACCTCCTTCAGACTCCTCTCTTTCCTCCTCTTCCAGACTCCTCTGTTCTTACTCCTCCTCCAGACTCCTCTGTCCCCCTCCTCCAGACATCTCTGTCCTTTTCCTCCAGACTCTGTGCTCCTCTAGATTAGTTGGTTCTCCGGATCAAGTCCCCTCTGGCCTCCCCACTCCTTCAGACTCCTCTTTCCTCCCTCCTCTAGACTCCTCTGTCCTCCTTCTCCAGACTCCTCTGTTCTCCTTCTCCTGCAGACTCCTTTGTCCCTTTGTCCTTCTCCAGACTGCTCTGTCCTCTAGACTCCTCCATCCTCCTCTATCCTTGCTTTTCTAGACTCCTCTATCCGCCTCCTCTAGACTCCTCTGTCCTCTCCTTTTATCCTCCGCTGTCTGTTCTCATAACCAGAAAGATCAGACATGCTGAATTTCAGTCAGCCTGATCCTTATTTCTCCATGTCACATGTGATCGACGTGTGTTTGGCCTCCTGTAGCTTCTATGCACATTTTGACCATGTTCATATATATGGAGCTAAGCCCCCCAGGACGACATTGCTGCACATCGAGAAGACGCCATTGCCCCCCCCCCCCCCCTGCGGTTCTTCTTTATTCCGTCTGTACACATGGGTGACTTGTGCTACCCCCACTCTCCGGGATGGCCCCTTTACATAGCTGGTTACTTTACCTTTAAGTAGGGGCCCCCATGTCTATCGGCCCCTGTGCAGCTGCACACTTGGTAAGTCCTCCCCTAATAATGACTACATATATTATTGCAATCATGTAGCACCAACTTATTCTGTAGCGCTGTACAGAGGATACATTGTTTCCATCTCTCCAGAGCTGACAATCTAATCCTGCTCCATGCAGACACCACAGTCATAAGAGCCGAAGGAAGAGGTCGCAGCCGGCTCCTGATATCCTCCATATAATGTACAGGCAGCTATTATAAGCTGCAGATATTGCGGCAGTCGTGGGGCCGCGGCAGGGAGCTGATAACGGAAACGTGCGCGGTTTTCTCTAATAATACCGGCTGTGTTGTCATGTCAACCATCGCACTGGACACAGACCCTGAATTCATTACAGCAAAGTGTGGGGGAGGGGAGGACGGAGATGTTCGTAATAACACCTCTTATTACAGCTCCCCGGGATCTCAGGGAGCATCAGAAGGAAAACATCACCGGCATGCGGTCCACGCCGCCCTCGGTCCACGCCGCTCTCGGTCCACGCCGCTCTCGGTCCACGCCGCCCTCGGTCCACGCCGCCCTCGGTACACGCCGCCCACGGTCCACGCCGCCCTCGGTCCACGCCGTCCTCGGTACACGCCGCCCACGGTCCACGCCGCCCTCGATCCACGCCGCCCACGGTCCACGCCGCCCTCGGTACACGTCGCCCTCGGTCCACGTCGCCCTCGGTCCACGTCTCCCTCGGTCCACGCCGCCATCGGTCCACGCCACCCTCGGTCCTCGCCACCCTCGGTACACGTCTCCCTCGGTCCACACCTCCCTCGGTACACGCCGCTCTCGGTACACGCCGCCCACGGTCCACGTCGCCCTCGGTACACGCCGCCCTCGGTACACGCCGCCCACGGTCCACGTCGCCCTCGGTACACGTCGCCCTCGGTACACGTCTCCCTCGGTCCACGCCGCCCTCGGTCCACGCCACCCTCGGTCCACGTCTCCCTCGGTCCTCGCCACCCTCGGTCCACGTCTCCCTCGGTCCTCGCCACCCTCGGTACACGCCGCCCTCGGTACACGCCTCCCTCGGTACACGCCGCCCTCGGTCCACGCCACCCTCGGTCCACGTCACCCTCGGTCCTCGCCACCCTCGGTCCACGTCTCCCTCGGTCCACGCCTCCCTCGGTACACGCCGCCCTCGGTACACGCCTCCCTCGGTACACGCCGCCCTCGGTACACGTCGCCCTCGGTACACGTCTCCCTCGGTACACGCCACCCTCCGTACACGTCTCCCTCGGTACACGCCACCCTCGGTCCACGTCTCCCTCGGTACACGCCGCCCTCGGTACACGTCTCCCTCGGTCCACGCCGCCCTCGGTCCACACCTCCCTCGGTACACGCCGCCCTCGGTACACATCTCCCTTGGTACACGCCGCCCTCGGTACACGTCTCCCTCGGTACACGCCACCCTCCGTACACGTCTCCCTCGGTACACGCCACCCTCGGTCCACGTCTCCCTCGGTACACGCCGCCCTCGGTCCACGTCTCCCTCGGTCCACGCCGCCCTCGGTCCACACCTCCCTCGGTACACGCCGCCCTCGGTACACATCTCCCTCGGTACACGCCACCCTCGGAACACGTCTCCCTCGGTACACGCCACCCTCGGTACACGTCTCCCTCGGTACACGCCGCTCTCGTTACACGTCTCCTTCGGTCAACGCCGCCCTCGGTACACGTCTCCCTCGGTACACGCCGCCCTCGGTACACGTCTCCTTCGGTACACGCCACCCTCGGTACACGTCTCCCTCGGTACACGCCTCCCTCGGTACACGCCGCCCTCGGTACACGTCTCCCTCGGTACACGTCGCCCTCGGTACACATCTCCCTCGGTACACGCCGCCCTCGGTACACGTCTCCCTCGGTACACGTCTCCCTCGGTACACGTCTCCCTCGGTACACGCCACCCTCGGTACACGCCTCCCTCGGTACACGCCGCCCTCGGTACACGTCTCCCTCGGTACACGCCGCCCTCGGTACACGCCGCCCTCGGTACACGCCTCCCTCGGTACACGTCGCCCTCGGTACACGCCTCCCTCGGTACACGTCTCCCTCGGTACACGTCTCCCTCGGTACACGCCACCCTCGGTACACGTCTCCCTCGGTACACGTCTCCCTCGGTACACGCCACCCTCGGTACACGCCTCCCTCGGTACACGTCTCCCTCGGTACACGCCGCCCTCGGTACACGTCTCCCTCGGTACACGTCTCCCTCGGTACACGCCACCCTCGGTACACGTCTCCCTCGGTACACGTCTCCCTCGGTACACGTCTCCCTCGGTACACGCCACCCTCGGTACACGTCTCCCTCGGTACACGCCTCCCTCGGTACACGTCTCCCTCGGTACACGTCTCCCTCGGTACACGCCTCCCTCGGTACACGCTGCCCTCGGTACACGCCACCCTCGGTCCACGTCTCCCTCGGTCCACGTCTCCCTCGGTCCACGCCGCCCTCGGTACACGTCTCCCTCGGTTCACGTCTTTCTCGGTCCACGTCTCCCTCGGTCCACGTCTCCCTCGGTCCACGCCGCCCTCGGTACACGTCTCCCTCGGTCCACGTCTTTCTCGGTCCACGCCGCCCTCGGTACACGTCGCCTTGGGTAGTATCCACACTATCTGGGCAGAATCCACCAGTTCTGTGACGTCACTGGATGGATATCACCTGCAGTTCCCAAATGTGCGTATATAACACTGAGCTGACATTATATAAGGTCACAGGAGACCGGAAACTTGCAAGTGATCATTGGAATATTTTGTGTGATGTAATAACCCCCCCAGGCGCATTTACTGAAACCTCCATCTAAGAATATAACTTAACCTTATCCCAAACCCTAACCCTAGTCTTATCCACAGCCTTATCCTTAACCCTATCCCTAACTCTATCCGTAGCCTTATCCCTAATCCTATCTATAGCTTTTTCCCTAACCCTGTCCCTAGCTTTATCCCTAACCCTATCCAGAGCTGTATCCCTAACCCTATCCACAGCCATATCCCTAACCCTATCCACAGCCTTATTCCTAACCCTATCCACAGACTTATCCCTATACCTAGCTTTATGCCTAACTCTATCCTCAGCACTATCCTTAACCCTATCCAAAGCCTTATCTCTAACCCTATCCTTAACCTTATCCACAACTTTATCCCCAATCCTATCCACAGCCTTATCCCTAATTCAAGCCTTATCCCTTACACTATCCAGAACCTTATCCCTAACACTATCCTTAGCCTTATGCCTAATCCTATCTATAGCTTTTTCCCTAACCCTGTCCCTAGCTTTATCCCTAACCCTATCCAGAGCTGTATCCCTAACCCTATCCACAGCCATATCCCTAACCCTATCCACAGCCTTATTCCTAACCCTATCCACAGACTTATCCCTATACCTAGCTTTATGCCTAACTCTATCCTCAGCACTATCCTTAACCCTATCCAAAGCCTTATCTCTAACCCTATCCTTAACCTTATCCACAACTTTATCCCCAATCCTATCCACAGCCTTATCCCTAATTCAAGCCTTATCCCTTACACTATCCAGAACCTTATCCCTAACACTATCCTTAGCCTTATGCCTAATCCTATCTATAGCTTTATCCCTAACCCAAGCTTTATCCCTAACCCTATCCACAGTCATATCCCTAACCCTATCCACAGTCTTATTCCTAACCCTATCTGCAGACTTATCCCCATACCTAACTTTATCCTTAACTCTATCCACTGCACTATCCTTAACCCTATCCAAAGCCTTATCTGTAGCCCTATCCTTAACCTTATTCACAGCCTTATCCCTAACCCTATCCACAGCCTTATCCCTAACCCTATTCATAGCCTTATCCCTAACCCTATCCACAGCCTTATCCCTAACCCTATTCACAGCCTTATCCCTAACCCTATCCACAGCCTTATCCCTAACCCTATTCATAGCCTTATCCCTAACCCTATCCACAGCCTTATCTGTAACCCTATTCACAGCCTTATCCCTAACCCTATCCATAGCCTTATCCCTAACCCTATTCATAGCCTTATCCCTAACCCTATCCCTAGCTTTCATCTGGTAATAAATTTAGTTATCTAATTGATTTTTACGAGCGGTATATAGATGACATAATCACTATATGGAAAGGACCAGACAGTGAAATTAATCATTTAATATATTAATAATAATACATTTAATCTATCCTTTACATATAAATCATAATACACATAATAAGACGCCTAATAATAGCGGGACTATTACTTTTACTACCCAGTACTGTCCCCAATACCCGATTATTGTTGATATTATAAAAAAGTACTTACCTTTGCTAAATGACGATCCCAAGCTTACAGAAATCCTGAAAAAAAAAATGAAATTAGAAATGCAGCAAAGACGGCTCCTACTTTAGGAAATTTTCTTTCACCCAGCTTGTTTAATACACGTAAGCAAACTCCCTCAGCTACACGGCTTTCCCTGCCGGGATTTTATAAATGTGAACATCGCCCTTGTAAAGAATGTTTGCAAGCGGAAAATAAAAAAAAATGAAATTTAAATCTTTGGTTACAAACAGAGAATTTGCAATTAATACTTGCAGTTTTATTAATTGCAATACTACAGGTGTCATATACCTTGTAGAATGCACGCAGTGTGCGTTACAATATGACCCCTGAAGAAACGTATTCGTAGACATTTATCAGATACAATTAATCCCACAGCTGCAACATGTCAGCGGTATTTAAACATTTCTCCCATACGCACAGGGGAGATGTCAGTGCAATGAAGTTTTCAGGTATAGAGAAAGTTTTCAGACCAGTAAGAGGTGGGGATTTAAGGAGAAAGGTATTAAATAGAGAAACTTTTTGGATTTTTTAAGTTACATATTAGAGTACCGCAAGGTATGAATACCTGCCAGGATCTTATACTACAATATAATTAAAGGGATTCTTAATCTTCGCTGTAGATTTGTACTTCACATGGTAATTAATGTTTATGTTTTTGCTTGATTTTTAATCTCACTTTTTTTTCTCTCTCTGTCTATATCTATGGGCATTATGAGACCTTCTTGGAACCAATACACATAGAGTTAATTCTCAGGTGATATTCACTAATTTATTGACCTCATACCCTTGGAGCTTTTTGGATGTGTGCTTATTTAAGGAAACACCGAGGTCTCATTCACACACCATGAATAAGGCATCTCGATGAAACGCGTTGGTTTTTGTACCTTTGGATACTCCATGTGAACCGGTATATACAGATGTGAATATTTCTACAATAAAGATGGATTTTTAACTGTTCGTCATCGCTGGAAAACCCTTTTTTTTTCTTTTTGCATTTGTCTTCGCGTCCAAGGCTAGGACGACTCCTTGCGAGGCTTTACACCTGCTGGCAAACTTCAATGTGGTGAGCTGACATCCCTTCCCTACTCCCCTCCTTATATATCCCTAGCTTTATCCCTAACCCTATCCGCAGCCATATCCCTAACCCTATCTGCAGCCATATCCCTAACCCTATCCACAGCCATATCCCTAACCCTATCCACAGCCATATCCCTAACCCTATCTGCAGACTTATCCCAATAAGTAGCTTTAACCCTAACTCTATCCATAGCACTATCCTTAACCCTATCCAAAGCCTTGTATCTAACCCTATCTCTAACCCTATCCACAGCCTTATCTTTAACCTTATCCATAGCCTTATCCTTAACCCAATCTCTATCCACAGCCTTATCCCTTACCCTATCCACAGCCTTATCCCTAACCCTATCCACAGCCTTATCCCTAACCCTATCCACAGCCTTATCCCTAACCCTATCCACAGCCTTATCCCTAACCCTATCCACAGCCTTAACCCTATCCCTATCTTTATCCCTAACCTTATCCACAGCCGTATACCTAACCCTATCCATGGCATTTTCCCTAACCCTATCCATAGCGATATCCCTAACCCTATCCACAGCCATATCCCTAACCCTATCTGCAGACTTATCCCAATAAGTAGCTTTAACCCTAACTCTATCCACAGCACTATCCTTTACCCTATCCAAAACCTTGTATCTAACCCTATCCACAGCCTTATTCCTAATCCTAGCCTTATTCCTAACACTATCCATAGCCTTCTCCCTAACACTATCCCTAGCCTTATCCCTATCCACAGCCTTATCCCTAATCCTATCCACAGCCGTAACCCTATCCCTAGCTTTATACCTAACCCTAATCCTAGCTTTATCCCTAACCCTATCCACAGCCTTATCCCTAACCCTATCCACAGCCTTATCCCTAACCCTATCCACAGCCTTATCCCTAACCCTATCCACAGTCTTATCCCTAACCCTATCCACAGCCGTATCCCTAACCCTATCCACAGCCATATCCCTAACCCTATCTGCAGACTTATCCCTAACCCTATCCACAGCCTTATCCGTAACCCTATCCACAGCCTTATCCCTAACCCTATCCACAGCCTTATCCCTAACCCTATCCACAGCCGTATCCCTAACCCTATCCACAGTCTTATCCCTAACCCTATCCACAGCCGTATCCCTAACCCTATCCACAGCCGTATCCCTAACCCTATCCACAGCCATATCCCTAATCCTAGCCTTATTCCTAACACTATCCATAGCCTTCTCCCTAACACTATCCCTAGCCTTATCCCTATCCACAGCCTTATCCCTAATCCTATCCACAGCCGTAACCCTATCCCTAGCTTTATACCTAACCCTAATCCTAGCTTTATCCCTAACCCTATCCACAGCCTTATCCCTAACCCTATCCACAGCCTTATCCCTAACCCTATCCACAGCCTTATCCCTAACCCTATCCACAGTCTTATCCCTAATCCTATCCACAGCCGTATCCCTAACCCTATCCACAGCCATATCCCTAACCCTATCTGCAGACTTATCCCTAACCCTATCCACAGCCTTATCCGTAACCCTATCCACAGCCTTATCCCTAACCCTATCCACAGCCTTATCCCTAACCCTATCCACAGCCGTATCCCTAACCCTATCCACAGTCTTATCCCTAACCCTATCCACAGCCGTATCCCTAACCCTATCCACAGCCGTATCCCTAACCCTATCCACAGCCATATCCCTAATCCTAGCCTTATTCCTAACACTATCCATAGCCTTCTCCCTAACACTATCCCTAGCCTTATCCCTATCCACAGCCTTATCCCTAATCCTATCCACAGCCGTAACCCTATCCCTAGCTTTATACCTAACCCTAATCCTAGCTTTATCCCTAACCCTATCCACAGCCGTATCCCTAACCCTATCCACAGCCGTATCCCTAACCCTACCCACAGTCTTATCCCTAACTCTAGCCCTAAACATTTATTATAATGTTTGCGTTTTTCATTTTAGAATGGACAATGTGTTACACTTCGGACATGTCACTACCAGTTCTCTGTTTCTCCTTTCACAAAATGAGAAGTGAGAGAAGAGGCCGAAAACTGCAGAAGAGAAAAGTGTAGCACATGCGTATTGCACGTGATTCAGCTGTTTCGCTCAGCCTCTGTAATCTCTCTTGCTGTCTATGCAGAGTGCAGCAGTCGAGAGGAGGTTTTTTTCAACTGCTGCACTCTGCTCGGGCACTTTACTCGCATAGCTTACCCGCTATTGGGCAGGCACTTGCTGCGCCCATGTGCTGTGTATTTAATCGTATGTGATACTATGTACTGCGCCGATGTATCCAAGCCTGCTGTGTGTGGTACAGACTCATAGAACTACACTGGACTACAATCCCCAACATTCATACAGGTTTATTGAATATAAGAAAACCTCTTTATTGGGGTCCTTTTCCATCTCCGGCGTTCTCCTCGAGGTCGCCCCTCCGGGCATACTTGAATCATTTGCAGTGTTTCCTCTATGTCTTCTAAGTCTCAGAATATTCCACTCCTCTAAGTACGACTCAGCCCCAAAACCAACCTCAATATGAGTGTGAGTCAGGGTCAGAGAGAGTTTGATCTCGCTGACACGAGGCAGAGGGCCCCAGCCCTTTATGACGTGCCGCTATGAGACAGCCACAGGGAATAATGGCCCATTAGTCTTTATGGTTATATAGTTACAGCCTCAGCTTTCTCTGCTGTTCTGCATCTGTGTGTCAGTCTTCACTGAGTCTGGCATTCTGTTCATGACTCCGGTGGCTCAGGATGAACAAAGAAATGACAAGATGCTTCAAAAGTGGTGGGAACACTGTATCTGAGCCGACAGTGTCCTTCCTTCCAGGGTAGATAACAACATTTCTTCATCTGCAACTTCCAAAGCCAAAGATGTAGTGGGGAGAAGTCAGGAAGGGCGAGCGGAGGACGCAGCTTCTGAGTCATGGACCATTCATGGATGAATTCTGAACAAGACACAAGTGACTAGGTCAAAAGGTGCCTGTGGTCTCCAACCTGCAGCTCACAGGAAATGCTGAGGGTTGTAGTATCACACCTCTGAACATAGGACAGAGCAAGTATGGTGAGAAATGCCAGGAACAGGCCGCGGCTGCCCCCAGGGTGTACACTGCCACTGCCAGCAGCTGAGCATGACCGCCCTGTGATTGACAGCTCGTCTCCCCTTCAGCGCAGATACAGAGGTATATACGGACTTCTCGCCATAATTGTCTCCATGTCACAAAGTGAAAAATCGCTGCAGATCTGGAGCACAATGTGCATAAGAGCCATGGGATCTTCAATCTACCCCCGTGCAAGAGACTTTAGTAAAGCATCCTTAAAGGGAGTGTGTCAGCCCAAACCGGCAGTATACACTAAGCACATTGCCTTGTGGAGTATATCACTCATACAAAAATCCCACCCGTAGTGTCCTAATTGCTGCCTCCGTTCTGCAGAAACTGAAGATTAACTGAATATGTTAATTAGACTGATCTGTGCACCCTGGGCGTGGCCAAGAGGCTCAATGCACTGCTCCGCTCACTGGATTTGCATGCCCCGCCTTCCTCAATGGTGATTGACACTGACAACTTGTCTGGAGTGCACACTGTCTGCAGAGAGCGCTGTCAATCACCAGTGAGGGAGGCGAGGCATGCAAATCCAGTGGGTGGATGAGCCTCTTGGCCACACCCAGGGTCCATACATCATCCTAATTAACATATTTGAAAAAAACTTCAGTTTCTGCAGAACAGAGGCAGCAATTAGATCACTACAGGTGGGATTTCCATACAGTCAATATCCCCTACAAGGGGATGTGCTTAGTGTATATGATGCGCCCCCTGGGCCAGTGTTGTTGGGGATACCCGGAGCCGGATCAGATGGGGGTTGTAGTCTCCGAGTGGCTGTGACCCGGTCCGTGCCCAGGGTGTCAAGCTCAGTGTGTGGCAGTCCTTACTGATGTTACTAAAGTTCTTTATGTCGACTACGCCACCCGTTGAATTGCGGTCACTTCGGCCGCCGCTGCAGCAGGGTCCGCTGAGGCTGATGGTGTTTGTGCAGCTTAGGTAGTATAACCCCCAACGGGAGGGGTATAGCCTCAGGGGGTCAGGTGCAGAGGATGGTGGTTGTGGAAGTGCAGGGATGATGGTAATGAGAGTCAGAGTCGGGTTGTGCAGTTCAGGGTTCTTTACTTACTGCTGTTCTTGTACTGGTCACTCCGGCCTTGAGTGACCACCCGAGCCGTGCTGCGTCCACCAGGTCCTGGACTCGGCCAACCCCCAGGTGATTCTGGAGCGTGGTCCTGAGCTCCCTTTCTGTCCTGTCCTCGTCTCTGGCCTTCCCCACCAGGGATCCACCTATGTCCGGCTCCCTCGGGCCTCTTGTTGGCGAACCCTTGCCTCTGGGTTCCCTGACCCTATGCGTGGTCTGCCTTCCGGGTGGATTTGGTGGGTGGCCGTGGCAGATGCTGCCCACGGCCTCCGGTCTCTGGCTGAGGTATGCTGTAGCCCCCACCAGTTTGGGATCCGGTACCCTGTTGCCAACTCTTCACCCTGTGGTTGTATTTGGGCTCTCAGAGTTCCTTCTTTCTCCCCCTCTGGGTCTTTCAAACTTCTCTCTCACTCTGGGCCTGGGGCTGCTCTGCTCCTCTGCTTTCTTCCACTGCTCTGCAAAGTCTTCACTACAACAGGCTGACTTCTCACAGACTGACTGACTGACTGACCCTGATCTAAGATGGTTCCCACCTTATATACTCCCTCTATGTGTGAGCTCAGGTGACCAGCACCCAATGAGCTCCTAGCACTACCCAGACTGCTCCCCCTATCTGCCCCTACACTACTGGGATGTACCACCCCCCTCCCACTCCAGCCAAGGACAGACTCGGTCGTACCTGCACATTTCTAAGTGGGAGTACCGTTGGTCTGCCCTCCGGAAATGGGATGTGTGTAGTGCATGCAGCCTTCTGAGCTCAGTTCCACACGCCATCCTTACCCGGGAGTGGAATACCACACCTCTGGGTTGAGGTGCAATACCCCTGTAGCAGCCGAATCCTCAGGGTGCTACATTCCCCCCTGGTAAATCACAGCACGTCCTCGGGCTGTAAGATATAAACATCCACAAACATACATTTTTTTCATAAAACATAAACATAGAAAACATATAAAACATCATCAACAGCAATAAACTTTTCATATAAACATTCTTGTTTCTGGTTCCTCCGATCACGGTGCAACTTGTGACCGGGTAAAGTGCTACAGTCTCTTGAAGAAAACAGTTTCCTATAAAACCGGTAGGGGGCGCTTTAGGAAGCGCAACTATATACAAGGGGATATGGCCGCTCTCAGTCCTCGGCCAGGTATTAGGGAGGAATGACCGCTCTCAGTCCTCGGTCAGTGGGAATAGGGACACACGGGGTTAACAGTTCACTCTTGGCTGGTCCCAACGGGGACTATATTAGCAGCAACAGTTTTTGGTACCCTTACGGGTAACTATATACAGTCTCTTCACTACCGTACTCAACGACGGCGTCCTCCTGCTCTTTCTTGTTGGTTGGTTTCAGTTTCAGACCCGTCCGGGCCCTCTTGCTCCTCCTCACACCGCAGCTCCTCCTCCGTCAGGCGATGCACATGGAGGGCGTAGGGTCCTTTGGCACACTTGTGCCGGGTGAAGGTGACCTCGTCCCCTAAATACAGGTCACGACCTCTGTGTCCCTCCGGTAGGTGGGACTCAACGTCTCTCCTGGTCACGAAGACGTCGCCTGGGGTGCGGTGATCCCTGATGAAACCCCACCCATGCTGCATGTTGAATTTTATCACAGTCCCGGTGGAAGGGGGACCATGAGCTGCACGGGGATTCCTCCTGGTCCGGCTCTTCTGCTCCGCGCTCCTTATCTGCGCTTGTTGTTCCCGGACCCGCCTCTCTCTCCGCTCCCTCTCAAAGACCTCGAGCTGCTGGCGGCAGCACTCTGCACGCTCCGCTGCGGCTGCCCGAGTCTCCTGAGTGAACCCCATGAGGTCTTCTCCGGTGGGATCCCACTCAAACTGGGTCTCTTCTAGCGGGGGCGAGATCCTCTTCATGGGCTTTGGAGCCGGGATCAGGGGTTCGCACATGGCCCTTGCTTTTTGCAGCTCCAGCTGGATGTATTCCTGGGGCCATACGAAGGGCTGCCCATCCGGGCACGTATGCTGGGCGAACAGGTCCTCACCCAGGTGCGGCACTCTAGAGGTTGAGGGCGCGTTGATGGTAGCTGCGCCCGGGTCGACCAGGCCTTGCGACCAGGCTTGGGGCACCTTAAAGGCAAAGGGCACCGTAAGAACGGCGGCGCCCGTGGTTACTCGGTCCTGCGACCAGGCTGGTGGCTCCGCGGAGGTAGGGGGCGCTGTTGGAATTGCGGCGCCCGGGGGTACTAGACCTTGCGACCAGGCCGGTGGTATTTCCTGCTTGGCCACGCTCGAGGTCGAGGCGTGTGACGTCACAGGGGTCGCGGCCGCGGTTTCCGTTTGAGGCCTAGTCTGCGGCGGTGACGTTGCAGCGACGGGCACGGCAGGGGGAACTTCGGGCTCTGCGACGGGGAGCTGGGGCAGGCACGCGGTTTCCCAGCTCGGGGTAGTGACGTCCCCTTTACCTGCCTCCATTCGTTCGGCTCCCTTCTCGGCGCCGTCTCCGGCCTTCAGTCCTCCTGCGCCATCCTCAGAGGCGGTCTGTCTCCTCGTCTCGGGTGGCGTGCTCCGCTGACGAGTCTCGGTCTGCTGGGCCATCTCTCGGCTCCACTCCGCCAACGTCTCTCGCTGTACCCGGGCCATCCTCCGTGCGAGGCCCTCCAGCGCAGTCTGTGCACACTCCCGGTCTCGGGGGAGCTGTGCAAGGATCTCCAGCAGGCCTTCTGGAGTGGCGACCTGCAACAGGCTCCTGACCACTGGGTCGGTGCTGCCTGGAGTGGCGGCCCGCATCAGGCTCCTGACCGCTGGGTCGGTGCTGCCTGGCTCTCCCTCCATCTCCGGGTGGGCTCTCTCTGGACTCTCTTCCAGACGTCTTGTCTCCGGGTGCGCTCTCTCCAGACTCCTCCAGGCGACACCCATCTTTGTTCTCTTCTTCTGTCTCCGCCCACATCGAGGGTGGTCCCGGGGCAACTTGGTGCTTGTCAGTTCCAGGGGCAGTTCTCTCACGCTGATGGACACTTCCAGCATCACAGTCTCTGTTGGTGGGCGCGGTTTCCGCTTTTGGCGCCATTCTTCGACCTGGCCCACGATGGGAGGTGGCCTCTTGCCACCCTCTGGCACGCCCATAATGGCGTCCGCTCTTCCAAGGCGGGAAATCTTCAGAAATGGCGGGAATCGTCTCCCAGTGGCGGGAAACTCCATGGATGGCGGGAAAAAGCTGCAAATGGCGGACAACCGGCGGGAAACGACCTGTGATGGGGCCCGATGGCGGGGACCCTCCGGAACCGGCAGGAGACTTCTTTTTGAGGTAACGGTGAACTTTTCTTCAGGCACGCAGTACCCGGTTGTTGCGGGCACGTTATCCTGCCGACTACGCCAAAGTTGACGCGCCCCTGGGCCAGTGTTGTTTGGGGGATACCCGGAGCCGGATCAGATGGGGGTTGTAGTCTCCGAGTGGCTGTGACCCGGTCCGTGCCCAGGGTGTCAAACTCAGTGTGTGGCAGTCCTTATGATGTTACTAGATGTTCTTTTGTGTCGACTACGCCACCCGTTGAATTGCGGTCAGTACGGCCGCCGCTGCAGCAGGGTCCGCTGAGGCTGGTGGTGTATGTGCAGCTCAGGTAGTATAACCCCCAACGGGAGGGGTATAGCCTCAGGGGGTCAGGTGCAGAGGATGGTGGTTGTGGAAGTGCAGGGAAGATGGTAATGAGAGTCAGAGTCGGGTTGTGCAGTTCAGGGTTCTTTACTTACTGCTGTTCTTGTACTGGTCACTCCGGCCTTGAGTGACCACCCGAGCCGTGCTGCGTCCACCAGGTCCTGGACTCGGCCAATCCCCAAGTAGTTCTGGAGCGTGGTTCTGAGCTCCCTTTCTGTCCTGTCCTCGTCTCTGGCCTTCCCCACCAGGGATCCACCTATGTCCGGCTCCCTCGGGCCTCTTGTTGGCGAACCCTTGCCTCTGGGTTCCCTGACCCTATGCGTGGTCTGCCTTCCGGGTGGATTTGGTGGGTGGCCGTGGCAGATGCTGCCCACGGCCTCCGGTCTCTGGCTGAGGTATGCTGTAGCCCCCACCAGTTTGGGATCCGGTACCCTGTTGCCAACTCTTCACCCTGTGGTTGTATTTGGGCTCTCAGAGTTCCTTCTTTCTCCCCCTCTGGGTCTTTCAAACTCCTCTCTCACTCTGGGCCTGGGGCTGCTCTGCTCCTCTGCTTTCTTCCACTGCTCTGCAAAGTCTTCACTACAACAGGCTGACTTCTCACAGACTGACTGACTGACTGACCCTGATCTAAGATGGTTCCCACCTTATATACTCCCTCTATGTGTGAGCTCAGGTGACCAGCACCCAATGAGCTCCTAGCACTACTCAGACTGCTCCCCCTATCTGCCCCTACACTACTGAGATGTACCACCCCCCTCCCACTCCAGCCAAGGACAGACTCGGTCGTACCTGCACATTTCTAAGTGGGAGTACCGTTGGTCTGCCCTCCGGAAATGGGATGTGTGTAGTGCATGCAGCCTTCTGAGCTCAGTTCCACACTCCATCCTTACCCGGGAGTGGAATACCACACCTCTGGGTTGAGGTGCAATACCCCTGTAGCAGCCGAATCCTCAGGGTGCTACATATACTGTCAGTTTGGCATTGCCTTTAATTACTGTAAAGTGAAAACATCAACAAGGAAGAAGAGGAGGTGGAGGAGGAAGAGGCGGCGGAGGAGGAAGAGGTGGAGGAAGAGGAGGCGGAGGAGGAAGAGGAGGCGGAGGAGGAAGAGGTGGAGGAAGAGGAGGCGGAGGAGGAAGAGGCAGAGGAGGAGGCGGAGGAGGAAGAGGAGGCGGAAAAGGAGGCGGAGGAGGAAGAGGAGGAGGAAGAGGAGGCGGAGGAAGAGGAGGCGGAGGAGGAAGAGGAGGAGGAAAAGGAGGCGGAGGAGGAAGAGGAGGTGGAGGAGGAGGAAGAGGAGGCGGAGGAGGAAGAGGAGGTGGAGGAGGAAGAGGCGAAGGAGGAGGAAGAGGAGGAAGAGGAGTGATTTAATTTTCCCAAGGGGCCACATGAGAGGCTGTGACTGTTGTGGAGGCCAAACCAATAGGCTGAAATTATTTCTGCTGAATATTATCATATTATTATTTTTTATTAATTTTGTTGCTTATTATTAAGCAGATCAAAAATGTTAGTTTATAAGAACTAGTAAGTAATCTGCTCCAGTTACTCAGCTCTGGTACTATGATCAACAGCTCCCCCAAAAACAGTATAATATGCTCACAGCCCCCACACAGTATGACCCCCACACAGTATGACCCCCACACAGGCCACAAACACATAATGATGGCCACTGCTTCCAGCCCTTCTGCGGTCCCACTCCGCCGGCCACAGTTTGCCCAGGTCTGCTCCAGGACTTTACTAGTGGAAAATCAGGGGCCACTTTATCTTCACATACATTGAAATATCACGTGCACTTTTAGTCATTTCTTTTTTTCTTTAATGAAGTTCTATTCCTTTTTTTTCCCATTCGCACAAAGCAAGCAGAGATCTTATCAACATAGGAGCTCCCAGAGATCAGAATTGACAATTAGTAGGTTAGACACTCTCAGCCTGACACTCTGCACCGTCTACTTTACTTACAATATCCCTTTAGCTAATGGTGACACACTGTATAAAAGCAGCTTGGGAGATCAGCGGTGCCTCTGGCTTTATGAGACGCTTGTAGATAAATCTTGTGAATGATTTTATGGGAGTTTATTGTGATATCAGCTTTCCATGGGGCCTTGAATGGCACATACTTATGTAATGTACACTGCTACTCACCATTATTGGTACGCCTTCATTTTTTTCAGAGACTGTATAATATCTTCAGAAATAAATGGAAATGCACCAAAGTTATATCCTCAGGATTTTTTTACTTTTACCAAAGTAATACAACAATAAAACATTGTTTATCAACTTTCATGTTGCAATTTCAAAGAGAAAACAGAATAAACAGCATGTGCAGCAATAAAGGCCCCTAATTAATACTTGGTTGCCCACCCTAATTAATACTTGGTTGCCCCCCTAATTAATACTTGGTTGCCCCCCTAATTAATACTTGGTTGCCCCCTAATTAATACTTGGTTGCCCCCCTAATTAATACTTGGCTGCCCCCCTAATTAATACTTGGTTGCCCCCTAATTAATACTTGGTTGCCCACCCTTTGGCATTGCTGACGGCCTCCACATGTTTCTTGTAGCAGTCTATAAGCTTCTTGCTCTTCTCAGCTGGAGTTTTCTCCCATCATCCTTTGCAGTTTGTTCAGGCTCTTGAAAGTTTGCAGGTTCTTTTTCCCAATGGCAGATTTCTGCTCACCCCAAAGATTTTCAATGGGATTGAGGTCAGGACTCATTGTGGCCATTTTAAAACAGTCCATTTTTCTTTTTCAACCATTCCTGTGTACTTTTGGATGTGTGCTTTGGGTCATTGTCTTGCGGGAGGACCCATGATCTTCGACTCAAACCACGTTTTCTTACACTGGGTAGGACATTTTGCTCTAAAATCTCTTGATAATTCTCAGATTTCATGATTCCTATGATCAAGGCCTCCATTACCTGTTGCAACCCCACAGCATTATGGATCCTTCACCATGCTTAACTGTTGGTAAGGTGTTCTTTTCCTTATAAGCTTCATTGCGTCATCTATAAACAAACTGTTGCTTTGCATTGCCAAAAAGCTCTATTTTTGTTTCATCTGTCCACAGAACATTTTCTCAGAAGGATTTTGGTTTGTTAAGGTACTTTTCGGCAAAGATCAGTCGTTCCTTTTTATGTCTTTTCTTCAGCAATGGTTTCTTCATTGGCCTTCGCCCATAAAACACTGGTTTAGTGTGCGGCGTATGGTACTTGTTGAAACCATGACACCAGACTGTTCCACGTTGGCCTTTAGGTCTTTGGATGTTTGACGTGGTGTTTTTTTCCACCATTCGAACCAACCTTCGAAGACCTCTCGTCAGTTTTTCTCTTTCCCCCACGTCCAGGGAGGTTCTTGACGGTTCCATGCTTGGCAAATTTCTTAATAACATTGTGCACTGTTGAAACTGGGATACCAAGGTCTTTGGAGATGGCCTTATACCCTTCGGAAGTCTTGTGTTTGCTAATAATAGCAGTTCTGATGTCCTCAGACAGCTCCTTTGTCTTCACCATTGTGACAAAGGAACAGGACCTACCATGTGGCTTTTTAAAACACTGAAGTCATCATTCATTGGCTAATTCATGTCACATGGGCACCGTCAATTTATCACAGGTAAATCTCTTTTGTGATTTATCACAGGAGAGTCAAAATGTGTTTCCATACTAAATTAATGTGAAGGAGCCAATACCAGTGACAGCAGCTTTAGGGTTTTCTATTTTTCCCTCCCATTGTTTTTGGTTTTAAATTATTGTTTCTCATTTGCTCTTTTGTATTTAACACGAGTCTCTAAACAAAAAACTGTTTCACTGGATTCATTTTTTTCAGTAGATATTCCACATTATGTACTTACACTTCATGGGGCCAATAACGATGAGTAGGACTGTAGCAAACACGTCTTCTCTTCTATATGTGTCAGTCTTTACTGTAGTTTTTTTTTATGGTATTCATGAACCAGGAGGCTCAGGATAACTTTTCCTAACAATGGGGGACATGAGTTTATAGACTTGAGGGAGGATGCAAACAATTAATCCAAGAAGTTGGGTATATTTATCTACTTATTATCTGTAACTTATGGGGGCTCCATGTGGGTTGTGGGGGGTTCCTCAATGTAAATATCTGCATGCGTGCATCTCGCTGTGTGTTTTCTGTCATGTCACGCGCGCCATGACTTTCATGCATGTCACTTCAGGATATCGCTCCTTGTCCCCCCCATAAATCGTGGCCTCTTTGTGAACCGCGTGTGGAATTTCATGTGCTCGGCTCCCGGACTCCTTTGAAATCCTCACAGACATTTTTGGCCGCAGAGACCTTGTCACACAGATAGAGGAGGGAGCACTTTGGGGCGCAGAGACGTCCGGAGGTTGCTGCGGCCGGTACGTTCATGTGATCCGCAGAGGAAACAATGACGACACATGAGGAAAGCGATACATTTATGTACAATGTAACCAGTAAACATACAGACAGATGCACCGCCAGTAACGATGTACGCAGCCTCTTTCTGCGTCAACACTTCCGTAACCAATTCATCTGGAAAGAAAAACGAGGCGAATTTACAAACTCTTAATTAAAGATCTCCTATCGTTTTGTGTCTTCAGCTCCAATGCAGACTAATGTGTCTCCATGGTGACAGGCTTTAGGCAAATTCTGCAGTCAAGCATGACTCCATCTTTCTCCACTACTTTATATCTTATGATTCAAGACTAACAGATCAGATTCTGACCACACAGGAGACGTTTGTAGTCTGTAACCATGGAGACGGGGGAAGACGAGAGAAGAGACCACCATAAAATCAATCCAGATCCAACGACTCCAGAGTCTCATGGAGCGTTCAGTACGACACGTGATGTCACTTCCTGTCTGCATTGTGGCTGCGTGATGTCACTTCCTGTCTGCATTGTGGTTGTGTGATGTCACTTCCTTTCTCTCCTCCGTAATCAGGAGGCGACAGACCATTCTGATAACGCAATCTAATAATAGAAAGGATACAAAACGTTCATTAATAGTTAAACAGTTAGAGTTCTAAATACTTTACATATTAGCCTAAAATATAATTCACACCATAGAAATTACTACTGCATCTAAAGTTTCTGCTACAACCATGAATCTACACAAAAAGTAACATGAAGACATGTACTCACAGAATAGTGAGTGCAGCTCTGGAGTATAATACAGGAGGTAACTCAGGATCAGTAATGTAATGTATGTACACAGTGACTGCACCAGCAGAATAGTGAGTGCAGCTCTGGAGTATAATACAGGATGTAACTCATGATCAGTAATGTAATGTATGTATACAGTGACTGCACCAGCAGAATAGTGAGTGCTGCTCTGGAGTATAATACAGGAGGTAACTCAGGATCAGTAATGTAATGTATGTACACAGTGACTGCACCAGCAGAATAGTGAGTGCAGCTCTGGAGTATAATACAGGATGTAACTCATGATCAGTAATGTAATGTATGTACACAGTGACTGCACCAGCAGAATAGTGAGTGCAGCTCTGGAGTATAATACAGAATGTAACTCAGGATCAGTAATGTAATGTATGTACACAGTGACTGCACCAGCAGAATAGTGAGAGCAGCTCTGGAGTATAATACAGGATATAACTCAGGATCAGTAATGTAATGTATGTACACAGTGACTGCACCAGCAGAATAGTGAGTGCAGCTCTGGAGTATAATACAGGAGGTAACTCAGGATCAGTAATGTAATGTATGTACACAGTGACTGCACCAGCAGAATAGTGAGTGCAGCTCTGGAGTATAATACAGGAGGTAACTCAGGATCAGTAATGTAATGTATGTACACAGTGACTGCACCAGCAGAATAGTGAGTGCAGCTCTGGAGTATAATACAGGATGTAACTCAGGATCAGTAATGTAATGTATGTACACAGTGACTGCACCAGCAGAATAGTGAGTGCAGCTCTGGAGTATAATACAGGATATAACTCAGGATCAGTAATGTAATGTATGTACACAGTGACTGCACCAGCAGAATAGTGAGAGCAGCTCTGGAGTATAATACAGGAGGTAACTCAGGATCAGTAATGTAATGTGTGTACACAGTGACTGCACCAGCAGAATCGTGAGTGCAGCTCTGGAGTATAATACAGGAGGTAACTCAGGATCAGTAATGTAATGTATGCACACAGTGACTGCACCAGCAGAATAGTGAGTGCAGCTCTGGAGTATAATACAGGAGGTAACTCAGGATCAGTAATGTAATGTATGTACACAGTGACTGCACCAGCAGAATAGTGAGTGCAGCTCTGGAGTATAATACAGGAGGTAACTCAGGATCAGTAATGTAATGTATGCACACAGTGACTGCACCAGCAGAATAGTGAGTGCAGCTCTGGAGGATAATACAGGATGTAACTCAGGATCAGTAATGTAATGTATGTACACAGTGACTGCACCAGCAGAATAGTGAGTGCAGCTCTGGAGTATAATACAGGATGTAACTCAGGATCAGTAATGTAATGTATGTACACAGTGACTGCAGCAGCAGAATAGTGAGTGCAGCTCTGGAGTATAATACAGGATGTAACTCAGGATCAGTAATGTAATGTATGTACACAGTGACTGCACCAGCAGAATAGTGAGTGCAGCTCTGGAGTATAATACAGGATGTAACTCAGGATCAGTAATGTAATGTATGCACACAGTGACTGCACCAGCAGAATAGTGAGGGCAGCTCTGGAGCATAATACAGGAGGTAACTCAGGATCAGTAATGTAATGTATGTACACAGTGACTGCACCAGCAGAATAGTGAGTGCAGCTCTGGAGTATAATACAGGATGTAACTCAGTATCAGTAATGTAATGTATGTACACAGTGACTGCACCAGCAGAATAGTGAGTGCAGCTCTGGAATATAATACAGGAGGTAACTCAGGATCAGTAATGTAATGTTTGTACACCGTGACTGCATCAGCAGAATAGTGAGTGCAGCTCTGGAGTATAATACAGGATGTAACTCAGGATCAGTAATGTAATGTATGTGCACAGTCACTGCACCAGCAGAATAGTGAGTGCAGCTCTGGAGTATAATACAGGATATAACTCAGGATCAGTAATGTAATGTATGTACACAGTGACTGCACCAGCAGAATAGTGAGTGCAGCTCTGGAGTATAATACATGAGGTAACTCAGGATCAGTAATGTAATGTATGTACACAGTAACTGCACCAGCAGAATAGTGAGTGCAGCTCTGGAGTATAATACAGGAGGTAACTCAGGATCAGTAATGTAATGTATGTACATAGTGGCAGTGTAATTAATTATGTAAACTGTTTGATGGAGTCAAATGTCACAGTTTTTATCAGTATAAATCCTATTCCTGTAGCAGGCAGTCATACTTGCTTTAACTGTAAACACTTCTCCATTATTGTCTCAAAACATAAAGTTTCTATAATGACACATATAATATCATACATACAAATAACAATACAATTGTTGCAATTTTTCACACATGACTATTCTGATCCTGGACAATTTGCCGGGCTCTTGGTTTATATGAACATGGATTTTGATACTTCAATAAAATGAAGATAATAAAATCTTAACTTTCAGCTATTCAGAACCTGATCAGTCACAGATTTATGGGTTTTCTTAAAAGGGTTTTCTGATCTTCTTTCTTGAGGAGCACAGTGCTTTTCTGACTCCTGGTTTCTGCTTGACAAGGCAATGAGCTCCTGATGAGTAACCGTTTGCACCAGTCGCATGGTCGGCAGTGCCGCTGTTCTATTCTGAACTGTGCACTTTCTCATGCTGCAAGCAGAGGCAACTTTACCTTTGTAATACCGTATATAGGAAACCTAAGGGCACTGAAGCTGGTCGCATCCAGTAATGGAGAAACCAGGGGGCACTGAAGCTGGTCGCATCCAGTAATGGAGAAACCAGGGGGCACTGAAGCTGGTCGCATCCAGTAATGGAGAAACCAGGGGGCACTGAAGCTGGTCGCATCCAGTAATAGAGAAACCAGGGGGCACTGAAGCTGGTCGCATCCAGTAATGGAGAAACCAGGGGGCACTGAAGTTGGTCGCATCCAGTAATGGAGAAACCAGGGGGCACTGAAGCTGGTCGCATCCAGTAATAGAGAAACCAGGTGGCACTGAAGCTGGTCGCATCCAGTAATGGAGAAACCAGGGGGCACTGAAGTTGGTCGCATCCAGTAATGGAGAAACCAGGTGGCACTGAAGCTGGTCGCATCCAGTAATGGAGAAACCAGGCGGCACTGAAGCTGGTCGCATCCAGTAATAGAGAAACCAGGTGGCACTGAAGCTGGTCGCATCCAGTAATAGAGAAACCAGGTGGCACTGAAGCTGGTCACATCCAGTAATGGAGAAACCAGGGGGCACTGAAGCTGGTCGCATCCAGTAATGAAGAAACCAGGAGGCACTGAAGCTGGTCGCATCCAGTAATGGAGAAACCAGGGGGCACTGAAGTTGGTCACATCCAGTAATGGAGAAACCAGGGGGCACTGAAGCTGGTCGCATCCAGTAATAGAGAAACCAGGTGGCACTGAAGCTGGTCGCATCCAGTAATGGAGAAACCAGGGGGCACTGAAGTTGGTCGCATCCAGTAATGGAGAAACCAGGTGGCACTGAAGCTGGTCGCATCCAGTAATGGAGAAACCAGGCGGCACTGAAGCTGGTCGCATCCAGTAATGGAGAAACCAGGTGGCACTGAAGCTGGTCGCATCCAGTAATAGAGAAACCAGGTGGCACTGAAGCTGGTCGCATCCAGTAATGGAGAAACCAGGGGGCACTGAAGTTGGTCGCATCCAGTAATGGAGAAACCAGGTGGCACTGAAGCTGGTCGCATCCAGTAATGGAGAAACCAGGCGGCACTGAAGCTGGTCGCATCCAGTAATAGAGAAACCAGGTGGCACTGAAGCTGGTCGCATCCAGTAATGGAGAAACCAGGTGGCACTGAAGTTGGTTGCATCCAGTAATAGAGAAACCAGGTGGCACTGAAGCTGGTCGCATCCAGTAATGGAGAAACCAGGTGGCACTGAAGTTGGTCGCATCCAGTAATGGAGAAACCGGGGGGCACTGAAGCTGGTCGCATCCAGTAATGGAGAAACCAGGGGGCACTGAAGTTGGTCGCATCCAGTAATGGAGAAACCAGGGGGTACTGAAGCTGGTCGCATCCAGTAATGGAGAAACCAGGGGGCACTGAAGCTGGTCGCATCCAGTAATGAAGAAACCAGGAGGCACTGAAGCTGGTCGCATCCAGTAATGGAGAAACCAGGCGGCACTGAAGCTGGTCGCATCCAGTAATAGAGAAACCAGGTGGCACTGAAGCTGGTCGCATCCAGTAATAGAGAAACCAGGTGGCACTGAAGCTGGTCGCATCCAGTAATGGAGAAACCAGGGGGCACTGAAGTTGGTCGCATCCAGTAATAGAGAAACCAGGTGGCACTGAAGCTGGTCGCATCCAGTAATGGAGAAACCAGGTGGCACTGAAGCTGGTCGCATCCAGTAATGGAGAAACCAGGCGGCACTGAAGCTGGTCGCATCCAGTAATAGAGAAACCGGGTGGCACTGAAGCTGGTCGCATCCAGTAATAGAGAAACCGGGTGGCACTGAAGCTGGTCGCATCCAGTAATGGAGAAACCAGGTGGCACTGAAGCCGGTCGCATCCAGTAATAGAGAAACCAGGTGGCACTGAAGCTGGTCGCATCCAGTAATGGAGAAACCAGGGGGCACTGAAGCTGGTCGCATCCAGTAATAGAGAAACCAGGTGGCACTGAAGCTGGTCGCATCCAGTAATGGAGAAACCAGGTGGCACTGAAGCTGGTCGCATCCAGTAATGGAGAAACCAGGTGGCACTGAAGCTGGTCGCATCCAGTAATGGAGAAACCAGGGGGCACTGAAGTTGGTCGCATCCAGTAATAGAGAAACCAGGTGGCACTGAAGCTGGTCGCATCCAGTAATGGAGAAACCAGGTGGCACTGAAGTTGGTCGCATCCAGTAATGGAGAAACCGGGAGGCACTGAAGCTGGTCGCATCCAGTAATGGAGAAACCAGGGGGCACTGAAGTTGGTCGCATCCAGTAATGGAGAAACCAGGGGGCACTGAAGCCGGTCGCATCCAGTAATGGAGAAACCAGGGGGCACTGAAGCTGGTCGCATCCAGTAATGGAGAAACCAGGGGGCACTGAAGTTGGTCGCATCCAGTAATGGAGAAACCAGGGGGCACTGAAGCTGGTCGCATCCAGTAATGGAGAAACCAGGGGGCACTGAAGCTGGTCGCATCCAGTAATGGAGAAACCAGGCGGCACTGAAGCTGGTCGCATCCAGTAATGGAGAAACCAGGGGGCACTGAAGCTGGTCGCATCCAGTAATGGAGAAACCAGGCGGCACTGAAGCTGGTCGCATCCAGTAATGGAGAAACCAGGGGGCACTGAAGCTGGTCGCATCCAGTAATGGAGAAACCAGGGGGCACTGAAGCTGGTCGCATCCAGTAATAGAGAAACCAGGGGGCACTGAAGCTGGTCGCATCCAGTAATGGAGAAACCAGGGGGCACTGAAGTTGGTCGCATCCAGTAATGGAGAAACCAGGGGGCACTGAAGCTGGTCGCATCCAGTAATGGAGAAACCAGGGGGCACTGAAGCCGGTCGCATCCAGTAATAAGGCCAGCTTCAGAGCAGTGTTAGCTATAGTAAACAGTTCTTACTCCCTGTTTAGGACATCGACTACCTCTGATAGACCGCAGTGGTGGTAAGTATCTAGATACCGAGCACTGCACGCTAGAATTCAAAATCCTCCATTGCTGAGAATAGAGTGGATTTTTAATAACAGGTAAGTTGGAAAGTTCATTGCTTTTGACGCGCCCCCTGGGGCCGTGGAGTACTCGGCGCCGTGCTGGTCGGTTCTTTTGGGATAGTCACGGTGGCGTGACCTGGTCCGTGGCCCTGGGTGGTCAATAAGAGAGGGGAATAAAATTTTGGGGATAAAGTTTTGTGACACCACCCGTGGTATGCGGCTATAGGTGGCCGCCGCTGCTGTTCAAATCCACTGGGGCTGTTGGTGACGCAGCAGAGATAGTTCAGCTTTCCACGGGTAGAGCTAGGCCTCAGGGCAGTTAAAGAGGTAGCTTTGTTGTTGGTGTAGTGCAAGGCAGGTGGCGCAGCAATTAAGTCAAGGACACAGCGGGGTGCAGTCTTCAAGTTTTTACTCACAGTTCTTATGATGTTCCAGGTTACAACTGCCAGCAGGTTATAACAGCCCACCGAGTCCTGTGTCCTCCGGGGAAGTGATCCAGCCAACTCTCAGATAACTCGGGTGCACTTGATCGGACCCCCTTCTTGTGCATCTTCCTGGGTCGTCTCCCCGCGCTGGCTCTCGCCCTCCGGCCCTGGGCCTCACACACAGTGTCCCGAGCCAGTGGCCGCGGGCCTTGTCGGGCGACGTCCTCTCTGTCCCCCTGGTCCTATATGGGCACCTTTTCTGTGAATGTGTGTGGTTTTGGCTACGGCACATGAAGATACCGCAGCCTCCGGTTTGCTAGCTGAGTCTTGCAGTCCTCCACTAGTCTGGGGCCGGTCCCCTACTGCAACCTGATCCCTTCTCCCGACTACGGTCGGCGTGAATTCGGGCGCACGGGTGGACTCCGCACTTCCCGTGCCCCTAGGATCCCTTCTCTGACTCCCTCGCTCCTCTTGTTCTCTCTCCTACTGGGCCCCCCTGACTGGGCCCTCACTCTGTCTGGACCCTACTCCCCAATGGTCCTCACTCACTGGGCGCTTCTAGATGTTTCTACCTGTCTTTTTATACTGTCTGTCATGTGACCCACGTCACTAACTGTCACTCTACGTGGTCTCCTCTACCTTCAGTCCTTCCTTGTGTGCTCCCCTAAACTACTTCCTCCACCCACCTCGTCTAACTAGTTCCCTCCTCCAGACAGGGACAGGGACTGTGCTCTCCCTCAGGAGCAATCTCGCCCTTCCCTACTGGAGTGAAGTGGTGTTGGATGTGGGTGTGTGGGTCCCGGGTAGTGCTCCTTCCTTACCCGAGAGTGGGGTACCACACCTCTGGCTGAGATGCAGTACCTCTGTGGCAACTGGACCTGCAGGGGCGCCACACTTTCATAAACACTTTGCAATTGAACCCGCTTACACAGATGAGACAACACTTTTAGGCTGTGTGCCCACTATGTGTTTTTTAAGCGTTTCCGCAGCGGCAATGCTGCTGCAGAAACGCTTAAAAAACGCTTGGTAGAAGGTCTGCCATGTTCCCCAATGATAATCCGCATGTGCTGTGCACATGCTGCGGAGATTTCCGCTGCGGATTATCATTGCGGGAAAATCCGCAGCACTACCAATTATATTGCGGAAGCGCTGCGTTTTCGCCGCCATTGACTTGCATTGGAACGCATGTAATCCGCATCACTGCATCTGCGGATACCATGCGTTTCAATTGTGCGGATGGTACCTCGGTGTGGAGGACTGGAGACTCTCCTCCGGACCTGGGTACCATAGAACCTGTAAAAAAAAAGAATAAAATAAAAAATATACATTATACTCACTTTCTGGTGGCCCCCAGTGTCCTCAGCGATACCTCCTGGCTCCCCGGCAGCTCGCGATGGTCTAAGAAGGACCTTCCATGATGTCATTTAGTCATGTGACGGGTCATGCGACTGCTGACATCGGCGGTCGTGTGACCCGTCACATGACTAAATTACGTCACCACAGGTCCTTTTAGTCTACCGCGAGCTGCTGGCAAGCCAGGACGCATCGGAGAAGGACACCGGGGACCATCAGAAGGTGAGTATAGATTTATTTTTTATTTTTTACCATTCTTTCGGTCACTCTATATATGCTGGTTGCCGGTTGCATGGATTTATACAGTGTGACCGAGTTGTCAAGCACTTTCCAAGTGATGCTAAAATCGCTTGTCAACCCGCATGCGGAAATGCATGTGAAGAACGCTTCACATCCGCATGTCCCTGGCAGGAAAAACGCATGTACAATCCGCATGTACAATCCGCATGTACAATCCGCATGTACAATCCGCATGTACAATCAGCATGCACAATCCCCATGCACAATCCGCATGCACAATCCGCATGCACAATCCCCATGCACAATCCGCATGTACAATCCGCATGTACAATCCGCATGTACAATCCGCATGCACAATCCCCATGCACAATCCGCATGTACAATCCGCATGCACAATCCGCATGCACAATCCGCATGTACAATCCGCATGTACAATCCGCATGCACAATCCGCATGTACAATCCGCATGTACAATCCGCATGTACAATCCGCATGTACAATCCGCATGCACAATCCGCATGTACAATCCGCATGTACAATCCGCATGTACAATCCCCATGTACAATCTCCATGTACAATCCGCATGTACAATCCGCATGTACAATCCGCATGCACAATCCGCATGTATAATCCGCATGCACAATCCGCATGCGTTTTTTTCTGCCAGGGAGATGCAGAAACGCTCAGGAAAAAATCCAGAGCATTTCTGCATCGTGGGCACACAGCCTAAAGCTCATTTTTACTGTTCACCCGTCTCACACAAGTCAATCATTCCATCCAGGTACTAATGCTTTTGTGGCATGAGGTTGAAAGACTTTAAATTGAGGATTTTCCCAGCTGAGAATTAGGGGTTGGATATTTTCTTTATTGCAAACTATGGAGAGCATGGATGGCGCTGATTTCAGAAGGCATCGGGAGTGGAATTACCAATACTAGAGAAGGTTGTCACATGCAGAAAGCCCCTTTAAGCGTGATATAAGTATCTGCCTTGTGTTTCCAGCAGCAAAAGACAATGCAGGAACAATACAAGAACCTTTCTATGTATGTGTCCATTTATCAACAAATTGGAAAGTCGCTAAACTGCAGACAACATGGCGGGAACAGAGCATGGCAGATGTCGCAGACTCACGTAGGATGAAATAGGAGACTCGATATGATATTTTCCACACAATGTTGCAATATACTGTATTTATCAGCAACTTTTGCAAGGATTTACTTTCTATACCAGTATCATCAGGATCTCACAAATCAATAACTGGCATTCAGAGCAAAAAGGGCACAAAATCCATAAAAGAAATTTAACTAGCTAGTGGGAGAAACGTAAAACTACAAAAAAAAATATAAATTCAAGATATCTCTCCCATCATGCATCACGTGCCCAAAATTTCCCCTGCTGAGTAATTCAATTTGCCAAGCGGACGAAAGAAAGGGAAATAATATACAGTCTAAGCACGGTCCTAAATACCTGAATACTACTCCCATATCAATGGATATAACTACTACAATACTGCCCCCTATGTACAACAATATAACTACTATAATACTGCCCCTATGTACAAGAATATAACTACTATAATACTGCCCCTATGTACAAGAATATAACTACTATAATGCTGCTCCTATGTACAAGAATATAACTACTATAATGCTGCTCCTATGTGCAAGAATATAAGTACTATAATACTACTCCTATATACAAGAATATAACTACTATAATACTGCGCCCTATGTACAAGAATATAACTACTATAATACTACTCCTATACACAAGAATGTAACTACTATAATACTGCTCCTATGTACAAGAATATAACTACTATAATACTGCTCTCTATGTGCAAGAATATAGCTACTATAATACTGCGCCCTATGTACAAGAATATAACTACTATAATACTACTCCTATACACAAGAATGTAACTACTATAATACTGCTCCTATATACAAGAATATAACTACTATAATACTGCCCCCTATATACAAGAATATAACTACTATAATACTGCCCCCTATGTACCAGAATATAACTACTATACTACTGCTCCTATGTACAAGAATATAACTACTATAATACTGCCCCTATGTACAAGAATATAACTACTATAATACAGCCCCCTATGTACAAGAATATAACTACTATAATACTGCTCCTATGTACAAGAATATAACTACTATAATACTGCTCCCTATGTACAAAGAATGTAACTACTATAATACTGCTCCTATGTACAAGAATATAACACCTATAATACTGCTCCTATGTACAAGAATATAACTACTATAATACTGCCCCCTATGTACAAGAATGTAACTACTATAATAATGCTCCCTATGTACAAAGAATGTAAGTACTATAATACTGCTCCTATGTACAAGAATATAACTACTCCAAAACTGCTCCTATGAACAAGAATATAACTACTATAATACTGCTCCTATCTACAAGAATATATCTACTATAATACTGCCCCTATGTACAAGAATATAACTACTATAATACTGCCCCTTTGTACAATAATATAGCTACTATAATACTGCCCCTTTGTGCAAGAGTATAACTACCACAATACTGCTCCTATGTACAAGAATATAACTACTATAACACTGCCCCCTATGTACAAGAATATAACTACTATAATACTGCCCCCTATGTACAAGAATAAAACTACCACAATACTGCTCCTATGTACAAGAATATAACTACTATAATACTGCCCCCTATGTTCAAGAATATAACTGCTATAATACTGCTCCTATGTACAAGAATATAACTAGTATAATACTGCCCCCTATGTACAAGAATATCACTACTATAATACTGCTCCTATGTACAAGAATATAATTACTATAATACTGCCCCCTATGTAACAGAATATAACTATTATAATATTACCCCCTATATACAACAATATACCTACTACAATACTGCTCCCCATGTGCAAAAATATAACTCCTATAATACTGCTCCTATGTACAAGAATATAACTCCTAAAATACTGTTCCTATGTACAAGAATATGACTGCTATAATACTGCCCCTATGTACAAGAATATAACTACTATAATACTGCCCCCTATGTACAAGAATATAGCTACTATAATTCTGCCCCCATGTACACAAATATAACTACTATAATACTGCTCCTATGTAGAAGAATATAACTACTATAATACTGCTCCTATGTACAAGAATATAACTACTATAATACTGCTCCCTATGTACAAGAATATAACTACTGTAATACTGCTCCCTATGTACAAGAATATAACTGCTATAATACTGCTCGTACGTACAAGAATATAACTACTATAATACTGTCCCTATGTACAAGAATATAACTACTATAATACTGCTCCTATGTAGAAGAATATAACTACTATAATACTGCTCCTATGTACAAGAATATAACTACTATAATACTGCTCCCTATGTACAAGAATATAACTACTATAATACTGCTCCCTATGTACAAGAATATAACTGCTATAATACTGCTCGTACGTACAAGAATATAACTACTATAATACTGCCCCCTATGTAACAGAATATAACTCCTATAATACTGCTCCTATGTACAAGAATATAACTGCTACAATACTGCCCCTATGTACAAGAATATAACTACTATAATACTGCCCCCTATGTACAAGAATATAGCTACTATAATTCTGCCCCCATGTACACAAATATAACTACTATAATACTGCTCCTATGTAGAAGAATATAACTACTATAATACTGCTCCTATGTACAAGAATATAACTACTATAATACTGCTCCCTATGTACAAGAATATAACTACTATAATACTGCTCCCTATGTACAAGAATATAACTGCTATAATACTGCTCGTACGTACAAGAATATAACTACTATAATACTGTCCCTATGTACAAGAATATAACTACTATAATACTGCTCCTATGTACAAGAATATAACTACTATAATACTGCTCCTATGTACAAGAATATAAATACTATATTACTGCCCCCTATGTACCAGAATATAACTACTGTAATACTGCCCCCTATGTACAAGAATATAACTACTATAATACTGCCCCCTATGTACAAGAATATAACTACTATAATACCGCTCCTATGTACAAGAATATAACTACTATAATACTGCTCCCATGTACAAGAATAGAACTACTTTAATACTGCCCCCTATGTAACAGAATATAACTATTATAATATTACTCCCTATGTACAACAATATACCTACTACAATACTGCTCCCCATGTGCAAAAATATAACTCCTATAATACTGCTCCTATGTACAAGGATATAACTCCTATAATACTGTTCCTATGTACAAGAATATAACTGCTATAATACTGCCCCTATGTACAAGAATATAACTACTATAATACTGCCCCCTATGTAATAGAATATAACTCCTATAATACTGCTCCTATGTACAAAGATATAACTCCTATAATACTGTTCCTGTGTACAAGAATATAACTACTATAATACTGCCCCCTATGTACAAGAATATAACTACTATAATACTGCTCCTATGTACAAGAATATAACTACTATAATACTGCTCCTATGTACAAGAATATAACTACTATAATACTGCCCCCTATGTAACAGAATATAACTATTATAATAT
Source organism: Phyllobates terribilis (assembly GCF_046119375.1). Taxonomy (NCBI): domain Eukaryota; kingdom Metazoa; phylum Chordata; class Amphibia; order Anura; family Dendrobatidae; genus Phyllobates; species Phyllobates terribilis. Next base: position 311,071,404 of record NW_027362772.1, read on the forward strand.
TACCCCCTATGTACAACAATATACCTACTACAATACTGCTCCCCATGTGCAAAAAAATAACTCCTATAATACTGCTCCTATGTACAAGGATATAACTCCTATAATACTGCTCCTATGTACAAGAATATAACTACTATAATACTGCTCCTATGTACAAGAATATAACTACTATAATACTGCCCCCTATGTAACAGAATATAACTATTATATTACCCCCTATGTACAACAATATACCTACTTCAATACTGCTCCACATGTGCAAAAATATAACTCCTATAATACTGCTCCTATGTACAAGAATATAGCTCCTATAATACTGCTCCTATGTGCAAGAATATAACTACTATAATACTGCTCCCTATGTACAAGAATATAACTACTATAATACTGCTGCCTATGTACAAGAATATAACTACTATAATACTGCTCCTATGTACAAGAATATAACTACTATAATACTGCTCCCTATATACAAGAATATAACTACTATAATACTGCCCCTATGTACAAGAATATAACTACTATAATACTGCTCCCTATATACAAGAATATAACTACTATAATACTGCTCCTATGTACAAGAATATAAATACTATATTACTGCGCCCTATGTTACAGAATATAACTACTGTAATACTGCCCCCTATGTACAAGAATATAACTACTGTAATACTGCCCCCTATGTACAAGAATATAACTACTATAATACTGCCCCCTATGTACAAGAATATAACTACTATAATACTGCTCCTATGTACAAGAATATAACTACTATAATACTGCCCCTATGTACAAGAATATAACTACTATAATACTGCTCCTATGTACAAGAATATATCTACTATAATACTGCTCCTATGTACAAGAATATAACTACTATAATACTGCCCCCTATGTAACAGAATATAACTATTATAATATTACCCCCTATGTACAACAATATACCTACTACAATACTGCTCCCCATGTGCAAAAATATAACTCCTATAATACTGCTCCTATGTACAAGGATATAACTCCTATAATACTGCTCCTATGTACAAGAATATAACTACTATAATACTGCTCCTATGTACAAGAATATAACTACTATAATACTGCCCACTATGTAACAGAATATAACTATTATAATATTACCCCCTATGTACAACAATATACCTACTACAATACTGCTCCACATGTGCAAAAATATAACTCCTATAATACTGCTCCTATGTACAAGAATATAGCTCCTATAATACTGCTCCTATGTACAAGAATATAATTACTATAATACTGCTCCCTATGTACAAGAATATAACTACTATAATACTGCTGCCTATGTACAAGAATATAACTACTATAATACTGCTGCTATGTACAAGAATATAGCTCCTATAATACTGCTCCTATGTACAAGATTATAACTACTATAATACTGCTCCTATGTACAAGAATATAACTACTATAATACTGCTCCTATGTACAAGAATATACATACTATATTACTGCCCCCTATGTTACAGAATATAACTACTGTAATACTGCCCCTATGTACAAGAATATAACTACTGTAATACTGCCCCCTATGTACAAGAATATAACTACTATAATACTGCCCCCTATGTACAAGAATATAACTACTATAATACTGCTCATATGTACAAGAATATAACAACTATAATACTGTCCCTATGTACAAGAATATAACTAATAAAATACTGCTCCTATGTACAAGAATATAACTACTGTAATACTGCTCCTATGTACAAGAATATAACTACTATAATACTGCCCCCTATGTGCAAGAATATAACTACTATAATACTGCCCCCTATGTGCAAGAATATAACTACCACAATACTGCTCCTATGTACAAGAATATAACTACTATAATACTGCCCCTATGTACAAGAATATAACTACTATAATACTGCCTCTATGCACAAGAATATAACTACTATAATACTGCCTCTATGTACAAGAATATAACTACTATAATACTGCCCCCTATGTACGAGAATATAACTACTATAATACTGCCCCTATGTACAAGAATATAACTACTATAATAATGCCTCTATGTACAAGAATATAACTACTATAATACTGCCCCCTATGTACAAGAATATAACTATTATAATACTGCCTCTATGTAGAAGAATATAACTGCTATAATTCTGCCCCCTATATACAAGAATATAACTACTGTAATACTGCCCCTGTGTACAAGAATATAACTATAATACTGCCTCTATGTACAGGAATATAATTACTATAATAATGCCCACTATATACAAGAATATAACTACTATAATACTGCCTCTATGTACAAGAATATAACTACTATAATACTGCCCCTATGTACAAGAATATAACTACTATAATACTGCTCCAATATGCAAGAATATAACTACTATAATACTGCTCCTATGTACAAGAATGAAACTACTATGATACTGCTCCTATGTACAAGAATATAACTGCTATAATACTTCTCCTATGTACAAGAATATAACTACTATAATACTGCTCCTATGTACGAGAATATAACTCCTATAATACTGTCCCCTATGTACAAGAATATAACTACTATAATACTGCTCCTATGTACAAGAATGTAACTACTATGATACTGCTCCTATGTACAAGAATATAACTGCTATAATACTTCTCCTATGTACAAGAATATAACTACTATAATACTGCCCCTATGTAAAAGAATATAGCTATTATAATACTGCCACTATGTACAGGAATATAACTACTATAATACTGGTCCTATGTACAAGAATATAACTACTATAATACTGCCTCTATTAACCAGAATATAAGTACTATAATACTGCTCCTATGCACAAGAATATAACTACTATAATACTGCCACCTATGTACAAGAATATAAATACTATAATACTGCTCCTATGTACAAGAATAACACTACTATAATACTGCTCCTATGTACAAGAATATAACTACTATAATACTGCTCCCTATGTACAAGAATATAACTACTATAATACTGCTGCCTATGTACAAGAATATAACTACTATAATACTGCTCCTATGTACAAGAATATAACTACTATAATACTGCTCCTATGTACAAGAATATAAATACTATATTACTGCCCCCTATGTACCAGAATATAACTACTATGATACTGCTCCTATGTACAAGAATATAACTGCTATAATACTTCTCCTATGTACAAGAATATAACTACTATAATACTGCTCCTGTGTACAAGAATATAACTACTATAATACTGCTCCTATGCACAAGAATATAACTACTATAATACTGCCACCTATGTACAAGAATATAAATACTATAATACTGCTCCTATGTACAAGAATAACACTACTATAATACTGCTCCTATGTACAAGAATATAACTACTATAATACTGCTCCCTATGTACAAGAATATAACTACTATAACACTGCTGCCTATGTACAAGAATATAACTACTATAATACTGCTCCTATGTACAAGAATATAACTACTATAATACTGCTCCTATGTACAAGAATATAAATACTATATTACTGCCCCCTATGTACCAGAATATAACTACTATGATACTGCTCCTATGTACAAGAATATAACTGCTATAATACTTCTCCTATGTTCAAGAATATAACTACTATGATACTGCTCCTATATACAAGAATATAACTACTATGATACTGCTCCTATGTACAAGAATATAACTACTATGATACTGCTCCTATGTACAAGAATGTAACTACTATAATACTGCCCCCCTATGTACAAGAATATAACTACTATGATACTGCTCCCATGTACAAGAATATAACTGCTATAATACTTCTCCTATGTACAAGAATATAACTACTATAATACTGCTCCTATGTTCAAGAATATAACTACTATGATACTGCTCCTATATACAAGAATATAACTAGTATAATACTGCCCCTATGTACAAGAATATAACTACTATAATACTGCTCCATTATGCAAGAATATAACTACTATGATACTGCTCCTATGTTCAAGAATATAACTGCTATAATACTTCTCCTATGTACAAGAATATAACTGCTATAATACTGCTCCTATGTTCAAGAATATAACTACTATGATACTGCCCCCTATGAACAAGAATATAACTGCTATAATACTTCTCCTATGTACAAGAATATAACTGCTATAATACTTCTCCTATGTACAAGAATATAACTGCTATAATACTGCTCCTATATACAAGAATATAACTACTATGATACTGCTCCTATGAACAAGAATATAACTGCTATAATACTTCTCCTATGTACAAGAATATAACTGCTATAATACTTCTCCTATGTACAAGAATATAACTACTATAATACTGCTCCTATGTTCAAGAATATAACTACTATCATACTGCTCCTATATACAAGAATATAACTACTATCATACTGCTCCTATATACAAGAATATAACTACTATGATACTGCTGCTATGTACAAGAATGTAACTACTATGATACTGCTCCTATATACAAGAATATAACTACTATAATACTGCCCCTATGTACAAGAATATAACTACTATAATACTGCTCCATTATGCAAGGATATAACTACTATGATACTGCTCCATTATGCAAGGATATAACTACTATGATACTGCTCCTATGTACAAGAATATAACTGCTATAATACTTCTCCTATGTACAAGAATATAACTACTATAATACTGCTCCTATGTTCAAGAATATAACTACTATGATACTGCTCCTATATACAAGAATATAACTACTATGATACTGCTCCTATGTACAAGAATATAACTACTATGATACTGCTCCTATGTACAAGAATGTAACTACTATGATACTGCTCCTATATACAAGAATATAACTAGTATAATACTGCTCCTATGTACAAGAATATATCTACTATAATACTGCTCCTATCTACAAGAATATAACTACTATAATACTGTTCCTATGTACAAGAATATAACTACTATAATACTGCTCCTATGTATAAGAATATAACTACTATAATACTGCTCCTATGTACAAAAATATAACTACTATAATACTGCTCCTATGTACAAGAATATAACTACTATAATACTGCCCCCTATGTACACGAATATAACTACTATAATACTGCCCCTATGTACACGAATATAACCAATATAATACTGTTCCTATGTACAAGAATATAACTACTATAATACTGTCCCTATGTACAAGAATATAACTACTATAATACTGCTCCTATGTATAAGAATATAACTACTATAATACTCCTCCCTATGTACAAGAATATAACTACTATAATACTGCTCCCTATGTACAAGAATATAACTAGTATAATACTGCTCCTATGTACAAGAATATAACTACTATGATTCTGCTCCAATATACAAGAATATAACTACTATAATACTGCTCGTATGTACAAGAATATAACTACTATGATACTGCTCCTATGTACAAGAATATATCTACTATAATACTGCTCCCTACGTACAAGAATATAACTACTATAATACTGCTCCCTATGTACAAGAATATAACTAGTATAATACTGCTCCTATGTACAAGAATATAACTACTATAATACTGCCCCTATATACAAGAATATAACTACTATAATACTGCCCCTATGTACAAGAATATAACAGCTATAATACTGCTCCTATGTACAAGAATATAACGACTGTAATACTGTCTCCTATGTACAAGAATATAACTACTATAATACTGCTCCTATGTACAAGAATATAACTACTATAATACTGCCGTCTATGTACAAGAATATAACTGCTATAATACTGCTCCTATGTACAAGAATATAACGACTGTAATACTGTCTCCTATGTACAAGAATATAACTACTATAATACTGCTCCTATGTACAAGAATATAACTACTATGATACTGCTCCTATGTACAAGATTATAACTACTATAATACTGCTCCTATGTACAAGAATATAACTACTATAATACTGCTCCCTAAGTACAAGAATATAACTACTATAATGCTGCTCCCTATGTACAAGAATATAACTAGTATAATACTGCCCCCTATGTACAAGAATATAACTACTATAATACTGCCCCTATGTACAAGAATATAACTACTATAATACTGCCCCTATGTACAAGAATATAACTACTATAGTACTGCCCCTTATGTACAAGAATATAACTACTATAATACTGTCCCTATGTACAAGAATATAACCACTATAATACTGCTCCTATGTACAAGAATATAACTACTATAATACTGCTCCTATGTACAAGAATATAACTACTATAATACTGCTCCTATGTACAAGAATATAACTACTGTAATACTGCTCCTATGTACAAGAATATAACTACTATAATACTGCTCATATGTACAAGAATATAACAACTATAATACTGTCCCTATGTACAAGAATATAACTAATAAAATACTGCTCCTATGTACAAGAATATAACTACTGTAATACTGCTCCTATGTACAAGAATATAACTACTATAATACTGCCCCCTATGTGCAAGAATATAACTACTATAATACTGCCCCCTATGTGCAAGAATATAACTACTATAATACTGCTCCTATGTACAAGAATATAACTACTATAATACTGCCCCCTATGTGCAAGAATATAACTACTATAATACTGCCCCCTATGTGCAAGAATATAACTAATAAAATACTGCTCCTATGTACAAGAATATAACTACCACAATACTGCTCCTATGTACAAGAATATAACTACAATAATACTGCCCCTATGTACAAGAATATAACTACTATAATACTGCCTCTATGCACAAGAATATAACTACTATAATACTGCCTCTATGTACAAGAATATAACTACTATAATACTGCCCCCTATGTACAAGAATATAACTACTATAATACTACTCCTATGTAGAAGAATATAACTGCTATAATACTGCCCCCTATGTACAAGAATATAACTACTATAACACTGCTCCTATGTACAAGAATATAACTACTATAATAATGCCTCTATGTACAAGAATATAACTACTATAATACTGCCCCCTATGTACAAGAATATAACTATTATAATACTGCCTCTATGTAGATGAATATAACTGCTATAATTCTGCCCCCTATGTACAAGAATATAACTACTGTGATACCACCCCTATATACAAGAATATAACTACTGTAATACTGCCCCTGTGTACAAGAATATAACTATAATACTGCCTCTATGTACAGGAATATAATTACTATAATAATGCCCACTATATACAAGAATATAACTACTATAATACTGCCTCTATGTACAAGAATATAACTACTATAATACTGCCCCTATGTACAAGAATATAACTACTATAATACTGCTCCAATATGCAAGAATATAACTACTATAATACTGCTCCTATGTACAAGAATATAACTATTATGATACTGCTCCTATGTACAAGAATATAACTACTATGATACTGCTCCTATGTACAAGAATATAACTGCTATAATATTTCTCCTATGTACAAGAATATAACTACTATAATACTGCTCCTATGTACAAGAATATAACTACTATAATACTGCCCCTATGTACAAGAATATAACTACTATAATACTGCTCCTATGTACAAGAATATAACTGCTATAATATTTCTCCTATGTACGAGAATATAACTACTATGATATTGCTCCTATGTACAAGAATGTAACTACTATGATACTGCTCCTATGTACAAGAATATAACTGCTATAATACTTCTCCTATGTACAAGAATATAACTACTATAATACTGCCCCTATGTAAAAGAATATAGCTATTATAATACTGCCACTATGAACAGGAATATAACTACTATAATACTGCTCCTATGTACAAGAATATAACTACTATAATACTGCCCCTATGTACAAGAATATAACTACTATAATACTGCCTCTATTAACCAGAATATAACTACTATAATACTGCTCCTATGCACAAGAATATAACTACTATAATACTGCCACCTATGTACAAGAATATAAATACTATAATACTGCTCCTATGTACAACAATGACACTACTATAATACTGCTCCTATGTACAAGAATATAACTACTATAATACTGCTCCCTATGTACAAGAATATAACTACTATAATACTGCTGCCTATGTACAAGAATATAACTACTATAATACTGCTCCTATGTACAAGAATATAACTACTATAATACTGCTCCTATGTACAAGAATATAACTACTATAATACTGCTCCTGTGTACAAGAATATAACTACTATAATACTGCTCCTATGCACAAGAATATAACTACTATAATACTGCCACCTATGTACAAGAATATAAATACTATAATACTGCTCCTATGTACAAGAATAACACTACTATAATACTGCTCCTATGTACAAGAATATAACTACTATAATACTGCTCCCTATGTACAAGAATATAACTACTATAATACTGCTCCTATGTACAAGAATATAACTGCTATAATACTTCTCCTATGTACAAGAATATAACTACTATAATACTGCTCCTGTGTACAAGAATATAACTACTATAATACTGCTCCTATGCACAAGAATATAACTACTATAATACTGCCACCTATGTAGAAGAATATAAATAATATAATACTGCTCCTATGTACAAGAATAACACTACTATAATACTGCTCCTATGTACAAGAATATAACTACTATAATACTGCTCCTATGTACAAGAATATAACTGCTATAATACTTCTCCTATGTACAAGAATATAACTACTATAATACTGCTCCTATGTACAAGAATATAACTACTATAATACTGCTCCTATGTACAAGAATATAAATACTATATTACTGCCCCCTATGTACCAGAATATAACTACTATAATACTGCCCCCCTATGTACAAGAATATAACTGCTATAATACTTCTCCTATGTTCAAGAATATAGCTACTATGATACTGCTCCTATGTACAAGAATATAACTACTATGATACTGCTCCTATGTACAAGAATGTAACTACTATAATACTGCCCCCCTATGTACAAGAATATAACTACTATGATACTGCTCCTATATACAAGAATATAACTAGTATAATACTGCCCCTATGTACAAGAATATAACTACTATAATACTGCTCCATTATGCAAGAATATAACTACTATGATACTGCTCCTATGTTCAAGAATATAACTGCTATAATACTTCTCCTATGTACAAGAATATAACTGCTATAATACTGCTCCTATGTTCAAGAATATAACTTCTATGATACTGCTCCTATATACAAGAATATAACTACTATGATACTGCTCCTATATACAAGAATATAACTACTATGATACTGCTGCTATGTACAAGAATGTAACTACTATGATACTGCTCCTATATACAAGAATATAACTACTATAATACTGCCCCTATGTACAAGAATATAACTACTATAATACTGCTCCATTATGCAAGGATATAACTACTATGATACTGCTCCATTATGCAAGGATATAACTACTATGATACTGCTCCTATGTACAAGAATATAACTGCTATAATACTTCTCCTATGTACAAGAATATAACTACTATAATACTGCTCCTATGTTCAAGAATATAACTACTATGATACTGCTCCTATATACAAGAATATAACTAGTATAATACTGCTCCTATGTACAAGAATATATCTACTATAATACTGCTCCTATCTACAAGAATATAACTACTATAATACTGCACCCTATGCACAAGAATATAACTACTATAATACTGCCCCTATGTACAGGAATATAGCTACTATAATACTGCTCCTATGTCCAAGAATATAACTACTATAATACTGCCCCCTATGTACAAGAATATAACTGCTATAATACTGCTCCTATGTACAAGAATATAACGACTATAATACTGCTCCTATGTACAAGAATATAACTGCTATGATACTGCTCCTATGTACAAGATTATAACTACTATAATACTGCTCCTATGTACAAGAATATAACTACTATAATACTGCTCCCTAAGTACAAGAATATAACTACTATAATACTGCTCCCTATGTACAAGAATATAACTAGTATAATACTGCCCCCTATGTACAAGAATATAACTACTATAATACTGCCCCTATGTACAAGAATATAACTACTATAATACTGCCCCTATGTACAAGAATATAACTACTATAATACTGCCCCTATGTCAAGAATATAACTACTATAATACTGCTCCTATGTACAAGAATATAACTACTATAATACTGCTCCTATGTACAAGAATATAAATACTATAATACTGCTCCTATGTACAAGAATAACACTACTATAATACTGCTCCTATGTACAAGAATATAACTACTATAATACTGCTCCCTATGTACAAGAATATAACTACTATAATACTGCTCCTATGTACAAGAATATAACTACTATAATACTGCTCCTATGTACAAGAATATAATTGCTATAATACTTCTCCTATGTACAAGAATATAACTACTATAATACTGCTCCTATGTACAAGAATATAACTACTATAATACTGCTCCTATGTACAAGAATATAAATACTATATTACTGCCCCCTATGTACCAGAATATAACTACTATAATACTGCTCCTATGTACAAGAATATAACTGCTATAATACTTCTCCTATGTTCAAGAATATAACTACTATGATACTGCTCCTATATACAAGAATATAACTACTATGATACTGCTCCTATGTACAAGAATGTAACTACTATAATACTGCTCCTATGTACAAGAATGTAACTACTATAATACTGCCCCCCTATGTACAAGAATATAACTGCTATAATACTTCTCCTATGTTCAAGAATATAACTACTATGATACTGCTCCTATGTACAAGAATATAACTACTATGATACTGCTCCTATGTACAAGAATGTAACTACTATAATACTGCCCCCCTATGTACAAGAATATAACTACTATGATACTGCTCCTATATACAAGAATATAACTACTATGATACTGCTCCTATGTTCAAGAATATAACTTCTATGATACTGCTCCTATATACAAGAATATAACTACTATGATACTGCTCCTATGTACAAGAATATAACTGCTATAATACTTCTCCTATGTACAAGAATATAACTGCTATAATACTTCTCCTATGTACAAGAATATAACTACTATAATACTGCTCCTATGTTCAAGAATATAACTACTATCATACTGCTCCTATATACAAGAATATAACTACTATCATACTGCTCCTATATACAAGAATATAACTACTATGATACTGCTGCTATGTACAAGAATGTAACTACTATGATACTGCCCCTATGTACAAGAATATAACTACTATAATACTGCTCCATTATGCAAGGATATAACTACTATGATACTGCTCCATTATGCAAGGATATAACTACTATGATACTGCTCCTATGTACAAGAATATAACTGCTATAATACTTCTCCTATGTACAAGAATATAACTACTATAATACTGCTCCTATGTTCAAGAATATAACTACTATGATACTGCTCCTATATACAAGAATATAACTAGTAAAATACTGCTCCTATGTACAAGAATATATCTACTATAATACTGCTCCTATCTACAAGAATATAACTACTATAATACTGCACCCTATGCACAAGAATATAACTACTATAATACTGCCCCTATGTACAGGAATATAGCTACTATAATACTGCTCCTATGTCCAAGAATATAACTACTATAATACTGCCCCCTATGTACAAGAATATAACTGCTATAATACTGCTCCTATGTACAAGAATATAACGACTATAATACTGGTCCTATGTACAGGAATATAACTACTATGATACTGCTCCTATGTACAAGATTATAACTACTATAATACTGCTCCTATGTACAAGAATATAACTACTATAATACTGCTCCCTAAGTACAAGAATATAACTACTATAATAGTGCCCCTATGTACAAGAATATAACTACTATAATACTGCCCCTATGTACAAGAATATAACTACTATAATACTGCCCCTATGTCAAGAATATAACTACTATAATACTGCTCCTATGTACAAGAATATAACTACTATAATACTGCTCCTATGTACAAGAATATAACTACTATAATACTGCCCCTATGTACAAGAATATAACTACTATAATACTGCTCCTATGTACAAGAATATAACTACTATAATACTGCTCCTATGTACAAGAATATAACTACTATAATACTGCCCCTATGTACAAGAATATAACTACTATAATACTGCCCCTATGTACAAGAATATAACTACTATAATACTGCTCCTATGTACAAGAATATAACTACTATAATACTGCTCCTATGTACAAGAATATAACTGCTATAATACTGCTCCTATGTACAAGAATATAACTACTATAATACTGGGCCATTTTGAAGAATTTGCTGAAAAAAGAGTTCAATGAATAGCACAAGACAAAAAAAGAAAAGTGATTTAAAAAAGTGCTGAGTCAGCCCAAAATACCTTACAGCGTAGTAGATACTGGAGAAATTTACTATATACAGTATAGACCAAAAGTTTGGACACATTCTCATTTAAAGATTTTTCTGTATTTTCATGACTATGAAAATTGTACATTCACACTGAAGGCATCAAAACTATGAATTACCACATGTGGAATTATATACTTAACAAAATAGTGTGAAACAACTGAAAATATGTCTTATATTCTAGGTTCTTTAAAGTAGCCACCTTTTGCTTTGATGACTGCTTTGCACACTCTTGGCATTCTCTTGATGAGCTTCTAGAGGTAGTCACCGGAAATGGTCTTCACTTCACAGGTGTGCCCTGTCAGGTTTAATAAGTGGGATTTCTTGCCTTATAAATGGGGTTGGGACCATCAGTTGTGTTGTGCAGAAGTCTGGTGGATACACAGCTGATAGTCCTACTGAATAGACTGTTAGAATTTGTATTTTGGCAAGTAAAAAGCAGCTAAGTAAAGAAAAATGAGTGGCCATCATTACTTTAAGAAATGAAGGTCAGTCAGTCCGAAAAATTGGGAAAACTTTGAAAGTGTCCCCAAGTGCAGTTGCAAAAACCATCAAGTGCTACAAAGAAACTGGCTCACATGAGGACCGCCCCAGGAAAGGAAGACCAAGAGTCACCTCTGCTTCTGAGGATAAGTTTATCCGAGTCACCAGCCTCAGAAATCGCAGGTTAACAGCAGCTCAGATTAGAGACCAGGTCAATGCCACACAGAGTTCTAGCAGCAGACACATCTCTTCAACAACTGTTAAGAGGAGACTTTGTGCAGCAGGCCTTCATGGTAAAATAGCTGCTAGGAAACCACTGCTAAGGACAGGCAACAAGCAGAAGAGACTTGTTTGGGCTAAAGAACACAAGGAATGGACATTAGACCAGTGGAAATCTGTGCTTTGGTCTGATGAGTCCAAATTTGAGATCTTTGGTTCCAACCACCGTGTCTTTGTGCGACGCAGAAAAGGTGAACGGATGGACTCTACATGCCTGGTTCCCACCGTGAAGCATGGAGGAGGAGGTGTGATGGTGTGGGGGGGCTTTGCTGGTGACACTGTTGGGGGTTTATTCAAAATTGAAGGCATACTGAACCAGCATGGCTACCACAGCATCTTGCAGCGGCATGCTATTCCATCCGGTTTGCGTTTAGTTGGATCATCATTTATTTTTCAACAGGACAATGACCCCAAACACCTCCAGGCTGTGTAAGGGCTATTTGACCAAGAAGGAGAGTGATGGGGGGCTACACCAGATGACCTGGCCTCCACAGTCACCAGACCTGAACCCAATCGAGATGGTTTGGGGTGAGCTGGACCGCAGAGTGAAGGCAAAAGGGCCAACAAGTGCTAAGCATCTCTGGGAACTCCTTCAAGATTGTTGGAAGACCATTTCCGGTGACTACCTCTTGAAGCTCATCAAGAGAATGCCAAGAGTGTGCAAAGCAGTCATCAAAGCAAAAGGTGGCTACTGTGAAGAACCTAGAATATAAGACATATTTTCAGTTGTTTCACACTTTTTTGGTAAGTATATAATTCCACATGTGGTAATTCATAGTTTTGATGCCTTCTGTGTGAATGTACAATTTTCATAGTCAAGAAAATACAGAAAAATCTTTAAATGAGAAGGTGTGTCCAAACTTTTGGTCTGTACTGTATGTCATAGGAAAGTATTGAAGTTGTAAATGACAGAATATGGAAAGGAAAACAAGGTACAAAAAAAAGCTAAAAGAAAAATAGTTTCCCTGATTTGAATTTTTAAGCAATTTTTTTGTCTTTTTAGAGCAGAAAGCAACTTGAATCTTTAAAATGTCGCCCGTGATTCTTCAAGTGCAGAGAAATAATACTGAGACAGTTGTTTTTTTACTTTCCATGGATACCTGTGTACAACTGTGCAAAATGTTTGTGACATTTCAAAAAGTCGGGAATGCTGAATTAAGTGAAAGCATCTGAATAACTCTGAACATGCCACATTGTCAAAACAAAAACACAGCTGAAACCAAATAAAAGGACCTTGAAAGTCGCAAATTAAATAATGAATGAGGTGCTAATAAAAAAAAAAAACAGTATTAGATCCATTTTTACTCCAGAATCAATGCCAAATGTTTCCAACGATGTTGGTCTGAAATTGAACTCTCAGCTCATCAGAAGCTCAAGCTACTGATCGCTATACTTTACACTGCATCTCTGCACATTATTTAGACGAGCCATTGTGCCTCTCGATTCAGGAGCAGCCATTCCATTGGTGCAACCTGTGCAGCCGCACAGGGGCCCAAGAGGTTAAGGGGCCCCATCCAAAATTGTGCGTCATGATGAGCTCATGTTCTTGCACAGGGACCCTTTTCTGTCTATGTCTCGATTCATACATATGTGGCTATTTCACTGGAAGCTGGGATTTAGGATAATTTTACATGGGGCTGCACCTTATTGTGGTCTCAATAATATCTGGAGATTCCCAACTATTTATGTGTGGGAAATATTATTACTTTGGCCGCCCCGACCCCTAAACACATTGGGGTCTGTGCGAAACAGGAGATATTATGTAACATCCACACCCGACCCTACAAATGTTATCTGCAAATAAATCCACAGAAGTGACCCCCTCAGCGCCAGAAATTCTCAAAATATTTAGCAGGAACCCTCCCCTCCCAGGTCAACTATTAAAGGGCAAGTCCAGTCTTTTGTAAATAAAGCACAACGAAAAGTCTAAGGAAAAGTTTTGCGACTTTCTAACAAACTTTGTGGTTCACTTCCTCAATATTTCCAAGATCTATGCTTGTTGTCAATGAATTGAGACGTTCTTGTTTATGTCTACAAGGTAAAAACCTGTGCTGACATTACGCTGCCAGTGCGGCACTTTCATAGTATGATTCTACTTACAGTCAAAAACATTCATTAATTGGACCAATAAACCTTTCTCCATTGGACAAAATGAGTGACTCCAAGTGTGAAATGATTGCTAAGCAGATTTCTGTATCATGGATATATAGGTATAAAGTACCAAATCCTTCAGTTGTAACCTAAGATTTTAGAAATGTTCCTTCTCTATCTGCCTCAATATTGCATGTGCTTTAGCAGCAGCTGCTTGACATTGATTGTACAGCTCTGTATATTAGAAAAAGGAGTAACCGAGGGGCACTGTCAAATACCTCGGGATCAGCCAAACATATACTTAAGAAAATGCAAATGTAGCACCCTGAGGATTCGGCTGCTACAGGGGTATTGCACCTCAACCCAGAGGTGTGATATTCCACTCCCGGGTAAGGATGGAGTGTGGATCTGAGCTCGGTAGGCTGCATGCACTACACACATCCCATTTCCGAGGAACAGGCCGACGGTACTCCCACTTAGAAATGTGCAGGTACGACCGAGTCTGTTCCTGGCTGGAGTGGGAGGGGGGTGGTACATCCCAAGTAGTGTAGGGGCAGATAGGGGGAGCAGCCTGGGTAAAGATAGGAGCTCATTGGGTGCTGGTCACCTGAGCTCACACATAGAGGGAGTATATAAGGTGGGCACCATCAGAGAACAGGGTCAGTCAGTCTTTGCAGAGAAGTAAGAAGCAGAGGAGCAGAGCGGCCCCAGAGAGAGAGAGAGAGGAGAAAGCAAGAGAGACCCAGAGGGGGAAACAGAAGAGAGGACTCTGAGACCCCAAATCCAATCCACGGGTGAAGAGTCGGCATCAGGGTACCGGAACCCAAGCTGGTGGGGGCAAAAACACACCCCAGCCAGAGACCGGAGGCCGTGGGCAGCGTCTGCCACGGCCACCCACCACATCCACCCCGAAGGCATACCACGTGGAGGGTCAGGGAACCCAAGGCCAAGGGTGTCCCAACAGAAGGCCCGAGGGAGCTGGACCTGGGTGGATCACTAGTGGGGACGGCCAGAGAAAGGACAGAAGGAGAGCTCAGGGTCACGCTCCGGACTCGCTTGGGGGTTGGCTGGATCCAGGACCTGGTGGATGCAGCACGGCTCGGGTGGTCACTTGAAGCTGGAGTGACCGGAACATCAGCAGTGAGTAAATACCCTAAACTGCACAACCCGACTCTGTCTTCATTTTACATCTACGCTGCACCACCACAACCCCCATCCTCTGCACCTGACCCCCTGAGGCTATACCCCACCCGTTGGGGGTTATACCATCACAAGCTGCACCTACACCATCAGCCTCAGCGGACCCTGCTGCAGCGGCGGCCATAGTGACCGCAATACAACGGGTGGCGTAGTCGACAATAAAGAACTTAATAACATCTGTAGGACTGCCACATACAACTGAGTTTGACACCCTGGGCACGGACCGGGTCACAGCCACTCGGAAGACTACAACCCCCGTCTGATCCGGCTCCGGATATTCCCCCTAAAAGAATATGGCCCAGGGGGTGCGTCAACTTTGGCGTAGTCGGCAGGATTACGTGCCCACAACAACCGGGTACTGCGTGCCTGAAGAAAAGAATGAGTTTACCTCAAAAAGAAGTCTCCTGCCGGTTCCGGAGGGTCCCCGCCATCGGACCCCATCACCAGTCGATTCCAGCCGGTTGTCCGCCATTAACAGCGTTTTCCCGCCATCTGCAGAGTTTCCCGCCAAGGGGAAGCGATTCCCGCCATTTCCAAAGGTTTCCCGCCTTGGAAGAGCGGACGCCATTATGGGCGTGCCAGAGGGTGGCGAGAGGCCACCTCCCATCGTGGGCCAGGACCGAAAATGGCGCCAAAAGTGGAAACCGCCCCCACCAACAGAGACTGTGATGCTAGAGGTGTCTGTCAGCGTGAAAGAACAGCCCCTGGAGCTGACAGTCACCAAGTGGCCCCGGGACCGCCCTCGAGGTGGGAGGAGACGAAAGGAGAGAACAAAGATGGGTGCCGCTTGGAGCAGTCTAGAGCGAGCGCACCCGGAGGCAAGAAGCCTGGAGAAGAATATCGGAGGAGCTTACCCGGAGATGGCGAGAGAGCAGAGCAGCACCGGCCCGCTGGCCAGGAGCCTGCTGGAGACAACTGTAGGAGAGCAGAGCAGCACCGACCCGTTGGTCAGGAGCCTGCTGGAAACAACGACCCCACTAGGACTAGTGGAGGTCCTAGCACAGCTCCCCCGAGACCGGGAGTGTGCACAGACCGCTCTGGAGGGCCTCGCAAGGAGGATGGCCCGGGTGCAGCGAGAGACGTTGGCGGAGTGGAGCCGTGAGATGGCCCAGCAGACCGAGACCTGTCAGCGGAGCACGCCACCCGAGACGAGGAGACAGACCGCCTCTGAGGATGGCGCGGGAGGATTGAAGGCCGGAGACGGCGCCGAGAAGGGAGCCGAACGAGTGGAGGCAGGTAAAGGGGACGTCTATACCCCAAACCGGGAAACCGCGTACCTGCCCCAGCTCCCCGTCGCAGAGCCCGAAGTCTATCCTGCCGTGCCCGTCGCTGCAACGTCACCGCCGCAGACTAGGCCTCAAACGGGAGCCGCGACCCCTGTGACGTCACACGCCTCGACCCCGAGCGTGACCAAGCAGGAAGTACCACCAGCCTGGTCGCAAGGCCTAGTACCCCCGGGCGCCGCAATACCAACAGCGCCCCCTACCTCCGCGGAGCCACCGGCCTGGTCGCAGGGCCAAGTAGCCCAGGGCGCCGCCGTCCTTACGGTGCCCTTCACTTTCCAGGTGCCCCAGGCCTGGCCGCAAGGCCTGGGCAACCCGGGCGCCACCACCACCGCGCCCATAAAACCAAGAGTGCCGCATCTGGGAGAAAATCTATTTGCCCAGCATACGTGCCCGAACGGGTCTGAAGCCAAAGGTAACCATAAAGCAAGAGCAGGAGGACGCCGTCGTTAAGTACAGCAGAGTACAAGCTGTATATAGTTGCCCGTCGGGGCACAGTGAACTGTTGCTAATATAGTCCCCGTTGGGACCAGCAAGTGTGAACTGTTACCCGTATTTCCTTAAATCCCACTGACCGAGGACTGAGAGCGGTCATCCCTTTCCTAAATACCTGGCCGAGGACTGAGAGCGGCCACATCCCTTGTAAATAGTTGCGCGTCCTAAAGCGCCCCCTACCGGTTTTATAGGAAAGCCACGAGTTCCAAAGACTGTCGCACTTTACCCGGTCACACGTTGCACAGTGACCGGAGGAGGAGCCAGAGGCGACGAGAATGTTTTATAAGAATGTTTTGCTGCTAATGTATGTTATTTTATATGTTTATACGATGTTGTTGATATGAAAAAAATTTTTGTATGTTTTGGTGTTGTTTATGTCTTACAGCCCGAGGACGTGCTGTGATTTACCAGGGGGGAATGTAGCACCCTGAGGATTCGGCTGCTACAGGGGTATTGCACCTCAACCCAGAGGTGTGATATTCCACTCCCGGGTAAGGATGGAGTGTGGACCTGAGCTCGGTAGGCTGCATGCACTACACACATCCCATTTCCGAGGAGCAGACCGACGGTACTCCCACTTAGAAATGTGCAGGTACGACCGAGTCTGTTCCTGGCTGGAGTGGGAGGGGGGTGGTACATCCCAAGTAGTGTAGGGGCAGATAGGGGGAGCAGCCTGGGTAAAGATAGGAGCTCATTGGGTGCTGGTCACCTGAGCTCACACATAGAGGGAGTATATAAGGTGGGCACCATCAGAGAACAGGGTCAGTCAGTCTTTGCAGAGAAGTAAGAAGCAGAGGAGCAGAGCAGCCCCAGAGAGAGAGAGAGAGGAGAAAGCAAGAGAGACCCAGAGGGGGAAACAGAAGAGAGGACTCTGAGACCCCAAATCCAATCCACGGGTGAAGAGTCGGCATCAGGGTACCGGAACCCAAGCTGGTGGGGGCAAAAACACACCCCAGCCAGAGACCGGAGGCCGTGGGCAGCGTCTGCCACGGCCACCCACCACATCCACCCCGAAGGCATACCACGTGGAGGGTCAGGGAACCCAAGGCCAAGGGTGTCCCAACAGAAGGCCCGAGGGAGCTGGACCTGGGTGGATCACTAGTGGGGACGGCCAGAGAAAGGACAGAAGGAGAGCTCAGGGTCACGCTCCGGACTCGCTTGGGGGTTGGCTGGATCCAGGACCTGGTGGATGCAGCACGGCTCGGGTGGTCACTTGAAGCTGGAGTGACCGGAACATCAGCAGTGAGTAAATACCCTAAACTGCACAACCCGACTCTGTCTTCATTTTACATCTACGCTGCACCACCACAACCCCCATCCTCTGCACCTGACCCCCTGAGGCTATACCCCACCCGTTGGGGGTTATACCATCACAAGCTGCACCTACACCATCAGCCTCAGCGGACCCTGCTGCAGCGGCGGCCATAGTGACCGCAATACAACGGGTGGCGTAGTCGACAATAAAGAACTTAATAACATCTGTAGGACTGCCACATACAACTGAGTTTGACACCCTGGGCACGGACCGGGTCACAGCCACTCGGAAGACTACAACCCCCATCTGATCCGGCTCCGGATATTCCCCCTAAAAGAATATGGCCCAGGGGGTGCGTCAACTTTGGCGTAGTCGGCAGGATTACGTGCCCACAACAACCGGGTACTGCGTGCCTGAAGAAAAGAATGAGTTTACCTCAAAAAGAAGTCTCCTGCCGGTTCCGGAGGGTCCCCGCCATCGGACCCCATCACCAGTCGATTCCAGCCGGTTGTCCGCCATTAACAGCGTTTTCCCGCCATCTGCAGAGTTTCCCGCCAAGGGGAAGCGATTCCCGCCATTTCCAAAGGTTTCCCGCCTTGGAAGAGCGGACGCCATTATGGGCGTGCCAGAGGGTGGCGAGAGGCCACCTCCCATCGTGGGCCAGGACCGAAAATGGCGCCAAAAGTGGAAACCGCCCCCACCAACAGAGACTGTGATGCTAGAGGTGTCTGTCAGCGTGAAAGAACAGCCCCTGGAGCTGACAGTCACCAAGTGGCCCCGGGACCGCCCTCGAGGTGGGAGGAGACGAAAGGAGAGAACAAAGATGGGTGCCGCTTGGAGCAGTCTAGAGCGAGCGCACCCGGAGGCAAGAAGCCTGGAGAAGAATATCGGAGGAGCTTACCCGGAGATGGCGAGAGAGCAGAGCAGCACCGGCCCGCTGGCCAGGAGCCTGCTGGAGACAACTGTAGGAGAGCAGAGCAGCACCGACCCGTTGGTCAGGAGCCTGCTGGAAACAACGACCCCACTAGGACTAGTGGAGGTCCTAGCACAGCTCCCCCGAGACCGGGAGTGTGCACAGACCGCTCTGGAGGGCCTCGCAAGGAGGATGGCCCGGGTGCAGCGAGAGACGTTGGCGGAGTGGAGCCGTGAGATGGCCCAGCAGACCGAGACCTGTCAGCGGAGCACGCCACCCGAGACGAGGAGACAGACCGCCTCTGAGGATGGCGCGGGAGGATTGAAGGCCGGAGACGGCGCCGAGAAGGGAGCCGAACGAGTGGAGGCAGGTAAAGGGGACGTCTATACCCCAAACCGGGAAACCGCGTACCTGCCCCAGCTCCCCGTCGCAGAGCCCGAAGTCTATCCTGCCGTGCCCGTCGCTGCAACGTCACCGCCGCAGACTAGGCCTCAAACGGGAGCCGCGACCCCTGTGACGTCACACGCCTCGACCCCGAGCGTGACCAAGCAGGAAGTACCACCAGCCTGGTCGCAAGGCCTAGTACCCCCGGGCGCCGCAATACCAACAGCGCCCCCTACCTCCGCGGAGCCACCGGCCTGGTCGCAGGGCCAAGTAGCCCAGGGCGCCGCCGTCCTTACGGTGCCCTTCACTTTCCAGGTGCCCCAGGCCTGGCCGCAAGGCCTGGGCAACCCGGGCGCCACCACCACCGCGCCCATAAAACCAAGAGTGCCGCATCTGGGAGAAAATCTATTTGCCCAGCATACGTGCCCGAACGGGTCTGAAGCCAAAGGTAACCATAAAGCAAGAGCAGGAGGACGCCGTCGTTAAGTACAGCAGAGTACAAGCTGTATATAGTTGCCCGTCGGGGCACAGTGAACTGTTGCTAATATAGTCCCCGTTGGGACCAGCAAGTGTGAACTGTTACCCGTATTTCCTTAAATCCCACTGACCGAGGACTGAGAGCGGTCATCCCTTTCCTAAATACCTGGCCGAGGACTGAGAGCGGCCACATCCCTTGTAAATAGTTGCGCGTCCTAAAGCGCCCCCTACCGGTTTTATAGGAAAGCCACGAGTTCCAAAGACTGTCGCACTTTACCCGGTCACACGTTGCACAGTGACCGGAGGAGGAGCCAGAGGCGACGAGAATGTTTTATAAGAATGTTTTGCTGCTAATGTATGTTATTTTATATGTTTATACGATGTTGTTGATATGAAAAAAATTTTTGTATGTTTTGGTGTTGTTTATGTCTTACAGCCCGAGGACGTGCTGTGATTTACCAGGGGGGAATGTAGCACCCTGAGGATTCGGCTGCTACAGGGGTATTGCACCTCAACCCAGAGGTGTGATATTCCACTCCCGGGTAAGGATGGAGTGTGGACCTGAGCTCGGTAGGCTGCATGCACTACACACATCCCATTTCCGAGGAGCAGACCGACGGTACTCCCACTTAGAAATGTGCAGGTACGACCGAGTCTGTTCCTGGCTGGAGTGGGAGGGGGGTGGTACATCCCAAGTAGTGTAGGGGCAGATAGGGGGAGCAGCCTGGGTAAAGATAGGAGCTCATTGGGTGCTGGTCACCTGAGCTCACACATAGAGGGAGTATATAAGGTGGGCACCATCAGAGAACAGGGTCAGTCAGTCTTTGCAGAGAAGTAAGAAGCAGAGGAGCAGAGCAGCCCCAGAGAGAGAGAGAGAGGAGAAAGCAAGAGAGACCCAGAGGGGGAAACAGAAGAGAGGACTCTGAGACCCCAAATCCAATCCACGGGTGAAGAGTCGGCATCAGGGTACCGGAACCCAAGCTGGTGGGGGCAAAAACACACCCCAGCCAGAGACCGGAGGCCGTGGGCAGCGTCTGCCACGGCCACCCACCACATCCACCCCGAAGGCATACCACGTGGAGGGTCAGGGAACCCAAGGCCAAGGGTGTCCCAACAGAAGGCCCGAGGGAGCTGGACCTGGGTGGATCACTAGTGGGGACGGCCAGAGAAAGGACAGAAGGAGAGCTCAGGGTCACGCTCCGGACTCGCTTGGGGGTTGGCTGGATCCAGGACCTGGTGGATGCAGCACGGCTCGGGTGGTCACTTGAAGCTGGAGTGACCGGAACATCAGCAGTGAGTAAATACCCTAAACTGCACAACCCGACTCTGTCTTCATTTTACATCTACGCTGCACCACCACAACCCCCATCCTCTGCACCTGACCCCCTGAGGCTATACCCCACCCGTTGGGGGTTATACCATCACAAGCTGCACCTACACCATCAGCCTCAGCGGACCCTGCTGCAGCGGCGGCCATAGTGACCGCAATACAACGGGTGGCGTAGTCGACAATAAAGAACTTAATAACATCTGTAGGACTGCCACATACAACTGAGTTTGACACCCTGGGCACGGACCGGGTCACAGCCACTCGGAAGACTACAACCCCCATCTGATCCGGCTCCGGATATTCCCCCTAAAAGAATATGGCCCAGGGGGTGCGTCACAAACATCAAAGAAAAAGAAGTAGGTGAATGGACTGGGATCGCTATATAGCTTTGTACCGTGTTCGCCAGTAGATAGAAAAATATTAAGATTTGAGAGTCCTCAGTGGTTGATACCTTTAATGGCGAATTGAAAAGATGGTAACAAATTGTAAGCTTTGGAGACTACTGAGGTCTCTTCATCAGGCATAGTATAAGACATAGAACAGATTTTGTGTTATACTATGTCTCCAAAGCTGCAATTTGTTACCATCTTTTCAATTCGCCATTAAAAGGTATCAACCTCTACCCGGGTGACCTGGTGTCCTACACCCGCCACCATGGGGAGCATGGGTGGTACGCCCTGGATGTCCACAGGGTGTTTAAAGAGGATGCCCCCACACATCTGCCAACAGAGGATCGGTCAGGCTCTGTCGGCAAAAATGAGCCTTTTCCCCGGTGGGGATACTTTGGGTGAAGGTGGAGGACACACTTTTAGGCAACACTTATTCTTTCATATATAACCTACGGCCATCTTAAGTTCAAGGTCTTTTGATTGTGATCTTCATCTCTGATTGTGGTCCTCTGCTAGAGTCTGCAGCTGACTGAAGATACACGGTCCTCAATCTCTGGCCTTGAGACGAGGAGCGGGTCAGAGTTAACCACTGTCTTTACCCGGTCAAGGTCCTGACCTAAGAAGGCCTGGAGGGGAGCGGAGGAGACAAGCTCCACAGGCAAAAGGATCCCAGGGGGATACGGACGGAGCGGAGTCGCCACCTGTATTTCTTACTCTGGCCTAGTCAGAGGGATTCCTGCTGCAAGAGGGGTGACCGGATATCTGACTTTGTCACTTCACGTCTCAGTCAGAAAAGCCCGGAGGCTTACTGGATCCCAGGAGAGATACGGACGGAGCGGCCTACGCCACCTGTATCTCTCACACTGTGTTCATCCAGTGGGACCCGGCCTTACACCTTGTTCTAACCACATACAGTCAGGAGAAGACTTAGTGGGGAAAACTCAGCAAGGAGAGGAACACACACCAGAGGGGTCTCGACAGGTGCTCCTGATCTACCTGGAAAGTGCTGGACCCCCTTCCTGGTGGCCACAGTGTGCCGCGAGGAACAGAGGGAAGCTTTGCGGCTAAAGTACATCTGAATGTGAGTAAAAAAAAACCCTGGATGACTTCACACCCCACCTGAGCCTGTTATTTCCTGCGCGGCACTGCACCCACCATTCCTCCTCACACTGCCCTGAGGCCTGCTCCGCCTGCGGGGAGCCGTCCCATCTTAGCTGCCTGTAACACCGGCCTCAGTGGACTGAAGCAGCGCTGGTGTCCATCACCGGAAACCGTAGGTGGCGTAGTCGAAAAATACCACTCAACCCTGAAAGCCCATTAAACATCTTTTATGTGCCCGCCCTGGGCACGGACCGGGTCCAGGCCACGACTGCATCCCCCGCTATCCCTCACACCGACCCGGCTCCGAGTAAACCCATTTCCCAGGGAGGGCCTCACACTTGTGCTTTTGGTTGGTAACCAGGTTCTGTAATATTGCAGTGGGCTACAGGGAGCTTCCATATTTGGGGGTTATTTCAGCGGTCAACTGACCATAAAAATGAAAGAAAGCACCTAAAGATTGAGGTCCATAATTCCGCTTATGGAACGAAGGTGCTCAGCTGTGGACCCCAGGAGACTGCCCGACCCCCCGCAGCTCAGTAGACCCCAGTGCTGGTTCCCCACAGACCAGGCCTGTCTAAATTTGCAGTGATACATTTCCTGGGAATTCTAGAGACATAAGGAATATTGTAGCGGGTTTACGGTTTGTAAGGTGCCTCCCTCCTCCCCGGCTGCCGTGTTCAGGTGGCGGTTTTCATTTAATACGTAATAGTGGTAGAGTTCAGTCAGTGTTTTATCGCACCATTTGCTGCATTCAGGGAGCTTTGCTGCAAGGAGATATCAAACGGAGACGCTCAGCGAGCGAGAGATTCAGACAACCAATGTCCTCAGTGAACTCGAGGGGAAGAAGGAGACGCATTCTTGTCTCTGCTCCCCGCAGGCTCCAGGACAGGTTTTATTCCCCGGCCATTGCTACATGTCGATGTTAGACGATTGGGCACAGGGACCGGATTATGTCTCCCACAATTATCATGTGTTAGGAATAAATAATAATACGGAGCCCCCTTTAATTGGTGAGACCCAGCCAAGGCGACGTGCTCTGATGGAAGCCGCTGCTAATTATTCATTTCATGGAGCTCCACTGAAAAACAACTCACAGCAGAAAGCGAGCCGAGAGCAGGGGGGGAAGGGAAGGGATGGCGGTACTATATGTAATCTGCCCTCCACTGACAGTAATAAAAGACAGGGAGGTGAAGAGAACAGGGGCAGCACAGGGCAAAAGTCACATGGACCGAAGGCCAGAGTGTAGCGCACCAACACAGAAGAAAGAGGGCGGAGGAGAGCAACTGCATCACCACACTGACCGAATACAGAATATCTACTTATATACATATGGGGCAGTAATATAGTAGCTATATTCTTGTACATAGGAGCAGTATTATAGTAGTTATATTCTTGTACATAGGGGGCAGTAATATAGTAGTTATATTCTTGTACATAGGAGCAGTATTATAGTAGTTATATTCTTGTACATACGGGGCAGTATTATAGTAGTTATATTCTTGTACATAGGAGCAGTATTATAGTAGTTATATTCTTGTACATATGGGGCAGTAATATAGTAGATATATTCTTGTACATAGGAGCAGTATTATAGTAGTTATATTCTTGTACATACGGGGCAGTATTATAGTAGTTATATTCTTGTACATAGGAGCAGTATTATAGTAGTTATATTCTTGTACATAGGAGCAGTATTATAGTAGTTATATTCTTGTACATGGGGGGCAGTATTATAGTAGTTATATTCTTGTACATAGGGGGCAGTAATATAGTAGTTATATTCTTGTACATAGGAGCAGTATTATAGTAGTTATATTCTTGTACATAGGAGCAGTATTATAGTAGTTATATTCTTGTAAATAGGGAGCAGTATTATAGTAGTTATATTCTTGTACATAGGGGGCAGTATTATAGTAGTTATATTCTTGTACATAGGAGCAGTATTATAGTAGTTATATTCTTGTACATACGGGGCAGTATTATAGTAGTTATATTCTTGTACATAGGAGCAGTATTATAGTAGTTATATTCTTGTACATAGGAGCAGTATTATAGTAGTTATATTCTTGTACATAGGAGCAGTATTATAGTAGATATATTCTTATACATAGGAGCAGTATTATAGTAGTTATATTCTTGTACATAGGGGCAGTATTATAGTAGTTATATTCTTGTACATAGGGAGCAGTATTATAGTAGTTATATTCTTGTACATAGGGGCAGTATTATAGTAGTTATATTCTTGTACATGGGGGCAGTATTATAGTAGTTATATTCTTGTACATAGGGGGCAGTAATATAGTAGTTATATTCTTGTACATAGGAGCAGTATTATAGTAGTTATATTCTTGTACATAGGAGCAGTATTATAGTAGTTATATTCTTGTAAATAGGGAGCAGTATTATAGTAGTTATATTCTTGTACATAGGGGGCAGTATTATAGTAGTTATATTCTTGTACATAGGAGCAGTATTATAGTAGTTATATTATTGTGCATAGGGGCAGTATTATAGTAGTTATATTCTTGTACATAGGGGCAGTATTATAGTAGTTATATTCTTGTACATAGGAGCTGTATTATAGTAGTTATATTCTTGTACATAGGGAGCAGTATTATAGTAGTTATATTCCTGTACATAGGGGTAGTATTATAGTAGTTATATTCTTGTACTTAGGAGCAGTATTATAATATTTATATTCTTGTACATAGAGGGCAGTATTATAGTAGTTATATTCTTGTACATAGGGGCAGTATTATAGTAGTTATATTCTTGTACATAGGGGGCAGTATTATAGTAGTTATATTCTTGCACATAGGAGCAGTATTATAGTAGTTATATTCTTGTATATAGGAGCAGTATTATAGTAGTTAGATTCTTGTACATAGGGGGCAGTATTATAGTAGTTATATTTTTGTACATAGGGAGCAGTATTATAGTAGTTATATTCTTGTACATAGGAGCAGTATTATAGTAGTTATATTCTTGTACATAGGGGGCAGAATTATAGTAGTTATATTCTTGTACATAGGGGCAGAATTATAGTAGTTATATTCTTGTACATAGGGGACAGAATTATAGTAGTTATATTCTTGTACATAGGAGCAGTATTATAGTAATTATATTCTTGTACATAGGGGCAGTATTACAGTAATTATATTCTTGTACATAGGAGCAGTATTATAGTAGTTATATTCTTGTACATAGGAGCAGTATTATAGTAGTTATATTCTTGTGCATAGGGGGCAGAATTATAGTAGTTATATTCTTGTACATAGGAGCAGTATTATAGTAGTTATATTCTTGTACATAGGAGCAGTATTATAGTAGTTATATTCTTGTACATAGGAGCAGTATTATAGTAGTTATATTCTTGTACATAGAAGCAGTATTATAGTAGTTATATTCTTGTACATAGGGGCAGTATTATAGTAGTTATATTATTGTACATAGGGGGCAGTATTATAGTAGTTATATTCTTGTACATAGGGAGCAGTATTATAGTAGTTATATTCTTGTCCACAGGAGCAATATTATAGTAGTTATATTCTTGTACATAGGGGCAGTATTATAGTAGTTATATTCTTGCACATAGGGGACAGAATTATAGTAGTTATATTCTTGCACATAGGAGCAGTATTATAGAAGTTATATTCTTGTATATAGGGGGCAGAATTATAGTAGTTATATTCTTATACATAGGAGCAGTATTATAGTAGTTATATTCTTGTACATAGGGGCAGTATTATAGTAGTTATATTCTTGTACATAGGGGACAGAATTATAGTAGTTATATTCTTGTACATAGGAGCAGTATTATAGTAATTATATTCTTGTACATAGGGGCAGTATTATAGTAGTTATATTCTTGTACTTAGGAGCAGTATTATAGTAGTTTTATTCTTGTACATAGGAGAAGTATTATAGTATTTATATTCTTGTACATAGGAGCAGTATTATACTAGTTATATTCTTGTACATAGGGGGCAGTATTATAGTAGTTATATTCTTGTACATAGGAGCAGTATTATAGTAGTTATATTCTTGTACATAGGGGGCAGTGTTATAGTAGTTATAATCTTGTACATAGGGGCAGTATTATAGTAGTTATATTCTTGTATATAGGGGCAGTATTATAGTAGTTACATTCTTGTACGTAGGGGGCAGTATTATAGCAGTTATATTCTTGTACATAGGAGCAGTATTATAGTAGTTATATTCTTGTACATAGGGGGCAGTATTATAGTAGTTATATTCTTGTACATAGGGGCAGTATTATAGTAGTTATATTCTTGTATATAGGGGCAGTATTATAGTAGTTATATTCTCGTACATAGGGGGCAGTATTAAAGTAGCTCAATTCTTGTATATAGGGGGCAGTATTATAGTACTTATATTCTTGTACATAGGAGAAGTATTATAATAGTTATATTCTTGTACATAGGGAGCAGTATTATAATAGTTATATTCTTGTACATAGGAGCAGTATTATAGTACTTATATTCTTGTACATAGGGGGCAGTATTATAGTAGTTATATTCTTGTACATAGGGGGCAGTATTATAGTATTATATTCTTCTACGTAGGAGCAGTATTATAGTAGGTAAGTTCTTGTACATAGGGGCAGTATTATATTAGTTATATTCTTGTACATATGAGAAGTATTATAATAGTTATATTCTTGTACATAGGGAGCAGTATTATAGTAGTTATATTCTTGTACATAGGAGCAGTATTATAGTACTTATATTCTTGTACATAGGGGGCAGTATTATAGTAGTTATATTCTTGTACATAGAAGTATTATCGTAGTTATATTCTTGTACATAGGGGGCAGTATTATAGTAGTTATATTCTTGTACATAGGAGCAGTATTATAGTAGTTATATTCTTGTACATAGGGGGCAGTATTATAGTAGTTATATTCTTGTACATAGAAATATTATCGTAGTTATATTCTTGTATATAGGGGGCAGTATTATAGTAGTTATATTCTTGTACATAGGAGAAGTATTATAGTAGTTATATTCTTGTACATAGGGGCAGTATTATAGTAGTTATATTCTTGTACATAGGAGCAGTATTATAGTAGATATATTCTTGTACATAGGAGCGGTATTATAGTGGTTATATTCTTGTACATAGGGGGCAGTATTATAGTAGTTATATTCTTGTATATAGGAGCAGTATTATAGTAGATATATTCTTGTACATAGGGGCAGTATTATAGTAGTTATATTCTTTTATATAGGGGGCAGTATTATAGTAGTTATATTCTTGTACATAGAAGTATTATAGTAGTTATATTATTGTACATAGGAGCAGTATTATAGTAGTTATATTCTTGTACATAGGAGAACTATTATAGTAGTTATATTCTTGTACATAGGGGCAGTATTATCGTCGTTATATTCTTGTACATAGGGGCAGTATTATAGTAGTTATATTCTTGTACATAGGGGCAGTATTATAGTAGTTATATTCTTGTACATAGGGAGCAGTATTATAGTAGTTATATTCTTGTATATAGGAGCAGTATTATAGTAGTTAGATTCTTGTACATAGGGGGCAGTATTATAGTAGTTATATTCTTGTACATAGGAGCAGTATTATAGTAGTTATATTCTTGTACATAGGGGGCAGAATTATAGTAGTTATATTCTTGTACATAGGAGCAGCATTATAGTAGTTATATTCTTGTACATAGGGGCAGTATTACAGTAATTATATTCTTGTACATAGGAGCAGTATTATAGTAGTTATATTCTTGTACATAGGAGCAGTATTATAGTAGTTATATTCTTGTGCATAGGGGGCAGAATTATAGTAGTTATATTCTTGTACATAGGAGCAGTATTATAGTAGTTATATTCTTGTACATAGGAGCAGTATTATAGTAGTTATATTCTTGTACATAGGAGCAGTATTATAGTAGTTATATTCTTGTACATAGAAGCAGTATTATAGTAGTTATATTCTTGTACAAAGGGGCAGTATTATAGTAGTTATATTATTGTACATAGGGGGCAGTATTATAGTAGTTATATTCTTGTACATAGGGAGCAGTATTATAGTAGTTATATTCTTGTCCACAGGAGCAATATTATAGTAGTTATATTCTTGTACATAGGGGCAGTATTATAGTAGTTATATTCTTGCACATAGGGGACAGAATTATAGTAGTTATATTCTTGTACATAGGAGCAGTATTATAGAAGTTATATTCTTGTACATAGGGGGCAGAATTATAGTAGTTATATTCTTATACATAGGAGCAGTATTATAGTAGTTATATTCTTGTACATAGGGGCAGTATTATAGTAGTTATATTCTTGTACATAGGGGACAGAATTATAGTAGTTATATTCTTGTACATAGGAGCAGTATTATAGTAATTATATTCTTGTACATAGGGGCAGTATTATAGTAGTTATATTCTTGTACTTTGGAGCAGTATTATAGTAGTTTTATTCTTGTACATAGGAGAAGTATTATACTAGTTATATTCTTGTACATAGGGGGCAGTATTATAGTAGTTATATTCTTGTACATAGGAGCAGTATTATAGTAGTTATATTCTTGTACATAGGGGGCAGTGTTATAGTAGTTATAATCTTGTACATAGGGGCAGTATTATAATAGTTATATTCTTGTATATAGGGGCAGTATTATAGTAGTTACATTCTTGTACGTAGGGGGCAGTATTATAGCAGTTATATTCTTGTACATAGGAGCAGTATTATAGTAGTTATATTCTTGTACGTAGGGGGCAGTATTATAGTAGTTATATTCTTGTACATAGGGGCAGTATTATAGTAGTTATATTCTTGTATATAGGGGCAGTATTATAGTAGTTATATTCTCGTACATAGGGGGCAGTATTAAAGTAGCTCAATTCTTGTACATAGGGGGCAGTATTATAGTACTTATATTCTTGTACATAGAAGTATTATAATAGTTATATTCTTGTACATAGGGAGCAGTATTATAATAGTTATATTCTTTTACATAGGAGCAGTATTATAGTACTTATATTCTTGTACATAGGGGGCAGTTTTATAGTAGTTATATTCTTGTACATAGGGGGCAGTATTATAGTATTATATTCTTCTACGTAGGAGCAGTGTTATAGTAGGTAAATTCTTGTACATAGGGGCAGTATTATATTAGTTATATTCTTGTACATATGAGAAGTATTATAATAGTTATATTCTTGTACATAGGGAGCAGTATTATAGTAGTTATATTCTTGTACATAGGAGCAGTATTATAGTACTTATATTCTTGTACATAGGGGGCAGTATTATAGTAGTTATATTCTTGTACATAGAAGTATTATCGTAGTTATATTCTTGTACATAGGGGGCAGTATTATAGTAGTTATATTCTTGTACATAGGAGCAGTATTATAGTAGTTATATTCTTGTACATAGGGGGCAGTATTATAGTAGTTATATTCTTGTACATAGAAATATTATCGTAGTTATATTCTTGTATATAGGGGGCAGTATTATAGTAGTTATATTCTTGTACATAGGAGAAGTATTATAGTAGTTATATTCTTGTACATAGGGGCAGTATTATAGTAGTTATATTCTTGTACATAGGAGCAGTATTATAGTAGATATATTCTTGTACATAGGAGCGGTATTATAGTGGTTATATTCTTGTACATAGGGGGCAGTATTATAGTAGTTATATTCTTGTATATAGGAGCAGTATTATAGTAGTTATATTCTTGTACATAGGGGCAGTATTATAGTAGTTATATTCTTTTATATAGCGGGCAGTATTATAGTAGCTATATTCTTGTACATAGAAGTATTATAGTAGTTATATTATTGTACATAGGAGCAGTATTATAGTAGTTATATTCTTGTACATAGGAGAACTATTATAGTAGTTATATTCTTGTACATAGGGGCAGTATTATCGTCGTTATATTCTTGTACATAGGGGCAGTATTATAGTAGTTATATTCTTGTACATAGGGGCAGTATTATAGTAGTTATATTCTTGTACATAGGGAGCAGTATTATAGTAGTTACAGTTATATGAAAAAGTTTGGGCACCCCTATTAATCTTAAGCTTAATGTTTTATAAAAATTGGTGTTTTTGCAACAGCTATTTCAGTTTGATATATGTAATAACTGTTGGACACAGTAATGTTTCTGCCTTGAAATGAGGTTTATTGTACTAACAGAAAATGTGCAATCTGCATTCAAACAAAATTTGACAGGTGCATAAGTATGGGCACCCTTATCATTTTCTTGTTTTAAATACTCCTACCTACTTTTTGCTGACTTACTAAAGCACTTTTTTTGGTTTTGTAACCTCATTGAGCTTTGAACTTCATAGCCAGGTGTCTGCAATCATGAGAAAAGCTACTTAAAGTGGCCACTTGCAAGTTGTTCTCCTGTTTGAATCTCCTCTGAAGAGTGGCATCATGGGCTCCTCAAAACAACTGTCAAATGATCTGAAAACAAAGATTATTCAACATAGTTGTTCAGGGGAAGGATACAAAAAGCTGTCTCAGAGATTTAACCTGTCAGTTTCCACTGTGAGGAACATAGTAAGGAAATGGAAGAACACAGGGACAGTTTTTGTTAAGGCCAGAAGTAGCAGGCCAAGAAAAACATCAGAAAGGCAGAGAAGAAGAATGGTGAGATCAGTCAAGGACAATCCTCAGACCACCTCCAGAGAGGTGCAGCATCAACTTGCTGCAGATGGTGTCACTGTGCATCAGTCAACTATACAATGCACTTTGCACAAGGAGAAGTTGTATGGGAGAGTGATGCGAAAGAAGCCGTTTCTGCAAGCACGCCACAAACAGAGTCGGCTGAGGTATGCAAAAGCACATTTGCAGAAGCCAATTTCTTTTTGGAAGAAGGTCCTGTGGACTGGTGAAACCAAGATTGAGTTGTTTGGTCATACGAAAAGGCGTTATGCATGGCGGCAAAAAACACAGCATTCCAAGAAAAACAATTGCTACCCACAGTAAAATTTGGTGGAGGTTCCATCATGCTTTGGGGCTGTGTGGCCAATGCCGGCACCGGGAATCTTGTTAAAGTTGAGAGACGCATGGATTCCACTCAGTATCAGCAGATTCTTGACAATAATGTTCAAGAATCAGTGATAAAGTTGAAGTTAAGCAGGGGATGGATCTTTCAGCAAGACAATGATCCAAAACACCGCTCCAAATCTACTCAGGCATTCATGCAGAGGAACAATTACAAAGTTCTGGAATGGCCATCCCAGTCCCCAGACCTGAATATCATTGATCATCTGTGGGATCATTTGAAGAGGGCTGTCCATGCTCGGCGACCATCAAACTTACAGGAACTGGAATTGTTTTGTAAAGAGGAATGGTCAAAAATACCTTCATCCAGGATCCAGGAACTCATTAAAAGCTACAGGAAGCGACTAGAGGCTGTTATTTTTGCAAAAGGAGGATCTACTAAATATTAATGTCACTTTTCTGGTGAGGTGCCCATACTTATGCACCTGTCAAATTTTGTTTGAATGCAGATTGCACATTTTCTGTTAGTACAATAAACCTCATTTCAAGGCAGAAACATTACTGTGTCCAACAGTTATTACATATATCAAACTGAAATAGCTGTTGCAAAAACACCAATTTTTATAAAACATTAAGCTTAAGATTAATAGGGGTGCCCAAACTTTTTCATATAACTGCATATTCTTGTATATAGGAGCAGTATTATAGTAGTTAGATTCTTGTACATAGGGGGCAGTATTATAGTAGTTATATTCTTGTACATAGGGAGCAGTATTATAGTAGTTATATTCTTGTACATAGGAGCAGTATTATAGTAGTTATATTCTTGTACATAGGGGGCAGAATTATAGTAGTTATATTCTTGTACATAGGAGCAGCATTATAGTAGTTATATTCTTGTACATAGGGGCAGAATTATAGTAGTTATATTCTTGTACATAGGGGACAGAATTATAGTAGTTATATTCTTGTACATAGGAGCAGTATTATAGTAATTATATTCTTGTACATAGGGGCAGTATTACAGTAATTATATTCTTGTACATAGGAGCAGTATTATAGTAGTTATATTCTTGTACATAGGAGCAGTATTATAGTAGTTATATTCTTGTGCATAGGGGGCAGAATTATAGTAGTTATATTCTTGTACATAGGAGCAGTATTATAGTAGTTATATTCTTGTACATAGGAGCAGTATTATAGTAGTTATATTCTTGTACATAGGAGCAGTATTATAGTAGTTATATTCTTGTACATAGAAGCAGTATTATAGTAGTTATATTCTTGTACATAGGGGCAGTATTATAGTAGTTATATTATTGTACATAGGGGGCAGTATTATAGTAGTTATATTCTTGTACATAGGGAGCAGTATTATAGTAGTTATATTCTTGTCCACAGGAGCAATATTATAGTAGTTATATTCTTGTACATAGGGGCAGTATTATAGTAGTTATATTCTTGCACAGAGGGGACAGAATTATAGTAGTTATATTCTTGTACATAGGAGCAGTATTATAGAAGTTATATTCTTGTACATAGGGGGCAGAATTATAGTAGTTATATTCTTATACATAGGAGCAGTATTATAGTAGTTATATTCTTGTACATAGGGGCAGTATTATAGTAGTTATATTCTTGTACATAGGGGACAGAATTATAGTAGTTATATTCTTGTACATAGGAGCAGTATTATAGTAATTATATTCTTGTACATAGGGGCAGTATTATAGTAGTTATATTCTTGTACTTAGGAGCAGTATTATAGTAGTTTTATTCTTGTACATAGGAGAAGTATTATAGTATTTATATTCTTGTACATAGGAGCAGTATTATATTAGTTATATTCTTGTACATAGGGGGCAGTATTATAGTAGTTATATTCTTGTACATAGGAGCAGTATTATAGTAGTTATATTCTTGTACATAGGGGGCAGTGTTATAGTAGTTATAATCTTGTACATAGGGGCAGTATTATAGTAGTTATATTCTTGTATATAGGGGCAGTATTATAGTAGTTACATTCTTGTACGTAGGGGGCAGTATTATAGCAGTTATATTCTTGTACATAGGAGCAGTATTATAGTAGTTATATTCTTGTACGTAGGGGGCAGTATTATAGTAGTTATATTCTTGTACATAGGGGCAGTATTATAGTAGTTATATTCTTGTATATAGGGGCAGTATTATAGTAGTTATATTCTCGTACATAGGGGGCAGTATTAAAGTAGCTCAATTCTTGTACATAGGGGGCAGTATTATAGTACTTATATTCTTGTACATAGGAGAAGTATTATAATAGTTATATTCTTGTACATAGGGAGCAGTATTATAATAGTTATATTCTTCTACATAGGAGCAGTATTATAGTACTTATATTCTTGTACATAGGGGGCAGTATTATAGTAGTTATATTCTTGTACATAGGGGGCAGTATTATAGTATTATATTCTTCTACGTAGGAGCAGTATTATAGTAGGTAAATTCTTGTACATAGGGGCAGTATTATATTAGTTATATTCTTGTACATATGAGAAGTATTATAATAGTTATATTCTTGTACATAGGGAGCAGTATTATAGTAGTTATATTCTTGTACATAGGAGCAGTATTATAGTACTTATATTCTTGTACATAGGGGGCAGTATTATAGTAGTTATATTCTTGTACATAGAAGTATTATCGTAGTTATATTCTTGTACATAGGGGGCAGTATTATAGTAGTTATATTCTTGTACATAGGAGCAGTATTATAGTAGTTATATTCTTGTACATAGGGGGCAGTATTATAGTAGTTATATTCTTGTACATAGAAATATTATCGTAGTTATATTCTTGTATATAGGGGGCAGTATTATAGTAGTTATATTCTTGTACATAGGAGAAGTATTATAGTAGTTATATTCTTGTACATAGGGGCAGTATTATAGTAGTTATATTCTTGTACATAGGAGCAGTATTATAGTAGATATATTCTTGTACATAGGAGCGGTATTATAGTGGTTATATTCTTGTACATAGGGGGCAGTATTATAGTAGTTATATTCTTGTATATAGGAGCAGTATTATAGTAGATATATTCTTGTACATAGGGGCAGTATTATAGTAGTTATATTCTTTTATATAGGGGGCAGTATTATAGTAGTTATATTCTTGTACATAGAAGTATTATAGTAGTTATATTATTGTACATAGGAGCAGTATTATAGTAGTTATATTCTTGTACATAGGAGAACTATTATAGTAGTTATATTCTTGTACATAGGGGCAGTATTATCGTCGTTATATTCTTGTACATAGGGGCAGTATTATAGTAGTTATATTCTTGTACATAGGGGCAGTATTATAGTAGTTATATTCTTGTACATAGGGAGCAGTATTATAGTAGTTATATTCTTGTATATAGGAGCAGTATTATAGTAGTTAGATTCTTGTACATAGGGGGCAGTATTATAGTAGTTATATTCTTGTACATAGGAGCAGTATTATAGTAGTTATATTCTTGTACATAGGGGGCAGAATTATAGTAGTTATATTCTTGTACATAGGAGCAGCATTATAGTAGTTATATTCTTGTACATAGGGGCAGTATTACAGTAATTATATTTGTGATGAAAGCCGGCCGGTGGGTGCAGCTCTCTGGCGCCCCCTTACCTCTCAGGTCAGTCAAGGTACTGCACCTAGAGAAAGTAGTGCCAGGAAGCTGCAACCAGCGCAGGGAACACGGTAGTGTGTTATCCCTTCAACGTCACTACACAGCACAACTCGCTAGCGCCCTCTTAGCCTCAGGTCAGTCAAGGAACTGCACCTAGGATAAGCGGTCGCCAGGGAGACTGTCCTGTAACCTACTGGGTATCGGGGCCCTCTGTAGTGAGGGCGGTATATATATCTTCCTTGGCCGCGCCAGGAATATATATATCTGAACCTCCGACCGTCACTACCAGCCTTCCCCAATCCCCAGTTGGTATGCTGCCACCAGTCCCTATTTTAGATATACGCCCAGTCCGTGAATGGGCCTATATCGGGTCAGGAACCAACCCTGGGTAGCGTTTTTGGCTTGAGCCGAGCTCACACGGACGTGCGTTCGTTATGCAGAATAAAAGGCGGGCCCACAATTACTTGAGGTAATTGATTATAATAATACACTAGATACACGATATACAACTAAATATACACAGGTATAAGGTCAGGCTAAACTATACAACAATGGAATACAACACACAGAATCACCACAGCATATCAGTTACCGGTTTCTTGATTTTCTTGTGACGCAGGGAGAGGATTCTGCGATCGCAGGCACGGTTCTTTGTTACAGGCTGAGGCCTACCACCGCATGGTCAAACTGCTCCTCCCCTTGGTGGCCTCAGCTGGTGCTCAGATGTTCAGCACACCACTCTTGGGTCAAGACTGACTTGTCTCTTGTCTGTCCTGCTATCTTACCTGCCCCGTCCCGCCCACTGCTGGTGAGGTCAGCTGGCTCAGTCTCCACCCTCAGGTCTAACTTCGATCAGAAGCCCAAATTCTATGGAACCCAATAACTTCTTCTGGGATGGTCTCATGATACCCCCAGGGGTTCCCATGGATTCGGGCCGCCGTAACCGACCTTTTGATATCAATTATGATACCATACGGTCCTCAGGAATGGCTCCGCGCTATATCTTGGCTTCCAGAGCACGTACAAACGTCTACCGCGGAGGCTTGTGTGCGCAATGGCTCCGGGACGCCGTGATATTTTTTTATTGGCCCATCCCACGCAACATGCGTGTACTATTCATGTTTCTATATCTTATGCCTCCATGCTTGTGACAGACAAAGAAACTAGTCCTATGGGACAAATGGTCAGGTACAGATAGACGAAGCACCCCCCCCTGCTGGCTGTGTTTCCTCTCGAAGTCTTTGAAGCTCCTAGCATTCAAGTGTTAAGTAGGCTTCTTATCTTACAGGAGCCTGGATGGGGGGAAACTATCTAGTTGACGTTTTAACAGAAGGTCCCAAGGGTGGGGGCTGCTGAAGTGTGGCCATCCCTGGATATGATTTATCATTACCAAGATGGCGGCTACAGGTTCATCACACCTCCCCCTATACGAGGGCGCGAGGGGGTAGCACATTCCTGTGTTCCCCCGTGCGTCCTTCTGCACCCTCCCCTTGCCGGGATAACCCGTCAGCGTTACCGTGGTCACGGCCTCTTCTGTGGCGAATGGAGAAGTGGTACTGCTGGAGAGCGAGGCTCCAGCGTAGCAACCTGCCATTCGACCCAGAGACCGTGTGTAACCAGCTGAGGGGGTTGTGGTCCGTCTCCACGGTGAAATGGCTCCCGTACAAGTAGGGCTGCAGACGCTGCAGGGCCCATACAATTGCCAGGCATTCTTTTTCCACCGTGGAGTAAGCCACCTCCCGGGGCAGTAGCTTCCTGCTCAGGTACAAGACAGGATGTTCCTGGCCTGTCGTGTTGACCTGATTTAGCACAGCACCGAGGCCAAAGTCACTGGCGTCGGTCTGTACCACAAACGGCCGGTCGAAGTCGGCAGCTTGCAGTACAGGGGAGCTACTTAGGGCGGCTTTGAGTGCCCCGAAAGCTGTCTCGCAGGCGACTGTCCAGTCGACTGCGACGGGCAGCTTCTTCTTGGTGAGGTCCGTCAGGGGCTTGGCCAGGGTGCTATAGTGTGGGACGAACCTCCTATAGTACCCGGCGGTCCCCAAGAAGGACATCACCTGCTTTTTGGTCCTAGGAGTGGGCCAGGATGCGATGGCATCCACTTTCCCAGGTTCTGGCTTCAGAACCCCCCCGCCTACCCAGTGACCCAGGTAGAGGACCTCACTCATGCCCAGCTGGCACTTTTCCGGCTTGATGGTCAAGCCTGCCCGGTGGATCCGACCGAGCACCTGCCGCAGGTGCTCTAGGTGATCCTCCCAAGTGGGACTGAAGACTGCAATATCGTCCAAGTACGCAGCCGCGTACCCTTCAAGTCCCTCAAGCAGCGTATTGACCATCCGTTGAAAAGTGGCAGGGGCATTCTTCATGCCGAATGGCATCACTGTGGACTCGTACAGTCCAAAAGGGGTGATAAAGGCAGAGTGTTCCCTTGCCGCGGGGGTCAGAGGAATCTGCCAGTACCCCCGGCTCAGATCCATGATGGTCAGGTACTTAGCCCCGGCCATCCGATCGAGCAGGTCATCGATGCGTGGTATGGGGAACGCATCGGTGGCCGTTA
Source organism: Phyllobates terribilis (assembly GCF_046119375.1). NCBI lineage: Eukaryota > Metazoa > Chordata > Amphibia > Anura > Dendrobatidae > Phyllobates > Phyllobates terribilis. Next base: position 311,110,803 of record NW_027362772.1, read on the forward strand.
CAGCGTTGAGCCCCCGGTAGTCCACGCAGAACCGTGTAGTTCGGTCCTTCTTTGGTACGAGGACTACAGGCGAGGCCCACACGCTGCTGGATGCCTGGATCACCCCCAGCTTCAGCATCTCGTCTATCTCTTGGCGCATGTTTCCCTGCACCTCGAAAGAGACCCGATATGCTGAACGCCGGATCGGCGGGTGATCGCCAGTGTCCACGTCGTGGACAGCCATCTCAGTCCTTCCGGGCAGGCTGCTGAACAGCCCCCGGAAGGGGTGCAGGGTGGTCCCCAGCTGGGACCGTTGGTCCTCCGTGAGCTGGTGGCCAACCCCCACATCCTCGATGGACCCACCCGCCTTGGCTTGGGTGAGCAGATCCAGGAGGGTTTCTACCTCTCCTTCCTCGGGAAGGTTGCACACTGGGTGGGCAGTCGCTTCCCGCTCATGATGAGCCTTCATCATGTTCACGTGGAAGGTCTTCCTCCTTCCACGGGCGTGATCCAGGGTGACCAGATAGGTGACGGCGTTGAGTTTCTGGTGCACGAAGTAGGGACCTTCCCAGGCTGCCTGAAGCTTGTTCTGTGGTACGGGGACCAGTACCCACACCTTTTGACCCACCTGGTAGGTCCTCTCACAAGCATTCTGGTCGTACCACCGCTTCTGGTCGGCCTGGGCCTGGGCCATATTGTCCTGCACCAGCTTTGCCAAGGCCATCATCCTGTCCCGGTGGCGCACGACATACTCGATGACCGACACCTCGGGGGTGGCCAAATCCCCTTCCCATGCTTCCTTCACCAGAGCCAGGGGGCCCCGTACCCGTCGCCCGTACAGGAGCTCAAAGGGGGAGAACCCCGTTGAGGCCTGCGGAACCTCCCGGTAAGCAAATAGGAGGTGTGGGAGGTAACGCTCCCAGTCTCTCCCGTGGGAGTCGACCAACATCTTAAGCATCTGCTTTAAGGTGCCATTGAACCGCTCACACAGGCCATTAGTCTGTGGGTGATACGGGCTGGCCACCAGATGTTGCACCTGCATTTGCTTACAGAGGGACTCCATCAGCCGCGACATGAACTGGGTCCCTCGGTCGGTGAGCATTTCTTGGGGGAAACCCACTCTGGAGAAGATCTCCAGTAAGGCGGTAGCCACCTTGTCGGCCCGAATGGACGACAAAGCTACCGCTTCCGGGTACCGGGTGGCATAGTCCACTACCGTGAGTATGAAGCATTTCCCGGAGTGGCTGGGAGTGGACAGAGGTCCAATAAGATCCACAGCGACCCTCGAGAAAGGCTCTTCGATGATTGGCAGAGTTACCAGTGGGGCTTTGGGGCGCGGCCCCGCCTTCCCCACCCTCTGACAGGTGTCACACGAACGGCAGTAGGCACCCACCGCGGCTCCCATCCCAGGCCAGTAGAAATGCTGAGCTATCCTGGCCTTGGTTTTAGCGATCCCTAGGTGTCCGGCCATCGGAATCTCGTGTGCGATCCGCAACAATTCCGCCCTGAACGGATAGGGTACCACTAACTGTCGGTCCCTGGGCCACGCCTCCGGTGAACCCTGCTGGACCGTTACCCGGTACAGCCGTCCCTGGTCCCACACCACCCGCTCGCAGTCTGACTCCATGGGAGGCTGTGCCGCCTGTTCCTTGAGAGCTTTCAGGCTGTCGTCTGCTTCCAACGCAGCCTGAAATTCCTGACTTGATGTGGCCAGAATCGACGAAACTGCCACATCCTCTGTCAGCCCCTCCGGGCATGTCACCTGGCCGCTGTCTGACCCGGCAGACACTTGGTCAGAAGTGGGGAAGCCGTCGGACCTCTGCAAGGCTCCTTGGGCTCCGGCGCTCCCACTCCTGGTGACAGCGGCTATGACCGCTGTGACCGTGGGTAGTGCCTGCTTCCCCTCTGTTTCTGACCAAGCCGCCCGATCAGGCAGGCTTCCTAGGCCTTTGGACATCTCGGATGTGGGGAACTCCTGCCCTGGGGTCTTACCTGGCGGCTCCTCTCTTGGGACACCCCCACCTCCCATGGCCTGTTCCTCCCCCTGCAGTGGGCCTATACTCAGCAGCCTGGATACCCCTGGGAGCCCTACACTGCCGGTAGCTGCCCCCCTCTCCATCCCTGAGCTTCCCTCTACAGAATCCTGCCCGCCCCCTCCCTCACCGGAGGACAAGAGGTCACGGCACGCCGGCTGAGCACCTCTGCGGGCATCCCCACACTCCCCACCTGCTTTCACTAACCCTGTTTGTGTTGTGTCTGTGCAGGTGTTACCCTCAGGTTTCACTCCCTCCTCCTCAGCAGGACACACACTACATACAACATGGTTGGCATTAGCAGCAGACAAATCAATACACTCTTGGGGGGCCGAACTTGGGGGTTCAGAGGGTACATACTGCGATACTAGACGCCCCAAGTCGGTCCCTAATAAAACATTTGCGGGAATATTTGGCGTTACTCCCACCTCCCGCATCCCCCTTCCGGCACCCCAGTCCAAATACACCATGGCAACGGGAAGTGCCGGCTCCACGCCTCCAACCCCGGAGACGGAAAGAGTCTTTCCTGGTACCAAGTCCTGGGGGGACACCACCTCAGGCCGTACCAGTGTTCGTTCAGCGCCCGTGTCCCGCAGTCCCATGACCGCAGAACGGCCTATGGTGACGGGTTGGATGTTGTCCAGGGACCTACCACCACCCCCTCCCACACACAAAACATTGGGCGCTCTCTGGGACTGGGATGGGGTCTTTTGGCGCTGGGGACACTCAGCCCTAAAGTGTCCTGGTTTGTTGCATAGATGACAACGTCTTACGTCTGGTCCTTGCCTGGAGAGGGCAACAGGGGGATACACCCCTTGTGTTCTAGGGGCCGGGGAAACAGGGGCATGACTGGGCTTACCCCCTCTCCAGGTGCTGCTGGCAGTCTTCTTCAGCTCAGGCGCCCTGTTATTGGCATACTCGTCTGCCAGGGCGGCTGTAGCAGAAGCCCCTGTTGGTTTTCGGTCACGGAGGAACTGTCGGAGGTCCTCTGGGCAGTTCCACAAAAACTGCTCCGTGACGAACAGTTCCTGGACCTCCTGGCGGGTAGTAAGCGCTAGACCCGAGGTCCAGTGCTCTGCGGCTCTCAACAGCGCCCGCATATGATCGGTCCAGGTGTCCTTGGGGCCACGCAGCAGGCTCCGGAACTTCTGGCGGTACGACTCGGGAGTGAGGTTGTACTGCCGGATCAGGGCCCGCTTGATGCAGTCGTAGTTCTGTACCTCCCCGGCAGGTAAGTCCCCCAAGGCATCCAGGGACTTACCCCTCAAACGGGGGGTCAGGTATCTGGCCCACTGATCCCGGGCCAGATGGTGCTGAAGACAGGTCCGTTCAAATGCCACCAGAAAGGAGTCCAGGTCCCCATCCTTCTCCAGTAGAGGGAAGTCCTCAGCTCGGACTTTGGACGACTTGGTCTCCTGATGGGTTGGTTGCTCTAGCGGAAGCCCCCGCTGGGCCAGGTCCAGTTGGTGCTGGCGCTCCGCAGCTCGCTCTGCACGCTCCGCAGCCTCCCGGCGCTCTGCAGCTTCACGCTCCGCAGCCTCCCGGCGCTCTGCAGCTTCGCGCTCCTCCTCCGCTGCCTTCTCTGATGCTGCCAGGAGGGTTTTGTAGACGGCATCGCCATGAGACTGGAGACTTGCCATAGCCGCTTGTAAAAGGGCTTGTGATCTGGACAGGCTGGGCTGGGTAGGTGGTGGGCAGCCCACTGCGGGACCGTATACTGGGGACTGGCTCCCTGAGGTGCCCGGGCTGGACTCCTCCTCGCCATGAGTAACAATGTCCTCCCCTCCTGCCACACGGACCGTAGCATTAGCCTCCTGCAGGGTCTTGCTCCTGGTGCCGTCTGCCATCTTGGTAACCGACACCGCTGCAACCCTGAGTTTGCACACACCTTGTTATACTTTTAGCCTGACCGTCTAACGTTGGGCTGACCTTAAGACTCCAGCAGTGGAAGTTACCACTGGCAGTCTTTAGTGCCTGGGAGTAGGGGTCCCACAACACTATTATTCTGCAATCCCACCGCTCTGCCACCAATGTGATGAAAGCCGGCCGGTGGGTGCAGCTCTCTGGCGCCCCCTTACCTCTCAGGTCAGTCAAGGTACTGCACCTAGAGAAAGTAGTGCCAGGAAGCTGCAACCAGCGCAGGGAACACGGTAGTGTGTTATCCCTTCAACGTCACTACACAGCACAACTCGCTAGCGCCCTCTTAGCCTCAGGTCAGTCAAGGAACTGCACCTAGGATAAGCGGTCGCCAGGGAGACTGTCCTGTAACCTACTGGGTATCGGGGCCCTCTGTAGTGAGGGCGGTATATATATCTTCCTTGGCCGCGCCAGGAATATATATATCTGAACCTCCGACCGTCACTACCAGCCTTCCCCAATCCCCAGTTGGTATGCTGCCACCAGTCCCTATTTTAGATATACGCCCAGTCCGTGAATGGGCCTATATCGGGTCAGGAACCAACCCTGGGTAGCGTTTTTGGCTTGAGCCGAGCTCACACGGACGTGCGTTCGTTATGCAGAATAAAAGGCGGGCCCACAATTACTTGAGGTAATTGATTATAATAATACACTAGATACACGATATACAACTAAATATACACAGGTATAAGGTCAGGCTAAACTATACAACAATGGAATACAACACACAGAATCACCACAGCATATCAGTTACCGGTTTCTTGATTTTCTTGTGACGCAGGGAGAGGATTCTGCGGTCGCAGGCACGGTTCTTTGTTACAGGCTGAGGCCTACCACCGCATGGTCAAACTGCTCCTCCCCTTGGTGGCCTCAGCTGGTGCTCAGATGTTCAGCACACCACTCTTGGGTCAAGACTGACTTGTCTCTTGTCTGTCCTGCTATCTTACCTGCCCCGTCCCGCCCACTGCTGGTGAGGTCAGCTGGCTCAGTCTCCACCCTCAGGTCTAACTTCGATCAGAAGCCCAAATTCTATGGAACCCAATAACTTCTTCTGGGATGGTCTCATGATACCCCCAGGGGTTCCCATGGATTCGGGCCGCCGTAACCGACCTTTTGATATCAATTATGATACCATACGGTCCTCAGGAATGGCTCCGCGCTATATCTTGGCTTCCAGAGCACGTACAAACGTCTACCGCGGAGGCTTGTGTGCGCAATGGCTCCGGGACGCCGTGATATTTTTTTATTGGCCCATCCCACGCAACATGCGTGTACTATTCATGTTTCTATATCTTATGCCTCCATGCTTGTGACAGACAAAGAAACTAGTCCTATGGGACAAATGGTCAGGTACAGATAGACGAAGCACCCCCCCCTGCTGGCTGTGTTTCCTCTCGAAGTCTTTGAAGCTCCTAGCATTCAAGTGTTAAGTAGGCTTCTTATCTTACAGGAGCCTGGATGGGGGGAAACTATCTAGTTGACGTTTTAACAGAAGGTCCCAAGGGTGGGTGCTGCTGAAGTGTGGCCATCCCTGGATATGATTTATCATTACCAAGATGGCGGCTACAGGTTCATCACAATATTCTTGTACATAGGAGCAGTATTATAGTAGTTATATTCTTGTACATAGGAGCAGTATTATAGTAGTTATATTCTTGTGCATAGGGGGCAGAATTATAGTAGTTATATTCTTGTACATAGGAGCAGTATTATAGTAGTTATATTCTTGTACATAGGAGCAGTATTATAGTAGTTATATTCTTGTACATAGGAGCAGTACTATAGTAGTTATATTCTTGTACATAGAAGCAGTATTATAGTAGTTATATTCTTGTACATAGGGGCAGTATTATAGTAGTTATATTATTGTACATAGGGGGCAGTATTATAGTAGTTATATTCTTGTACATAGGGAGCAGTATTATAGTAGTTATATTCTTGCCCACAGGAGCAATATTATAGTAGTTATATTCTTGTACATAGGGGCAGTATTATAGTAGTTATATTCTTGCACATAGGGGACAGAATTATAGTAGTTATATTCTTGTACATAGGAGCAGTATTATAGAAGTTATATTCTTGTACATAGGGGGCAGAATTATAGTAGTTATATTCTTATACATAGGAGCAGTATTATAGTAGTTATATTCTTGTACATAGGGGCAGTATTATAGTAGTTATATTCTTGTACATAGGGGACAGAATTATAGTAGTTATATTCTTGTACATAGGAGCAGTATTATAGTAATTATATTCTTGTACATAGGGGCAGTATTATAGTAGTTATATTCTTGTACTTAGGAGCAGTATTATAGTAGTTTTATTCTTGTACATAGGAGAAGTATTATACTAGTTATATTCTTGTACATAGGGGGCAGTATTATAGTAGTTATATTCTTGTACATAGGAGCAGTATTATAGTAGTTATATTCTTGTACATAGGGGGCAGTGTTATAGTAGTTATAATCTTGTACATAGGGGCAGTATTATAGTAGTTATATTCTTGTATATAGGGGCAGTATTATAGTAGTTACATTCTTGTACGTAGGGGGCAGTATTATAGCAGTTATATTCTTGTACATAGGAGCAGTATTATAGTACTTATATTCTTGTACATAGGGGGCAGTATTATAGTAGTTATATTCTTGTACATAGAAGTATTATCGTAGTTATATTCTTGTACATAGGGGGCAGTATTATAGTAGTTATATTCTTGTACATAGGAGCAGTATTATAGTAGTTATATTCTTGTACATAGGGGGCAGTATTATAGTAGTTATATTCTTGTACATAGAAATATTATCGTAGTTATATTCTTGTATATAGGGGGCAGTATTATAGTAGTTATATTCTTGTACATAGGAGAAGTATTATAGTAGTTATATTCTTGTACATAGGGGCAGTATTATAGTAGTTATATTCTTGTACATAGGAGCAGTATTATAGTAGATATATTCTTGTACATAGGAGCGGTATTATAGTGGTTATATTCTTGTACATAGGGGGCAGTATTATAGTAGTTATATTCTTGTATATAGGAGCAGTATTATAGTAGATATATTCTTGTACATAGGGGCAGTATTATAGTAGTTATATTCTTTTATATAGGGGGCAGTATTATAGTAGTTATATTCTTGTACATAGAAGTATTATAGTAGTTATATTATTGTACATAGGAGCAGTATTATAGTAGTTATATTCTTGTACATAGGAGAACTATTATAGTAGTTATATTCTTGTACATAGGGGCAGTATTATCGTCGTTATATTCTTGTACATAGGGGCAGTATTATAGTAGTTATATTCTTGTACATAGGGGCAGTATTATAGTAGTTATATTCTTGTACATAGGGAGCAGTATTATAGTAGTTATATTCTTGTATATAGGAGCAGTATTATAGTAGTTAGATTCTTGTACATAGGGGGCAGTATTATAGTAGTTATATTCTTGTACATAGGAGCAGTATTATAGTAGTTATATTCTTGTACATAGGGGGCAGAATTATAGTAGTTATATTCTTGTACATAGGAGCAGCATTATAGTAGTTATATTCTTGTACATAGGGGCAGTATTACAGTAATTATATTCTTGTACATAGGAGCAGTATTATAGTAGTTATATTCTTGTACATAGGAGCAGTATTATAGTAGTTATATTCTTGTGCATAGGGGGCAGAATTATAGTAGTTATATTCTTGTACATAGGAGCAGTATTATAGTAGTTATATTCTTGTACATAGGAGCAGTATTATAGTAGTTATATTCTTGTACATAGGAGCAGTATTATAGTAGTTATATTCTTGTACATAGAAGCAGTATTATAGTAGTTATATTCTTGTACATAGGGGCAGTATTATAGTAGTTATATTATTGTACATAGGGGGCAGTATTATAGTAGTTATATTCTTGTACATAGGGAGCAGTATTATAGTAGTTATATTCTTGCCCACAGGAGCAATATTATAGTAGTTATATTCTTGTACATAGGGGCAGTATTATAGTAGTTATATTCTTGCACATAGGGGACAGAATTATAGTAGTTATATTCTTGTACATAGGAGCAGTATTATAGAAGTTATATTCTTGTACATAGGGGGCAGAATTATAGTAGTTATATTCTTATACATAGGAGCAGTATTATAGTAGTTATATTCTTGTACATAGGGGCAGTATTATAGTAGTTATATTCTTGTACATAGGGGACAGAATTATAGTAGTTATATTCTTGTACATAGGAGCAGTATTATAGTAATTATATTCTTGTACATAGGGGCAGTATTATAGTAGTTATATTCTTGTACTTAGGAGCAGTATTATAGTAGTTTTATTCTTGTACATAGGAGAAGTATTATACTAGTTATATTCTTGTACATAGGGGGCAGTATTATAGTAGTTATATTCTTGTACATAGGAGCAGTATTATAGTAGTTATATTCTTGTACATAGGGGGCAGTGTTATAGTAGTTATAATCTTGTACATAGGGGCAGTATTATAGTAGTTATATTCTTGTATATAGGGGCAGTATTATAGTAGTTACATTCTTGTACGTAGGGGGCAGTATTATAGCAGTTATATTCTTGTACATAGGAGCAGTATTATAGTAGTTATATTCTTGTACGTAGGGGGCAGTATTATAGTAGTTATATTCTTGTACATAGGGGCAGTATTATAGTAGTTATATTCTTGTATATAGGGGCAGTATTATAGTAGTTATATTCTCGTACATAGGGGGCAGTATTAAAGTAGCTCAATTCTTGTACATAGGGGGCAGTATTATAGTACTTATATTCTTGTACATAGAAGTATTATAATAGTTATATTCTTGTACATAGGGAGCAGTATTATAATAGTTATATTCTTGTACATAGGAGCAGTATTATAGTACTTATATTCTTGTACATAGGGGGCAGTTTTATAGTAGTTATATTCTTGTACATAGGGGGCAGTATTATAGTATTATATTCTTCTACGTAGGAGCAGTGTTATAGTAGGTAAATTCTTGTACATAGGGGCAGTATTATATTAGTTATATTCTTGTACATATGAGAAGTATTATAATAGTTATATTCTTGTACATAGGGAGCAGTATTATAGTAGTTATATTCTTGTACATAGGAGCAGTATTATAGTACTTATATTCTTGTACATAGGGGGCAGTATTATAGTAGTTATATTCTTGTACATAGAAGTATTATCGTAGTTATATTCTTGTACATAGGGGGCAGTATTATAGTAGTTATATTCTTGTACATAGGAGCAGTATTATAGTAGTTATATTCTTGTACATAGGGGGCAGTGTTATAGTAGTTATATTCTTGTACATAGAAATATTATCGTAGTTATATTCTTGTATATAGGGGGCAGTATTATAGTAGTTATATTCTTGTACATAGGAGAAGTATTATAGTAGTTATATTCTTGTACATAGGGGCAGTATTATAGTAGTTATATTCTTGTACATAGGAGCAGTATTATAGTAGATATATTCTTGGACATAGGAGCGGTATTATAGTGGTTATATTCTTGTACATAGGGGGCAGTATTATAGTAGTTATATTCTTGTATATAGGAGCAGTATTATAGTAGTTATATTCTTGTACATAGGGGCAGTATTATAGTAGTTATATTCTTTTATATAGCGGGCAGTATTATAGTAGCTATATTCTTGTACATAGAAGTATTATAGTAGTTATATTATTGTACATAGGAGCAGTATTATAGTAGTTATATTCTTGTACATAGGAGAACTATTATAGTAGTTATATTCTTGTACATAGGGGCAGTATTATCGTCGTTATATTCTTGTACATAGGGAGCAGTATTATAGTAGTTACAGTTATATGAAATAGTTTGGGCACCCCTATTAATCTTAAGCTTAATGTTTTATAAAAATTGGTGTTTTTGCAACAGCTATTTCAGTTTGATATATGTAATAACTGTTGGACACAGTAATGTTTCTGCCTTGAAATGAGGTTTATTGTACTAACAGAAAATGTGCAATCTGCATTCAAACAAAATTTGACAGGTGCATAAGTATGGGCACCCTTATCATTTTCTTGTTTTAAATACTCCTACCTACTTTTTGCTGACTTACTAAAGCACTTTTTTTGGTTTTGTAACCTCATTGAGCTTTGAACTTCATAGCCAGGTGTCTGCAATCATGAGAAAAGCTACTTAAAGTGGCCACTTGCAAGTTGTTCTCCTGTTTGAATCTCCTCTGAAGAGTGGCATCATGGGCTCCTCAAAACAACTGTCAAATGATCTGAAAACAAAGATTATTCAACATAGTTGTTCAGGGGAAGGATACAAAAAGCTGTCTCAGAGATTTAACCTGTCAGTTTCCACTGTGAGGAACATAGTAAGGAAATGGAAGAACACAGGGACAGTTTTTGTTAAGGCCAGAAGTGGCAGGCCAAGAAAAACATCAGAAAGGCAGAGAAGAAGAATGGTGAGATCAGTCAAGGACAATCCTCAGACCACCTCCAGAGAGCTGCAGCATCAACTTGCTGCAGATGGTGTCACTGTGCATCGGTCAACTATACAATGCACTTTGCACAAGGAGAAGTTGTATGGGAGAGTGATGCGAAAGAAGCCGTTTCTGCAAGCACGCCACAAACAGAGTCGGCTGAGGTATGCAAAAGCACATTTGCAGAAGCCAATTTCTTTTTGGAAGAAGGTCCTGTGGACTGGTGAAACCAAGATTGAGTTGTTTGGTCATACGAAAAGGCGTTATGCATGGCGGCAAAAAACACAGCATTCCAAGAAAAACAATTGCTACCCACAGTAAAATTTGGTGGAGGTTCCATCATGCTTTGGGGCTGTGTGGCCAATGCCGGCACCGGGAATCTTGTTAAAGTTGAGAGACGCATGGATTCCACTCAGTATCAGCAGATTCTTGACAATAATGTTCAAGAATCAGTGATAAAGTTGAAGTTACGCAGGGGATGGATCTTTCAGCAAGACAATGATCCAAAACACCGCTCCAAATCTACTCAGGCATTCATGCAGAGGAACAATTACAAAGTTCTGGAATGGCCATCCCAGTCCCCAGACCTGAATATCATTGAACATCTGTGGGATCATTTGAAGAGGGCTGTCCATGCTCGGCGACCATCAAACTTTACTGAACTGGAATTGTTTTGTAAAGAGGAATGGTCAAAAATACCTTCATCCAGGATCCAGGAACTCATTAAAAGCTACAGGAAGCGACTAGAGGCTGTTATTTTTGCAAAAGGAGGATCTACTAAATATTAATGTCACTTTTCTGGTGAGGTGCCCATACTTATGCACCTGTCAAATTTTGTTTGAATGCAGATTGCACATTTTCTGTTAGTACAATAAACCTCATTTCAAGGCAGAAACATTACTGTGTCCAACAGTTATTACATATATCAAACTGAAATAGCTGTTGCAAAAACACCAATTTTTATAAAACATTAAGCTTAAGATTAATAGGGGTGCCCAAACTTTTTCATATAACTGTATATTCTTGTATATAGGAGCAGTATTATAGTAGTTAGATTCTTGTACATAGGGGGCAGTATTATAGTAGTTATATTCTTGTACATAGGGAGCAGTATTATAGTAGTTATATTCTTGTACATAGGGGCAGTATTATAGTAGTTATATTCTTGTACATAGGAGCAGTATTATAGTAGTTATATTCTTGTACATAGGGGGCAGAATTATAGTAGTTATATTCTTGTACATAGGAGCAGCATTATAGTAGTTATATTCTTGTACATAGGGGCAGAATTATAGTAGTTATATTCTTGTACATAGGGGACAGAATTATAGTAGTTATATTCTTGTACATAGGAGCAGTATTATAGTAATTATATTCTTGTACATAGGGGCAGTATTACAGTAATTATATTCTTGTACATAGGAGCAGTATTATAGTAGTTATATTCTTGTACATAGGAGCAGTATTATAGTAGTTATATTCTTGTGCATAGGGGGCAGAATTATAGTAGTTATATTCTTGTACATAGGAGCAGTATTATAGTAGTTATATTCTTGTACATAGGAGCAGTATTATAGTAGTTATATTCTTGTACATAGGAGCAGTATTATAGTAGTTATATTCTTGTACATAGAAGCAGTATTATAGTAGTTATATTCTTGTACATAGGGGCAGTATTATAGTAGTTATATTATTGTACATAGGGGGCAGTATTATAGTAGTTATATTCTTGTACATAGGGAGCAGTATTATAGTAGTTATATTCTTGTCCACAGGAGCAATATTATAGTAGTTATATTCTTGTACATAGGGGCAGTATTATAGTAGTTATATTCTTGCACATAGGGGACAGAATTATAGTAGTTATATTCTTGTACATAGGAGCAGTATTATAGAAGTTATATTCTTGTACATAGGGGGCAGAATTATAGTAGTTATATTCTTATACATAGGAGCAGTATTATAGTAGTTATATTCTTGTACATAGGGGCAGTATTATAGTAGTTATATTCTTGTACATAGGGGCAGTATTATAGTAGTTATATTCTTGTACATAGGGGCAGTATTATAGTAGTTATATTCTTGTACTTAGGAGCAGTATTATAGTAGTTTTATTCTTGTACATAGGAGAAGTATTATAGTATTTATATTCTTGTACATAGGAGCAGTATTATAGAAGTTATATTCTTGTACATAGGGGGCAGAATTATAGTAGTTATATTCTTATACATAGGAGCAGTATTATAGTAGTTATATTCTTGTACATAGGGGCAGTATTATAGTAGTTATATTCTTGTACATAGGGGCAGTATTATAGTAGTTATATTCTTGTACATAGGGGCAGTATTATAGTAGTTATATTCTTGTACTTAGGAGCAGTATTATAGTAGTTTTATTCTTGTACATAGGAGAAGTATTATAGTATTTATATTCTTGTACATAGGAGCAGTATTATACTAGTTATATTCTTGTACATAGGGGGCAGTATTATAGTAGTTATATTCTTGTACATAGGAGCAGTATTATAGTAGTTATATTCTTGTACATAGGGGGCAGTGTTATAGTAGTTATAATCTTGTACATAGGGGCAGTATTATATTAGTTATATTCTTGTATATAGGGGCAGTATTATAGTAGTTACATTCTTGTACGTAGGGGGCAGTATTATAGTAGTTATATTCTTGTACATAGGGGCAGTATTATAGTAGTTATATTCTTGTATATAGGGGCAGTATTATAGTAGTTATATTCTCGTACATAGGGGGCAGTATTAAAGTAGCTCAATTCTTGTACATAGGGGGCAGTATTATAGTACTTATATTCTTGTACATAGAAGTATTATAATAGTTATATTCTTGTACATAGGGAGCAGTATTATAATAGTTATATTCTTGTACATAGGAGCAGTATTATAGTACTTATATTCTTCTACGTAGGAGCAGTATTATAGTAGGTAAATTCTTGTACATAGGGGCAGTATTATATTAGTTATATTCTTGTACATATGAGAAGTATTATAATAGTTATATTCTTGTACATAGGGAGCAGTATTATAGTAGTTATATTCTTGTACATAGGAGCAGTATTATAGTACTTATATTCTTGTACATAGGGGGCAGTATTATAGTAGTTATATTCTTGTACATAGAAGTATTATCGTAGTTATATTCTTGTACATAGGGGGCAGTATTATAGTAGTTATATTCTTGTACATAGGAGCAGTATTATAGTAGTTATATTCTTGTACATAGGGGGCAGTATTATAGTAGTTATATTCTTGTGCATAGAAATATTATCGTAGTTATATTCTTGTATATAGGGGGCAGTATTATAGTAGTTATATTCTTGTACATAGGAGAAGTATTATAGTAGTTATATTCTTGTACATAGGGGCAGTATTATAGTAGTTATATTCTTGTACATAGGAGCAGTATTATAGTAGTTATATTCTTGTACATAGGGGCAGTATTATAGTAGATATATTCTTGTACATAGGAGCGGTATTATAGTGGTTATATTCTTGTACATAGGGGGCAGTATTATAGTAGTTATATTCTTGTATATAGGAGCAGTATTATAGTAGTTATATTCTTGTACATAGGGGCAGTATTATAGTAGTTATATTCTTTTATATAGGGGGCAGTATTATAGTAGTTATATTCTTGTACATAGAAGTATTATAGTAGTTATATTATTGTACATAGGAGCAGTATTATAGTAGTTATATTCTTGTACATAGGGAGCAGTATTATAGTAGTTATATTCTTGTACATAGGGGCAGTATTATAGTAGTTATATTCTTGTACATAGGGGGCAGTATTATAGTAGTTATATTCTTGTACATAGGGGCAGTATTATGGTAGTTATATTCTTGTACATAGGGGCAGTATGATAGTAGTTATATTCTTGTACATAGGGGGGCAGTATTATGGTAGTTATATTCTTGTACATAGGGGGCAGTATTATAGTAGCTCAATTCTTGTACATAGGGGGCAGTATGATAGTAGTTATATTCTTATACATAGGGGGGCAGTATTATAGTAGTTATATTCTTGTACATAGGAGCAGTATTATAGTAGTCATATTCTTGTACATAGGGGCAGTATTATAGTAGCTCAATTCTTGTACATAGGGGGACGTATTAGAGTAGTTATATTCTTGTACATAGGCAGCAGCATTATAGTAGTTATATTCTTTTACATAGGGGCAGTATTATAGTAGTTATATTCTTGTACATAGGGAGCAGTATTATAGTAATTATATTCTTGCACATAGGAGCAGTATTATAGTAGTAAAATTCTTGTACATAGGGGCAGTATTATAGTAGTTATATTCTTGTACATAGGAGCAGTATTATAGTGGTTATATTCTTGTACATAGGGGTAGTATTATAGTAGTTATATTCTGTACATAGGGGCAGTATTATAGTAGTTATATTCTTGTACATAGGGGCAGTATTATAGTAGTTATATTCTTGTACATAGGAGCAGTATTATAGTAGTTATATTCTTGTACATAGGGGCAGTATTATAGTAGATATATTCTTGTACATAGGAGCGGTATTATAGTGGTTATATTCTTGTACATAGGGGGCAGTATTATAGTAGTTATATTCTTGTATATAGGAGCAGTATTATAGTAGTTATATTCTTGTACATAGGGGCAGTATTATAGTAGTTATATTCTTTTATATAGGGGGCAGTATTATAGTAGTTATATTCTTGTACATAGAAGTATTATAGTAGTTATATTATTGTACATAGGAGCAGTATTATAGTAGTTATATTCTTGTACATAGGAGAACTATTATAGTAGTTATATTCTTGTACATAGGGGCAGTATTATCGTAGTTATATTCTTGTACATAGGGGCAGTATTATAGTAGTTATATTCTTTTATATAGGGGGCAGTATTATAGTAGTTATATTCTTGTACATAGAAGTATTATAGTAGTTATATTATTGTACATAGGAGCAGTATTATAGTAGTTATATTCTTGTACATAGGAGAACTATTATAGTAGTTATATTCTTGTACATAGGGGCAATATTATCGTAGTTATATTCTTGTACATAGGGGCAGTATTATAGTAGTTATATTCTTTTATATAGGGGGCAGTATTATAGTAGTTATATTCTTGTACATAGAAGTATTATAGTAGTTATATTATTGTATATAGGAGCAGTATTATAGTAGTTATATTCTTGTACATAGGAGAACTATTATAGTAGTTATATTCTTGTACATAGGGGCAGTATTATCGTAGTTATATTCTTGTACATAGGGGCAGTATTATAGTAGTTATATTCTTGTATATAGGGGCAGTATTATAGTAGTTATATTCTTGTACATAGGGAGCAGTATTATAGTAGTTATATTGTTGTACATAGGAGCAGTATTATAGTAGTTATATTCTTGTACATAGGGAGCAGTATTATAGTAGTTATATTCTTGTACATAGGGGGCAGTATTATAGTAGTTATATTCTTGTACATAGGGTCAGTATTATCTATATATATAATCGTCTTATCCCGTCTGTCTGTCTGTCTTTCTGTCTGTCTGTCTATCTGTCCAGGAAATCCCGCATCGCAGATTGGTCAGGCAGCGGCCAATCAGCAACGCGGGATTTCAGAAAAAAGATGGCAGTCGTTAGCGGCTCATCTGCGGGACGGAGCTCAGCGGCGATGCAGCCGGGAGATGACCGGCGCAAGGCGCTCATCTCCCGGCCGCTAGCAGCAGAAGTATCCCGACCGCCGGCGCCGCTGACCTCCATGCGGCTAGGGTGTGAAGGGAGGACAGGGGAGCGGCGCTGCGGGTCGGGATACTTCTGCTGCGAGAAGCCGCTCATCTCCCGGCTTCTTGCAGCGGAAGTAGCCGCACAGGCAGCGGCGCTCCCCGGTCTTCACCAATACAATTCCGCACCCCGGTCTTCACCAATATGATTCGCTGATTGGTCGCGGTCTCCGCCCACGACCAATCAGTGATCTTGGCGCAAAACTTAAACATCGCTGTGCTGATTGGTCACGGCCGCTGCCCACGACCAATCACCGATTTGGGCGCCACATTTAAATAGCGGCCGCGACCAATCACCGATCTTGGCGCCACATTTAAACACTGCTGTGTTGATTGGTCGCGGACGCTGCCCGCGACCAATCAGCGATTTTGGCGCCACATTTAAACCCCGCTCTGCAGATTGGTTGCGGCTGGAGTCCGCGACCAATCAGCGAGACTGGCACCAAATTTAAACAACGCTCTGCTGATTGGTCGCGGACGCCAGCCGCGACCAATTAGCGAGATTGCCGCCAAATTGAAACCCCGCTCTGCTGATTGGTCGCGACCGCCATCCGCGACCAATCAGCGATTTTGGTGCCAAATGTAAACCCCGCTCTGCTGATTGGTCGCGATCTCCGGCCGCAACCAATCAGAATTATTGGCGCCAAATTTAAACCCCGCTCTGCTGATTGGTCGCGATGGCCGGCCGAGACCAATCAGCGATTTTGGCGCCAAATTTAAACACCGCTCTGCTGATTAGTCGCGGTCGCCGGCCGCGACCATTCAGCAGTATTGGCGCCAAATTTAAACCTTGCTCTGCTGATTAGTCGCAACCACCGGCCGTGACCAATCAGCGATATTGGCGCCAAATTTAAACACCGCTTCGCTGATTGGTCGCGATTGCCGTCCGCGACTAATCAGCATTATTGGCGCCAAATTTAAAACCGCTTTACTGATTTGTCGCAGTGGCTGGCCGCGACCAATCGGCGATATTGGCGCAAAATTTAAACACCGCTCTGCTGATTGGTCGCGGTTACCGGTCGCGAATAATCAGCATTATTGGCGCCAAATTTAAACACCACTCTGCTGATTGGTCGCGGCCGTGACCAATCACCATTATTGGCGCCAAATTTAAACACCGCTCTGCTGATTAGTCGCGACCGCCTGCCGTGACCAATCTGCGACATAGGCGCCAAATTTTAACACCGCTTTGCTGATTGGTCACGGTTTCCGGCCTCGACCAATCAGCGATTTTGGCGCCAAATTTAAACACCGCTCTGCTGATTGCGCCCGGTCGGCCGCATACCTATTCTAGAACACCCGATGCATTAGAATCGGGCCACCATCTAGTAGTAGTTATATTCTTGTACATAGGAGCAGTATTATAATACTTATATTCTTGTACATAGGAGCAGTAATATAGTAGTTATATTCTTGTACATAGGGGCAGTATTATAGTAGTTATATTCTTGTACATAGGGAGCAGTATTATAGTAGTTATATTCTTGTACATAGGAGCAGTATTATAGTAGTTATATTCTTGTACATAGTTTACAGTATTATAGTAGTTATATTCTTGTACATAGGGGCAGTATTATAATAGTTATATTCTTGTACATAGGGGGCAGTATTATAGTAGTTATATTCTTGTACATAGGAGCAGTATTATAGTAGTTATATTCTTGTACATAGGGGCAGTATTATAGTAGTTATATTCTTGTACATAGGGGGCAGTATTATAGTAGTTATATTCTTGTACATAGGAGCAGTATTATAGTAGTTGTATTCTTGTACATAGGGAGCAGTATTATAGTAGTTATATTCTTGTACATAGGGGGCAGTATTATAGTAGTTATATTCTTGTACATAGGGAGCAGTATTATAGTAGTTATATTCTTGTACATAGGGGCAGTATTATAGTAGCTCAATTCTTGTATATAGGGGGCTGTATGATAGTAGTTATATTCTTGTACATAGGGGCAGTATTATAGTAGTTATATTCTTGTACATAGGGGGCAGTATTATAGTAGTTATATTCTTGTACATAGGGGCAGTATTATGGTAGTTATATTCTTGTACATAGGGGCAGTATGATAGTAGTTATATTCTTGTACATAGGGGGGCAGTATTATGGTAGTTATATTCTTGTACATAGGGGGCAGTATTATAGTAGCTCAATTCTTGTACATAGGGGGCAGTATGATAGTAGTTATATTCTTATACATAGGGGGGCAGTATTATAGTAGTTATATTCTTGTACATAGGAGCAGTATTATAGTAGTCATATTCTTGTACATAGGGGCAGTATTATAGTAGCTCAATTCTTGTACATAGGGGGACATATTAGAGTAGTTATATTCTTGTACATAGGCAGCAGCATTATAGTAGTTATATTCTTTTACATAGGGGCAGTATTATAGTAGTTATATTCTTGTACATAGGGAGCAGTATTATAGTAATTATATTCTTGCACATAGGAGCAGTATTATAGTAGTAAAATTCTTGTACATAGGGGCAGTATTATAGTAGTTATATTCTTGTACATAGGAGCAGTATTATAGTGGTTATATTCTTGTACATAGGGGTAGTATTATAGTAGTTATATTCTGTACATAGGGGCAGTATTATAGTAGTTATATTCTTGTACATAGGGGCAGTATTATAATAGTTATATTCTTGTACATAGGGGGCAGTATTATAGTAGTTATATTATTGTACATGGGGGCAGTATTCTAATAGTTATATTCTTGTACATAGGGGCAGTATTATAGTTGTTATATTCTTGTACATAGGGAGCAGTATTATAGTAGTTATATTCTTGTACATAGAGGGCAGTATTATAGTAGCGCAATTCTTGTACATAGGGGCAGTATTATAGTAGTTATATTCTTGTACATAGGGAGCAGTATTATAGTAGTTATATTCCTGTACATAGGGAGCAGTATTATAGTATTTATATTCTTGCACATAAGGGGCAGTATTATAGTAGTTATATTCTTGTACATAGGGTGCAGTATTATAGTATTTATATTCTTGTACATAGGAGCAGTATTATAGTAGTTATATTCTTGTACATAAGGAGCAGTATTATAGTAGCTCAATTCTTGTACATAGGGGGCAGTATTTTAGTAGTTATATTCTGTATATAAGGGCAGTATCATAGTTATTATATTGTTGTACATAGGGGCAGTATTATAGTAGTTATATTCTTTTACATAGGTGCAGTATTATAGTAGTTATATTCTTGTACATTGGGAGCAGTATTATAGTAGTTATATTCTTGTACATAGGGGCAGTAAGATAGTAGTTATATTCTTGTACATGGGGGGCAGTATTATAGTAGTTATATTCTTGTACATAGGGGGCAGTATTATGGTAGTTATATTCTTGTACATAGGGGAAGTATTATAGTAGTTATATTCTTGTACATAGGAGCAGTATTATAGCAGTTTTATTCTTGTACATAGTGGCATTATTATAGTAGTTATATTCTTGTACATAGGGGGCAGTATTATAGTAGTTATATTCGTGTACATAGGTGCAGTATTATAGTAGTTATATTTTTCTAAATAGGGGGCAGTATAATAGTAGTTATATTTTTTTATATAGGAGCAGTATTATAGTAGTTTTATTGTTGTACATAGGGGCAGTATTATGGTAGATATATTCTTGTACATAGGTGCAGTATTATAGTTGTTATATTCTTGTACATAGGGAGCAGTATTATAGTAGTTATATTCTTGTACATAGGGGGCAGTATTATAGTAGTTATATTCTTGTACATAGGGGCAGTATTATAGTAGTTATATTCTTGTACATAGGAGCAGTATTATAGTAGTTATATTATTGTACATAGGAGCAGTATTATAGTAGTTATATTATTGTACATGGGGGCAGTATTCTAATAGTTATATTCTTGTACATAGGGGCAGTATTATAGTAGTTATATTCTTGTATACAGGGGGCAGTATTATAGTAGTTATATTCTTGTACATAGGGGGCAGTATTATAGTAGTTATATTCTTGTACATAGGGGTAGTATTATAGTAGTTATATTCTTTCACATAAGGGGCAGTATTATAGTAGTTATATTCTTGTACATAGGGGCAGTATTATAGTAGTTATATTCTTGTTCATAGCGGCAGTATTATAGTAGTTATATTCCTGTACATAGGAGCAGCATTACAGTAGTTATATTCTTGTACATAGGGGCAGTATTATAGTAGCTCAATTCTTGTACATAGGGGCAGTATTATAGTAGTTATATTCTTGTACATAGGGGGCAGCATTATAGTAGTTATATTCTTGTACATAGGGGCAGTATTATAGTAGTTATATTCTTGTACATAGGGGCAGTATTATCGTAGCTATATTGTTATACATAGTGGGCAGTAATACAGTAGTTATATTCTTGTACATAGGGGCAGTATTATAGTAGTTATATTCTTGTACATAGGGGCAGTATTATAGTAGTTATATTCTTGTACATAGGGGGCAGTATTATAGTAGCTCAATTCTTGTACATAGGGGCAGTATTATAGTAGTTATATTCTTGTACATAGGGGGCAGTATTATAGTAGTTATATTCTTGCACATAGGGGCAGTATTATAGTAGTTATATTCTTGTACATAGGAGCAGTATTATAATAGTTATATTATTGTACATGGGGGCAGTATTATAGTAGTTATATTCTTGTACATAGGGGCAGTATTATAGGAGTTATATTCTTGTACATAGGAACAGTATTATAGTAGTTATATTCTTGTACATAGGGGGCAGTATTATAGTAGTTATATTCTTGTACATAGGGGGCAGTATTATAGTAGTTATATTCTTGTACATAGGAGCAGTATTATAGTAGTTATATTCTTGTATACAGGGGCAGTATAATAATACTTATATTCTGTACATAGGGGCAGTATTATAGTAGCTATATTCTTGTACATAGGGTCAGTATTATAATAGTTATATTATTGTACATGGGGGCAGTATTCTAATAGTTATATTCTTGTACATAGGGGCAGTATTATAGTTGTTATATTCTTGTACATAGGGAGCAGTATTATAGTAGTTATATTCTTGTACATAGGGAGTAGTATTATAGTAGCGCAATTCTTGTACATAGGGGCAGTATTATAGTAGTTATATTCTTGTATACAGGGGGCAGTATTATAGTAGTTATATTCTTGTACATAGGGGGCAGTATTATAGTAGTTATATTCTTGTACATAGGGGTAGTATTATAGTAGTTATATTCTTTCACATAAGGGGCAGTATTATAGTAGTTATATTCTTGTACATAGGGGCAGTATTATAGTAGTTATATTCTTGTTCATAGCGGCAGTAATATAGTAGTTATATTCGTATACATAGGAGCAGTATTACAGTAGTTATATTCTTGTACATAGGGGGTAGTATTATAGTAGCTCAATTCTTGTACAAAGGGGCAGTATTATAGTAGTTATATTCTTGTACATAGGGAGCAGTATTATAGTAGCTCAATTCTTGTACATAGGGGCAGTATTATAGTAGTTATATTCTTGTACATGGGGGCAGTATTATAGTAGTTATATTCATGTACATAGGGGCAGTATTATAGTAGTTCTATTCTTGTACATAGGGGCAGTATTATCGTAGCTATATTCTTATACATAGGGGGCAGTAATACAGTAGTTATATTCTTGTACATAGGGGCTGTATTATAGTAGTTATATTCTTGCACATAGGGGCAGTATTATAGTAGTTATATTCTTGTACATAGGGGCAGTATTATAGTAGCTCAATTCTTGTATATAGGGGCAGTATTATAGTAGTTATATTCTTGTACATAGGGGGCAGTATTATAGCAGCTATATTCTTGTACATAGGGGCAGTATTATAGTAGTTATATTCTTGTACATAGGAGCAGTATTATAGTAGTTATATTATTGTACATGGGGGCAGTATTATAGTAGTTATATTCTTGTACATAGGAGCAGTATTATAGTAGTTATATTCTTGTATACAGGGGCAGTATAATAGTACTTATATTCTGTACATAGGGGCAGTATTGTAGTAGTTACATTCTTGTACATAGGGGGCAGTATTATAGTAGTTATATTATTGTACATGGGGGCAGTATTCTAATAGTTATATTCTTGTGCATAGGGGCAGTATTATAGTTGTTATATTCTTGTAAATAGGGAGCAGTATTATAGTAGTTATATTCTTGTACATAGGGGGCAGTATTATAGTAGCGCAATTCTTGTACATAGGGGCAGTATTATAGTAGTTATATTCTTGTACATAGGAGCGGTATTATAGTAGTTATATTCTTGTACATAGGGGGCAGTATTATAGTAGTTATATTCTCGTATATAGGGGCAGTATTATAGTAGTTATATTCTCGTATATAGGGGCAGTATTATAGTAGTTATATTCTTGTACATAGGATAAGTATTATAGTAGTTATATTCTTGTACATAGGGGGCAGTATTATAGTAGTTATATTCTCGTATATAGGGGCAGTATTATAGTAGTTATATTCTTGTACATAGGAGCAGTATTATAGTAGTTATATTCTTGTACATAGGGGGCAGTATTATAGTAGTTATATTCTTGTACATAGGAGCAGTATTATAGTAGTTATATTCTTGTACATAGGGGCAGTATTATAGTAGTTATATTCTTGTATATAGGGGGGCAGTATTATAGTAGTTATATTCTTGCACATAGGGGGCAGTATTATAGTAGTTATATTCTTGTAGATAGGGAGCAGTATTATAGTAGTTATATTCTTGTACATAGGAGCAGTATTATAGTAGTTATATTCTTGTACATAGGGGCAGTATTATAGTAGTTATATTCTTGTACATAGGAGCAGTATTATAGTAGTTATATTCTTGTACATAGGGGGCAGTATTATAGTAGTTATATTCTTGTACATAGGGGCAGTATTATAGTAGTTATATTCTTGTACATAAGGGCAGTATTATAGTAGTTATATTCTTGTACATAGGAGCAGTATTATAGTAGTTATATTCTTGTACATAGGGACAGTATTATAGTAGTTATATTCTTGTAAATAGGGGGCAGTATTATAGTAGCTATATTCTTGTACTTAGGGGGCAGTATTATAGTAATCATATTCTTGTACTTAGGGGGCAGTATTATAGTAATCATATTCTTGTACATAGGAGCAGTATTATAGTAGTTATATTCTTGTACATAGGTGCAGCATTATAGTAGTTATATTCTTGTACATAGGGAGCAGTATTATAGTAGTTATATTCTTGTACATAGGAGCAGTATTATAGTAGTTATGTTCTTGTACATAGGGGCAGTATTATATTAGTTATATTCTTGTACATAGGAGCAGTATTATAGTAGTTATATGCTTGTACACAGGAGCAGTATTATAGTAGTTATATTCTTGTATATAGGGGGCAGTATTATAGTAGTTATATTCTTGTATATAGGGGGCAGTATTATAGTAGTTATATTCTTGTACATAGGGGCAGTATTATAGTAGTTATATTCTTGAACATAAGGGCAGTATTATAGTAGTTATATTCTTGTACATAGGAGCAGTATTATAGTAGTTATATTCTTGTACATAGGGGCAGTATTATAGGAGTTATATTCTTGTACATAGGGGCAGTATTATAGTAGTTATATTCTTGTACTTAGGGGCAGTATTATAGTAGTTATATTCTTGTACATAGGGGCAGTATTATAGTATTTATATTCTTGTACACAGGAGCAGTATTATAGTAGGTATATTCTTGTATATAGGGGGGCAGTTCTATAGTAGTTATATTCTTGTACATGGGTGGCAGTATTATAGTAGTTATATTCTTGTACATAGGAGTAGTATTATAGTAGTTATATTCTTGTACATAGGAGTAGTATTATAGTAGTTATATTCTTGTACATAGGAGCAGTATTATAGTAGTTATATTCTTGTACATAGGGGCAGTATTATAGTAGTTATATTCTTGTACATAGGGGGCAGTATTATAGTAGTTATATTCTTGTATATAGGGGGCAGTATTATAGTAGTTATATTCTTGTACATAGGAGCAGCATTATAGTAGTTATATTCTTCTACATAGGGGCAGTATTATAGTAGTTATATTCTTGTACATAGGGAGCAGCATTATAGTAGTTATATTCTTGTACATAGGAGCAGTATTATAGTAGTTTTGTTCTTGTACATAGGGGCAGTATTATAGCAGTTATATTCTTGTACATAGGAGCAGTGTTATAGTAGTTATATTCTTGTACAAAAGGGCAGTATTATAGTAGTTATATTCTTGTACATAGGAGCAGTATTATAGTAGTTATATTCTTGTACATAGGGGCAGTATTATAGTAGTTATATTCTTGTACATAGGGGCAGTATTATAGTAGTTATATTCTTGTACATAGGAGCAGTATTATAGTAGTTATATTCTTGTACTTAGGGGCAGTATTATAGTAGTTATATTCTTGTACATGGGACAGTATTATAGTAGTTATATTCTTGTACATAGGGGCAGTATTATAGTATTTATATTCTTGTACACAGGAGCAGTATTATAGTAGTTATATTCTTGTATATAGGGGGGCAGTATTATAGTAGTTATATTCTTGTACATGGGTGGCAGTATTATAGTAGTTATATTCTTGTACACAGGAGCAGTATTATAGCAGTTATATTCTTGTATTTAGGGGGGCAGTATTATAGTGGTTATATTCTTTACATAGGTGCAGTATTATAGTAGTTATATTCTTGTATATAGGGGGGCAGTATTATAGTAATTATATTCTTGTACATAGGGGGCAGTATTATAGTAGTTATATTCTTGTACATAGGGGCAGTATTATACTAGTTATATTCTTGCACATGGGGGCAGTATTATAGTAGTTATATTCTTGTACATAGGGGGCAGTATTATAGTAGCTCAATTCTTGTACATAGGGGCAGTATTATAGTAGTTATATTCATGTACATAGGGGGCAGTATTATAGTAGTTATATTCTTGTACATATGAGCAGTATTATTGTAGTTATATTCTTGTACATAGGGACAGAATTATAATAGTTATATTTTTGTACATGGGTGGCAGTATTATAGTAGTTATATTCTTGTACATAGGGGGCAGTATTATAGTAGTTATGTTCTTGTACATAGGAGCAGTATTATAGTAATTATATTCTTGTACATAGGGGCAGTATTATAGTAGTTATATTCTTGTACATAGGGGGCAGTATTATAGTATATTCTTGTACATAGGGGCCAGTATTATAGTAGTTATATTCTTGTACATAGGAGCAGTATTATAGTAGTTATATTCTTGTACATAGGAGCAGTATTATAGTAGTTATATTCTTGTACGTAGGAGCAGTATTATAGTATATTCTTGTACATAGGGGCCAGTATTATAGTAGTTATATTCTTGTGCATAGGAGCAGTATTATAGTAGTTATATTCTTGTACATGGGGGCAGTATTATAGTAGTTATATTCTGGTACATAGGGGGCAGTATTATAGTAGTTATATTCTTGTAGATAGGTGGCAGTATTATAGTAGTTATATTCTTGTACATAGGGGGCAGTATTATAGTAGTTATATTCTTGTACATAGGGGGCAGTATTATAGTAGTTATATTCTTGTACATAGGGGGCAGTATTATAGTAGTTATATTCTTGTACATAGAGGGCAGTATTATCGTAGTTATATTTTTGTACATAGGGGCAGTATTATAGTAGTTATATTCTTGTACATAGGAGCAGTATTTTAGTAGTTATATTCTTGTACATAGGGGCAGTATTATAGTAGTTATATTCTTGTACATAAGGGCAGTATTATAGTAGTTATATTCTTGTACATAAGTGCAGTATTATAGTAGTTATATTCTTTTACATAGGAGCAGTATTATAGTAGTTATATTCTTGTATATAGGGGGCAGTATTATAGTAGTTATATTCTTGTATATAGGGAGCAGTATTATAGTAATTATATTCTTGTACATAGGGGCAGCATTATAGTAGTTATATTCTTGTACATAGGAGCAGTATTATAGTAGTTATATTCTTATACATAGGGGCAGTATTATAGTAGTTATAATCTTGTACATAGGGGGCAGTATTATAGTAGTTATATTCTTGTACATGGGTGGCAGTATTATAATAGTTATATTCTTGTACATAGGGGGCAGTATTATAATAGTTATATTCTTGTACATAGGGGGCAGTATTATAGTAGTTATATTCTTGTACATAGGGCAGTATTATAGTAGTTATATTCTTGTACATAGAGGTCAGTATTATAGTAGTTATGTTTTTCACATAGGGGCAGTATGATAGTAGTTATATTCTTATACATAGGAGCAGTATTATAGTAGTTATATTCTTGTACATAGGAGCAGTATTATAGTAGTTATATTCTTGTATATAAGGGCAGTATTTTAGTAGTTATTTTCTTGTACATAAGGGCAGTATTATAGTAGTTATATTCTTTTACATAGGAGCAGTATTATAGTAGTTATATTCTTGTATATAGGGGGCAGTATTATAGTAGTTATATTCTTGTATATAGGGGGCAGTATTATAGTAGTCATATTCTTGTACATAGGGGCAGTATTATAGTAGTTATATTCTTGTACATAAGGGCAGTATTATAGTAGTTATATTCTTGAACATAGGAGCAGTATTATAGTAGTTATATTTTTGTACATAGGGGCAGTATTATAGTAGTTATACTCTTGTACATAGGGGCAGTATTATAGTAGTTATATTTTTGTACATAGGGGCAGTATTATAGTAGTTATATTCTTGTACATAGGGGCAGTATTATAGTAGATATATTCTTGTACATAGGGGCAGTATTATAGTAGTTGTATTCTTGTACATGGGACATTATTATAGTAGTTATATTCTTGTACATAGGAGCAGTATTATAGTAGTTATATGCTTGTACATAGGGGCAGTATTATAGTAGTTATATTCTTGTACATAGAGGGCAGTATTATAGTAGTTATATTCTTGTACATAGGAGCAGTATTATAGTAGTTATATGCTTGTACATAGGGGCAGTATTATAGTATTTATATTCTTGTACACAGGAGCACTATTATAGTAGTTATATTCTTGTATATAGGGGGCAGTATTATAGTAGTTATATTCTTGTACATGGGTGGCAGTATTATAGTAGTTATATTCTTTACATAGGAGCAGTATTATAGTAGTTATATTCTTGTACACAGGAGCAGTATTATAGTAGTTATATTCTTGTATTTAGGGGGGCAGTATTATAGTGGTTATATTCTTTACATAGGTGCAGTATTATAGTAGTTATATTCTTGTATATAGGGGGCAGTATTATAGTAATTATATTCTTGTACATAGGGGGCAGTATTATAGTAGTTATATTCTTGTACATAGGGGCAGTATTATACTAGTTATATTCTTGCACATAGGGAGCATTATTATAGTAATTATATTCTTGTCCACAGGAGCAGTATTACAGTAGTTATATTCTTGTACATAGGAGCAGTATTATAGTAGTTATATTCTTTACATAGGTGCAGTATTATAGTAGTTATATTCTTGTATATAGGGGGGCAGTATTATAGTAATTATATTCTTGTACATAGGGGGCAGTATTATAGTAATTATATTCTTGTACATAGGGGCAGTATTATACTAGTTATATTCTTGCACATAGGGGGCAGTATTATAGTAGTTATATTCTTGTACATAGGTGCAGTATTATACTAGTTATATTCTTGCACATAGGGGGCAGTATTATAGTAGTTATATTCTTGTACATAGGGGGCAGTATTATAGTAGCTCAATTCTTGTACATAGGGGCAGTATTATAGTAGTTATATTCATGTACATAGGGGGCAGTATTATAGTAGTTATATTCTTGCACATAGGAGCAGTATTATAGTAGTTATATTCTTGCACATAGGGGGCAGTATTATAGTAGTTATATTCTTGTACATAGGAGCAGTATTATAGTAGTTATATTCTTGTACATAGGGGCAGTATTATAGTAGTTATATTCTTGTACATAGGGACAGAATTATAATAGTTATATTCTTGTACATGGGTGGCAGTATTATAGTAGTTATATTCTTGTACATAGGGGGCAGTATTATAGTAGTTATGTTCTTGTACATAGGAGCAGTATTATAGTAATTATATTCTTGTACATAGGGGCAGTATTATAGTAGTTATATTCTTGTACATAGGGGGCAGTATTATAGTATATTCTTGTACAAAGGGGCCAGTATTATAGTAGTTATATTCTTGTACATAGGAGCAGTATTATAGTAGTTATATTCTTGTACATAGGAGCAGTATTATAGTAGTTATATTCTTGTACATAGGGGCAGTATTATAGGAGTTATATTCTTGTACATAGGTTATAGTAGTTATATTCTTGTACATAGGGGGCAGTATTATAGTAGTTATATTCTTGTACATAGGGGGCAGTATTATAGTAGTTATATTCTTGTACATAGGAGCAGTATTATAGTAGTTATATTCTTGTATACAGGGGCAGTATAATAGTACTTATATTCTGTACATAGGGGCAGTATTATAGTAGTTATTTTCTTGTACATAGGAGCAGTATTATAGTAGTTATATTCTTGTATACAGGGGCAGTATAATAGTACTTATATTCTGTACATAGGGGCAGTATTATAGTAGTTATTTTCTTGTACATAGGGGCAGTATTATAATAGTTATATTATTGTACATGGGGGCAGTATTCTAGTAGTTATATTCTTGTACATAGGGGCAGTATTATAGTTGTTATATTCTTGTACATAGGGAGCAGTATTATAGTAGTTATATTCTTGTACATAGGGGGCAGTATTATAGTAGCGCAATTCTTGTACATAGGGGCAGTATTATAGTAGTTATATTCTTGTACATAGGGAGCAGTATTATAGTAGTTATATTCCTGTACATAGGGAGCAGTATTATAGTATTTATATTCTTGCACATAAGGGGCAGTATTATAGTAGTTATGTTCTTGTACATAGGGAGCAGTATTATAGTATTTATACTCTTGTACATAGGAGCAGTATTATAGTAGTTATATTCTTGTACATAAGGAGCAGTATTATAGTAGCTCAATTGTTGTACATAGGGGGTAGTATTATAGTAGCTCAATTCTTGTACATAGGGGGCAGTATTTTAGTAGTTATATTCTGTATATAAGGGTAGTATTATAGTTGTTATATTGTTGTACATAGGGGCAGTATTATAGTAGTTATGTTCTTGTACATAGGAGCAGTATTATAGTAATTATATTCTTGTACATAGGGGCAGTATTATAGTAGTTATATTCTTGTACATAGGGGGCAGTATTATAGTATATTCTTGTACATAGGGGCCAGTATTATAGTAGTTATATTCTTGTACATAGGAGCAGTATTATAGTAGTTATATTCTTGTACATAGGAGCAGTATTATAGTAGTTATATTCTTGTACATAGGTTATAGTAGTTATATTCTTGTACATAGGGGGCAGTATTATAGTAGTTATATTCTTGTACATAGGGGGCAGTATTATAGTAGTTATATTCTTGTACATAGGAGCAGTATTATAGTAGTTATATTCTTGTATACAGGGGCAGTATAATAGTACTTATATTCTGTACATAGGGGCAGTATTATAGTAGTTATATTCTTGTACATAGGGGCAGTATTATAATAGTTATATTATTGTACATGGGGGCAGTATTCTAATAGTTATATTCTTGTACATAGGGGCAGTATTATAGTAGTTATATTCTTGTACATAGGGAGCAGTATTATAGTATTTATATTCTTGCACATAAGGGGCAGTATTATAGTATTTATGTTCTTGTACATAGGGAGCAGTATTATAGTATTTATACTCTTGTACATAGGAGCAGTATTATAGTAGTTATATTCTTGTACATAAGGAGCAGTATTATAGTAGCTCAATTCTTGTACATAGGGGCAGTATTATAGTAGTTATATTCTTGTACATAGGGAGCAGTATTATAGTAGTTATATTCCTGTACATAGGGAGCAGTATTATAGTATTTATATTCTTGCACATAAGGGGCAGTATTATAGTAGTTATGTTCTTGTACATAGGGAGCAGTATTATAGTATTTATACTCTTGTACATAGGAGCAGTATTATAGTAGTTATATTCTTGTACATAAGGAGCAGTATTATAGTAGCTCAATTGTTGTACATAGGGGGTAGTATTATAGTAGCTCAATTCTTGTACATAGGGGGCAGTATTTTAGTAGTTATATTCTGTATATAAGGGTAGTATTATAGTTGTTATATTGTTGTACATAGGGGCAGTATTATAGTAGTTATGTTCTTGTACATAGGAGCAGTATTATAGTAATTATATTCTTGTACATAGGGGCAGTATTATAGTAGTTATATTCTTGTACATAGGGGGCAGTATTATAGTATATTCTTGTACATAGGGGCCAGTATTATAGTAGTTATATTCTTGTACATAGGAGCAGTATTATAGTAGTTATATTCTTGTACATAGGAGCAGTATTATAGTAGTTATATTCTTGTACATAGGTTATAGTAGTTATATTCTTGTACATAGGGGGCAGTATTATAGTAGTTATATTCTTGTACATAGGGGGCAGTATTATAGTAGTTATATTCTTGTACATAGGAGCAGTATTATAGTAGTTATATTCTTGTATACAGGGGCAGTATAATAGTACTTATATTCTGTACATAGGGGCAGTATTATAGTAGTTATATTCTTGTACATAGGGGCAGTATTATAATAGTTATATTATTGTACATGGGGGCAGTATTCTAATAGTTATATTCTTGTACATAGGGGCAGTATTATAGTAGTTATATTCTTGTACATAGGGAGCAGTATTATAGTAGTTATATTCCTGTACATAGGGAGCAGTATTATAGTATTTATATTCTTGCACATAAGGGGCAGTATTATAGTATTTATGTTCTTGTACATAGGGAGCAGTATTATAGTATTTATACTCTTGTATATAGGAGCAGTATTATAGTAGTTATATTCTTGTACATAAGGAGCAGTATTATAGTAGCTCAATTCTTGTACATAGGGGGCAGTATTTTAGTAGTTATATTCTGTATATAAGGGTAGTATTATAGTTGTTATATTGTTGTACATAGGGGCAGTATTATAGTAGTTATATTCTTTTACATAGGTGCATTATTATAGTAGTTATATTCTTGTACATTGGGAGCAGTATTATAGTAGTTATATTCTTGTACATAGGAGGCAGTATTATAGTAGCTCAATTCTTGTACATAGGGGGCAGTAAGATAGTAGTTATATTCTTGTACATGGGGGGCAGTATTATAGTAGTTATATTCTTGTACATAGGGGGCAGTATTATAGTAGTTATATTCTTGTACATAGGGGAAGTATTATAGTAGTTATATTCTTGTACATAGGAGCAGTATTATAGTAGTTTTATTCTTGTACATAGGGGCATTATTATAGTAGTTATATTCTTGTACATAGGGGGCAGTATTATAGTAGTTATATTCGTGTATATAGGTGCAGTATTATAGTAGTCATATTTTTCTAAATAGGGGGCAGTATGATAGTAGTTATATTCTTTTATATAGGAGCAGTATTATAGTAGTTTTATTGTTGTACGTAGGGGCAGTATTATGGTAGATATATTCTTGTACATAGGTGCAGTATTATAGTTGTTATATTCTTGTACATAGGGAGCAGTATTATAGTAGTTATATTCTTGTACATAGGGGCAGTATTATAGTAGTTATATTCTTGTATACAGGGGGCAGTATTATAGTAGTTATATTCTTGTACATAGGGGCAGTATTATCGTAGTTATATTCTTGTACATAGGAGCAGTATTATAGTAGTTATATTCTTGTACATAGGAGCAGTATTATAGTAGTTATATTATTGTACATGGGGGCAGTATTCTAATAGTTATATTCTTGTACATAGGGGCAGTATTATAGTTGTTATATTCTTGTACATAGGGAGCAGTATTATAGTAGTTATATTCTTGTACATAGGGGGCAGTATTATAGTAGTTATATTCTTGTACATAGGGGTAGTATAGTAGTTATATTCTTTCACATAAGGGGCAGTATTATAGTAGTTATATTCTTGTACATAGGGGCAGTATTATAGTAGTTATATTCTTGTTCATAGCGGCAGTATTATAGTAGTTATATTCGTATACATAGGAGCAGTATTACAGTAGTTATATTCTTGTACATAGGGGGCAGTATTATAGTAGCTCAATTCTTGTACAAAGGGGCAGTATTATAGTAGTTATATTCTTGTACATAGGGAGCAGTATTATAGTAGCTCAATTCTTGTACATAGGGGCAGTATTATAGTAGTTATATTCTTGTACATAGGGGGCAGCATTATAGTAGTTACATTCTTGTACATGGGGGCAGTATTATAGTAGTTATATTCTTGTACATAGGGGCAGTATTATAGTAGTTATATTCTTGTACATAGGGGCAGTATTATCGTAGCTATATTCTTATACATAGGGGGCAGTAATACAGTAGTTATATTCTTGTACATCGGGGCAGTATTATAGTAGTTATATTCTTGTACATAGGGGCAGTATTATAGTAGTTATATTCTTGTACATAGGGGGCAGTATTATAGTAGCTCAATTCTTGTATATAGGGGCAGTATTATAGTAGTTATATTCTTGTACATAGGGGGCAGTATTATAGCAGTTATATTCTTGTACATAGGGGCAGTATTATAGTAGTTATATTCTTGTACATAGGAGCAGTATTATAGTAGTTATATTATTGTACATAGGAGCAGTATTATAGTAGTTATATTCTTGTATACAGGGGCAGTATAATAGTACTTATATTCTGTACATAGGGGCAGTATTATAGTAGTTATATTCTTGTACATAGGGGCAGTATTATAATAGTTACATTCTTGTACATAGGGGGCAGTATTATAGTAGTTATATTATTGTACATGGGGGCAGTATTCTAATAGTTATATTCTTGTGCATAGGGGCAGTATTATAGTTGTTATATTCTTGTAAATAGGGAGCAGTATTATAGTAGTTATATTCTTGTACATAGGGGGCAGTATTATAGTAGCGCAATTCTTGTACATAGGGGCAGTATTATAGTAGTTATATTCTTGTACATAGGAGCGGTATTATAGTAGTTATATTCTTGTACATAGGGGGCAGTATTATAGTAGTTATATTCGTGTACATAGGAGCAGTTTTACAGTAGTTATATTCTTGTACATAGGGGGCAGTATTATAGTAGTTATATTCTTGAACATAGGAGCAGTATTATAGTAGCTCAATTCTTGTACATAGGATAAGTATTATAGTAGTTATATTCTTGTACATAGGGGGCAGTATTATAGTAGTTATATTCTCGTATATAGGGGCAATTTTTATTAGTAAAAAACAAACAGTACATATTACAATACAATCCGATCAAAAAAACAAAAGCAAAACCATAATCATTCAACAGAAACAAAAACAATAAAAATCTAATAACATAAAAATATTACAGTAAATTTAGCTCAAGTCCATTGCTTTCGAAATCGGGCGAGAGGAAAAAAAAAAAAAAAAATGAAACGATTAACCAATAAAAATTGATTTGTTATTGTATATCAACATTAATCCATGTGTACATTCCTCCATAATGTTTTGTTTTTACCATTTTTCCTGATCTCTAGACATTTTATACACCTCAATTCAGACAGGATCAGGCTCACGGCTGCGGTATGATGGAAGGGTTCACTGCTGATGGAGACGCGGGTTCTCGTAGGCCAGTGATAGTATTTTATGACTGTTATTATCAGATACATGGTCCCCCGGTCAATGTTACTTACAGGAGATGGGACACCATAGATGATATCTGGGTATTTTAGGGTCAGCAATCTTGGGACTTTTAACTTACAAGATATTTCCTCCCATATTTTCCTCCCGCCCCAGCACTCCATTATAAAATGTGCCATTGTCTCTTCTTGCTGACAGCCCAGGGGACACATTCGATCTGACACACTAAGGTACTTAAGGTTACCCCGAACATATAGTCTTCCATGTAGCGACAGCCAGGCGTTGTCAAAAAACTTAGCTGGGAGTCTCGCTGCATTGAGAAACCTCAGACTTTCCAGCAAGGTGGTAGTTGTGCCGTCTCTCAGTGCAGGCTGCACACAAAAGAAAGTCCGGCATATCCTGACATACAGGTCCTTCCTGGTCTTATTCTCAATTTCATACTTTTCTGCTCCCCACTTCTTCAGACACCTGAGACCATATTCCAGATACTGGGGGAGGTGGTCACCTGTCCATCTCCTCCTCTTGAGACTGCCGCCTCGCACCCAAGACTCTGCAAAAGGCAATATCCAATCCCTGATACTATTTACCCACAGGGCACTTGAATCCAGGTTACCAAAATTAACTTTCAGAAACATGGAGTCAAAGAAGACCCTCGGATTTAGCATATCCAGCCCACCCTCTCTCCGCTGCAGGTAAGTAATCCCTCTTTTTACTGGGTTCAACCTATTCCCCCACAAGAGTTGGAAGAACAGGCTGAGGAGCCTCGCCGAGAAAGATTCTGGCAAAGGAAAAATGACAGAGACGTACAAGAAGACGGGAACCAAGTAAGTCTTCAACATAGCGACCCTATCTCTGTAGGTCAGCCTCCAGTTCTTCCATCGCTGAACCTTTGCATTTCCGGTTTCCAATTTCTCTTCCCAATTTAGCTTGCCATTATCATCCCTCCCAAATTTAACCCCTAGGATCTTAATATGGGTGGAGGCTTTGGCAAACTGTGGCAGATCAAAGCCTGGTTCAGAATCCAATGTCCACAGAGCTTGACTCTTTTCAAGATTGACCAGAGACCCAGAGGCCTCCGAGTAGCTTCTGATTGCCGCCGATAACATCCGCACCTCATGAGGATCAGATATCACCAACGTCACATCATCCGCGTAGGCGACAACAGTCAGAGGCAAGCAGTGGGGGACCGGCACCCCCTGAAAGTCACACTCCTGTAGTGACCTCAAAAACGGGTCTATGGCAAAAACATACAGGAGCGGACTGAGCGGGCAGCCCTGTCTCACCCCTGCCTCAACTCCAAAAGTATCACCCTGCCAACCATTAATCAGAGGAAAGCTCACCGCCTCTCTATACAAAGTCTTCAGCCAATCCACGAATTGTCCCGGAACACCGTACTTTGACAAAGTGGCCCACAGATAATCGTGATCAACCCTGTCAAAGGCTTTAGCCTGGTCCAGACTGACAACATATCTCCCACACCGCAGAACTTTACATCTCTCAAACATCTCCCGTATCGAGATGACTGCTCCAGAGATATTCCGCCCTTTTACTGTGCCAAACTGAGAGCCTGCCAACAATGCCGGGGACAAACAAACTAACCTAGAAAACAGGATCTTTGCCAGAATCTTCCTGTCCACATTCAAGAGGGCAATCGGCCTCCAGTTCTTGATGTCGCTTGGCTCTTTACCTTTAGACAGGAGAATTAACGAAGACACTCTCATGGATGGAGGCATCAGGTGATTTTTCTAGACAATTTTTGTAAACATCCACAAGAATTGGAGCCAGGAGGTCTCTGAATTTCTTATAGAATTCTGCTGTTAAACCATCTGGACCTGGTGCCTTCTTCAGATGTAACTTATTAATGGCCTCCTTAACTTCCTGCACCGTTAATTCTGCCGTCAAAGGAGAAAAGTCCAGATCGTTAGTGTCAGGCATTGGAGTTGCCTCCAAGAATTGAGCCATCTTGTCTTTATCCAAAACTTTCCTCTGAAACAAGTCAGTATAATAAGATCTCACAACCCCCAGGATACCCTCCCGAGATTCCAGCAATACGCCCTGGGAGTTGGTGAGACCTGTGACCAATTTATTAGCCACCCGCTCCCGGCAATTCTCAAAGGGATCAGGTGCCCCCAAGGTCCCATAATCCCGCTCAAGAACCAGGGAGGTATACCTGCTGTACTGATACTGCCTTATCTCAGATTTCAGCCGGTCAATCCTCTCTTTGTCATCCCCGCCCGCCGAATAGAGTGACTCCAATTCCTTACGCAGTCTTAGGTACTGGCTGTACTTGTTCCTCCCTTTATTAACTGACAGTCTCTTCAAGAGGGATCTGATATCATCCTTGACGTCCTCCCACCAGTCGGCCATGTTGTCATAGAAATCTACCCTCTGTAAATGACCCTGAAAAAGGAAGTGGACACAACTCCGAACATGCATGTCATCCAGGAGGCTGGAGTTTAGCTTCCACAACCCTCTACCGATGTCAGGACGGTTAGTGGCCCCCAGGCAGAAACACAAGGCAAGGTGATCAGAGAAAGGAACGGTTTTCTCACTGATGGCACTGACAACTTCAGTAGGACTCACAAAAGCCAAATCTATCCTACTACTTCTGTTGGAACATGAGTAAGTAAATTTTGGCGTCCGACCTCTTTGCGTAAAAGCGTCAGTCAGTCCAGTCTGCAAAATTATGTTTTTTAAGACTTTGCCATCCCTGGTCACTGTCCTGCCTGAGATACTGTCACCAGATGTCATTATGGCATTAAAGTCACCCGCCATCACCACCGGGAGAGAGGTGAAGAGATATGGCTTCACATTATTGAACAGCTGGATCCTGTCAGTCACTGTCTGAGGCCCATAGATGTTAATAAGCCGGAGCCGTCTACCCTGAACAGTGGCTTCCAGGACCAGACACCTTCCCATAACCACCTCCGTCATTCTATGTAAAGTCACATTATTGGTGTTAAACAGGATAGCGACCCCGGCATAAGGCTCCACAGCCAGTGACCAGAATGACGGACCAGATCTCCATTCCCTCTCAGCCTCTCTCATAAGCCCCAGAGATGTCAATCTTGTTTCCTGTAGGAAAAAGACATCTGCATCAAGGTATCTCAGATGGTCATACACCGCATGTCTCGTCCTCCTCACCTTAATGCTGTTCACATTACTTGATGTAAATTTTAGGGAAAATCCGGCCATAAGAACACAGTATAAGAGGAGCAGAGAAGTAGAACCCGTCATCATAACTCAGAGGTGTTCTGTCCACTACTGGTCTCCATGTCTGACGCTACATTAGAGTCTATAGGTAAGGGTTTCCGCTTTGTAGGCGGAGGGTCCTCTGTTTCCCTCTCACACTCGGCCTCTATTCTTTTCAATTCCTGATCAAAATCTCCATCTGACTCAGATAGAACTTCATATCTGTTAGATACGACCATCACACCAACACCACTGCTGACTTTTTTCTTGGCTTTATGGTCAGCATCATATTGTTCCTCGGGTTTACGGGAGGACGTGTCTTTTTTCCTCCTTTTGGTCTGCTTGCTGTTACTATTATCAGGTAGAGATGCTGATACAGATGTGCAGGCCTCTTGGGGCGGCTGGCCTTGAAGGACAACCTCCATGCTCCCCTGTGCACCCTCTTCACACTGCTGCTCTGGTGTTACATGGTCTGACCCTTGGTGGACCTCTGATCTAGTGAGTATCTCCCCTGACATTAAGGCCTCCTCCTCCTGAGCCTCTGCTCCTACCACCAAATCCTCATCAGGAAAGTCCCTGCAGATGTTATGCCAAGCATCGGGACAGTCCTTGTGAGGGTGGCCGATCTTCCCACACAGGTTACACCTTATATTCTGGCAGTCTGCAGCTACATGGCCGACTTCCCCACACAGACTGCACTTGACCACAGTACAGGAATTTGCCAGGTGACCCGCTTTGCCACATTTAAAACACTTACGAGGCTGCCCAGGATAGAAGCAAACACCTTTCTCCCGCCCAATGAAGAAGAAGTTGGGTAAGTGGGCAGTGACATTGTTACACTGGCGCAGCTTCACCAGGACCTTCCACCCTCCCGTCCAGATACCATCAACGTCACGATTCTTGGTGAGGTCAGAGACGAGGTCACAATGCCTCCGGAGCCACACCACAATGTCCTGCGGGGGAACAGCCTCATTCCAGAAGATGATATTTACAGTGACTGTATCTTGCCTGGAAATGGGAACAAAGATAAATTTGTTCCATCCATCCGTGTCCCTGAACTTAGGGAAATTAGCCCAGAATCTGTCCAGATCAGGCATGATTTTAAAACTGACATCATATCCCTGTCTGTCTGGAAGATTAATCACTGCCAAGATATTTAATGGCGCAAACCCCATCTGACGACACAGTAGCTCCCTGACCACAAACCTCCTGTCCGGCAGATCCTCCTTGAGACCTCTATGCTTAAATCGCACCACGTTCCTTCTTTTGAAGGCCTGGCCGGTATAGTTGGTGCCAGAGGTGAAGGACGGAGCACCACGGCTCCAGGCATTACTGTGGGGTACCTGTGGGGTCACACTGGGCTGACTAACAGGGGGAGGGTCCGCTGCAGGGGGACCTGTCACCTCTTGTGCATTAGGTATCAAAGGGGGAAAATCACACACATTATTATCAACCACAATATCTTTATGAGGCAATGTGACATCCACCGCAGACTGCGAGCCCCCTCCAGCCTCAGAGCCCCTGGGTACAGCGGGGTCATCCCCAGCCTGTGCATCAGCATTAGGGCTGTGCTGTGCACCATCAATACACACAGTCATACATGCAATGTCCTGCTCTTGTGTTGAGCATTCTGGGACTTGTGGTGCCTCTACTGGATTCTGAGGTACATGTTGCTGCTCAGGCTCAGCTACAGTCTGCTGCTGCTGCAGTATTTGTCCCTCCTGGAAACAGAAACGTGCAGCTTGTAACACAGGTCGTGTCTGCTGCTTCAGGGGTTCATCCTGTACAGTCTCTGACCCTAATCCAGCATCAGAGGTCCTGGACTCCACAACAAAGTCCTGCTTATGAGAGGTGAACCGCTCCCGGTTTCTGTAGGTCTCTGCCAGGGGCCCCATCCTCTCCAGGATACAGTCTATGTCCCTGACCTCATTCGCCAGCTCCACACCCAGTGAGTAAAGTCTCTGGTCACACATAGCATTACTGTCAGGATTAGCAGCCTTCAGTTTATAGATAACATCAATCTCCATTTGCAGCATTTGTCTTTGCTGCTGTAACTCACCCATCTTCTTTACCAGGCCAGGTATCTCCTCTGCCAGCTGCAGCTCGGGTGCACGCGCCGTCTCCTTCTGAGGCTTGGACAATGGCTCTGGGTTTTTGAACACAGAGGTCTCCTTTGGTTTTACCACAGATGACTTTATGGTACCACTGCTGGCTCCGGGCTCCACAGCACTCTTACTGCTGCCACTCGCCTGTGCCCTTGTGCGTCCTGAGCGCGCCATGCCGGTCACCGTGTCTTGCTGCTGCAGGTTTTCTTGCAATCTCTGCCTCTCCAGAGATGTCCGTCTCTGCCTGTGTGGGGGAGTGAGCTGCACACCTGAGGCCGGTGATGGGAGCTGCACACCTGAGGCCGGTGATGGGAGCTGCACACCTGAGGCCGGTGATGGGAGCTGCCTCACCTTCTCTGCACCAGGCTGCCTCTGTTTGCTGACAGAAGATTCCTTTGGTGAATTACTTGGTTTTGGACTTTGCTGCATTTCTTTACTTACTGACAGTTTCACTTCAGGTTTCTTTGCTGTAACTGGAGCTGCTGTTCCTTCCATAACTTTACTCACATTCACTCGGCTTTCTTCCTTCTTGGAAACAGTGGAGCTTTGGCTTGTTGCTTTGCATTGCTTAACGATGACTCTGGGATTTGTATTCCCATTAGAAGAAGCCTGGGTGTTGTCTCCCAGTGTAGGCCGGGAAGCCTGGGCCTTGCTTGGGGAGCTTCCCCACCCAGGGTGGCCCCTCCCCGGGCTTGCTCCAGACATCAGGAAAACCACTGACTCACAGCTAGGAGGCAGTATTATAGTAGTTATATTCTTGTACATAGGGGGCAGTATTATAGTAGTTATATTCTTGTATATAGGAGCAGTATTATAGTAGTTATATTCTTGTACATAGGAGCAGTATTATAGTAGTTATATTCTTGTATGTAGGAGCAGTATTATAGTAGTTATATTCTTGTATATAGGAGCAGTATTATAGTAGTTATATTCTTGTACATGGGGCAGTATTATAGTAGTTATATTCTTGTACATAGGGGCAGTATTATAGTAGTTAAATTCTTGTACACAGGAGCAGTATTATAGTAGTTATATTTTTGTATATAGGGGGGCAGTATTATAGTAGTTATATTCTTGTACATAGGAGCAGTATTATAGTAGTTATATTCTTGTACACAGGAGCAGTATTATAGTAGTTATATTCTTGTTTATAGGGGGGCAGTATTATAGTAGTTATATTCTTGTACATAGAGGGCAGCATTATAGTAGTTATATTCTTGTACATAGGAGCAGTATTATAGTAGTTATATTCTTGTATATAGGAGCAGTATTATAGTAGTTAGATTCTTGTACATAGGGGCAGTATTATAGTAGTTATATTCTTGTACATAGGGAGCATTATTATAGTAGTTATATTCTTGTCCACAGGAGCAGTATTACAGTAGTTATATTCTTGTACATAGGAGCAGTGTTATAGTAGTTATATTCTTTACATAGGTGCAGTATTATAGTAGTTATATTCTTGTATATAGGGGGGCAGTATTATAGTAATTATATTCTTGTACATAGGGGGCAGTATTATAGTAGTTATATTCTTGTACATAGGGGCAGTATTATACTAGTTATATTCTTGCACAAAGGGGGCAGTATTATAGTAGTTATATTCTTGTACATGGGTGGCAGTATTATAGTAGTTATATTCTTGTACATGGGGGCAGTATTATAGTAGTTATATTCTTGTACATAGTGGGCAGTATTATAGTAGTTATATTCTTGTACATAGGGAGCAGTATTATAGCAGCTCAATTCTTGTACATAGGGGCAGTATTATAGTAGTTATATTCATGTATATAGGGGGCAGTATTATATTTGTTATATTCTTGTACATAGGAGCAGTATTATAGTAGTTATATTCTTGTACATAGGGGCAGTATTATAGTAGTTATATTCTTGTACATAGGGGCAGAATTATAATAGTTATATTCTTGTACATGGGTGGCAGTATTATAGTAGTTATATTCTTGCACATAGGGGGCAGTATTATAGTAGTTATATTCTTGTACATAGGAGCAGTATTATAGTAATTATATTCTTGTACATAGGGGCAGTATTATAGTAGTTATATTCTTGTACATAGGAGCAGTATTATAGTAGTTATATTCTTGTACATAGGGGCAGTATTATAGTAGTTATATTCTTCTACATAGGGGGCAGTATTATAGTAGTTATATTCTTGTACATGGGTGGCAGTATTATAGTAGTTATATTTTTGTACATAGGGGCTGTATTATAGTAGTTATATTCTTGTACATAGGAGCAGTATTATAGTAGTTATATTCATGTACATAGGGGACAGTATTATATTTGTTATATTCTTGTACATAGGAGCAGTATTATAGTAGTTATATTCTTGTACATAGGGGCAGTATTATAGTAGTTATATTCTTGTACATAGGAGCAGTATTATAGTAGTTATATTCTTGTACATAGGGGCAGAATTATAATAGTTATATTCTTGTACATGGGTGGCAGTATTATAGTAGTTATATTCTTGCACATAGGGGGCAGTATTATAGTAGTTATATTCTTGTACATAGGAGCAGTATTATAGTAGTTATATTCATGTACATAGGGGGCAGTATTATAGTAGTTATATTCTTGTACATAGGGGCAATATTATAGTAGTTATATTCTTGTACATAGGGGAAGTATTATAGTAGTTATATTCTTGTACATGGGTAGCAGTATTATAGTAGTTATATTCTTGTACATAGGAGCAGTATTATAGTAGTTATGTTCTTGTACATAGGGGCAGTATTATAGTAGTTATATTCTTGTACATAGGGGTAGTATTATAGTAGTTATATTCTTGTACATGGGTGGCAATATTATAGTAGTTATATTCTTGCACATAGGGGGCAGTATTATAGTAGTTATATTCTTGTACATAGGAGCAGTATTATAGTAGTTATATTCTTGTACACAGGAGCAGTATTATAGTAGTTATATTCTTGTACATAGGAGCAGTATTATAGTAATTATATTCTTGTACATAGGGGCAGTATTATAGTAGTTATATTCTTGTACATAGGAGCAATATTATAGTAGTTATATTCTTGTACATAGGGGCAGTATTATAGTAGTTATATTCTTGTACATAGGGGGCAGTATTATAGTAGTTATATTCTTGTACATGGGTGGCAGTATTATAGTAGTTATATTTTTGTACATGGGGCAGTATTATAGTGGTTATATTCTTGTACATAGGAGCAGTATTATA
This sequence comes from Phyllobates terribilis, assembly GCF_046119375.1. Classification (NCBI taxonomy): domain Eukaryota; kingdom Metazoa; phylum Chordata; class Amphibia; order Anura; family Dendrobatidae; genus Phyllobates; species Phyllobates terribilis. Next base: position 311,153,308 of record NW_027362772.1, read on the forward strand.
GTAGTTATATTCTTGTACATAGGGGAAGTATTATAGTAGTTATATTCTTGTACATAAGGGCAGTATTATAGTAGTTATATTCTTGTACATAAGGGCAGTATTATAGTAGTTATATTCTTTTACATAGGAGCAGTATTATAGTAGTTATATTCTTGTATATAGGGGGCAGTATTATAGTAGTTATATTCTTGTATATAGGGAGCAGTATTATAGTAATTATATTCTTGTACATAGGGGCAGTATTATAGTAGTTATATTCTTGTACATAGGAGCAGTATTATAGTAGTTATATTCTTGTACATAGGGGCAGTATTATAGTAGTTATATTCTTGTACATAGGGGGCAGTATTATAGTAGTTATATTCTTGTACATGGGTGGCAGTATTATAGTAGTTATTTTCTTGTACATAGGGGGCAGTATTATAGTAGTTATATTCTTGTACATAGGGGGCAGTATTATATTAGTTATATTCTTGTACATAGGGGCAGTATTATAGTAGTTATATTCTTGTACATAGGGGCAGTATTATAGTAGTTATATTCTTTTACATAGGAGCAGTATTATAGTAGTTATATTCTTGTATGTAGGAGCAGTATTATAGTAGTTATATTCTTGTATATAGGAGCAGTATTATAGTAGTTATATTCTTGTACATAGGAGCAGTATTATAGTAGTTATATTCTTGTATGTAGGAGCAGTATTATAGTAGTTATATTCTTGTATATAGGAGCAGTATTATAGTAGTTATATTCTTGTACATGGGGCAGTATTATAGTAGTTATATTCTTGTACATAGGGGCAGTATTATAGTAGTTATATTCTTGTACACAGGAGCAGTATTATAGTAGTTATATTTTTGTATATAGGGGGGCAGTATTATAGTAGTTATATTCTTGTACATGGGTGGCAGTATTATAGTATTTATATTCTTGTACATAGGAGCAGTATTATAGTAGTTATATTCTTGTACACAGGAGCAGTATTATAGTAGTTATATTCTTGTTTATAGGGGGCAGTATTATAGTAGTTATATTCTTGTACATAGAGGGCAGCATTATAGTAGTTATATTCTTGTACATAGGAGCAGTATTATAGTAGTTATATTCTTGTATATAGGAGCAGTATTATAGTAGTTAGATTCTCGTACATAGGGGCAGTATTATAGTAGTTATATTCTTGTACATAGGGGCAGTATTATAGTAGTTATATTCTTGTACATAAGGGCAGTATTATAGTAGTTCTATTCTTGTACATAGGAGCAGTATTATAGTAGTTATATTCTTGTACATAGCTTCAGTATTATAGTAGTTATATTCTTTTACATAGGGGAAGTATTATAGTAGTTATATTCTTGTACATGGGGCAGTATTATAGTAGTTATATTCTTGTACATAGGGGCAGTATTATAGTAGTTATATTCTTGTACACAGGAGCAGTATTATAGTAGTTATATTTTTGTATATAGGGGGGCAGTATTATAGTAGTTATATTCTTGTACATGGGTGGCAGTATTATAGTAGTTATATTCTTGTACATAGGAGCAGTATTATAGTAGTTATATTCTTGTACACAGGAGCAGTATTATAGTAGTTATATTCTTGTTTATAGGGGGGCAGTATTATAGTAGTTATATTCTTGTACATAGAGGGCAGCATTATAGTAGTTATATTCTTGTACATAGGAGCAGTATTATAGTAGTTATATTCTTGTATATAGGAGCAGTATTATAGTAGTTATATTCTTGTACATAGGGGCAGTATTACAGTAGTTATATTCTTGTACATAAGAGCAGTGTTATAGTAGTTATATTCTTTACATAGGTGCAGTATTATAGTAGTTATATTCTTGTATATAGGGGGGCAGTATTATAGTAATTATATTCTTGTACATAGGGGGCAGTATTATAGTAGTTATATTCTTGTACATAGGGGCAGTATTATACTAGTTATATTCTTGCACATAGGGGGCAGTATTATAGTAGTTATATTCTTGTACATGGGTGGCAGTATTATAGTAGTTATATTCTTGTACATGGGGGCAGTATTATAGTAGTTATATTCTTGTACATAGTGGGCAGTATTATAGTAGTTATATTCTTGTACATAGGGAGCAGTATTATAGCAGCTCAATTCTTGTACATAGGGGCAGTATTATAGTAGTTATATTCATGTATATAGGGGGCAGTATTATATTTGTTATATTCTTGTACATATGGAGCAGTATTAAAGTAGTTATATTCTTGTACATAGGGGCAGTATTATAGTAGTTATATTCTTGTACATAGGGGCAGAATTATAATAGTTATATTCTTGTACATGGGTGGCAGTATTATAGTAGTTATATTCTTGCACATAGGGGGCAGTATTATAGTAGTTATATTCTTGTACATAGGAGCAGTATTATAGTAATTATATTCTTGTACATAGGGGCAGTATTATAGTAGTTATATTCTTGTACATAGGAGCAGTATTATAGTAATTATATTCTTGTACATAGGGGCAGTATTATAGTAGTTATATTCTTGTACATAGGAGCAGTATTATAGTAGTTATATTCTTGTACATAGGGGCAGTATTATAGTAGTTATATTCTTGTACATAGGGGCAGTATTATAGTAGTTATATTCTTGTACATGGGTGGCAGTATTATAGTAGTTATATTTTTGTACATAGGGGCTGTATTATAGTAGTTATATTCTTGTACATAGGAGCAGTATTATAGTAGTTATATTCATGTACATAGGGGACAGTATTATATTTGTTATATTCTTGTACATAGGAGCAGTATTATAGTAGTTATATTCTTGTACATAGGGGCAGTATTATAGTAGTTATATTCTTGTACATAGGAGCAGTATTATAGTAGTTATATTCTTGTACATAGGGGCAGAATTATAATAGTTATATTCTTGTACATGGGTGGCAGTATTATAGTAGTTATATTCTTGCACATAGGGGGCAGTATTATAGTAGTTATATTCTTGTACATAGGAGCAGTATTATAGTAGTTATATTCATGTACATAGGGGGCAGTATTATAGTAGTTATATTCTTGTACATAGGGGCAGTATTATAGTAGTTATATTCTTGTACATAGGGGAAGTATTATAGTAGTTATATTCTTGTACATGGGTAGCAGTATTATAGTAGTTATATTCTTGTATATAGGAGCAGTATTATAGTAGTTATGTTCTTGTACATAGGGGCAGTATTATAGTAGTTATATTCTTGTACATAGGGGTAGTATTATAGTAGTTATATTCTTGTACATGGGTGGCAATATTATAGTAGTTATATTCTTGCACATAGGGGGCAGTATTATAGTAGTTATATTCTTGTACATAGGAGCAGTATTATAGTAGTTATATTCTTGTACACAGGAGCAGTATTATAGTAGTTATATTCTTGTACATAGGAGCAGTATTATAGTAGTTATATTCTTGTACATAGGGGCAGTATTATAGTAGTTATATTCTTGTACATAGGAGCAATATTATAGTAGTTATATTCTTGTACATAGGGGCAGTATTATAGTAGTTATATTCTTGTACATAGGGGGCAGTATTATAGTAGTTATATTCTTGTACATGGGTGGCAGTATTATAGTAGTTATATTTTTGTACATGGGGCAGTATTATAGTGGTTATATTCTTGTACATAGGAGCAGTATTATAGTAGTTATATTCTTGTACATAGGGGAAGTATTATAGTAGTTATATTCTTGTACATAAGGGCAGTATTATAGTAGTTATATTCTTGTACATAAGGGCAGTATTATAGTAGTTATATTCTTGTACATAGGAGCAGTATTATAGTAGTTATATTCTTGTACATAGGGGCAGTATTATAGTAGTTATATTCTTGTACATAGGGGGCAGTATTATAGTAGTTATATTCTTGTACATGGGTGGCAGTATTATAGTAGTTATTTTCTTGTACATAGGGGGCAGTATTATAGTAGTTATATTCTTGTACATAGGGGGCAGTATTATATTAGTTATATTCTTGTACATAGGGGCAGTATTATAGTAGTTATATTCTTGTAAATAGGGGCAGTATTATAGTAGTTATATTCTTGTACACAGGAGCAGTATTATAGTAGTTATATTCTTGTACATAGGGGGCAGTATTATAGTAGTTATATTCTTGTACATAGGAGCAGTATTATAGTATTTATATTCTTGTACATAGGAGCAGTATTATAGTAGTTATATTCTTGTACATAGGGGACAGTATTATAGTAGTTATATTCTTGTACATAGGAGCAGTATTATAGTAGTTATATAGTTATATTCTTGTACATAGGGGGCAGTATTATAGTAGTTATATTCTTGTACATAGGGGGCAGTATTATAGTAGTTATATTCTTGTACATAGGAGCAGTATTATAGTAGTTATATTCTTGTACATAGTAGCAGTATTATAATAGTTATATTCTTGTATATAGGGGGGCAGTATTATAGTAGTTATATTCTTGTACATGGGTGGCAGTATTATAGTAGTTATATTCTTGTACGTAGGAGCTGTATTATAGTAGTTATATTCTTGTACATAGGGGCAGTATTATAGTAGTTATATTCTTGTACACAGGAGCAGTATTATAGTAGTTATATTCTTGTACATAGGGGGCAGTATTATAGTAGTTATATTCCTGTATATAGGGGGGCAGTATTATAGTAGTTATATTCTTGTACATAGGGGCAGTATTATAGTAGTTATATTCTTGTACATAGGAGGCAGTATTATAGTAGTTATATTCTTGTACATAGGGGCAGTATTATAGTAGTTATATTCTTGTACATAGGGGGCAGTATTATAGTAGTTATATTCTTGCACATAGGGAGCAGTATTATAGTAGTTATATTCTTGTACATAGGAGCAGTATTATAGTAGTTATATTCTTGTACATAGGAGCAGTATTATAGTAGTTATAGTCTTGTACATGGGTGACAGTATTATATTAGTTATATTCTTGTACATAGGAGCAGTATTATAGTAGTTATATTCTTGTAAATAGGAGCAGTATTATAGTAGTTATATTCTTGTACATAGGGGCAGTATTTTAGTAGTTATATTCTTGTACATAGGGGCAGTATTATAGTAGTTATATTCTTGTACATATGGGCAGTATTATAGTAGTTATGTTCTTGTACATAGGGGCAGTATTATAGTAGTTATATTCTTGTACATGGGGCAGTATTATAGTAGTTATATTCTAGTACATAGCGGCAGTATTATAGTAGTTATATTCTTGTACAGAGGAGCAGTATTATAGTAGTTATATTCTTGTACATAGGAGCAGTATTATAGTAGTTATATTCTTGTATATAGGGGGCAGTATTATAGTAGTTATATTCTTGTATATAGGGGGCAGTATTATAGTATTATAGAAGTTATATTCTTGTACATAGGGGCAGTATTATAGTAGTTATATTCTTGTACATAAGGGCAGTATTATAGTAGTTATATTCTTGTACATAGGAGCAGTATTATAGTAGTTATGTTCTTGTACATAGGGGCAGTATTATAGTAGTTATATTCTTGTACATGGGTGGCAGTATTATAGTAGTTATATTCTTGTACATAGGAGCAGTATTATAGTAGTTATATTCTTGTACACAGGAGCAGTATTATAGTAGTTATATTCTTGTATATAGGGGGGCAGTATTATAGTAGTTATATTCTTGTACGTAGAGGGCAGCATTATAGTAGTTATATTCTTGTACATAGGAGCAGTATTATAGTAGTTATATTCTTGTATATTGGAGCAGTATTATAGTAGTTAGATTCTTGTACATAGGGGCAGTATTATAGTAGTTATATTCTTGTACATAAGGGCAGTATTATAGTAGTTATATTCTTGTACATAGGAGCAGTATTATAGTAGTTATATTCTTGTACATAGGTTCAGTATTATAGTAGTTATATTCTTTTACATAGGGGAAGTATTATAGTAGTTATATTCTTGTACATGGGGCAGTATTATAGTAGTTATATTCTTGTACATAGGGGCAGTATTATAGTAGTTATATTCTTGTACACAGGAGCAGTATTATAGTAGTTATATTCTTGTATATAGGGGGGCAGTATTATAGTAGTTATATTCTTGTACATGGGTGGCAGTATTATAGTAGTTATATTCTTGAACATAGGAGCAGTATTATAGTAGTTATATTCTTGTACACAGGAGCAGTATTATAGTAGTTATATTCTTGTATATAGGGGGGCAGTATTATAGTAGTTATATTCTTGTACATAGAGGGCAGCATTATAGTAGTTATATTCTTGTACATAGGAGCAGTATTATAGTAGTTACATTCTTGTATATAGGAGCAGTATTATAGTAGTTAGATTCTTGTACATAGGGGCAGTATTATAGTAGTTATATTCTTGTACATAGGGGCAGTATTATAGTAGTTATATTCTTGTACATAGGGAGCAGTATTATAGTAGTTATATTCTTGTATATAGTGGGGCAGTATTATAGTAGTTATATTCTTGTACATAGAGGGCAGCATTATAGTAGTTATATTCTTGTATATAGGAGAAGTATTATAGTAGTTATATTCTTGTATATAGGAGCAGTATTATAGTAGTTAGATTCTTGTACATAGGGGTAGTATTATAGTAGTTATATTCTTGTACTTAGGGGCAGTATTATAGTAGTTATATTCTTGTACATAGGGAGCAGTATTATAGTAGTTATATTCTTGTCCACAGGAGCAGTATTACAGTAGTTATATTCTTGTACATAGGAGCAGTGTTATAGTAGTTATATTCTTTACATAGGTGCAGTATTATAGTAGTTATATTCTTGTATATAGGGGGGCAGTATTATAGTAATTATATTCTTGTACATAGGGGGCAGTATTATAGTAGTTATATTCTTGTACATAGGGGCAGTATTATACTAGTTATATTCTTGCACATAGGGGGCAGTATTATAGTAGTAATATTCTTGTACATGGGTGGCAGTATTATAGTAGTTATATTCTTGTACATGGGGGCAGTATTATAGTAGTTATATTCTTGTACATAGGGGCAGTATTATAGTAGTTATATTCTTGTACATAGGGAGCAGTATTATAGCAGCTCAATTCTTGTACATAGGGGCAGTATTATAGTAGTTATATTCATGTACATAGGGGGCAGTATTACATTTGTTATATTCTTGTACATAGGAGCAGTATTATAGTAGTTATATTCTTGTACATAGGGGCAGTATTATAGTAGTTATATTCTTATACATAGGGGCAGAATTATAATAGTTATATTCTTGTACATGGGTGGCAGTATTATAGTAGTTATATTCTTGCACATAGGGGGCAGTATTATAGTAGTTATATTCTTGTACATAGGAGCAGTATTATAGTAATTATATTCTTGTACATAGGGGCAGTATTATAGTAGTTATATTTTTGTACATAGGAGCAGTATTATAGTAATTATATTCTTGTACATAGGGGCAGTATTATAGTAGTTATATTCTTGTACATAGGAGCAGTATTATAGTAGTTATATTCTTGTACATAGGGGCAGTATTATAGTAGTTATATTCTTGTACATAGGGGGCAGTATTATAGTAGTTATATTCTTGTACATGGGTGGCAGTATTATAGTAGTTATATTTTTGTACATAGGGGCAGTATTATAGTAGTTATATTCTTGTACATAGGAGCAGTATTATAGTAGTTATATTCATGTACATAGGGGACAGTATTATATTTGTTATATTCTTGTACATAGGAGCAGTATTATAGTAGTTATATTCTTGTACATAGGGGCAATATTATAGTAGTTATATTCTTGTACATAGGGGCAGAATTATAATAGTTATATTCTTGTACATGGGTGGCAGTATTATAGTAGTTATATTCTTGCACATAGGGGGCAGTATTATAGTAGTTATATTCTTGTACATAGGAGCAGTATTATAGTAGTTATATTCATGTACATAGGGGGCAGTATTATATATGTTATATTCTTGTACATAGGAGCAGTATTATAGAAGTTATATTCTTGTACATAGGAGCAGTATTATAGTAGTTATATTCTTGTACATAGGAGCAGTATTATAGTATTTATATTCTTGTACATAGGAGCAGTATTATAGTAGTTATATTCATGTACATAGGGGGCAGTATTATATTTGTTATATTCTTGTACATAGGAGCAGTATTATAGTAGTTATATTCTTGTACATAGGGGGCAGTATTATAGTAGTTATATTCTTGTACATAGAAATATTATCATAGTTATATTCTTGTGTATAGGGGGCAGTATTATAGTAGTTATATTCTTGTACATAGGGGCAGTATTATAGTAGTTATATTCTTGTACACAGGAGCAGTATTATAGTAGTTATATTCTTGTACATAGGGGCAGAATTATAATAGTTATATTCTTGTACATGGGTGGCAGTATTATAGTAGTTATATTCTTGCACATAGGGGGCAGTATTATAGTAGTTATATTCTTGTACATAGGAGCAGTATTTTAGTAGTTATATTCATGTACATAGGGGGCAGTATTATATTTGTTATATTCTTGTACATAGGAGCAGTATTATAGTAGTTATATTCTTGTACATAGGAGCAGTATTATAGTAGTTATATTCTTGTACATAGGAGCAGTATTATAGTATTTATATTCTTGTACATAGGAGCAGTATTATAGTAGTTATATTCATGTACATAGGGGGCAGTATTATATTTGTTATATTCTTGTACATAGGAGCAGTATTATAGTAGTTATATTCTTGTACATAGGGGCAGTATTATAGTAGTTATATTCTTGTACATAGGGGTAGTATTATAGTAGTTATATTCTTATACATGGGTGGCAGTATTATAGTACTTATATTCCTGCACATAGGGGGCAGTATTATAGTAGTTATATTCTTGTACATAGGAGCAGTATTATAGTAGTTATATTCTTGTACATAGGAGCAGTATTATAGTAGTTATATTCTTGTACATAGGAGCAGTATTATAGTAGTTATATTCTTGTACATAGGAGCAGTATTATAGTATTTATATTCTTGTACATAGGAGCAGTATTATAGTAGTTATATTCATGTACATAGGGGGCAGTATTATAGTAGTTATATTCTTGTACATAGGAGCAGTATTATAGTAGTTATATTCTTGTACATAGGGGCAGTATTATAGTAGTTATATTGTTGTACATAGGGGTAGTATTATAGTAGTTATATTCTTGTACATGGGTGGCAGTATTATAGTAGTTATATTCTTGCACATAGGGGGCAGTATTATAGTAGTTATATTCTTGTACATAGGAGCAGTATTATAGTAGTTATATTCTTGTACATAGGAGCAGTATTATAGTAGTTATATTCTTGTACATAGGAGCAGTATTATAGTAATTATATTCTTGTACATAGGGGCAGTATTATAGTAGTTATATTCTTGTACATATTAGCAATATTATAGTAGTTATATTCTTGTACATAGGGGCAGTATTATAGTAGTTATATTCTTGTACATAGGGGGCAGTATTATAGTAGTTATATTCTTGTACATGGGTGGCAGTATTATAGTAGTTATATTTTTGTACATAGGGGCAGTATTATAGTGGTTATATTCTTGTACATAGGAGCAGTATTATAGTAGTTATATTCTTGTACATAGGGGCAGTATTATAGTAGTTATATTCTTGTACATAAGGGCAGTATTATAGTAGTTATATTCTTGTACATAAGGGCAGTATTATAGTAGTTATATTCTTTTACATAGGAGCAGTATTATAGTAGTTATATTCTTGTATATAGGGGGCAGTATTATAGTAGTTATATTCTTGTATATAGGGAGCAGTATTATAGTAATTATATTCTTGTACATAGGGGCAGTATTATAGTAGTTATATTCTTGTACATAGGAGCAGTATTATAGTAGTTATATTCTTGTACATAGGGGCAGTATTATAGTAGTTATATTCTTGTACATAGGGGGCAGTATTATAGTAGTTATATTCTTGTACATGGGTGGCAGTATTATAGTAGTTATTTTCTTGTACATAGGGGGCAGTATTATAGTAGTTATATTCTTGTACATAGGGGGCAGTATTATAGTAGTTATATTCTTGTACATAGGGGCAGTATTATAGTAGTTATATTCTTGTACATAGGGGCAGTATTATAGTAGTTATATTCTTGTACATAGGAGCAGTATTATAGTAGTTATATTCTTGTACATAGGCGGCAGTATTATAGTAGTTATATTCTTGTACATAGGAGCAGTGTTATAGTAGTTATATTCTTGTACATAGGAGCAGTATTATAGTAGTTATATTCTTGTACATAGGGGACAGTATTATAGTAGTTATATTCTTGTACATAGGCGGCAGTATTATAGTAGTTATATTCTTGTACATAGGAGCAGTGTTATAGTAGTTATATTCTTGTACATAGGAGCAGTATTATAGTAGTTATATTCTTGTACATAGGGGACAGTATTATAGTAGTTATATTCTTGTACATAGGAGCAGTATTATAGTAGTTATATTCTTGTACATAGGGGGCAGTATTATAGTAGTTATATTCTTGTACATAGGAGCAGTATTATAATAGTTATATTCTTGTATATAGGGGGGCAGTATTATAGTAGTTATATTCTTGTACATGGGTGGCAGTATTATAGTAGCTATATTCTTGTACATAGGAGCTGTATTATAGTAGTTATATTCTTGTACATAGGGGCAGTATTATAGTAGTTATATTCTTGTACACAGGAGCAGTATTATAGTAGTTATATTCTTGTACATAAGGGGCAGTATTATAGTAGTTATATTCTTGTATATAGGGGGGCAGTATTATAGTAGTTATATTCTTGTACATAGGGGCAGTGTTATAGTAGTTATATTCTTGTACATAGGAGGCAGTATTATAGTAGTTATATTCTTGTACATAGTGGGCAGTATTATAGTAGTTATAGTCTTGTACATGGGTGACAGTATTATAGTAGTTATATTCTTGTACATAGGAGCAGTATTATAGTAGTTATAGTCTTGTACATGGGTGACAGTATTATAGTAGTTATATTCTTGTACATAGGAGCAGTATTATAGTAGTTATATTCTTGTACATAGGAGCAGTATTATAGTAGTTATATTCTTGTACATAGGGGCAGTATTTTAGTAGTTATATTCTTGTACATAGGGGCAGTATTATAGTAGTTATATTCTTGTACATATGGGCAGTATTATAGTAGTTATGTTCTTGTACATAGGGGCAGTATTATAGTAGTTATATTCTTGTACATGGGGCAGTATTATAGTAGTTATATTCTTGTACATAGCGGCAGTATTATAGTAGTTATATTCTTGTACAGAGGAGCAGTATTATAGTAGTTATATTCTTGTACATAGGAGCAGTATTATAGTAGTTATATTCTTGTATATAGGGGGCAGTATTATAGTAGTTATATTCTTGTATATAGGGGGCAGTATTATAGTATTATAGAAGTTATATTCTTGTACATAGGGGCAGTATTATAGTAGTTATATTCTTGTACATAAGGGCAGTATTATAGTAGTTATATTCTTGTACATAGGAGCAGTATTATAGTAGTTATGTTCTTGTACATAGGGGCAGTATTATAGTAGTTATATTATTGTAGATGGGGCAGTATTATAGTAGTTATATTCTTGTACATAGGGGCAGTATTATAGTAGTTATATTCTTGTACATAAGGGCAGTATTATAGTAGTTATATTCTTGTACATAGGAGCAGTATTATAGTAGTTATATTCTTGTACATAGGGGCAGTATTATAGTAGTTATATTATTGTAGATGGGGCAGTATTATAGTAGTTATATTCTTGTACATAGGGGCAGTATTATAGTAGTTATATTCTTGTACACAGGAGCAGTATTATAGTAGTTATATTCTTGTATATAGGGGGCAGTATTATAGTAGTTATATTCATGTACATGGGTGGCAGTATTATATTAGTTATATTCTTGTACATAGGAGCAGTATTATAGTAGTTATATTCTTGTACACAGGAGCAGTATTATAGTAGTTATATTCTTGTATATAGGGGGGCAGTATTATAGTAGTTATATTCTTGTACATAGAGGGCAGCATTATAGTAGTTATATTCTTGTACATAGGAGCAGTATTATAGTAGTTATATTCTTGTATATAGGAGCAGTATTATAGTAGTTAGATTCTTGTACATAGGGGCAGTATTATAGTAGTTATATTCTTGTACATAGGGGCAGTATTATAATAGTTATATTCTTGTACATAGGAGCAGTATTATAGTAGTTATATTCTTGTACATAGGGACAGTATTATAGTAGTTATATTCTTGTACATAGGAGCAGTATTATAGTAGTTATATTTTTGTACATAGGGACAGTATTATAGTAGTTATATTCTTGTACATAGAGGGCAGCATTATAGTAGTTATATTCTTGTACATAGGGACAGTATTATAGTAGTTATAATCTTGTACATAGGGAGCAGTATTATAGTAGTTATATTCTTGTACATAGGGGCAGTATTATAGTAGTTATATTCTTGTACATAGGAGCAGTATTATAGTAGTTATATTCTTGTACATAGGGACAGTATTATAGTAGTTATATTCTTGTACATAGAGGGCAGCATTATAGTAGTTATATTCTTGTACATAGGAGCAGTATTATAGTAGTTATATTCTTGTATATAGGAGCAGTATTATAGTAGTTAGATTCTTGTACATAGGGGCAGTATTATAGTAGTTATATTCTTGTACATAAGGGCAGTAATATAGTAGTTATATTCTTGTACATAGGAGCAGTATTATAGTAGTTATATTCTTGTACATAGGTTCAGTATTATAGTAGTTATATTCTTTTACATAGGGGAAGTATTATAGTAGTTATATTCTTGTAGATGGGGCAGTATTATAGTAGTTATATTCTTGTACATAGGGGCAGTATTATAGTAGTTATATTCTTGTACACAGGAGCAGTATTATAGTAGTTATATTCTTGTATCTAGGGGGGCAGTATTGTAGTAGTTATATTCTTGTACATGGGTGGCAGTATTATAGTAGTTATATTCTTGTACATAGGAGCAGTATTATAGTAGTTATATTCTTGTACACAGGAGCAGTATTATAGTAGTTATATTCTTGTATATAGGGGGCAGTATTATAGTAGTTATATTCTTGTACATAGAGGGCAGCATTATAGTAGTTATATTCTTGTACATAGGAGCAGTATTATAGTAGTTATATTCTTGTACATAGGGGCAGTATTATAGTAGTTATATTCTTGTACATAGGGGCAGTATTATAGTAGTTATATTCTTGTACATAGGGAGCATTATTATAGTAGTTATATTCTTGTCCACAGGAGCAGTATTACAGTAGTTATATTCTTGTACATAGGAGCAGTGTTATAGTAGTTATATTCTTTACATAGGTGCAGTATTATAGTAGTTATATTCTTGTATATAGGGGGGCAGTGTTATAGTAATTATATTCTTGTACATAGGGGGCAGTATTATAGTAGTTATATTCTTGTACATAGGGGCAGTATTATACTAGTTATATTCTTGCACATAGGGGGCAGTATTATAGTAGTTATATTCTTGTACATGGGTGGCAGTATTATAGTAGTTATATTCTTGTACATGGGGGCAGTATTATAATAGTTATATTCTTGTACATACGGGGCAGTATTATAGTAGTTATATTCTTGTACATAGGGAGCAGTATTATAGCAGCTCAATTCTTGTACATAGGGGCAGTATTATAGTAGTTATATTCATGTACATAGGGGGCAGTATTATATTTGTTATATTCTTGTACATAGGAGCAGTATTATAGTAGTTATATTCTTGTACATAGGGGCAGTATTATAGTAGTTATATTCTTGTACATAGGGGCAGAATTATAATAGTTATATTCTTGTAAATGGGTGGCAGTATTATAGTAGTTATATTCTTGCACATAGGGGCAGTATTATAGTAGTTATATTCTTGTACATAATGGGCAGTATTATAGTAGTTATATTCTTGTACATAGGGGCAGTATTATAGTAGTTATATTCTTGTACCTAGGAGCAGTATTATAGTAGTTAAATTCTTGTACATAGGGGCAGTATTATAGTAGTTACATTCTTGTACATAGGAGCAGTATTATAGGAGTTATATTCTTGTATATAGGGAGCAGTATTATAGTAGTTATATTCTTGTACATAGGAGCAGTATTATAGGAGTTATATTCTTGTACATAGGGAGCAGTATTATAGTAGTTATATTGTCGTACATAGGGAGCAGTATTATAGTAGTTATATTTTTGTACATAGGGGGCAGTATTATAGTAGTTATATTCTTGTACATAGGGGGCAGTGTTATTGTAGTTATATTTTTGTACATAGGGGGCAGTATTATAGTAGTTATATTTTTGTACATAGGGGGCAGTATTATAGTAGTTATATTCTCGTATATAGGAGCAGTATTATAGTAGTTATATTGTTGTACATAGGGGGCAGTATTATAGTAGTTATATTCTTGTACATAGGGGCAGTATTATAGTAGTTATATTCTTTTACATAGGGGCAGTATTATAGTAGTTATATTCTTGTACATAGGAGCAGTATTATAGTAGTTATATTTTCTACATAGGAGAAGTATTATAGTAGTTATATTTTTGTACATAGGGAGCAGTATTATAGTAGTTATATTTTTGTACATAGGGGCAGTATTATAGTAGTTATATTCTTGTACATATGGTGCAGTGTTATTGTAGTAATATTTGTGTACATAGGGGCAGTATTATAGTAGTTATATTTTTGTACATAGGGGGCAGTATTATAGTAGTTATATTTTTGTACATAGGGAGCAGTATTATAGTAGTTATATTCTTGTATATGGTGGCAGTATTATAGTAGTTTTATTCTTGTACACAGGAGCAGTATTATAGTAGTTATATTCTTGTACTTAGGGGCAGTATTATAATAGTTATATTCTTGTACATAGGACCAGTATTATAGTAGTTATATTCTTGTACAAAGGAGCAGTATTATAGTAGTTATATTCTTGTAGATAGGGGGCAGTAAGATAGTAGTTATATTCTTGTACATGGGGGGCAGTATTATAGTAGTTATATTCTTGTACATAGAGAGCAGCATTATAGTAGTTATATTCTTGTACATAGTGGGCAGTATTATAGTAGTTATATTCTTGTACATAGGGGCAGTATTATAGTAGTTATATTCTTGTACATAGGAGCAGTATTATAGTAGTTAAATTCTTGTACATAGGGGCAGTATTATAGTAGTTACATTCTTGTACATAGGAGCAGTATTATAGGAGTTATATTCTTGTATATAGGGAGCAGTATTATAGTAGTTATATTCTTGTACATAGGAGCAGTATTATAGAAGTTATATTCTTGTACATAGGGAGCAGTATTATAGTAGTTATATTGTCGTACATAGGGAGCAGTATTATAGTAGTTATATTTTTGTACATAGGAGCAGTATTATAGTAGTTATATTCTTGTACATAGGGGGCAGTGTTATTGTAGTTATATTTTTGTACATAGGGGGTAGTATTATAGTAGTTATATTTTTGTACATAGGGGCAGTATTATAGTAGTTATATTCTCGTATATAGGAGCAGTATTATAGTAGTTATATTCTTGTACATAGGGGGCAGTATTATAATAGTTATATTCATGTACATAGGGAGCAGTATTATAGTAGTTATATTCTTGTACATAGGGTGCAGTATTATAGTAGTTATATTCTTGTATATAGGAGCAGTATTATAGTAGTTATATTCTTGTACATAGGGGGCAGTATTATAGTAGTTATATTCATGTACATAGGGAGCAGTATTATAGTAGTTATATTCTTGTACATAGGGAGCAGTATTATAGTAGTTATATTATTGTACATAGGAGCAGTATTATAGTAGTTATATTCTTGTACATAGGGGGCAGTATTATAGTAGTTATATTCTTGTACATAGGGGGCAGTATTATAGTAGTTATATTCCTGTACATAGGAGCAGTATTATAGTAGTTATATTCTTGTACATAGGGGGCAGTTTTATTGTAGGTATATTTTTGTACATAGGGGGCAGTATTATAGTAGTAATATTCTTGTACATAGAGGGCAGTTTTATTGTAGTTATATTTTTGTACATAGGGGGCAGTATTATAGTAGTTATATTCTTGTACATAGGGGGCAGTATTATAGTAGTTATATTCTTGTACATAGGGGGCAGTATTATAGTAGTTATATTCTTGTACATAGGGGGCAGTATTATAGTAGTTATATTCTTGTACATAGGGGGCAGTTTTATTGTAGTTATATTTTTGTACATAGGGGGCAGTATTATAGTAGTAATATTCTTGTACATAGAGGGCAGTTTTATTGTAGTTATATTTTTGTACATAGGGGGCAGTATTATAGTAGTTATATTCTTGTACATAGGGGGCAGTATTATAGTAGTTATATTCTTGTACATAGGGGGCAGTATTATAGTAGTTATATTCTTGTACATAGGAGCAGTATTATAGTAGTTATATTCTTGTACATAGGGAGCAGTATTATAGTAGTTATATTCTTGTACATAGGGAGCAGTATTATAGTAGTTATATTCTTGTACATAGGGGTCAGTATTATAGTAGTTATCATTGATAATTCTGTTCTCTTTTTTGACAGAAGGGACTTTGCAGTACAATCTATCATTTCGCCTGTAGTTTGGGGGTATCTGAGGAGGGTTCTTCCGTGTTTGGTGAATAATGTACAGGTGAACTGACATTAGCACACAGTTCACATTCACATACTGTCTGAGGGGGATGTATTTTATCCTACATTTCTTCTTATTCTTAGCTGTTCACAATGGAGCAGTTCTATTCTATTGCAGTGAATGACATGGGACAATTAACATGTGGGGGCTTCGTGCTGCGTTCTCATCCAGCCTCATAATTGCCCCTTATATAAAAGCTGCATCAATGGAAACTCCTAACTTGTCCTGAGATTTCTCACAATTACGTGATATTCACCCGACCACCGAGCTCGGATGCGGAGGCCTCTGCACACAGTCGCTGCCTTTTACAAGAATCGTCTGTATTTAACCCTTGTGCTTCCTGGATTTTAAGGACGTGAATTATATTAAAATCAAAATCCTGGGAACCCATCATTATCAGACCTGGGGGGCTACATCATCTCTAGAACTGTATATGATCACCCTATATATATACTGGAGGGCAGCCACTTACACCCCCTCCCCCAAATAGGAAAATACCCCGAGTGTCAGTGTCATTATCATGTTCCCCGAGTGTCATTATCCTGTACCCCGAGTGTCATTATCCTGTGCCCCGAGTGTCAGCGTCATTATCCTGTACCCCGAGTGTCAGTGTCATTATCCTGTACCCCGAGTGTCAGTGTCATTTTCCTGTTCCCCAAGTGTCAGCATCATTATCCTGTACCCCGAGTGTCATTATTCCGTACCCGAGTGTCAGTGTCATTATCCTGCACCCCGAGTGTCATTATCCTGTACCCCGAGTGTCATTATCCTGCACCCCGAGTGTCAGTGTCCTTATCCTGTACCCCGACTGTCATTATCCTGTATCCCCGAGTGTCAGCGTCATTATCCTGTACCCCGAGTGTCAGCGTCATTATCCTGTACCCCGAGTGTCAGCATCATTATCCTGTATCCCGAGTGTCATTATCCTGTACCCCGAGTGTCAGCGTCATTTGTCTGTACCCCGAGTGTCAGTGTCATTATCCTGTATCCCGAGTGTCATTATCCTGTACCCCGAGTGTCAGTGTCATTATCCTGTACCCCGAGTGTCAGTGTCATTATCCTGTATCCCGAGTGTCAGTGTCATTTGTCTGTACTCCGAGTGTCAGTGTCATAATCCTGTACCCCGAGTGTCATTATCCTGTACCCCGAGTGTCAGTGTCATTATCCTGTACCCCGAGTGTCAGTGTCATTTTCCTGTTCCCCAAGTGTCAGCATCACTATCCTGTACCCCAAGTGTCATTATTCCGTACCCGAGTGTCAGTGTCATTATCCTGCACCCCGAGTGTCATTATCCTGTATCCCGAGTATCAGTGTCATTTGTCTGTACTCCGAGTGTCAGTGTCATTATCCTGTACCCCGAGTGTCAGTGTCATTATCCCCTGTACCCCGAGTGTCAGGGTCATTATCCTGTACCCCGAGTGTCGGCGTCATTATCCTGTATCCCGAGTATCAGTGTCATTTGTCTGTACTCCGAGTGTCAGTGTCATAATCCTGTACCCCGAGTGTCATTATCCTGTACCCCGAGTGTCAGTGTCATTACCCTGTATCCCGAGTGTTAGTGTCATTATCCTGTATCCCGAGTGTCAGTGTCATTTGTCTGTACTCCGAGTGTCAGTGTCATTATCCTGTACCCCGAGTGTCAGTGTCATTATCCCCTGTACCCCGAGTGTCAGGGTCATTATCCTGTACCCTGAGTGTCTGTGTCATTATCCTGTTCCCTGAGTGTCAGTGTCATTATCCTGTATCCCGAGTGTCAGTGTCATTTGTCTGTACTCCGAGTGTCAGTGTCATAATCCTGTACCCCGAGTGTCATTATCCTGTACCCCGAGTGTCAGTGTCATTACCCTGTATCCCGAGTGTCAGTGTCATTATCCTGTATCCCGAGTGTCAGTGTCATTTGTCTGTACTCCGAGTGTCAGTGTCATAATCCTGTACCCCGAGTGTCATTATCCTGTACCCCGAGTGTCAGTGTCATTACCCTGTATCCCGAGTGTCAGTGTCATTATCCTGTATCCCGAGTGTCAGTGTCATTTGTCTGTACTCCGAGTGTCAGTGTCATTATCCTGTACCCCGAGTGTCAGTGTCATTATCCTGTACCCCGAGTGTCAGGGTCATTATCCTGTACCCCGAGTGTCGGCGTCATTATCCTGTATCCCGAGTATCAGTGTCATTTGTCTGTACTCCGAGTGTCAGTGTCATAATCCTGTACCCCGAGTGTCATTATCCTGTACCCCGAGTGTCAGTGTCATTACCCTGTATCCCGAGTGTTAGTGTCATTATCCTGTATCCCGAGTGTCAGTGTCATTTGTCTGTACTCCGAGTGTCAGTGTCATTATCCTGTACCCCGAGTGTCAGTGTCATTATCCCCTGTACCCCGAGTGTCAGGGTCATTATCCTGTACCCTGAGTGTCTGTGTCATTATCCTGTTCCCTGAGTGTCAGTGTCATTATCCTGTATCCCGAGTGTCAGTGTCATTTGTCTGTACTCCGAGTGTCAGTGTCATAATCCTGTACCCCGAGTGTCATTATCCTGTACCCCGAGTGTCAGTGTCATTACCCTGTATCCCGAGTGTCAGTGTCATTATCCTGTATCCCGAGTGTCAGTGTCATTTGTCTGTACTCCGAGTGTCAGTGTCATAATCCTGTACCCCGAGTGTCATTATCCTGTACCCCGAGTGTCAGTGTCATTACCCTGTATCCCGAGTGTCAGTGTCATTATCCTGTATCCCGAGTGTCAGTGTCATTTGTCTGTACTCCGAGTGTCAGTGTCATTATCCTGTACCCCGAGTGTCAGTGTCATAATCCTGTACCCCGAGTGTCATTATCCTGTACCCCGAGTGTCAGTGTCATTATCCTGTACTCCGAGTGTCAGTGTCATTATCCTGTATCCCGAGTGTCAGTGTCATTTGTCTGTACTCCGAGTGTCAGTGTCATTATCCTGTACCCCGAGTGTCATTATCCTGTACCCCGAGTGTCACTGTCATTATCCTGTACCCCGAGTGTCAGCGTCATTATCCTGTACCCCGAGTGTCAGTGTCATTATCCTGTACCCCGAGAGTCAGCGTCATTATCCTGTACCCCGAGTGTCAGTGTCATTATCCTGTACCCCGAGTGTCAGTGTCATTATCCTGTACCCCGAGTGTCAGCGTCATTAGCCTGTACCCCCAGTGTCAGTGTCATAATCCTGTACCCCGAGTGTCAGTGTCATTATCCTGTACCCCGAGTGTCAGTGTCATTATCCTGTACCCCGAGTGTCATTATCCCGTACCCCGAGTGTCAGTGTCATTATTCTGTACCCCGAGTGTCAGTGTCATTATCCTGTACCCCGAGTGTCATTATCCCGTACCCCGAGTGTCAGTGTCATTATCCTGTACCCCGAGGGTCATTATCCTGTACCCCGAGTGTCAGTGTCATTATCCTGTACCCCGAGTGTCATTATCCCGTACCCCGAGTGTCAGTGTCATTATCCTGCACCCCGAGTGTCAGTGTCATTATCCTGTACCCCGAGTGTCAGTGTCATTATCCTGTACCCCGAGTGTCATTATCCCGTACCCCGAGTGTCAGTGTCATTATCCTGCACCCCGAGTGTCAGTGTCATTATCCTGTACCCCGAGTTTTAGTGTCATTATTCTCTACCCCGAGTGTCAGTGTCATTATCCTGTACCCCGAGGGTCAGTGTCATTCTCCTGTACCCCGAGTGTCATTATCCCGTACCCTGAGTGTCAGTGTCATTATCCTGTACCCCGAGTGTCATTATCCCGTACCCCGAGTGTCAGTGTCATTATCCTGTACTCCGAGTGTCAGTGTCATTATCCTGTATCCCGAGTGTCAGTGTCATTTGTCTGTACTCCGAGTGTCAGTGTCATTATCCTGTACCCCGAGTGTCATTATCCTGTACCCCGAGAGTCAGCGTCATTATCCTGTACCCCGAGTGTCAGCGTCATTATCCTGTACCCCGAGTGTCAGTGTCATTATCCTGTACCCCGAGAGTCAGCGTCATTATCCTGTACCCCGAGTGTCAGCGTCATTATCCTGTACCCCGAGTGTCAGTGTCATTATCCTGTACCCCGAGTGTCAGCGTCATTAGCCTGTACCCCCAGTGTCAGTGTCATAATCCTGTACCCCGAGTGTCAGTGTCATTATCCTGTACCCCGAGTGTCAGTGTCATTATCCTGTACCCCGAGTGTCATTATCCCGTACCCCGAGTGTCAGTGTCATTATTCTGTACCCCGAGTGTCAGTGTCATTATCCTGTACCCCGAGTGTCATTATCCCATACCCCGAGTGTCAGTGTCATTATCCTGTACCCCGAGTGTCATTATCCCGTACCCCGAGTGTCAGTGTCATTATCCTGCACCCCGAGTGTCAGTGTCATTATCCTGTACCCCGAGTGTCAGTGTCATTATCCTGTACCCCCAGTGTCAGCGTCATTAGCCTGTACCCCCAGTGTCAGTGTCATAATCCTGTACCCCGAGTGTCAGTGTCATTATCCTGTACCCCGAGTGTCAGTGTCATTATCCTGTACCCCGAGTGTCATTATCCCGTACCCCGAGTGTCAGTGTCATTATTCTGTACCCCGAGTGTCAGTGTCATTATCCTGTACCCCGAGTGTCATTATCCCGTACCCCGAGTGTCAGTGTCATTATCCTGTACCCCGAGTGTCATTATCCCGTACCCCGAGTGTCAGTGTCATTATCCTGCACCCCGAGTGTCAGTGTCATTATCCTGTACCCCGAGTGTCAGTGTCATTATCCTGTACCCCGAGTGTCAGCGTCATTAGCCTGTACCCCCAGTGTCAGTGTCATAATCCTGTACCCCGAGTGTCAGTGTCATTATCCTGTACCCCGAGTGTCAGTGTCATTATCCTGTACCCCGAGTGTCATTATCCCATACCCCGAGTGTCAGTGTCATTATTCTGTACCCCGAGTGTCAGTGTCATTATCCTGTACCCCGAGTGTCATTATCCCGTACCCCGAGTGTCAGTGTCATTATCCTGTACCCCGAGTGTCATTATCCCGTACCCCGAGTGTCAGTGTCATTATCCTGCACCCCGAGTGTCAGTGTCATTATTCTGTACCCCGAGTGTCAGTGTCATTATCCTGTACCCCGAGTGTCATTATCCTGTACCCCGAGTGTCAGTGTCATTATCCTGTACCCCGAGTGTCATTATCCCGTACCCCGAGTGTCAGTGTCATTATCCTGCACCCCAAGTGTCAGCGTCATTATCCTGTACCCCGAGTGTCAGTGTCATTATCCTGTACCCCGAGTGTCAGTGTCATTATCCTGTACCCCGAGTGTCATTATCCCGTACCCTGAGTGTCAGTGTCATTATCCTGCACCCCGAGTGTCAGTGTCATTATCCTGTACCCCGAGTGTCAGTGTCATTATCCTGTACCCCGAGTGTCAGTGTCATTATCCTGCACCCCGAGTGTCAGTGTCATTATCCTGTACCCCGAGTGTCAGTGTCATTATCCTGCACCCCGAGTGTCAGTGTCATTATCCTGTACCCCGAGTTTTAGTGTCATTATTCTCTACCCCGAGTGTCAGTGTCATTATCCTGTACCCCGAGTTTTAGTGTCATTATTCTCTACCCCGAGTGTCAGTGTCATTATCCTGTACCCCGAGTGTCAGTGTCATTATCCTGCACCCCGAGTGTCAGTGTCATTATCCTGTACCCCGAGTTTTAGTGTCATTATTCTCTACCCCGAGTGTCAGTGTCATTATTCTGTACCCCGAGTGTCAGTGTCATTATCCTGTACCCCGAGTGTCATTATCCCGTACCCCGAGTGTCAGTGTCATTATCCTGTACCCCGAGTGTCATTATCCCGTACCCCGAGTGTCAGCGTCATTATCCTGTACCCCGAGTGTCAGTGTCATTATCCTGTACCCCGAGTGTCAGTGTCATTATCCTGTACCCCGAGTGTCATTATCCCGTACCCCGAGTGTCAGTGTCATTATCCTGCACCCCGAGTGTCAGTGTCATTATCCTGTACCCCGAGTGTCAGTGTCATTATCCTGTACCCCGAGTGTCAGTGTCATTATCCTGCACCCCGAGTGTCAGTGTCATTATCCTGTACCCCGAGTTTTAGTGTCATTATTCTCTACCCCGAGTGTCAGTGTCATTATCCTGTACCCCGAGTGTCAGTGTCATTATCCTGCACCCCGAGTGTCAGTGTCAGTATCCTGTACCCCGAGTGTCAGTGTCATTATCCTGCACCCCGAGTGTCAGTGTCATTATCCTGTACCCCGAGTTTTAGTGTCATTATTCTCTATCCCGAGTGTCAGTGTCATTATTCTCTACCCCGAGTGTCAGTGTCATTATTCTCTACCCCGAGTGTCAGTGTCATTATCCTGTACCCCGAGTGTCAGTGTCATTATCCTGCACCCCGAGTGTCAGTGTCATTATCCTGTACCCCGAGTTTTAGTGTCATTATTCTCTACCCCGAGTGTCAGTGTCATTATCCTGTACCCCGAGTGTCAGTGTCATTATCCTGCACCCCGAGTGTCAGTGTCATTATCCTGTACCCCGAGTTTTAGTGTCATTATTCTCTACCCCGAGTGTCAGTGTCATTATTCTGTACCCCGAGTGTCAGTGTCATTATCCTGTACCCCGAGTGTCATTATCCCGTACCCCGAGTGTCAGTGTCATTATCCTGTACCCCGAGTGTCATTATCCCGTACCCCGAGTGTCAGCGTCATTATCCTGTACCCCGAGTGTCAGTGTCATTATCCTGTACCCCGAGTGTCAGTGTCATTATCCTGTACCCCGAGTGTCATTATCCCGTACCCCGAGTGTCAGTGTCATTATCCTGCACCCCGAGTGTCAGTGTCATTATCCTGTACCCCGAGTGTCAGTGTCATTATCCTGTACCCCGAGTGTCAGTGTCATTATCCTGCACCCCGAGTGTCAGTGTCATTATCCTGTACCCCGAGTTTTAGTGTCATTATTCTCTACCCCGAGTGTCAGTGTCATTATCCTGTACCCCGAGTGTCAGTGTCATTATCCTGCACCCCGAGTGTCAGTGTCAGTATCCTGTACCCCGAGTGTCAGTGTCATTATCCTGCACCCCGAGTGTCAGTGTCATTATCCTGTACCCCGAGTTTTAGTGTCATTATTCTCTACCCCGAGTGTCAGTGTCATTATTCTCTACCCCGAGTGTCAGTGTCATTATTCTCTACCCCGAGTGTCAGTGTCATTATCCTGTACCCCGAGTGTCAGTGTCATTATCCTGCACCCCGAGTGTCAGTGTCATTATCCTGTACCCCGAGTTTTAGTGTCATTATTCTCTACCCCGAGTGTCAGTGTCATTATCCTGCACCCCGAGTGTCAGTGTCATTATCCTGTACCCCGAGTGTCAGTGTCATTATCCTGTATGAGAAGTGAGTATATTTCTATATACTGTGTATATATATAGCAGAAGGGGGTGTAGAGCAGGTATATACCTGTGTTTACTTATAGGTATATATCTATTTAGGTATATATATATATACAGAGCTCCGTGGTATACGGGGTCCCCTACGTCCAGCCTCTATAGACCACCCATATAATATCCCGTTGCAGGCGTCCTCTATCCCCCCATGACCGGAGTATACGGGGGTCCGCTGCTGTACCCTCCTGTCTAGACGGCCCCCAATACCCAGCGGCTCTGTATTCTCCATTCTGCTCCGTGTATTAAGGGACAAGTACAAGCAGAAGACGTGGAATATTAAAGGGACGGAGCACAGACAGAGGATCGGCCGATGGCCTCGTCTTATGGAACAAAGAGCGGCCGCATCGTTCAGCAATGCAATCAGACGATTAATAAGCGGAGACAAAGGAGGATGCGGGCCCGCACCGGCCGCGCACGCCTCTCCAGCTGCAGGTAGCATTGCCGGCGACCGGCACCACACCGCTGGATTCTTAAACATGAGGCAGGAGGCATGCTGGGAATCTAGATGAGACGCTATGAGGTCAGGCTGCAATGTACTGAGCTGCTTTTGATACGCCCCGGGGTACTCTGCGCTGCTCTCAAAGGAAGAAAGGTTTAAAAAAAAAAAGAAAGAAAGGAGGAAAAGGAAATATATTCACTGATCATTGTCTGCACGATCCTGCCATCGTCAGCCTAAATTATTCAGCCTCGCTCTGTCCCTTTAATTGTATGAAAGAGGGAGGAGCTCCGACAAGTACCATGCAAATGAATGCAAGTATTAATCCTCTGCAAAGTGCACAGGAGGTTAGGGTGCAGCAGAGCCCTGCGCCCCCTGTGCTGGCAGCCCACCCGGCTGGCACATACCGGGGGGCCGCCAGAGGTGAGGAGGGGTCCTCCTTGATACCTTTTAATGGCTGACTGAAATAGATTGTGTCCTGGAGCCTATGACAGATGCAGAAAGCACAACTCCCAGCTCCCGAGAGCCCAACCCGTGGATATCACAAGCAAAACATCACAAGTTAGGGTCTCAGGGAATGCGAGGGGTGCAGAGAGGAACAAGACAGTAAATCACCCCCCCCCCTGGGCTGCAGCAATGCAGGGGTTAAGGATGGAGCCACTCAGAGATGCTGAAGAACTAGACATGGGGTGCAGCCCCCGCATTCACCAGTGTGGGGGGATGGGAGGACCAAATGGTGGTCCGGCTCGCCCCCGAGAAGGTCCAGTCTGGAGCCTCAGCCCCATTCATTGTCATCGCTGCTTGCGGGTGTGAAGAAAATGGCAGTGGGTCCAGAGCCGCTGACATCCATGGCCTGGACACTGGGCCGCACGCCTCCTTGGCTGCTCGTCAAGGGGAATGATCAGAGCATCTGTATCCACTAAACTCAAAAGAAGAAATAGGGGGGAGGGTGAAAGCTCGCATCCCACCCTCCATGTACAGGCACCTCCATCCTTAGTGCCCGGCGGTGGGTGCATGCCCACCACCTCTCCTGGCCCCTTACACATAGGGAGGTAGCTCTTCTTTCATGCTGTCTCGGGGGGCCCCTGTGTGGGGCGTCTTCCTACCTGGAACTATAAGGGGCAAAAGTGGAAAACAAGAGGGAAACTAGATAATAAAGGCAGCGGCGGCGGCAGAAAAGTCATTTGTGTGGACAGGTTACAGCGAGGTGCGCATGGGGACAGTACGGTATCATACGGCATCATAGGGTGCCGTGTGTGCGGCTCCTCCGGGGCCGGTGCCACCGTCTCGCAGTTCCTCCGGGGCCGGTGCCACCGTCTCGCAGTTCCTCCGGGGCCGGTGCCACCGTCTCTCGGGGAATTGGAAAGTCTCAGTAGGAGAAACAAAATAATAATCTTGTAGATATGATACCTTTTAATATTCAATAAATGGTAACAGTCGGCGAGACCTGCCCGGGTGGTTTTCCCTGTCCGCAGCCCCTTCCTTACCTTGAGCATCCCCCTCTTGTTCCATCCATGGCACCTGAGCGCTCCCCACTATTCTCCGCGCCCCGGCTTTATGTGGGTCCCCCTTATTCTGGCTCCTGTAGACATTAGCACCAGTCCCTTGCCTTGCAGAAAGAACATTTAATCTTCAATGCCTCCCTTATGCTCCAGCAGAAAGAGGTAGAGAGGGTGGTGGGGGGGGGGGGGAGAGGCGACGAAAAATAAGGGGGCTGCCGAAGGACAGCGAAATAAAGCACAAATCAACGACAAGTTGAAATTTCGCAGCCTGCACTGCCCCCTCTTCTGCTCCTGGAAGGCTCCAGGCTCTGGTTACACTGCATCTATTGCCAGTCAGATTCCAGGCATGCCTCCTGATCTCCAATGATCCTGCGCCTCTTCCTGAGACCCCAGCTGCACCCCCTTCTCCATTGTCATTTATCAATTTCTTTTTCTTTTGCAAATGCTGTAGGGATGTGATTGCAGGGTGCAGGGGGCTCAGCAGGCTCCATATCAATGGTGCAATTCATGGCCATGGCTGCGGAGACCAGGTGGTCAGATACAAGTGTAATTAAAAATACTTGCAGAGCAGACACCGATCAGGTGTCCAGAACCAGGGGCTGTTATATAAAGAAACGGAACACCGAGTCCCTCGTCTCGTGGTGAGACGCCGCCACCGCCGCCAATCTCACTCTTTCCACCGATAGTTCATAACACAAGCTCAGAGGTTTACCCAATATGAAGCCCCCGACGACCCTAGGACTCCGCTTATTCCACTGCTATGGGCATTTGGTTGGCACAGTGCAGTCATCTCTTCCGCTAGGGGGCGCTTTAGTTTGGGATGTGAAGGGACCCATTCACCATCATGTCTATGAATTGCCAACCTGACTTGGGTTACAAAGGGTGACGCTGATCAGAGATAGGGAGTCGGTGTCGGTTACATGGGGACGACATTGAAACCTTGTTCCGAGCTCATCTGTCCTGAGAGACCTGCCATAACCAGGGAACATGCCGGAGAAGGAATTCCAGAGATACGGATGACACGGGAAGCAGCGATGTAACAATGTATCAATTATCGCTCAGTGGTTACATGTTTGTAGCAGGAAGTTGTAACAATCTGGCTACAAGATTCTCTACAAAGAGGAGATTACCAGAAAGCTCTCCAGAAGACCCCCTCGACACGGGGACGTCCCCCCTACTCCAGAACAGACTTTCAGTTCCACCATACATGTTACATACTGATCATCTTTGACAAGAGCACTAGAACTGATATAAATGGAATAAATGGCGCCATAATAATAAATAATAATATTTTCAGGCCATGGCTGGAGGAGCCCTACACACGTGCCGGCGGCATCCCCGGCTCCTCTTCTGTTTAGTAGGCCCAGCGTGATGTCATTATTGCAGCACTATGGTTGTATGGCGCCGCACCGGTCCAGGATGCTGGTAGGTGGGGGCAGGTTGTAGGGTCCTGTAACCATGGACTAGCAATATGACCACTGACTGGACCAGGGTCCTGGAATCTATGCTCAACTCTAAAGTCCATTCCCTAGAAGATCGATCAACGCAATTTTGGATGGTTGTTTCCAAGAGGTTTCAGTCAATTAGGTTTACTGTTTAACCCCCTCCATCCCATCTTCATGGTGGGGCAAAAAAAGGTAATGGACCTTAACATGGAAAAAATCTTGGTCATAACCCAAACACAGGTGAGACCATTAGTGCGTTTACAGTTCACGGGCAAAATGTGGGGTTTTATTTATTTTGCTGTAATTGCAGCAAAAATGCAATTTAATTGCAATGTGTAAAGCACCATATTTATGGAGAACCTTGAGGAATAGAAGTGGATGTTCTTCATAACCAGATTTTGAATAAAATAAATAACATTTGTTACAAAGTCAGGTAGGAGAGCGTTTAAATCCTAGAACTGCAGGCCTTAATGAGATGCACCTGGCTGGCTTTGACTAAGAACCAGGAAATGGATTCACCTTGGTGTGTCATTCTGCTGGATGTTGAGCAGAGTCGAGAGTTCTGAAGCTGGTAAGTGACCAGCCAAAATGTGATCTGTAGCTGAGTGAGAGACATGCTGGGGTCTCCCTCTGAAAAGAGACTGACGGGAGTCAGCAAGGAAAGCTGAGCAGTCTGTGTGTTGGACCTGCAGAGTAACATGTAGAAGCTGCAGCCTGTTCAGTGTGAACTGTGCCCGGACTTGAAGACTTCTGTTTGGCGCGTGAAGCTGCTGGAGCTCAGACTGAAGGGGATACCAAAAATGGTAGGGCCATACCTCTTCTATATATGAAGTTTGCTCTGGGAGAAAGGACTGTAATCTGTTGGGGTGAGCCACACTGACATATATGTGCCGGAGGAATTAACTGGTTATTTGGTGTGATACCTTTGTGCACTGAAGAGGCTACTTTTAGTTTTGAATCCCTTGAAATTTTATGAATAAAACTGCACCTGTTTGGACCAAACCACATTGCCTGTGTGAATGCTGCCTAATGCCTACCTGAGAGCGTGAATCCCTGCAATAGGTGGAGTATGAGGGCAGAAGTCCCAGAGATCACAGGCAATTGCAGTCCTGGGTAAAGGCAGCTACAGCATTGTGAACACTGTCTGAAAGCATGGAGGAGCTGTCCTGCCAGAAGATAAGATTGCTGCGGTGTCATGGCGTCACTGGTGCTGCACTGAGAGCTGGGGGCTGTCTCGTTAGTGGAGTTGTGCAGAGGAGAACGGGGGTCCGCAATGTCGGGGGGGTGGAGGGCAAGGTTCACATAGCACCTCAGTACAAACAGATGGGGGAACTGACCGAGTCCCAGAACCAATGGACTGCAGTGATGGCCGGCGCTGCTACTGCTTCACCTGCTCTCCCTGCAGCGCTGCTCCTCAAAATGTGTTTTCACTCAAACTACAATATTTCTGTCCATTTGCTTTATTATTTTCTAGATAAAAACCCCACAGAGAGTTACAATACGACCAGAGTTACAGTCAATATCATCTGATACATCAACATCATAGGTATATAAGTATACACTGTGTGCAGAATTATTAGGCAAGTTGTATTTTAGAGGATTATTTTTATTATTGATCAACAACTATGTTCTCAATCAACCCAAAAGACTCATAAATATCCAAGCTTAATATTTTTGGAAGTTGGAGTGGTTTTTTTTTTAGATTTGGCTATCTTAGGAGGATATCTGTTTGTGCAGGTAACTATTACTGTGCTAAATTATTAGGCAACTTAATAAAAACCAAGTATAATCCCATCTCACTTGTTTATTTTCACCAGGTAAACCAATATCTGCACAAAATTTAGAAATAAACATTTCAGACATGCAAAAACAAAAACCAAAAAAATTAGTGATGAATATATCCACCTTTCTTTATGATGACACTCAGCAGCCTCCATCCATAGATTCTGTCAGTTGCTTGATCTGTTTTCGATCAGCATTGCGTGCAGCAGCCACCACAGCCTCCCAGACACTGCTCCCAGAGGTGTACTGTTTTCCCTCCCTGTAGATCTCACCACAGCCTCCCAGACACTGTTCCCAGAGGTATACTGTTTTCCCTCCCTGTAGATCTCACATTTTATGATGGACCACAGGTTCTCTATCGGGTTCAGATCAGGTGAACAAGGGGGCCATGTCATTATTTTTTCTTCTTTTAGACCTTTACTAGCCAGCCACGCAG
Organism: Phyllobates terribilis; assembly: GCF_046119375.1. NCBI lineage: Eukaryota > Metazoa > Chordata > Amphibia > Anura > Dendrobatidae > Phyllobates > Phyllobates terribilis. The sequence continues at coordinate 311,183,115 of NW_027362772.1, forward strand.
TGGAGTAGTTGGATGCATGCGATGGAGCATTCTCCTGCATGAAAATCATGTTTTTCTTGAACGATACCGACTTCTTCCTGTACCACTGCTTGAAGAAGTTGTCTTCCAGAAACTGGCAGTAGGTCTGGGAGTTGAGCTTCACTCCATCCTCAACCCGAAAAGGTCCCACAAGTTCATCTTTGATGATACCAGCCCATACCAGTACCCCACCTCCACCTTGCTGGCGTCTGAGTCGGAGTGGAGCTCTCTGCCCTTTACTGATCCAGCCTCTTGCCCATCCATCTGCCCCATCAAGAGTCACTCTCATTTCATCAGTCCATAAAACCTTTGAAAAATCAGTCTTAATATATTTCTTGGCCCATTCTTGACGTTTTATCTTATGTTTCTTGTTCATAGGTGGTGGTTTTTCAGCCTTCCTTACCTCGGCCATATCCCTGAGTGTCGCACACCTTGTGCTTTTTGATACTCCAGTAACGTTGCAGCTCTGATATATGGCAAAACTGGTGGCGAATGGCATCTTGGCAGCTTCACGCTTGATTTTCCTCAATTCATGGGCAATTATTTTGCGCCTTTTTTGGCCAACACGCTTCTTGCGACCCTGTTGGCTATTTGCCATGAAACGCTTGAATGTTCGGTGATCACGCTTCAAAAGTTTGGAAATTTCAAGACTGCTGCTTCCCTCTGCAAGACATCTCACAATTTTGGACTTTTCAGAGCCGTCAAATCTCTCTGCTGACCCATTTTGCCAAAGGAAAGGAAGTTGCCTAATAATTAAGCGCACCTTATATAGGGTGCCGATGTCATTAGTCAACACCCCTCCTCATTACAGAGATGCAATCACCAGATTTACTTCATTGGTAGTTGGCTCTCAAGACTATGCAGCTTGGAGTAGGACGACATGTACAAAAAGTATCATGTGATCAAAATACGCATCTGCCTAATAATTCTGCACACGGTGTACAATATACCAACAAATGGCTAAAGTGGGCTAGCCACTAAGACACTACCAAAGCAGATACATCGTATAAGAGCCATGGAGTCATAAGTCCGTAATAGTAAAAATGTCAAAATTTATTGAGTGCATTTACTGAACAGACATTTCAGATTTTAAAAAACATTTTTCAAGCTGTTGTTATAAAGTATTCTAATTTACTGAGATAATAACCTTTGTGTTTTCATTGGCTGTAAGCCATAATCATCAACATTAACAAAAATAAACACGTGAAATAGATCCCTCTGTGTGTAATGACTCTATATAATAGATCCTTCTGCGTGTAATGACTCTATATAATAGATCCCTCTGTGTGTAATGACTCTATATAATAGATCCCTCTGCGTGTAATGACTCTATATAATAGATCCCTCTGTGTGTAATGACTCTATATAATAGATCCCTCTGCGTGTAATGACTCTATATAATAGATCCCTCTGCGTGTAATGTCTCTATATAATAGATCCCTCTGCGTGTAATGACTCTATATAATAGATCCCTCTGCGTGTAATGTCTCTATATAATAGATCCCTCTGCGTGTAATGACTCTATATAATAGATCCCTCTGTGTGTAATGTCTCTATATAATAGATCCCTCTGTGTGTAATGACTCTATATAATAGATCCCTCTGTGTGTAATGTCTCTATATAATAGATCCCTCTGCGTGTAATGACTCTATATAATAGATCCTTCTGCGTGTAATGACTCTATATAATAGATCCCTCTGCGTGTAATGACTCTATATAATAGATCCCTCTGCGTGTAATGACTCTGTATAATAGATCCCTCGGTGTGTAATGACTCTGTATAATAGATCCCTCTGTGTGTAATGACTCTGTATAATAGATCCCTCTGCGTGTAATGACTCTATATAATAGATCCCTCTGTGTGTAATGACTCTCTATAATAGATCCCTCAGCGTATAATGACTCTATATAATAGATCCCTCTGCGTGTAATGACTCTCTATAGTAGATCCCTCTGCGTGTAATGACTCTATGTAATAGATCCCTCTGCGTGTAATGACTCTCTATAGTAGATCCCTCAGCGTGTAATGACTCTATATAATAGATCCCTCTGCGTGTAATGACTCTCTATAGTAGATCCCTCTGCGTGTAATGACTCTATATAATAGATCCCTCTGCGTGTAATGACTCTCTATAGTAGATCCCTCTGCGTGTAATGACTCTATATAGTAGATCCCTCTGCGTGTAAGGACTCTATATAATAGATCCCTCTGCGTGTAATGACTCTATATAGTAGATCCCTCTGCCTGTAATGACTCTATATAATAGATCCCTCTGCGTGTAATGACTCTATATAGTAGATCCCTCTGCCTGTAATGACTCTATATAATAGATCCCTCTGCGTGTAATGACTCTATATAGTAGATCCCTCTGCCTGTAAGGACTCTATATAATAGATCCCTCTGCGTGTAATGACTCTATATAGTAGATCCCTCTGCCTGTAAGGACTCTATATAATAGATCCCTCTGCGTGTAATGACTCTATATAGTAGACCCCTCTGCCTGTAAGGACTCTATATAATAGATCCCTCTGCGTGTAATGACTCTATATAGTAGACCCCTCTGCCTGTAATGACTCTATATAATAGATCCCTCTGCGTGTAATGACTCTATATAATAGACCCCTCTGCCTGTAATGACTCTATATAATAGATCCCTCTGCGTGTAATGACTCTATATAATAGACCCCTCTGCCTGTAATGACTCTATATAATAGATCCCTCTGCGTGTAATGACTCTATATAATAGATCTCTCTGCCTGTAATGACTCTATATAATAGATCCCTCTGCCTGTAATGACTCTATATAATAGATCCCTCTGCGTGTAATGACTCTATATAATAGATCCCTCTGCCTGTAATGACTCTATATAATAGATTCCTCTGCCTGTAATGACTCTATGTAATAGATCCCTCTGCCTGTAATGACTCTATATAATAGATCCCTCTGCCTGTAATGACTCTATGTAATAGATCCCTCTGCCTGTAATGACTCTATGTAATAGATCCCTCTGCCTGTAATGACTCTATGTAATAGATCCCTCTGCCTGTAATGACTATGTAATAGATCCCTCTGCCTGTAATGACTCTATGTAATAGATCGCTCTGCCTGTAATGACTCTATATAATAGATCCCTCTGCCTGTAATGACTCTATGTAATAGATCGCTCTGCCTGTAATGACTCTATATAATAGATCCCTCTGCCTGTAATGTTTCTATGTAATAGATCCCTCTGCCTGTAATGACTCTATATAGTAGATCCCTCTGCCTGTAATGACTCTATATAATAGATCCCTCTGCGTGTAATGACTCTATATAGTAGATCCCTCTGCGTGTAATTACTCTATATAATAGATCCCTCTGCGTGTAATGACTCTATATAGTAGATCCCTCTGCGTGTAATGACTCTATATAATAGATCCCTCTGCGTGTAATGACTCTATATAATAGATCCCTCTGCGTGTAATGACTGTATAATAGATCCCTCTGCCTGTAATGACTCTATATAATAGATCCCTCTGCGTGTAATGACTCTATATAATAGATCCCTCTGCGTGTAATGACTCTATATAGTAGATCCCTCTGCCTGTAATGACTCTATGTAATAGATCTCTCTGCCTGTAATGACTCTATGTAATAGATCCCTCTGCCTGTAATGACTCTATGTAATAGATCCCTCTGCCTGTAATGACTCTATATAATAGATCCCTCTGCCTGTAATGACTCTATATAATAGATCCCTCTGCCTGTAATGACTCTATATAATAGATCCCTCTGCGTGTAATGACTCTATATAGTAGATCCCTCTGCCTGTAATGACTCTATATAATAGATCCCTCTGCGTGTAATGACTCTATATAGTAGATCCGTCTGCGTGTAATGACTCTGTATAATAGATCCCTCTGCGTGTATTGACTCTATATAGTAGATCCCTCTGCATGTAATGACTCTATATAATAGATCCCTCTGCGTGTAATGACTCTATATAATAGATCCCTCTGCCTGTAATGACTCTATATAATAGATCCCTCTGCGTGTAATGACTATATAATAGATCCCTCTGCCTGTAATGACTCTATATAATAGATCCCTCTGCGTGTAATGACTCTATATAATAGATCCCTCTGCCTGTAATGACTCTATATAATAGATCCCTCTGCGTGTAATGACTCTATATAATAGATCCCTCTGCCTGTAATGACTCTATATAATAGATCCCTCTGCGTGTAATGACTCTATATAATAGATCCCTCTGCCTGTAATGACTCTATATAATAGATCCCTCTGCGTGTAATGACTCCATATAATAGATCCCTCTGCCTGTAATGACTCTATATAATAGATCCCTCTGCGTGTAATGACTCCATATAATAGATCCCTCTGCCTGTAATGACTCTATATAATAGATCCCTCTGCCTGTAATGACTCTATATAATAGATCCCTCTGCGTGTAATGACTCTATGTAATAGATCCCTCTGCCTGTAATGACTCTATATAATAGATCCCTCTGCCTGTAATGACTCTATGTAATAGATCCCTCTACCTGTAATGACTCTATGTAATAGATCCCACTGCCTGTAATGACTCTATGTAATAGATCCCTCTGCCTGTAATGACTCTATGTAATAGATCCCTCTGCCTGTAATGACTCTATATAATAGATCCCTCTGCCTGTAATGACTCTATGTAAAAGATCCCTCTGCCTGTAATGACTCTATGTAATAGATCCCTCTGCCTGTAATGACTCTATGTAATAGATCCCTCTGCCTGTAATGACTCTATGTAATAGATCCCTCTGCCTGTAATGACTCTATGTAATAGATCCCTCTGCCTGTAATGACTCTTTATAATAGATCCCTCTGCCTGTAATGACTCTATATAGCAGATCCCTCTGCGTGTAATGACTCTATATAATAGATCCCTCTGCGTGTAATGACTCTATATAGTAGATCCCTCTGCGTGTAATGACTCTATATAATAGATCCCTCTGCGTGTAATGACTCTATATAGTAGATCCCTCTGCGTGTAATGACTCTATATAATAGATACCTCTGCGTGTAATGACTCTATATAGTAGATCCCTCTGCGTGTAATGACTCTGTATAATAGATCCCTCTGCGTGTAATGACTCTATATAGTAGATCCCTCTGCGTGTAATGACTCTATATAATAGATCCCTCTGCGTGTAATGACTCTATATAATAGATCCCTCTGCGTGTAATGAGTCTATATAATAGATCCCTCTGCGTGTAATGACTCTATATAATAGATCCCTCTGCGTGTAATGACTCTATATAATAGATCCCTCTGCCTGTAATGACTCTATATAATAGATCCCTCTGCGTGTAATGACTCTATATAATAGATCCCTCTGCCTGTAATGACTCTATATAATAGATCCCTCTGCGTGTAATGTCTCTATATAATAGATCCCTCTGCGTGTAATGACTCTATATAATAGATCCCTCTGTGTGTAATGTCTCTATATAATAGATCCCTCTGTGTGTAATGACTCTATATAATAGATCCCTCTGTGTGTAATGTCTCTATATAATAGATCCCTCTGCGTGTAATGACTCTATATAATAGATCCCTCTGCGTGTAATGACTCTATATAATAGATCCCTCTGCGTGTAATGACTCTATATAATAGATCCCTCTGCGTGTAATGACTCTGTATAATAGATCCCTCGGTGTGTAATGACTCTGTATAATAGATCCCTCTGTGTGTAATGACTCTGTATAATAGATCCCTCTGCGTGTAATGACTCTATATAATAGATCCCTCTGTGTGTAATGACTCTCTATAATAGATCCCTCAGCGTATAATGACTCTATATAATAGATCCCTCTGCGTGTAATGACTCTCTATAGTAGATCCCTCTGCGTGTAATGACTCTATGTAATAGATCCCTCTGCGTGTAATGACTCTCTATAGTAGATCCCTCAGCGTGTAATGACTCTATATAATAGATCCCTCTGCGTGTAATGACTCTCTATAGTAGATCCCTCTGCGTGTAATGACTCTATATAATAGATCCCTCTGCGTGTAATGACTCTCTATAGTAGATCCCTCTGCGTGTAATGACTCTATATAGTAGATCCCTCTGCGTGTAAGGACTCTATATAATAGATCCCTCTGCGTGTAATGACTCTATATAGTAGATCCCTCTGCCTGTAATGACTCTATATAATAGATCCCTCTGCGTGTAATGACTCTATATAGTAGATCCCTCTGCCTGTAATGACTCTATATAATAGATCCCTCTGCGTGTAATGACTCTATATAGTAGATCCCTCTGCCTGTAAGGACTCTATATAATAGATCCCTCTGCGTGTAATGACTCTATATAGTAGATCCCTCTGCCTGTAAGGACTCTATATAATAGATCCCTCTGCGTGTAATGACTCTATATAGTAGACCCCTCTGCCTGTAAGGACTCTATATAATAGATCCCTCTGCGTGTAATGACTCTATATAGTAGACCCCTCTGCCTGTAATGACTCTATATAATAGATCCCTCTGCGTGTAATGACTCTATATAATAGACCCCTCTGCCTGTAATGACTCTATATAATAGATCCCTCTGCGTGTAATGACTCTATATAATAGACCCCTCTGCCTGTAATGACTCTATATAATAGATCCCTCTGCGTGTAATGACTCTATATAATAGATCTCTCTGCCTGTAATGACTCTATATAATAGATCCCTCTGCCTGTAATGACTCTATATAATAGATCCCTCTGCGTGTAATGACTCTATATAATAGATCCCTCTGCCTGTAATGACTCTATATAATAGATTCCTCTGCCTGTAATGACTCTATGTAATAGATCCCTCTGCCTGTAATGACTCTATATAATAGATCCCTCTGCCTGTAATGACTCTATGTAATAGATCCCTCTGCCTGTAATGACTCTATGTAATAGATCCCTCTGCCTGTAATGACTCTATGTAATAGATCCCTCTGCCTGTAATGACTATGTAATAGATCCCTCTGCCTGTAATGACTCTATGTAATAGATCGCTCTGCCTGTAATGACTCTATATAATAGATCCCTCTGCCTGTAATGACTCTATGTAATAGATCGCTCTGCCTGTAATGACTCTATATAATAGATCCCTCTGCCTGTAATGTTTCTATGTAATAGATCCCTCTGCCTGTAATGACTCTATATAGTAGATCCCTCTGCCTGTAATGACTCTATATAATAGATCCCTCTGCGTGTAATGACTCTATATAGTAGATCCCTCTGCGTGTAATTACTCTATATAATAGATCCCTCTGCGTGTAATGACTCTATATAGTAGATCCCTCTGCGTGTAATGACTCTATATAATAGATCCCTCTGCGTGTAATGACTCTATATAATAGATCCCTCTGCGTGTAATGACTGTATAATAGATCCCTCTGCCTGTAATGACTCTATATAATAGATCCCTCTGCGTGTAATGACTCTATATAATAGATCCCTCTGCGTGTAATGACTCTATATAGTAGATCCCTCTGCCTGTAATGACTCTATGTAATAGATCTCTCTGCCTGTAATGACTCTATGTAATAGATCCCTCTGCCTGTAATGACTCTATGTAATAGATCCCTCTGCCTGTAATGACTCTATATAATAGATCCCTCTGCCTGTAATGACTCTATATAATAGATCCCTCTGCCTGTAATGACTCTATATAATAGATCCCTCTGCGTGTAATGACTCTATATAGTAGATCCCTCTGCCTGTAATGACTCTATATAATAGATCCCTCTGCGTGTAATGACTCTATATAGTAGATCCGTCTGCGTGTAATGACTCTGTATAATAGATCCCTCTGCGTGTATTGACTCTATATAGTAGATCCCTCTGCATGTAATGACTCTATATAATAGATCCCTCTGCGTGTAATGACTCTATATAATAGATCCCTCTGCCTGTAATGACTCTATATAATAGATCCCTCTGCGTGTAATGACTATATAATAGATCCCTCTGCCTGTAATGACTCTATATAATAGATCCCTCTGCGTGTAATGACTCTATATAATAGATCCCTCTGCCTGTAATGACTCTATATAATAGATCCCTCTGCGTGTAATGACTCTATATAATAGATCCCTCTGCCTGTAATGACTCTATATAATAGATCCCTCTGCGTGTAATGACTCTATATAATAGATCCCTCTGCCTGTAATGACTCTATATAATAGATCCCTCTGCGTGTAATGACTCCATATAATAGATCCCTCTGCCTGTAATGACTCTATATAATAGATCCCTCTGCGTGTAATGACTCCATATAATAGATCCCTCTGCCTGTAATGACTCTATATAATAGATCCCTCTGCCTGTAATGACTCTATATAATAGATCCCTCTGCGTGTAATGACTCTATGTAATAGATCCCTCTGCCTGTAATGACTCTATATAATAGATCCCTCTGCCTGTAATGACTCTATGTAATAGATCCCTCTACCTGTAATGACTCTATGTAATAGATCCCACTGCCTGTAATGACTCTATGTAATAGATCCCTCTGCCTGTAATGACTCTATGTAATAGATCCCTCTGCCTGTAATGACTCTATATAATAGATCCCTCTGCCTGTAATGACTCTATGTAAAAGATCCCTCTGCCTGTAATGACTCTATGTAATAGATCCCTCTGCCTGTAATGACTCTATGTAATAGATCCCTCTGCCTGTAATGACTCTATGTAATAGATCCCTCTGCCTGTAATGACTCTATGTAATAGATCCCTCTGCCTGTAATGACTCTTTATAATAGATCCCTCTGCCTGTAATGACTCTATATAGCAGATCCCTCTGCGTGTAATGACTCTATATAATAGATCCCTCTGCGTGTAATGACTCTATATAGTAGATCCCTCTGCGTGTAATGACTCTATATAATAGATCCCTCTGCGTGTAATGACTCTATATAGTAGATCCCTCTGCGTGTAATGACTCTATATAATAGATACCTCTGCGTGTAATGACTCTATATAGTAGATCCCTCTGCGTGTAATGACTCTGTATAATAGATCCCTCTGCGTGTAATGACTCTATATAGTAGATCCCTCTGCGTGTAATGACTCTATATAATAGATCCCTCTGCGTGTAATGACTCTATATAATAGATCCCTCTGCGTGTAATGAGTCTATATAATAGATCCCTCTGCGTGTAATGACTCTATATAATAGATCCCTCTGCGTGTAATGACTCTATATAATAGATCCCTCTGCCTGTAATGACTCTATATAATAGATCCCTCTGCGTGTAATGACTCTATATAATAGATCCCTCTGCCTGTAATGACTCTATATAATAGATCCCTCTGCGTGTAATGTCTCTATATAATAGATCCCTCTGCGTGTAATGACTCTATATAATAGATCCCTCTGTGTGTAATGTCTCTATATAATAGATCCCTCTGTGTGTAATGACTCTATATAATAGATCCCTCTGTGTGTAATGTCTCTATATAATAGATCCCTCTGCGTGTAATGACTCTATATAATAGATCCCTCTGCGTGTAATGACTCTATATAATAGATCCCTCTGCGTGTAATGACTCTATATAATAGATCCCTCTGCGTGTAATGACTCTGTATAATAGATCCCTCGGTGTGTAATGACTCTGTATAATAGATCCCTCGGTGTGTAATGACTCTGTATAATAGATCCCTCTGCGTGTAATGACTCTATATAATAGATCCCTCTGTGTGTAATGACTCTCTATAATAGATCCCTCAGCGTGTAATGACTCTATATAATAGATCCCTCTGTGTGTAATGACTCTCTATAGTAGATCCCTCTGCGTGTAATGACTCTATGTAATAGATCCCTCTGCGTGTAATGACTCTCTATAGTAGATCCCTCAGCGTGTAATGACTCTATATAATAGATCCCTCTGCGTGTAATGACTCTCTATAGTAGATCCCTCTGCGTGTAATGACTCTATATAATAGATCCCTCTGCGTGTAATGACTCTCTATAGTAGATCCCTCTGCGTGTAATGACTCTATATAGTAGATCCCTCTGCGTGTAAGGACTCTATATAATAGATCCCTCTGCGTGTAATGACTCTATATAGTAGATCCCTCTGCCTGTAATGACTCTATATAATAGATCCCTCTGCGTGTAATGACTCTATATAGTAGATCCCTCTGCCTGTAAGGACTCTATATAATAGATCCCTCTACGTGTAACGACTCTATATAGTAGATCCCTCTGCCTGTAAGGACTCTATATAATAGATCCCTCTGCGTGTAATGACTCTATATAGTAGACCCCTCTGCCTGTAAGGACTCTATATAATAGATCCCTCTGCGTGTAATGACTCTATATAGTAGACCCCTCTGCCTGTAATGACTCTATATAATAGATCCCTCTGCGTGTAATGACTCTATATAATAGACCCCTCTGCCTGTAATGACTCTATATAATAGATCCCTCTGCGTGTAATGACTCTATATAATAGACCCCTCTGCCTGTAATGACTCTATATAATAGATCCCTCTGCGTGTAATGACTCTATATAATAGATCTCTCTGCCTGTAATGACTCTATATAATAGATCCCTCTGCCTGTAATGACTCTATATAATAGATCCCTCTGCGTGTAATGACTCTATATAATAGATCCCTCTGCCTGTAATGACTCTATATAATAGATTCCTCTGCCTGTAATGACTCTATGTAATAGATCCCTCTGCCTGTAATGACTCTATATAATAGATCCCTCTGCCTGTAATGACTCTATGTAATAGATCCCTCTGCCTGTAATGACTCTATGTAATAGATCCCTCTGCCTGTAATGACTCTATGTAATAGATCCCTCTGCCTGTAATGACTATGTAATAGATCCCTCTGCCTGTAATGACTCTATGTAATAGATCGCTCTGCCTGTAATGACTCTATATAATAGATCCCTCTGCCTGTAATGACTCTATGTAATAGATCGCTCTGCCTGTAATGACTCTATATAATAGATCCCTCTGCCTGTAATGTTTCTATGTAATAGATCCCTCTGCCTGTAATGACTCTATATAGTAGATCCCTCTGCCTGTAATGACTCTATATAATAGATCCCTCTGCGTGTAATGACTCTATATAGTAGATCCCTCTGCGTGTAATTACTCTATATAATAGATCCCTCTGCGTGTAATGACTGTATAATAGATCCCTCTGCCTGTAATGACTTTATATAATAGATCCCTCTGCGTGTAATGACTCTATATAATAGATCCCTCTGCGTGTAATGACTCTATATAATAGATCCCTCTGCGTGTAATGACTCTTATAATAGATCCCTCTGCCTGTAATGACTCTATATAATAGATCCCTCTGCGTGTAATGACTATATAATAGATCCCTCTGCCTGTAATGACTCTATATAATAGATCCCTCTGCGTGTAATGACTCTATATAATAGATCCCTCTGCCTGTAATGACTCTATATAATAGATCCCTCTGCGTGTAATGACTCTATATAGTAGATCCCTCTGCCTGTAAGGACTCTATATAATAGATCCCTCTGCGTGTAATGACTCTATATAATAGATCCCTCTGCCTGTAATGACTATGTAATAGATCCCTCTGCCTGTAATGACTCTATGTAATAGATCGCTCTGCCTGTAATGACTCTATATAATAGATCCCTGTGCCTGTAATGACTCTATGTAATAGATCGCTCTGCCTGTAATGACTCTATATAATAGATCCCTCTGCCTGTAATGTTTCTATGTAATAGATCCCTCTGCCTGTAATGACTCTATATAGTAGATCCCTCTGCCTGTAATGACTCTATATAATAGATCCCTCTGCGTGTAATGACTCTATATAGTAGATCCCTCTGCGTGTAATTACTCTATATAATAGATCCCTCTGCGTGTAATGACTCTATATAGTAGATCCCTCTGCGTGTAATGACTCTATATAATAGATCCCTCTGCGTGTAATGACTCTATATAATAGATCCCTCTGCGTGTAATGACTGTATAATAGATCCCTCTGCCTGTAATGACTTTATATAATAGATCCCTCTGCGTGTAATGACTCTATATAATAGATCCCTCTGCGTGTAATGACTCTATATAATAGATCCCTCTGCGTGTAATGACTCTATATAATAGATCCCTCTGCCTGTAATGACTCTATATAATAGATCCCTCTGCGTGTAATGACTATATAATAGATCCCTCTGCCTGTAATGACTCTATATAATAGATCCCTCTGCGTGTAATGACTCTATATAATAGATCCCTCTGCCTGTAATGACTCTATATAATAGATCCCTCTGCGTGTAATGACTCTATATAGTAGATCCCTCTGCCTGTAATGACTCTATATAATAGATCCCTCTGCGTGTAATGACTCTATATAATAGATCCCTCTGCCTGTAATGACTCTATATAATAGATCCCTCTGCGTGTAATGACTCTATATAATAGATCCCTCTGCCTGTAATGACTCTATATAATAGATACCTCTGCGTGTAATGACTCTATATAATAGATCCCTCTGCCTGTAATGACTCTATATAATAGATCCCTCTGCGTGTAATGACTCTATATAGTAGATCCCTCTGCCTGTAATGACTCTATATAATAGATCCCTCTGCCTGTAATGACTCTATATAATAGATCCCTCTGCGTGTAATGACTCTATATAATAGATCCCTCTGCCTGTAATGACTCTATATAATAGATTCCTCTGCCTGTAATGACTCTATGTAATAGATCCCTCTGCCTGTAATGACTCTATATAATAGATCCCTCTGCCTGTAATGACTCTATGTAATAGATCCCTCTGCCTGTAATGACTCTATGTAATAGATCCCTCTGCCTGTAATGACTCTATGTAATAGATCCCTCTGCCTGTAATGACTATGTAATAGATCCCTCTGCCTGTAATGACTCTATGTAATAGATCGCTCTGCCTGTAATGACTCTATATAATAGATCCCTCTGCCTGTAATGACTCTATGTAATAGATCGCTCTGCCTGTAATGACTCTATATAATAGATCCCTCTGCCTGTAATGTTTCTATGTAATAGATCCCTCTGCCTGTAATGACTCTATATAGTAGATCCCTCTGCCTGTAATGACTCTATATAATAGATCCCTCTGCGTGTAATGACTCTATATAGTAGATCCCTCTGCGTGTAATTACTCTATATAATAGATCCCTCTGCGTGTAATGACTCTATATAGTAGATCCCTCTGCGTGTAATGACTCTATATAATAGATCCCTCTGCGTGTAATGACTCTATATAATAGATCCCTCTGCGTGTAATGACTGTATAATAGATCCCTCTGCCTGTAATGACTCTATATAATAGATCCCTCTGCGTGTAATGACTCTATATAATAGATCCCTCTGCGTGTAATGACTCTATATAATAGATCCCTCTGCCTGTAATGACTTTATATAATAGATCCCTCTGCGTGTAATGACTCTATATAATAGATCCCTCTGCCTGTAATGACTCTATATAATAGATCCCTCTGCGTGTAATGACTCTATATAATAGATCCCTCTGCCTGTAATGACTCTATATAATAGATCCCTCTGCGTGTAATGACTCTATATAGTAGATCCCTCTGCCTGTAAGGACTCTATATAATAGATCCCTCTGCCTGTAATGACTGTATATAATAGATCCCTCTGCGTGTAATGACTCTATATAATAGATCCCTCTGCCTGTAATGACTCTATATAATAGATACCTCTGCGTGTAATGACTCTATATAATAGATCCCTCTGCCTGTAATGACTCTATATAATAGATCCCTCTGCGTGTAATGACTCTATATAGTAGATCCCTCTGCCTGTAATGACTCTATATAATAGATCCCTCTGCCTGTAATGACTCTATATAATAGATCCCTCTGCGTGTAATGACTCTATATAATAGATCCCTCTGCCTGTAATGACTCTATATAATAGATTCCTCTGCCTGTAATGACTCTATGTAATAGATCCCTCTGCCTGTAATGACTCTATATAATAGATCCCTCTGCCTGTAATGACTCTATGTAATAGATCCCTCTGCCTGTAATGACTCTATGTAATAGATCCCTCTGCCTGTAATGACTCTATGTAATAGATCCCTCTGCCTGTAATGACTATGTAATAGATCCCTCTGCCTGTAATGACTCTATGTAATAGATCGCTCTGCCTGTAATGACTCTATATAATAGATCCCTCTGCCTGTAATGACTCTATGTAATAGATCGCTCTGCCTGTAATGACTCTATATAATAGATCCCTCTGCCTGTAATGTTTCTATGTAATAGATCCCTCTGCCTGTAATGACTCTATATAGTAGATCCCTCTGCCTGTAATGACTCTATATAATAGATCCCTCTGCGTGTAATGACTCTATATAGTAGATCCCTCTGCGTGTAATTACTCTATATAATAGATCCCTCTGCGTGTAATGACTCTATATAGTAGATCCCTCTGCGTGTAATGACTCTATATAATAGATCCCTCTGCGTGTAATGACTCTATATAATAGATCCCTCTGCGTGTAATGACTGTATAATAGATCCCTCTGCCTGTAATGACTCTATATAATAGATCCCTCTGCGTGTAATGACTCTATATAATAGATCCCTCTGCGTGTAATGACTCTATATAATAGATCCCTCTGCCTGTAATGACTTTATATAATAGATCCCTCTGCGTGTAATGACTCTATATAATAGATCCCTCTGCCTGTAATGACTCTATATAATAGATCCCTCTGCGTGTAATGACTCTATATAATAGATCCCTCTGCCTGTAATGACTCTATATAATAGATCCCTCTGCGTGTAATGACTCTATATAGTAGATCCCTCTGCCTGTAAGGACTCTATATAATAGATCCCTCTGCGTGTAATGACTCTATATAATATATCCCTCTGCCTGTAATGACTCTATATAATAGATCCCTCTGCGTGTAATGACTCTATATAATAGATCCCTCTGCCTGTAATGACTCTATGTAATAGATCCCTCTGCGTGTAATGACTCTATATAATAGATCCCTCTGCCTGTAATGACTCTATATAATAGATCCCTCTGCGTGTAATGACTCTATATAGTAGATCCCTCTGCCTGTAATGACTCTATATAATAGATCCCTCTGCGTGTAATGACTCTATATAGTAGATCCCTCTGCCTGTAAGGACTCTATATAATAGATCCCTCTGCGTGTAATGACTCTATATAGTAGATCCCTCTGCCTGTAATGACTCTATATAATAGATCCCTCTGCCTGTAATGACTCTATGTAATAGATCCCTCTGCCTGTAATGACTCTATGTAATAGATCCCTCTGCCTGTAATGACTCTATATAATAGATCCCTCTGCCTGTAATGACTCTATATAATAGATCCCTCTGCCTGTAATGACTCTATATAATAGATCCCTCTGCCTGTAATGACTCTATATAGTAGATCCCTCTGCCTGTAATTACTCTATATAATAGATCCCTCTGCGTGTAATGACTCTATATAGTAGATCCGTCTGCGTGTAATGACTCTGTATAATAGATCCCTCTGCGTGTATTGACTCTATATAGTAGATCCCTCTGCGTGTAATGACTCTATATAATAGATCCCTCTGCGTGTAATGTCTCTATATAATAGATCCCTCTGCCTGTAATGACTCTATATAATAGATCCCTCTGCGTGTAATGACTATATAATAGATCCCTCTGCCTGTAATGACTCTATATAATAGATCCCTCTGCGTGTAATGACTCTATATAATAGATCCCTCTGCCTGTAATGACTCTATATAATAGATCCCTCTGCGTGTAATGACTCTATATAATAGATCCCTCTGCCTGTAATGACTCTATATAATAGATCCCTCTGCGTGTAATGACTCTATATAATAGATCCCTCTGCCTGTAATGACTCTATATAATAGATCCCTCTGCGTGTAATGACTCCATATAATAGATCCCTCTGCCTGTAATGACTCTATATAATAGATCCCTCTGCGTGTAATGACTCCATATAATAGATCCCTCTGCCTGTAATGATTCTATATAATAGATCCCTCTGCCTGTAATGACTCTATATAATAGATCCCTCTGCGTGTAATGACTCTATGTAATAGATCCCTCTGCCTGTAATGACTCTATATAATAGATCCCTCTGCCTGTAATGACTCTATGTAATAGATCCCTCTACCTGTAATGACTCTATGTAATAGATCCCTCTGCCTGTAATGACTCTATGTAATAGATCCCTCTGCCTGTAATGACTCTATGTAATAGATCCCTCTGCCTGTAATGACTCTGTATAATAGATCCCTCTGCCTGTAATGACTCTATTTAAAAGATCCCTCTGCCTGTAATGACTCTATGTAATAGATCCCTCTGCCTGTAATGACTCTATGTAATAGATCCCTCTGCCTGTAATGACTCTATGTAATAGATCCCTCTGCCTGTAATGACTCTATGTAATAGATCCCTCTGCCTGTAATGACTCTTTATAATAGATCCCTCTGCCTGTAATGACTCTATATAATAGATCCCTCTGCGTGTAATGACTCTATATAGTAGATCCCTCTGCGTGTAATGACTCTATATAATAGATCCCTCTGCGTGTAATGACTCTATATAGTAGATCCCTCTGCGTGTAATGACTCTATATAATTGATACCTCTGCGTGTAATGACTCTATATAGTAGATCCCTCTGCGTGTAATGACTCTGTATAATAGATCCCTCTGCGTGTAATGACTCTATATAGTAGATCCCTCTGCGTGTAATGACTCTATATAATAGATCCCTCTGCGTGTAATGACTCTATATAATAGATCCCTCTGCGTGTAATGAGTCTATATAATAGATCCCTCTGCGTGTAATGACTCTATATAATAGATCCCTCTGCGTGTAATGACTCTATATAATAGATCCCTCTTCCTGTAATGACTCTATATAATAGATCCCTCTGCGTGTAATGACTCTATATAATAGATCCCTCTGCCTGTAATGACTCTATATAATAGATCCCTCTGCGTGTAATGTCTCTATATAATAGTTCCCTCTGCGTGTAATGACTCTATATAATAGATCCCTCTGTGTGTAATGTCTCTATATAATAGATCCCTCTGTGTGTAATGACTCTATATAATAGATCCCTCTGTGTGTAATGTCTCTATATAATAGATCCCTCTGCGTGTAATGACTCTATATAATAGATCCCTCTGCGTGTAATGACTCTATATAATAGATCCCTCTGCGTGTAATGACTCTATATAATAGATCCCTCTGCGTGTAATGACTCTGTATAATAGATCCCTCGGTGTGTAATGACTCTGTATAATAGATCCCTCTGTGTGTAATGACTCTGTATAATAGATCCCTCTGCGTGTAATGACTCTATATAATAGATCCCTCTGTGTGTAATGACTCTCTATAATAGATCCCTCAGCGTGTAATGACTCTATATAATAGATCCCTCTGCGTGTAATAACTCTCTATAGTAGATCCCTCTGCGTGTAATGACTCTATGTAATAGATCCCTCTGCGTGTAATGACTCTCTATAGTAGATCCCTCAGCGTGTAATGACTCTATATAATAGATCCCTCTGCGTGTAATGACTCTCTATAGTAGATCCCTCTGCGTGTAATGACTCTATATAATAGATCCCTCTGCGTGTAATGACTCTCTATAGTAGATCCCTCTGCGTGTAATGACTCTATATAGTAGATCCCTCTGCGTGTAAGGACTCTATATAATAGATCCCTCTGTGTGTAATGACTCTATATAGTAGATCCCTCTGCCTGTAATGACTCTATATAATAGATCCCTCTGCGTGTAATGACTCTATATAGTAGATCCCTCTGCCTGTAATGACTCTATATAATAGATCCCTCTGCGTGTAATGACTC
The DNA here is from genome assembly GCF_046119375.1 of Phyllobates terribilis. Taxonomy (NCBI): domain Eukaryota; kingdom Metazoa; phylum Chordata; class Amphibia; order Anura; family Dendrobatidae; genus Phyllobates; species Phyllobates terribilis. The sequence goes on from NW_027362772.1 coordinate 311,201,036, forward strand.
TATATAGTAGATCCCTCTGCCTGTAAGGACTCTATATAATAGATCCCTCTGCGTGTAATGACTCTATATAGTAGATCCCTCTGCCTGTAAGGACTCTATATAATAGATCCCTCTGCGTGTAATGACTCTATATAGTAGACCCCTCTGCCTGTAAGGACTCTATATAATAGATCCCTCTGCGTGTAATGACTCTATATAGTAGACCCCTCTGCCTGTAATGACTCTATATAATAGATCCCTCTGCGTGTAATGACTCTATATAATAGACCCCTCTGCCTGTAATGACTCTATATAATAGATCCCTCTGCGTGTAATGACTCTATATAATAGACCCCTCTGCCTGTAATGACTCTATATAATAGATCCCTCTGCGTGTAATGACTCTATATAATAGATCTCTCTGCCTGTAATGACTCTATATAATAGATCCCTCTGCCTGTAATGACTCTATATAATAGATCCCTCTGCGTGTAATGACTCTATATAATAGATCCCTCTGCCTGTAATGACTCTATATAATAGATTCCTCTGCCTGTAATGACTCTATGTAATAGATCCCTCTGCCTGTAATGACTCTATGTAATAGATCTCTCTGCCTGTAATGACTCTATATAATAGATCCCTCTGCCTGTAATGACTCTATGTAATAGATCGCTCTGCCTGTAATGACTCTATATAATAGATCCCTCTGCCTGTAATGTTTCTATGTAATAGATCCCTCTGCCTGTAATGACTCTATATAGTAGATCCCTCTGCCTGTAATGACTCTATATAATAGATCCCTCTGCGTGTAATGACTCTATATAGTAGATCCCTCTGCGTGTAATTACTCTATATAATAGATCCCTCTGCGTGTAATGACTCTATATAGTAGATCCCTCTGCGTGTAATGACTCTATATAATAGATCCCTCTGCGTGTAATGACTCTATATAATAGATCCCTCTGCGTGTAATGACTGTATAATAGATCCCTCTGCCTGTAATGACTCTATATAATAGATCCCTCTGCGTGTAATGACTCTATATAATAGATCCCTCTGCGTGTAATGACTCTATATAATAGATCCCTCTGCGTGTAATGACTCTATATAATAGATCCCTCTGCCTGTAATGACTCTATATAATAGATCCCTCTGCGTGTAATGACTCTATATAATAGATCCCTCTGCCTGTAATGACTCTATATAATAGATCCCTCTGCGTGTAATGACTCTATATAATAGATCCCTCTGCCTGTAATGACTCTATATAATAGATCCCTCTGCGTGTAATGACTCTATATAGTAGATCCCTCTGCCTGTAAGGACTCTATATAATAGATCCCTCTGCGTGTAATGACTCTATATAATAGATCCCTCTGCCTGTAATGACTCTATATAATAGATCCCTCTGCGTGTAATGACTCTATATAATAGATCCCTCTGCCTGTAATGACTCTATATAATAGATACCTCTGCGTGTAATGACTCTATATAATAGATCCCTCTGCCTGTAATGACTCTATATAATAGATCCCTCTGCGTGTAATGACTCTATATAGTAGATCCCTATGCCTGTAATGACTCTATATAATAGATCCCTCTGCGTGTAATGACTCTATATAGTAGATCCCTCTGCCTGTAATGACTCTATATAATAGATCCCTCTGCGTGTAATGACTCTATATAGTAGATCCCTCTGCCTGTAATGACTCTATATAATAGATCCCTCTGCGTGTAATGACTCTATATAGTAGATCCCTCTGCGTGTAATGACTCTATAGTAGATCCCTCTGTGTGTAATGACTCTATATAGTAGATCCCTCTGCCTGTAATGACTCTATGTAATAGATCTCTCTGCCTGTAATGACTCTATGTAATAGATCCCTCTGCCTGTAATGACTCTATGTAATAGATCCCTCTGCCTGTAATGACTCTATATAATAGATCCCTCTGCCTGTAATGACTCTGTATAATAGATCCCTCTGCCTGTAATGACTCTATATAATAGATCCCTCTGCGTGTAATGACTCTATATAGTAGATCCCTCTGCCTGTAATGACTCTATATAATAGATCCCTCTGCGTGTAATGACTCTATATAGTAGATCCGTCTGCGTGTAATGACTCTGTATAATAGATCCCTCTGCGTGTATTGACTCTATATAGTAGATCCCTCTGCGTGTAATGACTCTAAATAATAGATCCCTCTGCCTGTAATGACTCTATATAATAGATCCCTCTGCGTGTAATGACTATATAATAGATCCCTCTGCCTGTAATGACTCTATATAATAGATCCCTCTGCGTGTAATGACTCTATATAATAGATCCCTCTGCCTGTAATGACTCTATATAATAGATCCCTCTGCGTGTAATGACTCTATATAATAGATCCCTCTGCCTGTAATGACTCTATATAATAGATCCCTCTGCGTGTAATGACTCTATATAATAGATCCCTCTGCCTGTAATGACTCTATATAATAGATCCCTCTGCGTGTAATGACTCCATATAATAGATCCCTCTGCCTGTAATGACTCTATATAATAGATCCCTCTGCGTGTAATGACTCCATATAATAGATCCCTCTGCCTGTAATGACTCTATATAATAGATCCCTCTGCCTGTAATGACTCTATATAATAGATCCCTCTGCGTGTAATGACTATGTAATAGATCCCTCTGCCTGTAATGACTCTATATAATAGATCCCTCTGCCTGTAATGACTCTATGTAATAGATCCCTCTACCTGTAATGACTCTATGTAATAGATCCCTCTGCCTGTAATGACTCTATGTAATAGATCCCTCTGCCTGTAATGACTCTATGTAATAGATCCCTCTGCCTGTAATGACTCTATATAATAGATCCCTCTGCCTGTAATGACTCTATGTAAAAGATCCCTCTGCCTGTAATGACTCTATGTAATAGATCCCTCTGCCTGTAATGACTCTATGTAATAGATCCCTCTGCCTGTAATGACTCTATGTAATAGATCCGTCTGCCTGTAATGACTCTATGTAATAGATCCCTCTGCCTGTAATGACTCTTTATAATAGATCCCTCTGCCTGTAATGACTCTATATAATAGATCCCTCTGCTTGTAATGACTCTATATAGTAGATCCCTCTGCGTGTAATGACTCTATATAATAGATCCCTCTGCGTGTAATGACTCTATATAGTAGATCCCTCTGCGTGTATTGACTCTATATAATAGATACCTCTGCGTGTAATGACTCTATATAGTAGATCCCTCTGCGTGTAATGACTCTGTATAATAGATCCCTCTGCGTGTAATGACTCTATATAGTAGATCCCTCTGCGTGTAATGACTCTATATAATAGATCCCTCTGCGTGTAATGACTCTATATAATAGATCCCTCTGCGTGTAATGACTCTATATAATAGATCCCTCTGCGTGTAATGACTCTATATAATAGATCCCTCTGCGTGTAATGAGTCTATATAATAGATCCCTCTGCCTGTAATGACTCTATATAATAGATCCCTCTGCGTGTAATGACTCTATATAATAGATCCCTCTGCCTGTAATGACTCTATATAATAGATCCCTCTGCGTGTAATGACTCTATATAATAGATCCCTCTGCCTGTAATGACTCTATATAGTAGATCCCTCTGCCTGTAATGACTCTATATAATAGATCCCTCTGCGTGTAATGACTCTATATAGTAGATCCGTCTGCGTGTAATGACTCTGTATAATAGATCCCTCTGCGTGTATTGACTCTATATAGTAGATCCCTCTGCGTGTAATGACTCTATATAATAGATCCCTCTGCCTGTAATGACTCTATATAATAGATCCCTCTGCGTGTAATGACTATATAATAGATCCCTCTGCCTGTAATGACTCTATATAATAGATCCCTCTGCGTGTAATGACTCTATATAATAGATCCCTCTGCCTGTAATGACTCTATATAATAGATCCCTCTGCGTGTAATGACTATATAATAGATCCCTCTGCCTGTAATGACTCTATATAATAGATCCCTCTGCGTGTAATGACTCTATATAATAGATCCCTCTGCCTGTAATGACTCTATATAATAGATCCCTCTGCGTGTAATGACTCCATATAATAGATCCCTCTGCCTGTAATGACTCTATATAATAGATCCCTCTGCGTGTAATGACTCCATATAATAGATCCCTCTGCCTGTAATGACTCTATATAATAGATCCCTCTGCCTGTAATGACTCTATATAATAGATCCCTCTGCGTGTAATGACTCTATGTAATAGATCCCTCTGCCTGTAATGACTCTATATAATAGATCCCTCTGCCTGTAATGACTCTATGTAATAGATCCCTCTACCTGTAATGACTCTATGTAATAGATCCCTCTGCCTGTAATGACTCTATGTAATAGATCCCTCTGCCTGTAATGACTCTATGTAATAGATCCCTCTGCCTGTAATGACTCTATATAATAGATCCCTCTGCCTGTAATGACTCTATGTAAAAGATCCCTCTGCCTGTAATGACTCTATGTAATAGATCCCTCTGCCTGTAATGACTCTATGTAATAGATCCCTCTGCCTGTAATGACTCTATGTAATAGATCCCTCTGCCTGTAATGACTCTATGTAATAGATCCCTCTGCCTGTAATGACTCTTTATAATAGATCCCTCTGCCTGTAATGACTCTATATAATAGATCCCTCTGCTTGTAATGACTCTATATAGTAGATCCCTCTGCGTGTAATGACTCTATATAATAGATCCCTCTGCGTGTAATGACTCTATATAGTAGATCCCTCTGCGTGTAATGACTCTATATAATAGATACCTCTGCGTGTAATGACTCTATATAGTAGATCCCTCTGCGTGTAATGACTCTGTATAATAGATCCCTCTGCGTGTAATGACTCTATATAGTAGATCCCTCTGCGTGTAATGACTCTATATAATAGATCCCTCTGCGTGTAATGACTCTATATAATAGATCCCTCTGCGTGTAATGACTCTATATAATAGATCCCTCTGCGTGTAATGACTCTATATAATAGATCCCTCTGCGTGTAATGAGTCTATATAATAGATCCCTCTGCCGGTAATGACTCTATATAATAGATCCCTCTGCGTGTAATGACTCTATATAATAGATCCCTCTGCCTGTAATGACTCTATATAATAGATCCCTCTGCGTGTAATGACTCTATATAATAGATCCCTCTGCCTGTAATGACTCTATATAATAGATCCCTCTGCGTGTAATGATTCTATATAATAGATCCCTCTGCCTGTAATGACTCTATATAATAGATCCCTCTGCGTGTAATGACTCTATATAATAGATCCCTCTGCGTGTAATGATTCTATATAATAGATCCCTCTGCCTGTAATGACTCTAAATAATACATCCCTCTGCGTGTAATGACTCTATATAATAGATCCCTCTGCGTGTAATGACTCTATATAGTAGATCCCTCTGCGTGTAATGACTCTATATAATAGATCCCTCTGCCTGTAATGACTCTATATAATAGATCCCTCTGCCTGTAATGACTCTATATAATAGATCCCTCTGCGTGTAATGACTCTATATAGTAGATCCCTCTGCCTGTAATGACTCTATATAATAGATCCCTCTGCGTGTAATGACTCTATATAGTAGATCCCTCTGCGTGTAATGACTCTATATAATAGATCCCTCTGCGTGTAATGACTATATAGTAGATCCCTCTGCATGTAATGACTCTGTATAATAGATCCCTCTGCGTGTAATGACTCTATATAGTAGATCCCTCTGCGTGTAATGACTCTATATAATAGATCCCTCTGCCTGTAATGACTCTATATAATAGATCCCTCTGCGTGTAATGACTCTATATAATGGATCCCTCTGCCTGTAATGACTCTATATAATAGATCCCTCTGCGTGTAATGACTTTATATAATAGATCCCTCTGCCTGTAATGACTCTATATAATAGATCCCTCTGCGTGTAATGATTCTATATAATAGATCCCTCTGCCTGTAATGACTCTATATAATAGATCCCTATGCGTGTAATGACTCTATATAATAGATCCCTCTGCCTGTAATGACTCTATATAATAGATCCCTCTGCGTGTAATGACTCTATATAATAGATCCCTCTGCCTGTAATGACTCTATATAATAGATCCCTCTGCCTGTAATGACTCTATATAATAGATCCCTCTGCGTATAATGACTCTATATAGTAGATCCCTCTGCCTGTAATAACTCTATATAATAGATCCCTCTGCGTGTGATGACTCTATATAGTAGATCCCTCTGCCTGTAATGACTCTATATAATAGATCCCTCTGCGTGTAATGACTCTATATAGTAGATCCCTCTGCCTGTAATGACTCTATATAATAGATCCCTCTGCGTGTAATGACTCTATATAGTAGATCCCTCTGCCTGTAATGACTCTATATAATAGATCCCTCTGCCTGTAATGACTCTATATAGTAGATCCCTCTGCCTGTAATGACTCTATATAATAGATCCCTCTGCCTGTAATGACTCTATATAGTAGATCCCTCTGCCTGTAATGACTCTATGTAATAGATCCCTCTGCCTGTAATGACTCTATGTAATAGATCCCTCTGCCTGTAATGACTCTATATAATAGATCCCTCTGCCTGTAATGACTCTATGTAATAGATCCCTCTGCCTGTAATGACTCTATATAATAGATCCCTCTGCCTGTAATGACTCTATGTAATAGATCCCTCTGCCTGTAATGACTCTATATAGTAGATCCCTCTGCCTGTAATGACTCTATATAATAGATCCCTCTGCCTGTAATGACTCTATATAGTAGATCCCTCTGCCTGTAATGACTCTATATAATAGATCCCTCTGCGTGTAATGACTCTATATAGTAGATCCCTCTGCGTGTAATGACTCTATATAATAGATCCCTCTGCGTGTAATGACTCTATATAGTAGATCCCTCTGCGTGTAATGACTCTATATAATAGATCCCTCTACCTGTAATGACTCTATGTAATAGATCCCTCTGCCTGTAATGACTCTATGTAATAGATCCCTCTGCCTGTAATGACTCTATATAATAGATCCCTCTGCCTGTAATGAGTCTATGTAATAGATCCCTCTGCCTGTAATGACTCTATGTAATAGATCCCTCTGCCTTTAATGACTCTATGTAATAGATCCCTCTGCCTGTAATGACTCTATGTAATAGATCCCTCTGCCTGTAATGACTCTATGTAATAGATCCCTCTGCCTGTAATGACTCTTTATAATAGATCCCTCTGCCTGTAATGACTCTATATAATAGATCCCTCTGCGTGTAATGACTCTATATAGTAGATCCCTCTGTGTGTAATGACTCTGTATAATAGATCCCTCTGCGTGTAATGACTCTATATAGTAGATCCCTCTGCGTGTAATGACTCTATATAATAGATCCCTCTGCGTGTAATGACTCTATATAATAGATCCCTCTGCGTGTAATGAGTCTATATAATAGATCCCTCTGCGTGTAATGACTCTATATAATAGATCCCTCTGCGTGTAATGAGTCTATATAATAGATCCCTCTGCCTGTAATGACTCTATATAATAGATCCCTCTGCGTGTAATGACTCTATATAATAGATCCCTCTGCGTGTAATGACTCTATATAATAGATCCCTCTGCCTGTAATGACTCTATATAATAGATCCCTCTGCGTGTAATGATTCTATATAATAGATCCCTCTCCCTGTAATGACTCTATATAATAGATCCCTCTGCGTGTAATGACTCTATATAATAGATCCCTCTGCGTGTAATGACTCTATATAATAGATCCCTCTGCGTGTAATGATTCTATATAATAGATCCCTCTGCCTGTAATGACTCTAAATAATAGATCCCTCTGCGTGTAATGACTCTATATAATAGATCCCTCTGCGTGTAATGACTCTATATAGTAGATCCCTCTGCGTGTAATGACTCTATATAATAGATCCCTCTGCCTATAATGACTCTATATAATAGATCCCTCTGCCTGTAATGACTCTAAATAATAGATCCCTCTGCGTGTAATGACTCTATATAGTAGATCCCTCTGCCTGTAATGACTCTATATAATAGATCCCTCTGCGTGTAATGACTCTATATAATAGATCCCTCTGCGTGTAATGACTCTATATAGTAGATCCCTCTGCGTGTAATGACTCTGTATAATAGATCCCTCTGCGTGTAATGACTCTATATAGTAGATCCCTCTGCGTGTAATGACTCTATATAATAGATCCCTCTGCCTGTAATGACTCTATATAATAGATCCCTCTGCGTGTAATGACTCTATATAATAGATCCCTCTGCCTGTAATGACTCTATATAATAGATCCCTCTGCGTGTAATGACTTTATATAATAGATCCCTCTGCCTGTAATGACTCTATATAATAGATCCCTCTGCGTGTAATGATTCTATATAATAGATCCCTCTGCCTGTAATGACTCTATGTAATAGATCCCTCTGCGTGTAATGACTCTATATAATAGATCCCTCTGCCTGTAATGACTCTATATAATAGATCCCTCTGCGTGTAATGACTCAATATAATAAATCCCTCTGCCTGTAATGACTCTATATAATAGATCCCTCTGCCTGTAATGACTCTATATAATAGATCCCTCTGCGTGTAATGACTCTATATAGTAGATCCCTCTGCCTGTAATGACTCTATATAATAGATCCCTCTGCGTGTGATGACTCTATATAGTAGATCCCTCTGCCTGTAATGACTCTATATAATAGATCCCTCTGCGTGTAATGACTCTATGTAGTAGATCCCTCTGCCTGTAATGACTCTATATAATAGATCCCTCTGCGTGTAATGACTCTATATAGTAGATCCCTCTGCCTGTAATGACTCTATATAATAGATCCCTCTGCCTGTAATGACTCTATATAGTAGATCCCTCTGCCTGTAATGACTCTATATAATAGATCCCTCTGCCTGTAATGACTCTATATAGTATATCCCTCTGCCTGTAATGACTCTATGTAATAGATCCCTCTGCCTGTAATGACTCTATATAATAGATCCCTCTGCCTGTAATGACTCTATGTAATAGATCCCTCTGCCTGTAATGACTCTATATAATAGATCCCTCTGCCTGTAATGACTCTATGTAATAGATCCCTCTGCCTGTAATGACTCTATATAGTAGATCCCTCTGCCTGTAATGACTCTATATAATAGATCCCTCTGCCTGTAATGACTCTATATAGTAGATCCCTCTGCCTGTAATGACTCTATATAATAGATCCCTCTGCGTGTAATGACTCTATATAGTAGATCCCTCTGCGTGTAATGACTCTATATAATAGATCCCTCTGCGTGTAATGACTCTATATAGTAGATCCCTCTGCGTGTAATGACTCTATATAATAGATCCCTCTACCTGTAATGACTCTATGTAATAGATCGCTCTGCCTGTAATGACTCTATGTAATAGATCCCTCTGACTGTAATGACTCTATGTAATAGATCCCTCTGCCTGTAATGACTCTATATAATAGATCCCTCTGCCTGTAATGACTCTCTGTAATAGATCCCTCTGCCTGTAATGACTCTATGTAATAGATCCCTCTGCCTGTAATGACTCTATGTAATAGATCCCTCTGCCTGTAATGACTCTATGTAATAGATCCCTCTGCCTGTAATGACTCTATGTAATAGATCCCTCTGCCTGTAATGACTCTTTATAATAGATCCCTCTGCCTGTAATGACTCTATATAATAGATCCCTCTGCGTGTAATGACTCTATATAGTAGATCCCTCTGCGTGTAATGACTCTATATAATAGATCCCTCTGCGTGTAATGACTCTATATAGTAGATCCCTCTGCGTGTAATGACTCTATATAATTGATACCTCTGCTTGTAATGACTCTATATAGTAGATCCCTCTGCGTGTAATGACTCTGTATAATAGATCCCTCTGCGTGTAATGACTCTATATAGTAGATCCCTCTGCGTGTAATGACTCTATATAATAGATCCCTCTGCGTGTAATGACTCTATATAATAGATCCCTCTGCGTGTAATGACTCTATATAATAGATCCCTCTGCCTGTAATGACTCTATATAATAGATCCCTCTGCGTGTAATGATTCTATATAATAGATCACTCTGCCTGTAATGACTCTATATAATAGATCCCTCTGCGTGTAATGACTCTATATAATAGATCCCTCTGCCTGTAATGACTCTATATAATAGATCCCTCTGCGTGTAATGACTCTATATAGTAGATCCCTCTGCCTGTAATGACTCTATATAATAGATCCCTCTGTGTGTAATGACTCTATATAGTAGATCCCTCTGCCTGTAATGACTCTATATAATAGATCCCTCTGCGTGTAATGACTCTATATAGTAGAACCCTCTGCCTGTAATTACTCTATATAATAGATCCCTCTGCCTGTAATGACTCTATATAATAGATCCCTCTGCCTGTAATGACTCTATGTAATAGATCCCTCTGCCTGTAATGACTCTATGTAATAGATCCCTCTGCCTGTAATGACTCTATATAATAGATCCCTCTGCCTGTAATTTCTCTATGTAATAGATCCCTCTGCCTGTAATGACTCTATATAATAGATCCCTCTGCCTGTAATGACTCTATGTAATAGATCCCTCTGCCTGTAATGACTCTATATAATAGATCCCTCTGCCTGTAATGACTCTATATAATAGATCCCTCTGCCTGTAATGACTCTATATAGTAGATCCCTCTGCCTGTAATGACTCTATATAATAGATCCCTCTGCATGTAATGACTCTATATAGTAGATCCCTCTGCGTGTAATGACTCTATATAATAGATCCCTCTGCGTGTAATGACTCTATATAGTAGATCCCTCTGCGTGTAATGACTCTGTATAATAGATCCCTCTGCGTGTAATAACTCTATATAATAGATCCCTCTGCCTGTAATGACTCTATATAATAGATCCCTCTGCGTGTAATGACTCTATATAATAGATCCCTCTGCCTGTAATGACTCTATATAATAGATCCCTCTGCCTGTAATGACTCCATATAATAGATCCCTCTGCCTGTAATGACTCTATATAATAGATCCCTCTGCCTGTAATGACTCCATATAATAGATCCCTCTGCCTGTAATGACTCTATATAATAGATCCCTCTGCCTGTAATGTCTCCATATAATAGATCCCTCTGCCTGTAATGACTCTATATAATAGATCCCTCTGCCTGTAATGACTCCATATAATAGATCCCTCTGCCTGTAATGACTCTATATAATAGATCCCTCTGCCTGTAATGTCTCCATATAATAGATCCCTCTTCCTGTAATGACTCTATATAATAGATCACTCTGCCTGTAATGACTCTATATAATAGATCCCTCTGCCTGTAATGACTCTATATAATAGATCCCTCTGCCTGTAATGACTCTATATAATAGATCCCTCTGCCTGTAATGACTCTATATAATAGATCACTCTGCCTGTAATGACTCTATATAATAGATCCCTCTGCCTGTAATGACTCTATATAATAGATCACTCTGCCTGTAATGACTCTATATAATAGATCCCTCTGCCTGTAATGACTCTATATAATAGATCCCTCTGTCTGTAATGACTCTATATAGTAGATCCCTCTGCGTGTAATGACTCTATATAATAGATCCCTCTGCGTGTAATGACTCTATATAGTAGATCCCTCTGCCTGTAATGACTCTATATAATAGATCCCTCTGCGTGTAATGACTCTATATAATAGATCCCTCTGCGTGTAATGACTCTATATAATAGATCCCTCTGCGTGTAATGACTCTATATAATAGATCCCTCTGCGTGTAATGACTCTCTATAATAGATCCCTCTGCGTGTAATGACTCTATATAATAGATCCCTCTGCGTGTAATGACTCTCTATAATAGATCCCTCTGCGTGTAATGACTCTATATAATAGATCCCTCTGCGTGTAATGACTCTCTATAATAGATCCCTCTGCGTGTAATGACTCTCTGTAGTAGATCCCTCTGCGTGTAATGACTCTCTATAATAGATCCCTCTGCGTGTAATGACTCTCTATAGTAGATCCATCTGCGTGTAATGACTCTCTATAATAGATCCCTCTGCGTGTAATGACTCTCTGTAGTAGATCCCTCTGCGTGTAATGACTCTCTATAATAGATCCCTCTGCGTGTAACGACTCTCTATAGTAGATCCCTCTGCGTGTAATGACTCTCTATAATAGATCCCTCTACGTGTAATGACTCTATAGTAGATCCCTCTGCCTGTAATGACTCTCTATAATAAATCCCTCTGCGTGTAATGACTCTATATAATAGATCCCTCTGCCTGTAATGACTCTATATAATAGATCCCTCTGCGTGTAATGACTCTATATAATAGATCCCTCTGCCTGTAATGACTCTATATAATAGATCCCTCTGCGTGTAATGACTCTATATAATAGATCCCTCTGCCTCTAGTGACTCTACATAATAGATCCCTGTGCGTGTAATGACTCTATATAATAGATCCCTCTGCCTGTAGTGACTCTATATAATAGATCCCTCTGCGTGTAATGACTCTATATAATAGATCCCTCTGCCTGTAGTGACTCTATATAATAGATCCCTCTGCGTGTAATGACTCTATATAATAGATCCCTCTGCCTGTAATGACTCTATATAATAGATCCATCTGCGTGTAATGACTCTATATAATAGATCCCTCTGCCTGTAATGACTCTATATAATAGATCCCTCTGCCTGTAATGACTCTATATAATAGATCCCTCTGCGTGTAATGACTCTATATAATAGATCCCTCTGCGTGTAATGACTCTATATAATAGATCCCTCTGTGTGTAATGACTCTATATAATAGATCCCTCTGTGTGTAATGACTCTATAATTGATCCCTCTGCGTGTAATGACTCTATATAATAGATCCCTCTGTGTGTAATGACTCTATAATAGATCCCTCTGCGTGTAATGACTCTATATAATAGATCCCTCTGTGTGTAATGACTCTATGTAATAGATGGCTCTGTGTGTAATGACTCTCTATAATAGATCCCTCAGCGTGTAATGACTCTATATAATAGATCCCTCTGCGTGTAATGACTCTCTATAATAGATCCCTCTGCGTGTAATGACTCTCTATAATAGATCCCTCTGCGTGTAATGACTCTCTATAATAGATCCCTCTGCGTGTAATGACTCTCTATAATAGATCCCTCTGCGTGTAATGACTCTTTATAATAGATTGCTCTGCGTGTAATGACTCTATATAATAGATCCCTCTGCGTGTAATGACTCTATATAATAGATCGCTCTGCGTGTAATGATTCTATATAATAGATCCCTCTGCGTGTAATGACTCTATATAATAGATCGTTCTGCGTGTAATGACTCTATATAATAGATCCCTCTGTGTGTAATGACTCTATATAATAGATCCCTCTGTGTGAAATGACTCTATATAATAGATCCCTCTGTGTGTAATGACTCTAAATAATAGATCCCTCTGTGTGTAGTGACTCTATATAATAGATCACTCTGCGTGTAATGACTCTCTATAATAGATCCCTCTGCGTGTAATGACTCTATATAATATATCCCTCTGCGTGTAATGACTCTCTATAATAGATCCCTCTGCGTGTAATGACTCTATATAGTAGATCCCTCTGCGTGTAATGACTCTCTATAATAGATCCCTCTGCGTGTAATGACTCTATATAGTAGATCCCTCTGCGTGTAATGACTCTATATAATAGATCCCTCTGCGTGTAATGACTCTATATAGTAGATCCCTCTGCGTGTAATGACTCTATATAATAGATCCCTCTGCGTGTAATGACTATATAATAGATCCCTCTGCGTGTAATGACTCTATATAATAGATCCCTCTGCGTGTAATGACTCTATATAATAGATCCCTCTGCGTGTAATGACTCTATATAATAGATTCCTCTGTGTGTAATGACTCTATATAATAGATCCCTCTGTGTGTAATGACTCTATATAATAGATCCCTCTGTGTGTAATGCCTCTATATAATAGATCCCTCTGCGTGTAATGACTCTATATAATAGATCCCTCTGCCTGTAATGACTCTATATAATAGATCCCTCTGCGTGTAATGACTCTATGTAGTAGATCCCTCTGCCTGTAATGACTCTATATAATAGATCCCTCTGCGTGTAATGACTCTATATAGTAGATCCCTCTGCCTGTAATGACTCTATATAATAGATCCCTCTGCCTGTAATGACTCTATATAGTAGATCCCTCTGCCTGTAATGACTCTATATAATAGATCCCTCTGCCTGTAATGACTCTATATAGTATATCCCTCTGCCTGTAATGACTCTATGTAATAGATCCCTCTGCCTGTAATGACTCTATATAATAGATCCCTCTGCCTGTAATGACTCTATGTAATAGATCCCTCTGCCTGTAATGACTCTATATAATAGATCCCTCTGCCTGTAATGACTCTATGTAATAGATCCCTCTGCCTGTAATGACTCTATATAGTAGATCCCTCTGCCTGTAATGACTCTATATAATAGATCCCTCTGCCTGTAATGACTCTATATAGTAGATCCCTCTGCCTGTAATGACTCTATATAATAGATCCCTCTGCGTGTAATGACTCTATATAGTAGATCCCTCTGCGTGTAATGACTCTATATAATAGATCCCTCTGCGTGTAATGACTCTATATAGTAGATCCCTCTGCGTGTAATGACTCTATATAATAGATCCCTCTACCTGTAATGACTCTATGTAATAGATCGCTCTGCCTGTAATGACTCTATGTAATAGATCCCTCTGACTGTAATGACTCTATGTAATAGATCCCTCTGCCTGTAATGACTCTATATAATAGATCCCTCTGCCTGTAATGACTCTCTGTAATAGATCCCTCTGCCTGTAATGACTCTATGTAATAGATCCCTCTGCCTGTAATGACTCTATGTAATAGATCCCTCTGCCTGTAATGACTCTATGTAATAGATCCCTCTGCCTGTAATGACTCTATGTAATAGATCCCTCTGCCTGTAATGACTCTTTATAATAGATCCCTCTGCCTGTAATGACTCTATATAATAGATCCCTCTGCGTGTAATGACTCTATATAGTAGATCCCTCTGCGTGTAATGACTCTATATAATAGATCCCTCTGCGTGTAATGACTCTATAAAGTAGATCCCTCTGCGTGTAATGACTCTATATAATTGATACCTCTGCTTGTAATGACTCTATATAGTAGATCCCTCTGCGTGTAATGACTCTGTATAATAGATCCCTCTGCGTGTAATGACTCTATATAGTAGATCCCTCTGCGTGTAATGACTCTATATAATAGATCCCTCTGCGTGTAATGACTCTATATAATAGATCCCTCTGCGTGTAATGACTCTATATAATAGATCCCTCTGCCTGTAATGACTCTATATAATAGATCCCTCTGCGTGTAATGATTCTATATAATAGATCACTCTGCCTGTAATGACTCTATATAATAGATCCCTCTGCGTGTAATGACTCTATATAATAGATCCCTCTGCCTGTAATGACTCTATATAATAGATCCCTCTGCGTGTAATGACTCTATATAGTAGATCCCTCTGCCTGTAATGACTCTATATAATAGATCCCTCTGTGTGTAATGACTCTATATAGTAGATCCCTCTGCCTGTAATGACTCTATATAATAGATCCCTCTGCGTGTAATGACTCTATATAGTAGAACCCTCTGCCTGTAATTACTCTATATAATAGATCCCTCTGCCTGTAATGACTCTATATAATAGATCCCTCTGCCTGTAATGACTCTATGTAATAGATCCCTCTGCCTGTAATGACTCTATGTAATAGATCCCTCTGCCTGTAATGACTCTATATAATAGATCCCTCTGCCTGTAATTTCTCTATGTAATAGATCCCTCTGCCTGTAATGACTCTATATAATAGATCCCTCTGCCTGTAATGACTCTATGTAATAGATCCCTCTGCCTGTAATGACTCTATATAATAGATCCCTCTGCCTGTAATGACTCTATATAATAGATCCCTCTGCCTGTAATGACTCTATATAGTAGATCCCTCTGCCTGTAATGACTCTATATAATAGATCCCTCTGCATGTAATGACTCTATATAGTAGATCCCTCTGCGTGTAATGACTCTATATAATAGATCCCTCTGCGTGTAATGACTCTATATAGTAGATCCCTCTGCGTGTAATGACTCTGTATAATAGATCCCTCTGCGTGTAATAACTCTATATAATAGATCCCTCTGCCTGTAATGACTCTATATAATAGATCCCTCTGCGTGTAATGACTCTATATAATAGATCCCTCTGCCTGTAATGACTCTATATAATAGATCCCTCTGCCTGTAATGACTCCATATAATAGATCCCTCTGCCTGTAATGACTCTATATAATAGATCCCTCTGCCTGTAATGACTCCATATAATAGATCCCTCTGCCTGTAATGACTCTATATAATAGATCCCTCTGCCTGTAATGTCTCCATATAATAGATCCCTCTGCCTGTAATGACTCTATATAATAGATCCCTCTGCCTGTAATGACTCCATATAATAGATCCCTCTGCCTGTAATGACTCTATATAATAGATCCCTCTGCCTGTAATGTCTCCATATAATAGATCCCTCTTCCTGTAATGACTCTATATAATAGATCACTCTGCCTGTAATGACTCTATATAATAGATCCCTCTGCCTGTAATGACTCTATATAATAGATCCCTCTGCCTGTAATGACTCTATATAATAGATCCCTCTGCCTGTAATGACTCTATATAATAGATCACTCTGCCTGTAATGACTCTATATAATAGATCCCTCTGCCTGTAATGACTCTATATAATAGATCACTCTGCCTGTAATGACTCTATATAATAGATCCCTCTGCCTGTAATGACTCTATATAATAGATCCCTCTGTCTGTAATGACTCTATATAGTAGATCCCTCTGCGTGTAATGACTCTATATAATAGATCCCTCTGCGTGTAATGACTCTATATAGTAGATCCCTCTGCCTGTAATGACTCTATATAATAGATCCCTCTGCGTGTAATGACTCTATATAATAGATCCCTCTGCGTGTAATGACTCTATATAATAGATCCCTCTGCGTGTAATGACTCTATATAATAGATCCCTCTGCGTGTAATGACTCTCTATAATAGATCCCTCTGCGTGTAATGACTCTATATAATAGATCCCTCTGCGTGTAATGACTCTCTATAATAGATCCCTCTGCGTGTAATGACTCTATATAATAGATCCCTCTGCGTGTAATGACTCTCTATAATAGATCCCTCTGCGTGTAATGACTCTCTGTAGTAGATCCCTCTGCGTGTAATGACTCTCTATAATAGATCCCTCTGCGTGTAATGACTCTCTATAGTAGATCCATCTGCGTGTAATGACTCTCTATAATAGATCCCTCTGCGTGTAATGACTCTCTGTAGTAGATCCCTCTGCGTGTAATGACTCTCTATAATAGATCCCTCTGCGTGTAACGACTCTCTATAGTAGATCCCTCTGCGTGTAATGACTCTCTATAATAGATCCCTCTACGTGTAATGACTCTATAGTAGATCCCTCTGCCTGTAATGACTCTCTATAATAAATCCCTCTGCGTGTAATGACTCTATATAATAGATCCCTCTGCCTGTAATGACTCTATATAATAGATCCCTCTGCGTGTAATGACTCTATATAATAGATCCCTCTGCCTGTAATGACTCTATATAATAGATCCCTCTGCGTGTAATGACTCTATATAATAGATCCCTCTGCCTCTAGTGACTCTACATAATAGATCCCTGTGCGTGTAATGACTCTATATAATAGATCCCTCTGCCTGTAGTGACTCTATATAATAGATCCCTCTGCGTGTAATGACTCTATATAATAGATCCCTCTGCCTGTAGTGACTCTATATAATAGATCCCTCTGCGTGTAATGACTCTATATAATAGATCCCTCTGCCTGTAATGACTCTATATAATAGATCCATCTGCGTGTAATGACTCTATATAATAGATCCCTCTGCCTGTAATGACTCTATATAATAGATCCCTCTGCCTGTAATGACTCTATATAATAGATCCCTCTGCGTGTAATGACTCTATATAATAGATCCCTCTGCGTGTAATGACTCTATATAATAGATCCCTCTGTGTGTAATGACTCTATATAATAGATCCCTCTGTGTGTAATGACTCTATAATTGATCCCTCTGCGTGTAATGACTCTATATAATAGATCCCTCTGTGTGTAATGACTCTATAATAGATCCCTCTGCGTGTAATGACTCTATATAATAGATCCCTCTGTGTGTAATGACTCTATGTAATAGATGGCTCTGTGTGTAATGACTCTCTATAATAGATCCCTCAGCGTGTAATGACTCTATATAATAGATCCCTCTGCGTGTAATGACTCTCTATAATAGATCCCTCTGCGTGTAATGACTCTCTATAATAGATCCCTCTGCGTGTAATGACTCTCTATAATAGATCCCTCTGCGTGTAATGACTCTCTATAATAGATCCCTCTGCGTGTAATGACTCTTTATAATAGATTGCTCTGCGTGTAATGACTCTATATAATAGATCCCTCTGCGTGTAATGACTCTATATAATAGATCGCTCTGCGTGTAATGATTCTATATAATAGATCCCTCTGCGTGTAATGACTCTATATAATAGATCGTTCTGCGTGTAATGACTCTATATAATAGATCCCTCTGTGTGTAATGACTCTATATAATAGATCCCTCTGTGTGAAATGACTCTATATAATAGATCCCTCTGTGTGTAATGACTCTAAATAATAGATCCCTCTGTGTGTAGTGACTCTATATAATAGATCACTCTGCGTGTAATGACTCTCTATAATAGATCCCTCTGCGTGTAATGACTCTATATAATATATCCCTCTGCGTGTAATGACTCTCTATAATAGATCCCTCTGCGTGTAATGACTCTATATAGTAGATCCCTCTGCGTGTAATGACTCTCTATAATAGATCCCTCTGCGTGTAATGACTCTATATAGTAGATCCCTCTGCGTGTAATGACTCTATATAATAGATCCCTCTGCGTGTAATGACTCTATATAGTAGATCCCTCTGCGTGTAATGACTCTATATAATAGATCCCTCTGCGTGTAATGACTATATAATAGATCCCTCTGCGTGTAATGACTCTATATAATAGATCCCTCTGCGTGTAATGACTCTATATAATAGATCCCTCTGCGTGTAATGACTCTATATAATAGATTCCTCTGTGTGTAATGACTCTATATAATAGATCCCTCTGTGTGTAATGACTCTATATAATAGATCCCTCTGTGTGTAATGCCTCTATATAATAGATCCCTCTGCGTGTAATGACTCTATATAATAGATCCCTCTGCCTGTAATGACTATATAATAGATCCCTCTGTGTTTAATGACTCTATATAATAGATCCCTCTGCGTGTAATGACTCTATATAATAGATCCCTCTGCGTGTAATGACTCTATATAGTAGATCCCTCTGCCTGTAATGACTCTATATAATAGGTCCCTCTGTCTGTAATGACTCTATATAATAGATCCCTCTGCCTGTAATGACTCTATATAATAGATCCCTTTGTCTGTAATGACTCTATATAATAGATCCCTCTGTGTTTAATGACTCTATATAATAGATCCCTCTGCGTGTAATGACTCTATATAATAGATCCCTCTGCGTGTAATGACTTTATATAATAGATCCCTCTGCTCTTAATGACTCTCTATAATATATCCCTCTGCGTGTAATGACTCTATATAATAGATCCCTCTGCGTGTAATGACTCTCTATAATAGATCCCTCTGCGTGTAATGACTCTCTATAGTAGATCCCTCTGCGTGTAATGACTCTCTATAATAGATCCCTCTTCGTGTAATGACTCTCTATAATAGATCGCTCTGCGTGTAATGACTCTATAGTAGATCCCTCTGCCTGTAATGACTCTCTATAATAGATCCCTCTGCGTGTAATGACTCTATTAGATCCCTCTGCCTGTAATGACTCTATATAATAGATCCCTCTGCGTGTAATGACTCTATAATAGATCCCTCTGCCTGTAATGACTCTCTATAATAGATCCCTCTGCGTGTAATGACTCTATATAATAGATCCCTCTGCCTGTAATGACTCTATATAATAGATCCCTCTGCCTGTAATGACTCTATATAATAGATCCCTCTGCGTGTAATGACTCTATATAATAGATCCCTCTGCCTGTAATGACTCTATATAATAGATCCCTCTGCGTGTAATGACTCTATATAATAGATCCCTCTGCCTGTAATGACTCTATATAATAGATCGCTCTGCGTGTAATGACTCCATATAATAGATCCCTCTGCCTGTAATGACTCTATATAATAGATCCCTCTGCGTGTAATGACTCCATGTAATAGATCCCTCTGCCTGTAATGACTCTATATAATAGATCCCTCTGCCTGTAATGACTCTATATAATAGATCCCTCTGCCTGTAATGACTCTATATAATAGATCCCTCTGCCTGTAATGACTCTATATAATAGATCCCTCTGCCTGTAATGACTCTATATAATAGATCCCTCTGCCTGTAATGACTCTATATAATAGATCCCTCTGCCTGTAATGACGCTATATAATAGATCACTCTGCCTGTAATGACTCTATATAATAGATCCCTCTGTCTGTAATGACTCTATATAATAGATCACTCTGCCTGTAATGACTCTATATAATAGATCCCTCTGCCTATAATGACTCTATATAATAGATCCCTCTGTCTGTAATGACTCTATATAATAGATCCCTCTGCCTGTAATGACTCTATATAATAGATCCCTCTGTCTGTAATGACTCTATATAATAGATCCCTCTGCGTGTAATGACTCTATATAATAGATCCCTCTGCCTGTAATGACTCTATATAATAGATCCCTCTGCGTGTAATGACTCTATATAATAGATCCCTCTGCCTGTAATGACTCTATATAATAGATCCCTCTGCCTGTAATGACTCTATATAATAGATCCCTCTGCGTGTAATGACTCTATATAATAGATCCCTCTGCGTGTAATGACTCTCTATAATAGATCCCTCTGCGTGTAATGACTCTCTATAATAGATCCCTCTGCGTGTAATGACTCTCTATAATAGATCCCTCTGCGTGTAATGACTCTCTATAATAGATCCCTCTGCGTGTAATGACTCTATATAATAGATCGCTCTGCGTGTAATGACTCTATATTATAGATCCCTCTGTGTGTAATGACTCTATACAATAGATCGTTCTGCATGTAATGACTCTATATAATAGATCCCTCTGTGTGTAATGACTCTATATAATAGATCCCTCTGTGTGTAATGACTCTATATAATTGATCCCTCTGTGTGTAATGAGTCTAAATAATAGATCCCTCTGTGTGTAATGACTCTATATAATAGATCACTCTGCATGTAATGACTCTCTATAATAGATCCCTCTGCGTGTAATGACTCTATATAATAGATCCCTCTGCGTGTAATGACTCTCTATAATAGATCCCTCTGCGTGTAATGACTCTATATAATAGATCCCTCTGCGTGTAATGACTCTCTATAATAGATCCCTCTGCGTGTAATGACTCTATATAGTAGATCCCTCTGCGTGTAATGACTCTATATAATAGATCCCTCTGCGTGTAATTACTCTATATAGTAGATTCCTCTGCCTGTAATGACTCTACATAATAGATCCCTCTGCCTGTAATGACTCTATATAATAGATCCCTCTGCCTGTATTGACTCTATATAATAGATCCCTCTGTCTGTAATGACTCTATATAATAGATCCCTCTGCGTGAAATGACTCTATATAATAGATCCCTCTGCGTGTAATGACTCTATATAATAGATCCCTCTGCATGTAATGACTCTATATAATAGATCCCTCTGCTCTTAATGACTCTCTATAATAGATACCTCTGCGTGTAATGACTCTATATAATAGATCCCTGTGCGTGTAATGACTCTCTATAGTAGATCCCTCTGCGTGTAACGACTCTCTATAGTAGATCCCTCTGCGTGTAATGGCTCTCTATAATAGATCCCTCTGCGTGTAATGACTCTCTATAGTAGATCCATCTGCGTAATGACTCTCTATAATAGATTCCTCTGCGTGTAATGACTCTCTGTAGTAGATCCCTCTGCGTGTAATGACTCTCTATAATAGATCCCTCTGCGTGTAATGACTCTCTATAGTAGATCCCTCTGCGTGTAATGACTCTCTATAATAGATCCCTCTACGTGTAATGACTCTATAGTAGATCCCTCGGCGTGTAATGACTCTCTATAATAGATCCCTCTGCGTGTAATGACTCTCTATAATAGATCCCTCTGCCTGTAATGACTCTGTATAATAGATCCCTCTGCGTGTAATGACTCTATATATTAGATCCCTCTGCCTGTAATGACTCTATATAATAGATCCCTCTGCATGTAATGACTCTATATAATAGATCCCTCTGCCTGTAATGACTCTATATAATAGATCCCTCTGCGTGTAATGACTCTATATAATAGATCCCTCTGCCTGTAATGACTCTATATAATAGATCCCTCTGCGTGTAATGACTCTATATAATAGATCCCTCTGTGTGTAATGACTCTATAATAGATCCCTCTGCGTGTAATGACTCTCTATAATAGATCCCTCTGTGTGTAATGACTCTATATAATAGATCCCTCTGCGTGCAATGACTCTCTATAATAGATCCCTCTGCGTGTAATGACTCTCTATAATAGATCCCTATGCGTGTAATGACTCTCTATAATAGATCCCTCTGCGTGTAATGACTCTATATAATAGATCCCTCTGCGTGTAATGACTCTCTATAATAGATCCCTCTGCGTGTAATGACTCTATATAATAGATCCCTCTGCATGTAATGACTCTCTAATAGATCCCTCTGCGTGTAATGACTCTCTATAATAGATCCCTCTGCGTGTAATGACTCTCTATAATAGATCCCTCTGCGTGTAATGACTCTATAATAGATCCCTCTGCGTGTAATGACTCTCTATAATAGATCCCTTTGCGTGTAATGACTCTCTATAATAGATCCCTCTGCGTGTAATGACTCTCTATAATAGATACCTCTGCGTGTAATGACTCTCTATAATAGATCCCTCTGCGTGTAATGACTCTCTATAATAGATCCCTCTGCGTGTAATGACTCTCTATAATAGATCGCTCTGCGTGTAATGACTCTATATAATAGATCCCTCTGCGTGTAATGACTCTATATACTAGATCGCTCTGCGTGTAATGACTCTATATAATACATCCCTCTGACTGTAATGACTCTATATAATAGATCCCTCTGCGTGTAATGACTCTATATAATAGATCCCTCTGCCTGTAATGACTCTATATAATAGATCCCTCTGCGTGTAATGACTCTATATAATAGATCCCTCTGCGTGTAATGACTCTATATAATAGATCCCTCTGCGTGTAATGACTCTATATAATAGATCCCTCTGCGTGTAATGACTCTATATAATAGATCCCTCTGCCTGTAATGACTCTATATAATAGATCCCTCTGCGTGTAATGACTCTATATAATAGATCCCTCTGCCTGTAATGACTCTATATAATAGATCCCTCTGCGTGTAATGACTCTATATAATAGATCCCTCTGCGTGTAATGACTCTATATAATAGATCCCTCTGCGTGTAATGACTCTCTATAATAGATCCCTCTGCGTGTAATGACTCTATATAATAGATCGCTCTGCGTGTAATGACTCTATATAATAGATCCCTCTGCGTGTAATGACTCTATATAATAGATCGCTCTGCGTGTAATGACTCTATATAATAGATCCCTCTGCGTGTAATGACTCTATATAATAGATCGTTCTGCGTGTAATGACTCTATATAATAGATCCCTCTGTGTGTAATGACTCTATATAATAGATCCCTCTGCGTGTAATGACTCTATATAATAGATGCCTCTGCCTGTAATGACTCTATATAATAGATCCCTCGGCGTGTAATGACTCTATATAGTAGATCCCTCTGCCGGTAATGACTCTATATAATAGATCCCTCTGCATGTAATGACTCTATATAGTAGATCCCTCTGCCTGTAATGACTCTATATAATAGATCCTTCTGCGTGTAATGACTCTATATAGTAGATCCCTCTGCCTGTATTGACTATATAATAGATCCCTCTGCGTGTAATGACTCTATATAGTAGATCCCTCTGCCTGTAATGACTCTATATAATAGATCCCTCTGCGTGTAATGGCTCTATATAATAGATCCCTCTGCCTGTAATGACTCTATATAATAGATCCCTCTGCGTGTAATGAGTCTATGTAGTAGACCCCTCTGCCTGTAATGACTCTATATAATAGATCCCTCTGCGTGTAATGACTCTATATAATAGACCCCTCTGCCTGTAATGACTCTATATAATAGATCCCTCTGCGTGTAATGACTCTATATAATAGAACCCTCTGCCTGTAATGACTCTATATAATAGATCCCTCTGCCTTTAATGACTCTATATAATAGATCCCTCTGCGTGTAATGACTCTATATAATAGATCCCTCTGCTTGTAATGACTCTATATAATAGATCCCTCTGCGTGTAATGACTCTATATAATAGATCCCTCTGCCTGTAATGACTCTATATAATAGATCGCTCTGCGTGTAATGACTCCATATAATAGATCCCTCTGCCTGTAATGACTCTATATAATAGATCCCTCTGCGTGTAATGACTCCATGTAATAGATCCCTCTGCCTGTAATGACTCTATATAATAGATCCCTCTGCCTGTAATGACTCCATATAATAGATCCCTCTGCCTGTAATGACTCCATATAATAGATCCCTCTGCCTGTAATGACTCTATATAATAGATCCCTCTGCCTGTAATGACTCTATATAATAGATCCCTCTGCCTGTAATGACTCTATATAATAGATCCCTCTGCCTGTAATGACTCTATATAATAGATCCCTCTGCCTGTAATGACTCTATATAATAGATCACTCTGCCTGTAATGACTCTATATAATAGATCCCTCTGTCTGTAATGACTCTATATAATAGATCCCTCTGCCTGTAATTACTCTATATAATAGATCCCTCTGTCTGTAATGACTCTATATAATAGATCCCTCTGCCTGTAATGACTCTATATAATAGATCCCTCTGTCTGTAATGACTCTATATAATAGATCCCTCTGCGTGTAATGACTCTATATAATAGATCCCTCTGCGTGTAATGACTCTATATAATAGATCCCTCTGCGTGTAATGACTCTCTATAATAGATCCCTCTGCATGTAATGACTCTATAGTAGATCCCTCTGCGTGTAATGACTCTCTATAATAGATCCCTCTGCGTGTAATGACTCTCTATAGTAGATCCCTCTGCGTGTAATGACTCTCTATAATAGATCCCTCTGCGTGTAATGACTCTCTGTAGTAGATCCCTCTGCGTGTAATGACTCTCTATAATAGATCCCTCTGTGTGTAATGACTCTATAGTAGATCCCTCTGCCTGTAATGACTCTCTATAATAGATCCCTCTGCGTGTAATGACTCTAATAGATCCCTCTGCCTGTAATGACTCTATATAATAGATCCCTCTGCGTGTAATGACTCTATAATAGATCCCTCTGCCTGTAATGACTCTCTATAATAGATCCCTCTGCGTGTAATGACTCTTTATAATAGATCCCTCTGCCTGTAATGACTCTATATAATAGATCCCTCTGCCTGTAATGACTCTATATAATAGATCCCTCTGCGTGTAATGACTCTATATAATAGATCCCTCTGCCTGTAATGACTCTATATAATAGATCCCTCTGGGTGTAATGACTCTATATAATAGATCCCTCTGCCTGTAATGACTCTATATAATAGATCGCTCTGCGTGTAATGACTCCATATAATAGATCCCTCTGCCTGTAATGACTCTATATAATAGATCCCTCTGCGTGTAATGACTCCATGTAATAGATCCCTCTGCCTGTAATGACTCTATATAATAGATCCCACTGCCTGTAATGACTCTATATAATAGATCCCTCTGTCTGTAATGACTCTATATAATAGATCCCTCTGCGTGTAATGACTCTATATAATAGATCCCTCTGCCTGTAATGACTCTATATAATAGATCCCTCTGCGTGTAATGACTCTATATAATAGATCCCTCTGCCTGTAATGACTCTATATAATAGATCCCTCTGCCTGTAATGACTCTATATAATAGATCCCTCTGCGTGTAATGACTCTATATAATAGATCCCTCTGCGTGTAATGACTCTCTATAATAGATCCCTCTGCGTGTAATGACTCTCTATAATAGATCCCTCTGCGTGTAATGACTCTCTATAATAGATCCCTCTGCGTGTAATGACTCTCTATAATAGATCCCTCTGCGTGTAATGACTCTATATAATAGATCGCTCTGCGTGTAATGACTCTATATAATAGATCCCTCTGTGTGTAATGACTCTATACAATAGATCGTTCTGCATGTAATGACTCTATATAATAGATCCCTCTGTGTGTAATGACTCTATATAATAGATCCCTCTGTGTGTAATGACTCTATATAATTGATCCCTCTGTGTGTAATGAGTCTAAATAATAGATCCCTCTGTGTGTAATGACTCTATATAATAGATCACTCTGCATGTAATGACTCTCTATAATAGATCCCTCTGCGTGTAATGACTCTATATAATAGATCCCTCTGCGTGTAATGACTCTCTATAATAGATCCCTCTGCGTGTAATGACTCTATATAATAGATCCCTCTGCGTGTAATGACTCTCTATAATAGATCCCTCTGCGTGTAATGACTCTATATAGTAGATCCCTCTGCGTGTAATGACTCTATATAATAGATCCCTCTGCTTGTAATTACTCTATATAGTAGATTCCTCTGCCTGTAATGACTCTACATAATAGATCCCTCTGCCTGTAATGACTCTATATAATAGATCCCTCTGCCTGTATTGACTCTATATAATAGATCCCTCTGTCTGTAATGACTCTATATAATAGATCCCTCTGCGTGAAATGACTCTATATAATAGATCCCTCTGCGTGTAATGACTCTATATAATAGATCCCTCTGCATGTAATGACTCTATATAATAGATCCCTCTGCTCTTAATGACTCTCTATAATAGATACCTCTGCGTGTAATGACTCTATATAATAGATCCCTGTGCGTGTAATGACTCTCTATAGTAGATCCCTCTGCGTGTAACGACTCTCTATAGTAGATCCCTCTGCGTGTAATGGCTCTCTATAATAGATCCCTCTGCGTGTAATGACTCTCTATAGTAGATCCATCTGCGTAATGACTCTCTATAATAGATTCCTCTGCGTGTAATGACTCTCTGTAGTAGATCCCTCTGCGTGTAATGACTCTCTATAATAGATCCCTCTGCGTGTAATGACTCTCTATAGTAGATCCCTCTGCGTGTAATGACTCTCTATAATAGATCCCTCTACGTGTAATGACTCTATAGTAGATCCCTCGGCGTGTAATGACTCTCTATAATAGATCCCTCTGCGTGTAATGACTCTCTATAATAGATCCCTCTGCCTGTAATGACTCTGTATAATAGATCCCTCTGCGTGTAATGACTCTATATATTAGATCCCTCTGCCTGTAATGACTCTATATAATAGATCCCTCTGCATGTAATGACTCTATATAATAGATCCCTCTGCCTGTAATGACTCTATATAATAGATCCCTCTGCGTGTAATGACTCTATATAATAGATCCCTCTGCCTGTAATGACTCTATATAATAGATCCCTCTGCGTGTAATGACTCTATATAATAGATCCCTCTGTGTGTAATGACTCTATAATAGATCCCTCTGCGTGTAATGACTCTCTATAATAGATCCCTCTGTGTGTAATGACTCTATATAATAGATCCCTCTGCGTGCAATGACTCTCTATAATAGATCCCTCTGCGTGTAATGACTCTCTATAATAGATCCCTATGCGTGTAATGACTCTCTATAATAGATCCCTCTGCGTGTAATGACTCTATATAATAGATCCCTCTGCGTGTAATGACTCTCTATAATAGATCCCTCTGCGTGTAATGACTCTATATAATAGATCCCTCTGCATGTAATGACTCTCTAATAGATCCCTCTGCGTGTAATGACTCTCTATAATAGATCCCTCTGCGTGTAATGACTCTCTATAATAGATCCCTCTGCGTGTAATGACTCTATAATAGATCCCTCTGCGTGTAATGACTCTCTATAATAGATCCCTTTGCGTGTAATGACTCTCTATAATAGATCCCTCTGCGTGTAATGACTCTCTATAATAGATACCTCTGCGTGTAATGACTCTCTATAATAGATCCCTCTGCGTGTAATGACTCTCTATAATAGATCCCTCTGCGTGTAATGACTCTCTATAATAGATCGCTCTGCGTGTAATGACTCTATATAATAGATCCCTCTGCGTGTAATGACTCTATATACTAGATCGCTCTGCGTGTAATGACTCTATATAATACATCCCTCTGACTGTAATGACTCTATATAATAGATCCCTCTGCGTGTAATGACTCTATATAATAGATCCCTCTGCCTGTAATGACTCTATATAATAGATCCCTCTGCGTGTAATGACTCTATATAATAGATCCCTCTGCGTGTAATGACTCTATATAATAGATCCCTCTGCGTGTAATGACTCTATATAATAGATCCCTCTGCGTGTAATGACTCTATATAATAGATCCCTCTGCCTGTAATGACTCTATATAATAGATCCCTCTGCGTGTAATGACTCTATATAATAGATCCCTCTGCCTGTAATGACTCTATATAATAGATCCCTCTGCGTGTAATGACTCTATATAATAGATCCCTCTGCGTGTAATGACTCTATATAATAGATCCCTCTGCGTGTAATGACTCTCTATAATAGATCCCTCTGCGTGTAATGACTCTATATAATAGATCGCTCTGCGTGTAATGACTCTATATAATAGATCCCTCTGCGTGTAATGACTCTATATAATAGATCGCTCTGCGTGTAATGGCTCTATATAATAGATCCCTCTGCGTGTAATGACTCTATATAATAGATCGTTCTGCGTGTAATGACTCTATATAATAGATCCCTCTGTGTGTAATGACTCTATATAATAGATCCCTCTGCGTGTAATGACTCTATATAATAGATGCCTCTGCCTGTAATGACTCTATATAATAGATCCCTCGGCGTGTAATGACTCTATATAGTAGATCCCTCTGCCGGTAATGACTCTATATAATAGATCCCTCTGCATGTAATGACTCTATATAGTAGATCCCTCTGCCTGTAATGACTCTATATAATAGATCCTTCTGCGTGTAATGACTCTATATAGTAGATCCCTCTGCCTGTATTGACTATATAATAGATCCCTCTGCGTGTAATGACTCTATATAGTAGATCCCTCTGCCTGTAATGACTCTATATAATAGATCCCTCTGCGTGTAATGACTCTATATAGTAGATCCCTCTGCCTGTAATGACTCTATATAATAGATCCCTCTGCGTGTAATGGCTCTATATAATAGATCCCTCTGCCTGTAATGACTCTATATAATAGATCCCTCTGCGTGTAATGAGTCTATGTAGTAGACCCCTCTGCCTGTAATGACTCTATATAATAGATCCCTCTGCGTGTAATGACTCTATATAATAGACCCCTCTGCCTGTAATGACTCTATATAATAGATCCCTCTGCGTGTAATGACTCTATATAATAGAACCCTCTGCCTGTAATGACTCTATATAATAGATCCCTCTGCCTGTAATGACTCTATATAATAGATCCCTCTGCGTGTAATGACTCTATATAATAGATCCCTCTGCTTGTAATGACTCTATATAATAGATCCCTCTGCGTGTAATGACTCTATATAATAGATCCCTCTGCGTGTAATGACTCTATATAATAGATCGCTCTGCGTGTAATGACTCTATATAATAGATCCCTCTGTGTGTAATGACTCTATACAATAGATCGTTCTGCATGTAATGACTCTATATAATAGATCCCTCTGTGTGTAATGACTCTATATAATAGATCCCTCTGTGTGTAATGACTCTATATAATTGATCCCTCTGTGTGTAATGAGTCTAAATAATAGATCCCTCTGTGTGTAATGACTCTATATAATAGATCACTCTGCATGTAATGACTCTCTATAATAGATCCCTCTGCGTGTAATGACTCTATATAATAGATCCCTCTGCGTGTAATGACTCTCTATAATAGATCCCTCTGCGTGTAATGACTCTATATAATAGATCCCTCTGCGTGTAATGACTCTCTATAATAGATCCCTCTGCGTGTAATGACTCTATATAGTAGATCCCTCTGCGTGTAATGACTCTATATAATAGATCCCTCTGCGTGTAATTACTCTATATAGTAGATTCCTCTGCCTGTAATGACTCTACATAATAGATCCCTCTGCCTGTAATGACTCTATATAATAGATCCCTCTGCCTGTATTGACTCTATATAATAGATCCCTCTGTCTGTAATGACTCTATATAATAGATCCCTCTGCGTGAAATGACTCTATATAATAGATCCCTCTGCGTGTAATGACTCTATATAATAGATCCCTCTGCATGTAATGACTCTATATAATAGATCCCTCTGCTCTTAATGACTCTCTATAATAGATACCTCTGCGTGTAATGACTCTATATAATAGATCCCTGTGCGTGTAATGACTCTCTATAGTAGATCCCTCTGCGTGTAACGACTCTCTATAGTAGATCCCTCTGCGTGTAATGGCTCTCTATAATAGATCCCTCTGCGTGTAATGACTCTCTATAGTAGATCCATCTGCGTAATGACTCTCTATAATAGATTCCTCTGCGTGTAATGACTCTCTGTAGTAGATCCCTCTGCGTGTAATGACTCTCTATAATAGATCCCTCTGCGTGTAATGACTCTCTATAGTAGATCCCTCTGCGTGTAATGACTCTCTATAATAGATCCCTCTACGTGTAATGACTCTATAGTAGATCCCTCGGCGTGTAATGACTCTCTATAATAGATCCCTCTGCGTGTAATGACTCTCTATAATAGATCCCTCTGCCTGTAATGACTCTGTATAATAGATCCCTCTGCGTGTAATGACTCTATATATTAGATCCCTCTGCCTGTAATGACTCTATATAATAGATCCCTCTGCATGTAATGACTCTATATAATAGATCCCTCTGCCTGTAATGACTCTATATAATAGATCCCTCTGCGTGTAATGACTCTATATAATAGATCCCTCTGCCTGTAATGACTCTATATAATAGATCCCTCTGCGTGTAATGACTCTATATAATAGATCCCTCTGTGTGTAATGACTCTATAATAGATCCCTCTGCGTGTAATGACTCTCTATAATAGATCCCTCTGTGTGTAATGACTCTATATAATAGATCCCTCTGCGTGCAATGACTCTCTATAATAGATCCCTCTGCGTGTAATGACTCTCTATAATAGATCCCTATGCGTGTAATGACTCTCTATAATAGATCCCTCTGCGTGTAATGACTCTATATAATAGATCCCTCTGCGTGTAATGACTCTCTATAATAGATCCCTCTGCGTGTAATGACTTTATATAATAGATCCCTCTGCATGTAATGACTCTCTAATAGATCCCTCTGCGTGTAATGACTCTCTATAATAGATCCCTCTGCGTGTAATGACTCTCTATAATAGATCCCTCTGCGTGTAATGACTCTATAATAGATCCCTCTGCGTGTAATGACTCTCTATAATAGATCCCTTTGCGTGTAATGACTCTCTATAATAGATCCCTCTGCGTGTAATGACTCTCTATAATAGATACCTCTGCGTGTAATGACTCTCTATAATAGATCCCTCTGCGTGTAATGACTCTCTATAATAGATCCCTCTGCGTGTAATGACTCTCTATAATAGATCGCTCTGCGTGTAATGACTCTATATAATAGATCCCTCTGCGTGTAATGACTCTATATACTAGATCGCTCTGCGTGTAATGACTCTATATAATACATCCCTCTGACTGTAATGACTCTATATAATAGATCCCTCTGCGTGTAATGACTCTATATAATAGATCCCTCTGCCTGTAATGACTCTATATAATAGATCCCTCTGCGTGTAATGACTCTATATAATAGATCCCTCTGCGTGTAATGACTCTATATAATAGATCCCTCTGCGTGTAATGACTCTATATAATAGATCCCTCTGCGTGTAATGACTCTATATAATAGATCCCTCTGCCTGTAATGACTCTATATAATAGATCCCTCTGCGTGTAATGACTCTATATAATAGATCCCTCTGCCTGTAATGACTCTATATAATAGATCCCTCTGCGTGTAATGACTCTATATAATAGATCCCTCTGCGTGTAATGACTCTATATAATAGATCCCTCTGCGTGTAATGACTCTCTATAATAGATCCCTCTGCGTGTAATGACTCTATATAATAGATCGCTCTGCGTGTAATGACTCTATATAATAGATCCCTCTGCGTGTAATGACTCTATATAATAGATCGCTCTGCGTGTAATGACTCTATATAATAGATCCCTCTGCGTGTAATGACTCTATATAATAGATCGTTCTGCGTGTAATGACTCTATATAATAGATCCCTCTGTGTGTAATGACTCTATATAATAGATCCCTCTGCGTGTAATGACTCTATATAATAGATGCCTCTGCCTGTAATGACTCTATATAATAGATCCCTCGGCGTGTAATGACTCTATATAGTAGATCCCTCTGCCGGTAATGACTCTATATAATAGATCCCTCTGCATGTAATGACTCTATATAGTAGATCCCTCTGCCTGTAATGACTCTATATAATAGATCCTTCTGCGTGTAATGACTCTATATAGTAGATCCCTCTGCCTGTATTGACTATATAATAGATCCCTCTGCGTGTAATGACTCTATATAGTAGATCCCTCTGCCTGTAATGACTCTATATAATAGATCCCTCTGCGTGTAATGGCTCTATATAATAGATCCCTCTGCCTGTAATGACTCTATATAATAGATCCCTCTGCGTGTAATGAGTCTATGTAGTAGACCCCTCTGCCTGTAATGACTCTATATAATAGATCCCTCTGCGTGTAATGACTCTATATAATAGACCCCTCTGCCTGTAATGACTCTATATAATAGATCCCTCTGCGTGTAATGACTCTATATAATAGAACCCTCTGCCTGTAATGACTCTATATAATAGATCCCTCTGCCTGTAATGACTCTATATAATAGATCCCTCTGCGTGTAATGACTCTATATAATAGATCCCTCTGCTTGTAATGACTCTATATAATAGATCCCTCTGCGTGTAATGACTCTATATAATAGATCCCTCTGCCTGTAATGACTCTATATAATAGATCGCTCTGCGTGTAATGACTCCATATAATAGATCCCTCTGCCTGTAATGACTCTATATAATAGATCCTTCTGCGTGTAATGACTCCATGTAATAGATCCCTCTGCCTGTAATGACTCTATATAATAGATCCCTCTGCCTGTAATGACTCCATATAATAGATCCCTCTGCCTGTAATGACTCCATATAATAGATCCCTCTGCCTGTAATGACTCTATATAATAGATCCCTCTGCCTGTAATGACTCTATATAATAGATCCCTCTGCCTGTAATGACTCTATATAATAGATCCCTCTGCCTGTAATGACTCTATATAATAGATCCCTCTGCCTGTAATGACTCTATATAATAGATCACTCTGCCTGTAATGACTCTATATAATAGATCCCTCTGTCTGTAATGACTCTATATAATAGATCCCTCTGCCTGTAATTACTCTATATAATAGATCCCTCTGTCTGTAATGACTCTATATAATAGATCCCTCTGCCTGTAATGACTCTATATAATAGATCCCTCTGTCTGTAATGACTCTATATAATAGATCCCTCTGCGTGTAATGACTCTATATAATAGATCCCTCTGCGTGTAATGACTCTATATAATAGATCCCTCTGCGTGTAATGACTCTCTATAATAGATCCCTCTGCATGTAATGACTCTATAGTAGATCCCTCTGCGTGTAATGACTCTCTATAATAGATCCCTCTGCGTGTAATGACTCTCTATAGTAGATCCCTCTGCGTGTAATGACTCTCTATAATAGATCCCTCTGCGTGTAATGACTCTCTGTAGTAGATCCCTCTGCGTGTAATGACTCTCTATAATAGATCCCTCTGTGTGTAATGACTCTATAGTAGATCCCTCTGCCTGTAATGACTCTCTATAATAGATCCCTCTGCGTGTAATGACTCTAATAGATCCCTCTGCCTGTAATGACTCTATATAATAGATCCCTCTGCGTGTAATGACTCTATAATAGATCCCTCTGCCTGTAATGACTCTCTATAATAGATCCCTCTGCGTGTAATGACTCTTTATAATAGATCCCTCTGCCTGTAATGACTCTATATAATAGATCCCTCTGCCTGTAATGACTCTATATAATAGATCCCTCTGCGTGTAATGACTCTATATAATAGATCCCTCTGCCTGTAATGACTCTATATAATAGATCCCTCTGGGTGTAATGACTCTATATAATAGATCCCTCTGCCTGTAATGACTCTATATAATAGATCGCTCTGCGTGTAATGACTCCATATAATAGATCCCTCTGCCTGTAATGACTCTATATAATAGATCCCTCTGCGTGTAATGACTCCATGTAATAGATCCCTCTGCCTGTAATGACTCTATATAATAGATCCCTCTGCCTGTAATGACTCCATATAATAGATCCCTCTGCCTGTAATGACTCTATATAATAGATCCCTCTGCCTGTAATGACTCAATATAATAGATCCCTCTGCCTGTAATGACTCTATATAATAGATCCCTCTGCCTGTAATGACTCTATATAATAGATCCCTCTGCCTGTAATGACTCTATATAATAGATCACTCTGCCTGTAATGACTCTATATAATAGATCCCTCTGTCTGTAATGACTCTATATAATAGATCACTCTGCCTGTAATGACTCTATATAATAGATCCCTCTGCCTGTAATGACTCTATATAATAGATCCCTCTGTCTGTAATGACTCTATATAATAGATCCCTCTGCCTGTAATGACTCTATATAATAGATCCCTCTGTCTGTAATGACTCTATATAATAGATCCCTCTGCGTGTAATGACTCTATATAATAGATCCCTCTGCGTGTAATGACTCTATATAATAGATCCCTCTGCGTGTAATGACTCTATATAATAGATCCCTCTGCCTGTAATGACTCTATATAATAGATCCCTCTGCATGTAATGACTCTATATAATAGATCCCTCTGCCTGTAATGACTCTATATAATAGATCCCTCTGCGTGTAATGACTCTATATAATAGATCCCTCTGCCTGTAATGACTCTATATAATAGATCCCTCTGCGTGTAATGACTCTATATAATAGATCTCTCTGCCTGTAATGACTCTATATAATAGATCCCCCTGCGTGTAATGACTCTATATAATAGATCCCTCTGCCTGTAATGACTCTGTATAATAGATCCCTCTGCGTGTAATGATGCTATATAATAGATCCCTCTGCCTGTAATGACTCTGTATAATAGATCCCTCTGCGTGTAATGACTCTATATATTAGATCCCTCTGCCTGTAATGACTCTATATAATAGATCCCTCTGCGTGTAATGACTCTATATAATAGATCCCTCTGCCTGTAATGACTCTATATAATAGATCCCTCTGCGTGTAATGACTCTATATAATAGATCCCTCTGCCTGTAATGACTCTATATAATAGATCCCTCTGCGTGTAAAGACTCTATATAATAGATCCCTCTGCCTGTAATGACTCTATATAATAGATCCCTCTGCATGTAATGACTCTATATAATAGATCCCTCTGCCTGTAATGACTCTATATAATAGATCCCTCTGCGTGTAATGACTCTATATAATAGATCCCTCTGCGTGTAATGACTCTATATAATAGATCCCTCTGTGTGTAATGACTCTATATAATAGATCCCTCTGTGTGTAATGACTCTATATAATAGATCCCTCTGCGTGTAATTACTCTATATAATAGATCCCTCTGTGTGTAATGACTCTATAATTGATCCCTCTGCGTGTAATGACTCTCTATAATAGATCCCTCTGTGTGTAATGACTCTATATAATAGATCCCTCTGCATGTAATGACTCTCTATAATAGATCCCTCTGCATGTAATGACTCTCTATAATAGATCCCTATGCGTGTAATGACTCTCTATAATAGATCCCTCTGCGTGTAATGACTCTATATAATAGATCCCTCTGCGTGTAATGACTCTCTATAATAGATCCCTCTGCGTGTAATGACTCTATATAATAGATCCCTCTGCATGTAATGACTCTCTAATAGATCCCTCTGCGTGTAATGACTCTCTATAATAGATCCCTCTGCGTGTAATGACTCTCTATAATAGATCCCTCTGCGTGTAATGACTCTATAATAGATCCCTCTGCGTGTAATGACTCTCTATAATAGATCCCTTTGCGTTTAATGACTCTCTATAATAGATCCCTCTGCGTGTAATGACTCTCTATAATAGATACCTCTGCGTGTAATGACTCTCTATAATAGATCCCTCTGCGTGTAATGACTCTCTATAATAGATCCCTCTGCGTGTAATGACTCTCTATAATAGATCGCTCTGCGTGTAATGACTCTATATAATAGATCCCTCTGCGTGTAATGACTCTATATACTAGATCGCTCTGCGTGTAATGACTCTATATAATAGATCCCTCTGACTGTAATGACTCTATATAATAGATCCCTTTGCGTGTAATGACTCTATATAATAGATCCCTCTGCCTGTAATGACTATATAATAGATCCCTCTGCGTGTAATGACTCTATATAATAGATCCCTCTGCGTGTAATGACTCTATATAATAGATCCCTCTGCGTGTAATGACTCTATATAATAGATCCCTCTGCCTGTAATGACTCTATATAATAGATCCCTCTGCGTGTAATGACTCTATATAATAGATCCCTCTGCCTGTAATGACTCTATATAATAGATCCCTCTGCGTGTAATGACTCTATATAATAGATCCCTCTGCGTGTAATGACTCTATATAATAGATCCCTCTGCGTGTAATGACTCTCTATAATAGATCCCTCTGCGTGTAATGACTCTATATAATAGATCGCTCTGCGTGTAATGACTCTATATAATAGATCCCTCTGCGTGTAATGACTCTATATAATAGATCGCTCTGCGTGTAATGACTCTATATAATAGATCCCTCTGCGTGTAGTGACTCTATATAATAGATCGTTCTGCGTGTAATGACTCTGTATAATAGATCCCTCTGTGTGTAATGACTCTATATAATAGATCCCTCTGCGTGTAATGACTCTATATAATAGATGCCTCTGCCTGTAATGACTCTATATAATAGATCCCTCGGCTTGTAATGACTCTATATAGTAGATCCCTCTGCCGGTAATGACTCTATATAATAGATCCCTCTGCATGTAATGACTCTATATAGTAGATCCCTCTGCCTGTAATGACTCTATATAATAGATCCTTCTGCGTGTAATGACTCTATATAGTAGATCCCTCTGCCTGTATTGACTATATAATAGATCCCTCTGCGTGTAATGACTCTATATAGTAGATCCCTCTGCCTGTAATGACTCTATATAATAGATCCCTCTGCGTGTAATGACTCTATATAATAGATCCCTCTGCCTGTAATGACTCTATATAATAGATCCCTCTGCGTGTAATGAGTCTATGTAGTAGACCCCTCTGCCTGTAATGACTCTATATAATAGATCCCTCTGCGTGTAATGACTCTATATAATAGATCCCTCTGCGTGTAATGACTCTATATAATAGATCCCTCTGCGTGTAATGACTCTCTATAATAGATCCCTCTGCGTGTAATGACTCTATATAATAGATCGCTCTGCGTGTAATGACTCTATATAATAGATCCCTCTGCGTGTAATGACTCTATATAATAGATCGCTCTGCGTGTAATGACTCTATATAATAGATCCCTCTGCGTGTAGTGACTCTATATAATAGATCGTTCTGCGTGTAATGACTCTATATAATAGATCCCTCTGCGTGTAATGACTCTATATAATAGATCCCTCTGCGTGTAATGACTCTATATAATAGATGCCTCTGCCTGTAATGACTCTATATAATAGATCCCTCGGCTTGTAATGACTCTATATAGTAGATCCCTCTGCCGGTAATGACTCTATATAATAGATCCCTCTGCATGTAATGACTCTATATAGTAGATCCCTCTGCCTGTAATGACTCTATATAATAGATCCTTCTGCGTGTAATGACTCTATATAGTAGATCCCTCTGCCTGTATTGACTATATAATAGATCCCTCTGCGTGTAATGACTCTATATAGTAGATCCCTCTGCCTGTAATGACTCTATATAATAGATCCCTCTGCGTGTAATGACTCTATATAATAGATCCCTCTGCCTGTAATGACTCTATATAATAGATCCCTCTGCGTGTAATGAGTCTATGTAGTAGACCCCTCTGCCTGTAATGACTCTATATAATAGATCCCTCTGCGTGTAATGACTCTATATAATAGACCCCTCTGCCTGTAATGACTCTATATAATAGATCCCTCTGCGTGTAATGACTCTATATAATAGATCCCTCTGCCTGTAATGACTCTATATAATAGATCCCTCTGCCTGTAATGACTCTATATAATAGATCCCTCTGCGTGTAATGACTCTATATAATAGATCCCTCTGCCTGTAATGACTCTATATAATAGATCCCTCTGCGTGTAATGACTCTATATAATAGATCCCTCTGCCTGTAATGACTCTATATAATAGATCGCTCTGCGTGTAATGACTCAATATAATAGATCCCTCTGCCTGTAATGACTCTATATAATAGATCCCTCTGCGTGTAATGACTCCATGTAATAGATCCCTCTGCCTGTAATGACTCTATATAATAGATCCCTCTGCCTGTAATGACTCCATATAATAGATCCCTCTGCCTGTAATGACTCTATATAATAGATCCCTCTGCCTGTAATGACTCTATATAATAGATCCCTCTGCCTGTAATGACTCTATATAATAGATCCCTCTGCCTGTAATGACTCTATATAATAGATCCCTCTGCCTGTAATGACTCTATATAATAGATCACTCTACCTGTAATGACTCTATATAATAGATCCCTCTGTCTGTAATGACTCTATATAATAGATCCCTCTGCCTGTAATTACTCTATATAATAGATCCCTCTGTCTGTAATGACTCTATATAATAGATCCCTCTGCCTGTAATGACTCTATATAATAGATCCCTCTGTCTGTAATGACTCTATATAATAGATCCCTCTGCGTGTAATGACTCTATATAATAGATCCCTCTGCGTGTAATGACTCTATATAATAGATCCCTCTGCGTGTAATGACTCTCTATAGTAGATCCCTCTGCATGTAATGACTCTCTATAATAGATCCCTCTGCGTGTAATGACTCTCTATAGTAGATCCCTCTGCGTGTAATGACTCTCTATAATAGATCCCTCTGCGTGTAATGACTCTCTGTAGTAGATCCCTTTGCGTGTAATGACTCTCTATAGTAGATCCCTCTGCATGTAATGACTCTCTATAATAGATCCCTCTGCGTGTAATGACTCTATAGTAGATCCCTCTGCCTGTAATGACTCTCTATAATAGATCCCTCTGCGTGTAATGACTCTAATAGATCCCTCTGCCTGTAATGACTCTATATAATAGATCCCTCTGCGTGTAATGACTCTATAATAGATCCCTCTGCCTGTAATGACTATCTATAATAGATCCCTCTGCGTGTAATGACTCTTTATAATAGATCCCTCTGCCTGTAATGACTCTATATAATAGATCCCTCTGCCTGTAATGACTCTATATAATAGATCCCTCTGCATGTAATGACTCTATATAATAGATCCCTCTGCCTGTAATGACTCTATATAATAGATCCCTCTGCGTGTAATGACTCTATATAATAGATCCCTCTGCCTGTAATGACTCTATATAATAGATCGCTCTGCGTGTAATGACTCCATATAATAGATCCCTCTGCCTGTAATGACTCTATATAATAGATCCCTCTGCGTGTAATGACTCCATGTAATAGATCCCTCTGCCTGTAATGACTCTATATAATAGATCCCTCTGCCTGTAATGACTCCATATAATAGATCCCTCTGCCTGTAATGACTCAATATAATAGATCCCTCTGCCTGTAATGACTCTATATAATAGATCCCTCTGCCTATAATGACTCTATATAATAGATCCCTCTGCCTGTAATGACTCTATATAATAGATCACTCTGCCTGTAATGACTCTATATAATAGATCCCTCTGTCTGTAATGACTCTATATAATAGATCCCTCTGCCTGTAATGACTCTATATAATAGATCCCTCTGTCTGTAATGACTCTATATAATAGATCCCTCTGCGTGTAATGACTCTATATAATAGATCCCTCTGCGTGTAATGACTCTATATAATAGATCCCTCTGCATGTAATGACTCTATATAATAGATCCCTCTGCCTGTAATGACTCTATATAATAGATCCCTCTGCATGTAATGACTCTATATAATAGATCCCTCTGCCTGTAATGACTCTATATAATAGATCCCTCTGCGTGTAATGACTCTATATAATAGATCCCTCTGCCTGTAATGACTCTATATAATAGATCCCTCTGCGTGTAATGACTCTATATAATAGATCTCTCTGCCTGTAATGACTCTATATAATAGATCCCTCTGCGTGTAATGACTCTATATAATAGATCCCTCTGCCTGTAATGACTCTGTATAATAGATCCCTCTGCGTGTAATGACGCTATATAATAGATCCCTCTGCCTGTAATGACTCTATATAATAGATCCCTCTGCATGTAATGACTCTATATAATAGATCCCTCTGCCTGTAATGACTCTATATAATAGATCCCTCTGCGTGTAATGACTCTATATAATAGATCCCTCTGTGTGTAATGACTCTATATAATAGATCCCTCTGCGTGTAATGACGCTATATAATAGATCCCTCTGTGTGTAATGACTCTATAATTGATCCCTCTGCGTGTAATGACTCTATATAATAGATCCCTCTGTGTGTAATGACTCTCTATAATAGATCCCTCTGTGTGTAATGACTCTATATAATAGATCCCTCTGCGTGTAATGACTCTCTATAATAGATCCCTCTGCGTGTAATGACTCTATATAATAGATCCCTCTGCGTGTAATGACTCTCTATAATAGATCCCTCTGCGTGTAATGACTCTCTATAATAGATCCCTGTGCGTGTAATGACTCTCTATAATAGATCCCTCTGCGTGTAATGACTCTATATAATAGATCCCTCTGCGTGTAATGACTCTCTATAATAGATCCCTCTGCGTGTAATGACTCTATATAATAGATCGCTCTGCGTGTAATGACTCTATATAATAGATCCCTCTGCGTGTAATGACTCTATATAATAGATCGCTCTGCGTGTAATGACTCTATATAATAGATCCCTCCGTGTGTAATGACTATATAATAGATTGTTCTGCGTGTAATGACTCTTTATAATAGATCCCTCTGTGTGTAATGACTCTATATAATAGATCCCTCTGTGTGTAATGACTCTATATAATAGATCCCTCTGTGTGTAATGACTCTAAATAATAGATCCCTCTGTGTGTAATGACTCTATATAATAGATCACTCTGCGTGTAATGACTCTCTATAATAGATCCCTCTGCGTGTAATAACTCTATATAATAGATCCCTCTGAGTGTAATGACTCTCTATAATAGATCCCTCTGCGTGTAATGACTCTATATAATAGATCCCTCTGCGTGTAATGACTCTATATAGTAGATCCCTCTGCGTGTAATGACTCTATATAATAGATCCCTCTGCGTGTAATGACTCTATATAGTAGATCCCTCTATGTGTAATGACGCTATATAATAGATCCCTCTGCGTGTAATGACTCTATATAGTAGATCCCTCTGCGTGTAATGACTCTATATAATAGATCCCTCTGCGTGTAATGACTCTATATAATAGATCCCTCTGCGTGTAATGACTCTATATAATAGATCCCTCTGTGTGTAATGAATCTATATAATAGATCCCTCTGCGTGTAATGACTCTATATAATAGATCCCTCTGTGTGTAATGACTCTATATAATAGATCCCTCTGCGTGTAATGACTCTATATAATATATCCCTCTGTGTGTAATGACTCTATATAATAGATCCCTCTGCGTGTAATGTCTCTATATAATAGACCCCTCTGCGTGTAATGACTCTATATAATAGATCCCTCTGTGTGTAATGACTCTATATAATAGATCCCTCTGCGTGTAATGACTCTATATAATAGATCCCTCTGTGTGTAATGACTCTATATAATAGATCCCCCTGCGTGTATTGACTCTATATAATAGATCGCTCTGTGTGTAATGACTCTATATAATAGATCCCTCTGTGTGTAATGACTCTATATAATAAATCCCTGTGTGTAATGACTCTATATAATAGATCCCTCTGCGTGTAATGACTCTATATAATAGATCCCTCTGTGTGTAATGACTCTATATAATAGATCCCTCTGTGTGTAATGACTCTATATAATAGATCCCTCTGCGTGTAATGACTCTATATAATAGATCCCTCTGTGTGTAATGACTCTATATAATAGATCCCTCTGCGTGTAATGACTCTATATAATAGATCCCTGTGTGTAATGATTCTATGTAATAGATCCCTCTGCGTGTAATGACTCTATATAATAGATCCCTCTGTGTGTAATGACTCTATATAATAGATCCCTCTGTGTGTAATGACTCTATATAATAGATCACTCTGTGTGTAATGACTCTATATAATAGATCCCTCTGTGTATAATGACTCTATATAATAGATCCCTCTGTGTGTAATGACTCTATATAATAGATCCCTCTGTGTGTAATGACTCTATATAATAGATCGCTCTGTGTGTAATGACTCTATATAATAGATCCCTCTGTGTGTAATGACTCTATATAATAGATCGCTCTGTGTGTAATGACTCTATATAATAGATCCCTCTGTGTGTAATGACTCTATATAATAGATCGCTCTGTGTGTAATGACTCTATATAATAGATCCCTCTGTGTGTAATGACTCTATATAATAGATCCCTCTGTGTGTAATGACTCTATATAATAGATCCCTCTGCGTGTAATGACTCTATATAATAGATCCCTCTGTGTGTAATGACTCTATATAATAGATCCCTCTGCGTGTAATGACTCTATATAATAGATCGCTCTGCGTGTAATGACTCTATATAATAGATCCCTCTGTGTGTAATGACTCTATATAATAGATCCCTCTGTGTGTAATGACTCTATATAATAGATCCCTCTGCGTGTAATGACTCTATTTAATGTAGGAGGTTCTCTTTTTGGATTGCTGGTACAGTAATGAGAATGCAGATCTATTTCTCAGTAATGAGCTCCACATATTTGAATGATTTTCTTATCATTTGCGCTGTCGGTGCCGCCATCGATCCCGTGCGGCCGCTCAGACGTCTCATCACATTTCCGCTTTGTAAGTTCTGATATTCTTTCTTATCTCCTTTTCTGTTTGACAAGGAAGTGAACTTCATGTACTTTACGTGACTGGCGGCTTCATACCAGACGCACGTCCGATAATAAGAATAGAATCTAGAAACATAATAATATTTGTAAATAGCGGAGAATAATATATTCCTAATAACGATGACATGGAATAATAGAGGCGTAATGATAAAGGAATTATATAACCTTTATTTCTGGGGAGCAAAAAAAGCCTAAAATAAAGTCCAAAGTCAGGAGCGAGGATGGAAACTGGACATCGCTGCAGACCGAGGTGAGAGATGTAGGAGTTTACAGCATGGTGGAGAGATTCATGACATGCAAACCTTGGAAGAGTTGGAAGGAGACCCTGTGAGAATGGACCTGGGACTTCAGGAGGATGTTTGGGTGCGACTTCTCAGTCTGGTCTTTGGTGTTCTTTGAGCGCATTGTTTTGTGGCATAGAAGAAACTCTAGCGGCCATTGTTATGGGGTCCTGCGGCTGTAATTGTTAGGTAATTGCTGGTGGTTTCCGGTCTGACGCCTCTCATCCAGCCAAACCAGAGCTCACGCTTTGCACTGACGAGGGGCAGTACCCCGAAACACAGCGTCTGCAAATCGAGTTTCTGGTTCTGGAT
Source organism: Phyllobates terribilis (assembly GCF_046119375.1). Lineage (NCBI taxonomy): Eukaryota > Metazoa > Chordata > Amphibia > Anura > Dendrobatidae > Phyllobates > Phyllobates terribilis. The sequence continues at coordinate 311,245,565 of NW_027362772.1, forward strand.
AATATCCTAAGTCATGTGACAAGGCTCGTTATAGGGTCACTATTGACCTTTAGGATTGCTACTTCCTGTAGGTGGCGCTAGAGTTCTGGTCCTCGTCCTCTATGAAGAGACAATTTATCTGTAAAAGTAGTAATATTTGTGGTCGTAATTCTGCTAGAACTAATAGTGTTTGTGGTGGTAGTAATAGTAGGAGTGTTTGTAAATGTAGCAGTATTTGTGACAGTATGTAAAGTATTAGTTTCTGTAGTATTTATATCAGAAGCGTTTGTAGTAGTTGTTGAAGTGATAGTATATGTGGTAGTATTTGTACTGGAGCTAGTAGGATTTGTAGGAGAAGAATTTGGATTAAAATTAGCATTTGTATAAGTAGTCTTAGGCTACGTTCACACATCCACGGCTTTAGTATTTGTAGTAGAATCCTAGAATGTTCTCGTTGGAGGGGACCTCCGGGGTCCTCGTGTCCAACCCCCCGCTCAATGATGGAGTCACTAAACCATCTCAGACAGATGTCTGTCCGGCCTCTGAAGACGTCCATTGAAGGGGAACTCACCACCTCTCGTGGCCGCCTGTACCCCTCATTGATCTCCTCACTGCCAGAAAGTTTTTTTTCTAATATCTAATCTGTGTCTCCTCCCATTTAGTTTCATCCCATTGCTTCTAGTCTTTCTTTGTGTAAATGAGAATAAAGATGATCCTTCTACAATGTGACAGCCCTTCAGATATTTGTAGACAGCTATTAAGTCTCCTCTCAGTCTTCTGTTTTACAAGCTAAACATTCCCAGATCCTGTAAGGACATGGTTTGCAGACCAGTCACCATTCTGGTCGCTCTTCTCTGAACTTGCTCCAGTTTTTCGATGTCTTTTTTAAAATGTGGTGCCCAAAACTGTACACAGTATTCCAGATGAGGTCTGACCAAAGAGGAGTAAAGACCGATAATGACTTCACGTGATCTAGACTGTATGCTTCTGTTAATACATCCCAGAATTGTATTTGCCTTTTTTGCTGCTGCATCACACTGTTGACTCCTGTGCAGTCTGTGATCTATTAGTATACCTAAGTCTTTTTCACACCTGCTGTTGCTTAGTTCTATTCCTCCCATTCATCTTGCATTTCTCCCTGTCAAATACTATTCTATTAGTCGCTGCCCATACTAGCATTTCTATTAGTTGTAGTATTTACAGTACTATTTAGAACTAGTATAATTATTTGCAGTAGTATTAGTATTTGTAGTAGTGTTTCTAATAGGCCACATTCACACGTTCAGTATTTGGTCAGGATTTTACCTCTGTAATGGTAAGCGAAAATCAGGAGTGGGTGATAAATGCAGAAGTGGTGATGAGTTTCTATTATACTTTTCCTCTGATTGTTTCTCTCCTGGTTTTGGTTTACAAATACTGATGTAAAATACTGACCAAATACTGAGCATGTGAACGTGGCCTTGGTAGCAGTATTTGCAGTATTGGTAGTATTTCTATTATTTGCAGTATTTGCAGTATTGGTAGTATTTCTATTATTTGCAGTATTGGTAGTATTTCTATTATTTGCAGTATTGGTAGTATTTCTATTATTTGCAGTATTGGTAGTATTTCTATTATTTGCAGTATTTGCAGTATTTCTATTATTTGCAGTATTTGCAGTATTGGTAGTATTTCTATTATTTGCAGTATTGGTAGTATTTCTATTATTTGCAGTATTTGCAGTATTGGTAGTATTTCTATTATTTGCAGTATTGGTAGTATTTCTATTATTTGCAGTATTTGCAGTATTTCTATTATTTGCAGTATTTCTCATGGTAACAATGCTATAGAAGTTTACAGAACGCTTTCTGCTGATAGCATGAGATAGCTGGTTGTTTGCTTCCATCTGCTGGACACTTGTATGTACTGCACCCCATGATCTGACACTAATAGAAGGGTCCTTCCTGAATTCCCCTCTATATTATTCCTATATTGTACCCCTGGGGGTCAGGCACAGATTCACATCTTCCAATACATTACTATACTCTGGAGCGGATCTGCAGGTAGGAACCAGATGGTTATTACCTGGAGAAATGTAATCATTTAGGATTTTCAACCTATTGATCCGTTCTTAAAAGGGGCTGCCCAGTGAAATCTACTTATCCTGTATAATCAGGCAGGTGATAACTTGCTGATCAGTGGGGGTCCGACCGCTGGGACTCGCACCAATTGTCAGAACATGGAATTTTTAACCCTGATGGGCAACTTTTATCCCCGGATGCCAGACCACCACTCTAGTCATTCTGTAGGGGGCGCCTGGAAGAAGCCGCTCAGCAGCTCCATGGGGAGTGAATGCAGTGGGGGGTCACACTTGTGCCACTCCATTCTCAGGGGCATAAAAGTTCCCTGTTCTGCTTAATGTGCAGGTCTCAGCGGTCGGACCCCCAGCAATCAACAAGTTACCACTTATCCTTTGGACAGATTATAGCCTGTTTTGACCAGACATCCAATTTAAAGGAAGACATTTAAAGGGATTGTTCAAAACTAAAAACGTTACTGCTACTCTCCAGAAACAGCGCCGCACCCGTCCGTAGGTTATCTGTGGTATTGCAGCTCAGCCCCATGCATTTCCATAAAGCTGTCATCATTTCCATAACCCATGAATAGGTGCAGTGCTGCTTTAAGAAGAAATTTCCATGTTTTTAGGGGTTATCTAGGACTGCAATATTGATAATCTGTCCTACATTTGGTTATGCACCCCCACCCAGCAGTGGATTCCACAGATCGGGGGCGACGGTGTCGCATCTCCATCACATTCACTGAATTACAGGTGCGTCTCACTAAATTAGAATATCATCCAAAAGTTAATTTATTTCAGTTCTTCAATACAAAAACTGAAACTCCTATATTATATAGAGTCATTACACACAGAGGGATCTATTATATAGTCATTACACACAGAGGGATCTATTATATAGAGTCATTACACACAGAGGGATCTATTATATAGAGTCATTACACGCAGAGCGATCTATTATATAGAGTCATTACACACAGAGCGATCTATTATATAGAGTTATTACACACAGAGCGATCTATTATATAGAGTCATTACACACAGAGGGATCTATTATATAGAGTCATTACACGCAGAGCGATCTATTATATAGAGTCATTACACACAGAGCGATCTATTATATAGAGTCATTACACACAGAGAGATCTATTATATAGAGTCATTACACACAGAGGGATCTATTATATAGAGACATTACACACAGAGGGATCTATTATATAGAGTCATTACACACAGAGGGATCTATTATATAGAGTCATTACACACAGAGCGATCTATTATATAGAGTCATTACACACAGAGGGATCTATTATATAGAGACATTACACACAGAGGGATCTATTATATAGAGTCATTACACACAGAGGGATCTATTATATAGAGTCATTACACACAGTGATCTATTATATAGAGTCATTACACGCAGAGCGATCTATTATATAGAGTCATTACACACAGAGCGATCTATTATATAGAGTCATTACACACAGAGGGATCTATTATATAGAGTCATTACACAAAGAGGGATCTATTATATAGAGTCATTACACACAGAGGGATCTATTATATAGAGTCATTACACGCAGAGGGATCTATTATATAGAGTCATTATACACAGAGGGATCTATTATATAGAGTCATTACACACAGAGGAATCTATTATATAGAGTCATTACACGCAGAGCGATCTATTATATAGAGTCATTACACACAGAGCGATCTATTATATAGAGTCATTACACACAGAGGGATCTATTATATAGAGTCATTACACACAGAGGGATCTATTATATAGAGTCATTACACGCAGAGCGATCTATTATATAGAGTCATTACACACAGAGCGATCTCTTATATAGAGTCATTACACACAGAGCGATCTATTATATAGAGTCATTACACACAGAGGGATCTATTATATAGAGACATTACACACAGAGAGATCTATTATATAGAGTCATTATACACAGAGGGATCTATTATATAGAGTCATTACACACAGTGATCTATTATATAGAGTCATTACACGCAGAGGGATCTATTATATAGAGTCATTACATGCAGAGGGATCTATTATATAGAGTCATTACACGCAGAGCGATCTATTATATAGAGTCACTACACGCAGAGGGATCTATTATATAGAGTCATTACACGCAGAAGGATCTATTATATAGAGTCATTACACGCAGAACGATCTATTATATAGAGTCATTACACACAGAGGGATTTATTATATAGAGTCATTACACACAGGGATCTATTATATAGAGTCATTACACGCAGAGAGATCTATTATATAGAGTCATTACACGCAGAGGGATCTATTATATAGAGTCATTACACGCAGAGGGATCTATTATATAGAGTCATTACACGCAGAGGAATCTATTATATAGAGTCATTACACGCAGAGAGATCTATTATATAGAGTCATTACACGCAGAGGGATCTATTATATAGAGTCATTACACGCAGAGGGATCTATTAGATAGAGTCATTACACACAGAGGGATCTATTATATAGAGTCATTACACACAGAGGGGTCTATTATATAGAGTCATTATACACAGAGTGATCTATTATATAGAGTCATTACACGCAGAGGGATCTATTATATAGAGTCATTACACGCAGAGCGATCTATTATATAGAGTCATTACACACTGAGCGATCTATTATATAGAGTCATTACACACAGAGGGATCTATTATATAGAGTCATTACACACAGAGGGATCTATTATATAGAGTCATTACACGCAGAGCGATCTATTATATAGAGTCATTACACACAGAGCGATCTATTATATAGAGTCATTACACGCAGAGGGATCTATTATATAGAGTCATTACACGCAGAGGGATCTATTATATAGAGTCATTACACACAGAGGGATCTATTATATAGAGTCATTACACGCAGAGGGATCTATTATATAGAGTCATTACACACAGAGGGATCTATTATATAGAGTCATTACACACAGAGGGATCTATTATATAGAGTCATTACACACAGAGCGATCTATTATATAGAGTCATTACACACAGAGGGATCTATTATATAGAGACATTACACACAGAGGGATCTATTATATAGAGTCATTATACACAGAGGGATCTATTATATAGAGTCATTACACACAGAGAGATCTATTATATAGAGTCATTACACACAGAGGGATCTATTATATAGAGTCATTACACGCAGAGGGATCTATTATATAGAGTCATTATACACAGAGGGATCTATTATATAGAGTTATAACACACAGAGCGATCTATTATATAGAGTCATTACACACAGAGGGATCTATTATATAGAGTCATTACACGCAGAGGGATCTATTATATAGAGTGATTATACACAGAGGGATCTATTATATAGAGTCATTACACACAGAGCGATCTATTATATAGAGTCATTACACGCAGAGCGATCTATTATATAGAGTCATTACACACAGAGCGATCTATTATATAGAGTCATTACACACAGAGGGATCTATTACATAGAGTCATTACACACAGAGGGATCTATTATATAGAGTCATTACACACAGAGGGATCTATTATATAGAGTCATTACACACAGAGGGATCTATTATATAGAGTCATTACACACAGAGGGATCTATTATATAGAGTCATTACACGCAGAGGGATCTATTATATAGAGTCATTATATAGAGTCATTACACACAGAGGGATCTATTATATAGAGTCCTTACACACAGAGGGATTTATTATATAGAGTCATTACACACAGAGGGATCTATTATATAGAGTCATTACACACAGAGGGATCTATTATATAGAGTCATTACACACAGAGGGATTTATTATATAGAGTCATTACACGCAGAGGGATCTATTATATAGAGTCATTACACGCAGAGGGATCTATTATATAGAGTCATTACACGCAGAGGGATCTATTATATAGAGTCATTATACACAGAGGGATCTATTATATAGAGTCATTACACACAGAGGGATCTATTATATAGAGTCATTACACGCAGAGCGATCTATTATATAGTCATTACACGCAGAGCGATCTATTATATAGAGTCATTACACACAGAGGGATCTATTATATAGAGTCATTACACACAGAGGGATCTATTATATAGAGTCATTACACACAGAGGGATCTATTATATAGAGTCATTACACACAGAGGGATCTATTATATAGAGTCATTACACGCAGAGCGATCTATTATATAGAGCCAATACACACAGAGCGATCTATTATATAGAGTCATTACACACAGAGGGATCTATTATATAGAGTCATTACACGCAGAGTGATCTATTATATAGAGTCATTACACACAGAGGGATCTATTATATAGAGTCATTACACACAGAGCGATCTATTATATAGAGTCATTACACACAGAGGGATCTATTATATAGAGACATTACACACAGAGGGATCTATTATATAGAGTCATTACACGCAGAGGGATCTATTATATAGAGACATTACACGCAGAGAGATGTATTATATAGAGTCATTACACGCAGAGGGATCTATTATATAGAGTCATTACACGCAGAGGGATCTATTATATAGAGTCATTACACGCAGAGCGATCTATTATATAGAGTCATTACACACAGAGGGATCTATTATATAGAGTCATTACACACAGAGGGATCTATTATATAGAGTCATTACACACAGAGGGGTCTATTATATAGAGTCATTACACACAGAGGGATCTATTATATAGAGTCATTACACACAGAGGGATCTATTATATAGAGTCATTACACGCAGAGGGATCTATTATATAGAGTCATTACACGCAGAGGGATCTATTATATAGAGTCATTACACACAGAGGGATCTATTATATAAAGTCATTACACACAGAGGGATCTATTATATAGAGTCATTACACGCAGAGGGATCTATTATATAGAGTCATTACACGCAGAGGGATCTATTATATAGAGTCATTACACGCAGAGGGATCTATTATATAGAGTCATTACACGCAGAGGGATCTATTATATAGAGTCATTACTCACAGAGGGATTTATTATATAGAGTCATTACACACAGAGGGATCTATTATATAGAGTCATTACACACAGAGGGATCTATTATATAAAGTCATTACACACAGAGGGATCTATTATGTAGAGTCATTACACGCAGAGGGATCTATTATATAGAGTCATTACACGCAGAGGGATCTATTATATAGAGTCATTACACGCAGAGGGATCTATTATATAGAGTCATTACATGCAGAGCGATCTATTATATAGAGTCATTACATGCAGAGGAATCTATTATATAGAGTCATTACACGGAGAGGGATCTATTATATAGAGTCATTACACGGAGAGGGATCTATTATATAGAGTCATTACACACAGAGGGATCTATGATATAGAGTCATTACACACAGTGGGATCTATTATATAGAGTCATTACACGCACAGAGATCTATTATATAGAGTCATTACACATAGAGGGATCTATTATATAGAGTCATTACACACAGAGGGATCTATTATATAGAGTCATTACACACAGAGCGATCTATTATATAGAGTCATTACACACAGAGCGATCTATTATATAGAGTCATTACACACAGATGGATCTATTATATAGAGTCATTACACACAGAGGGATCTATTATATAGAGTCATTACACACAGAGGGGTCTATTATATAGAGTCATTACACACAGAGGGATCTATTATATAGAGTCATTACACACAGAGGGATCTATTATATAGAGTCATTTCACGCAGAGGGATCTATTATATAGAGTCATTACACGCAGAGGGATCTATTATATAGAGTCATTACATGCAGAGCGATCTATTTTATAGAGCCATTACACACAGAGGGATCTATTATATAGAGTCATTACACGCAGAGGGATCTATTATATAGAGTAATTACACGCAGAGGGATCTATTATATAGAGTCATTACATGCAGAGCGATCTATTTTATAGAGCCATTACACGCAGAGGGATCTATTATATAGAGTAATTACACGCAGAGGGATCTATTATATAGAGTAATTACACGCAGAGGGATCTATTATATAGAGTCATTACACGCAGAGGGATCTATTATATAGAGTCATTACATGCAGAGCGATCTATTTTATAGAGCCATTACACGCAGAGGGATCTATTATATAGAGTAATTACACGCAGAGGGATCTATTATATAGAGTAATTACACGCAGAGGGATCTATTATATAGAGTCATTACACGCAGAGGGATCTATTATATAGAGTCATTACACACAGAGGGATCTATTATATAGAGTCATTACACGCAGAGGGATCTACTATATAGAGTCATTACACGCAGTGGGATCTATTATAGAGAGTCATTACACGCAGAGGGATCTATTATAGAGAGTCATTACACACAGAGGGATCTATTTCACGTGGTTATTTCTGTTACTGTTGATGATTATGGCTTACAGCCAATGAGAACACAAAAGTCATTATCTCAGTAAATTAGAATACTTTATAACAACAGCTGGAAAAATGTTTTTAGAATCTGAAATGTCTGTTCAGTAAATGCCTCAATACTTGGTCGGCTCCTTGTGCATCAATGCGGCAATGTGGCATGGAGGGATCAGCCTGTGGCATGGAGGGATCAGCCTGTGGCATGGAGGGATCAGCCTGTGGCATGGAGGGATCAGCCTGTGGCATGGAGGTGATCAGCCTGTGGCATGGAGGGATCAGCCTGTGGCATGGAGGGATCAGCCTGTGGCTGCTGAGGGGTTATGGAACCCAGGTGGCTTTGATAGCCGCCTTCAGCTCGTCTGCATTGTTGGCTCTGGGGTCTCTCATCTTCCTCTTGACAATACCCCATAGATTCTCTATAATAGATCCTCTATGGGGTTAAGGTCAGGCGAGTTTGCTGCCAATCAAGCACAGTGATACTGTTGTGTGTAAACCAGGTATTGGTACTTTTGGCCGTGTGGACAGGGGCCAAGTCCTGCTGGAGAATGACATTTCCATCTCCATAAAGCTTGTCGGCAGAGGGAAGCATGAAGTGCTCTAAAATTTCCTGATAGGCGGCTGCGCTGACTTTGGTCTTGATAAAACACAGTGGACCTCCACCAGCAGATGACATGGCCCCCAAACCATCACTGATTGTGGAGACTTCACACTAGACCTCCAGCAGCTTGGATTGTGGCCTCTCCACTCTTCCTCCAGACTCTGGGACCTTGTGGAGTGTGTCAATGACTGCCTTCTGGACATCTGTCAAGTCAGCAGTCTTCCCCATGATTGTGGAGCCTACTGAAACAGACTACGGGACCCTTTTAAATGCGTAGGAAGCCTTTTAGGTGTTTTTAGTTAATTATTCTAATTTACTGAGATAATGAGTTTTGTGTTTTAATTGGCTGTAAGCCGTAATCATTAACATTAACAGAAATAAACACTTGAAATAGATCCCTCTGTGTGTAATGACTCTATATAATAGATCCCTCTGTGTGTAATGACTCTATATAATAGACCCCTCTGTGTGTAATGACTCTATATAATAGATCCCTCTGTGTGTAATGACTCTATATAATAGATCACTCTTCGTGTAATGACTCTATATAATAGATCCCTCTGTGTGTAATGACTCTATATAATAGATCCCTCTGTGTGTAATGACTCTATATAATAGATCCCTCTGTGTGTAATGACTCTATATAATAGATCCCTCTGCGTGTAATGACTCTATATAATAGATCCCTCTGTGTGTAATGACTCTATATAATAGATCCCTCTGCGTGTAATGACTCTATATAATAGATCCCTCTGCGTTTAATGACTCTATATAATAGATCCCTCTGCGTGTAATGGCTCTATATAATAGATCCCTCTGTGTGTAATGGCTCTATATAATAGATCCCTCTGTGTGTAATGACTTTATATAATAGATCCCTCTGCGTGTAATGACTCTATATAATAGATCCCTCTGCGTGTAATGACTCTATATAATAGATCCCTCTGTGTGTAATGACTCTATATAATAGATCCCTCTGTGTGTAATGACTCTATATAATAGATCCCTCTGCGTGTAATGACTCTATATAATAGATCCCTCTGTGTGTAATGACTCTATATAATAGATTCCTCTGTGTGTAATGACTCTATATAATAGATCCCTCTGTGTGTAATGACTCTATATAATAGATCCCTCTGTGTGTAATGACTCTATATAATAGATCACTCTGTGTGTAATGACTCTATATAATAGATCCCTCTGTGTGTAATGACTCTATATAATAGATCACTCTGCGTGTAATGACTCTATATAATAGATGCCTCTGCGTGTAATGACTCTATATAATAGATCCCTCTGCGTGTAATGACTCTATATAATAGATCCCTCTGCGTGTAATGACTCTATATAATAGATCCCTCTGCGTGTAATGACTCTATATAATAGATCCCTCTGAGTGTAATGACTCTATATAATAGATCCTTCTGCATGTAATGACTCTATATAATAGATCCCTCTGTGTGTAATGACTCTATATAATAGATCCCTCTGCGTGTAATGACTCTATATAATATATCTGTCAGGCAAAAGGTATTTTTGCCCGAGTTTTAAAAAATGAGAGATGTTTTTAAAAAAGAAAAAAAAAAAACCACCCCCTATCTGTTTGTAAGTGAAGACATAGAACTCACTTTTGCTTTTCCCCAAACCAGGAATTTTTATGACCCGCCATAAAACCTCAGTCCAGGGCAAGCGCTAGTACAAAGCGGAAAATCCCTCCAAAAAATCCCATTGTTTAATTGTACAAACGTTTTATGCCAATTTTAATCACGCACAGGTCTGACAGAAACATCGGAACCACGTTTTTTGAATGCTTACCTTTTTCCCATTACAATAGTATAACTTGCATAACTGAGGAATGACCGGGAACTGAGATAATGGATTCTGAGCTTCTGAGCGTCATAGAGGTTTCATATTTAATATCTATCTTCATGAATATTGGTGACGGTCAAGATGATGTCTCCCTCTTGGATGTGGGACCCCCCCACACCAAGATATGGAATCTGAAGGATCTGTTAGGTCTTCTGCAGCTGGGTGGGCTCGCAAAGCCGAGCCCCCCTTGTAAGGTAAATAAGGGGTGTTCCCCAGAGTTTTGGCTGCTTACTAAAAAGCAAATCGGCCATTTTCAGGTCATTCTTCTCAGGGACGTCGAACGCACGCACTTCACACGGCGTAAGAAGAATCACCTCTAATTTCCGGGGAGCCGTCCCTCCCACAGAATCTGAGACCATCACCTTGTGAAGCAGGTTTTGCTATTACTTATCCCTTTTATTTTAATAACTGTTTATGCATACATGTAAATTGTCTCCTTTATAATATCTTGTATATATTTTGTAAACACTGCCCACCTTTTGGGAGTAAATCATTAATTATTTACCAGTTTCTTTCTTCTTGTCCTATGTCGAGCAAACACGTTCCTCACCCGCTAATTCACGTTACCTACCAGGTACCCGATCCACCTGTTAAGCGATCGGTGGTGGCAGTATACCAGTATTTATGTGATATTGTGGTTTGAGGGTGGCTGGTCGGAGGTATATATACGTTCCTGGAAGGAACTGGTGGTATATATACGTCCTGTCACATCACGTGCCGCAATAGTCGACATAAATGAGAGCAGCTGCACCCGTGCTTATCCTCTGTCAATACCGTGTTTGACCAGCAGGATAAGGGGGCGCCAGAGAGCTGCAAGGTCTGACCCAAGAGTGGGTGTTGTTTTCGTGACAAATTGGTGGCAGCGGTGGGATCATAGGACATTAGTGATCTGGTTTGAGCAATCATTCCTCTCACTAAAAACTTGCACAAAAGTTTTGAAGATCGAACTCAGTGTTTATTAGATCTGAGACAATACTGTATGTGTAGCAGTTACCCCTACCCTTCTTCGCTTTTTCTTTTCTATTTTTATTTTGGTGATCATGGTCGTAGTTGGGGAGTCCTGGTATCACCAGCAGAAAAAGGACACTCTTACTGGAATATGTATAATCAAAGGCATTGACCCCCACGGCAAAAGCAAAGAACAAATGATTTCTGAACTGTTACAAGGTGCTGCAGAGCCCGTCCGACAGCAGAGCCCTGATGAGGGGGCGGCCAGCCAAGGCCCGGATGGCGCTGCTGCCGGGGTCCAACCAGTGATTGCCAGCCATACCCGCAACCAGGGTAGTGTGGACCCCCACCTGCAGATGGCCTTGGAGGAGCTCGCCACAGACAATCATGATGGACGACTGGAGCTGATCCTGAAATTCCAGGAGCGGGCTGAGCGACAAGCTGACCGAGAGGCTGCTGAGCGACAAGCTGACCGACAACACCAGCTGGAGCTAGCCCGGATTCAGAAGGAGTCGCCCTCTACGCAGACCCGTGAGTCCAACAGTGCCAGCTGCTTTAAACCTCGTCCTGAGCACTTCCCTGTGATGGAAAAGGATGGGGACTTGGACACATTTCTGCGAGGCTTTGAAAAGGCCTGCAGGCAGTATCAGCTGCCCATCGACCAATGGGCAAGATATTTGACTCCAGGGCTCAGAGGAAAAGCTTTAGAGGTGTTTGCTTCCCTCCCTCGAGAGCAGGATGGAGACTATGGGGCCGTCAAGCAGGCCCTGATAAAAAAGTACCAGCTGACTCCGGAGGTTTACCGGAAAAAATTCAGAACCCTCCAACGTGGACCACATGACACCTACAGCGATGTGTTAGACGGGCTCAGAACCAACTTTGAGCAGTGGATCCAAGGACTGTCAGCGACCACCTTTGAGCAGCTAAAGGACCTGATGGTGAAAGACCAGTTCCTGCATCTGTGTCCGACTGAGGTACGGCAGTTCGTGATGGATCGGGAGCCACCTGATGCCAATAAAGCAGCGCAGATCGCAGACACCTACGAGGCCAACCGGAGACCAGAGGTGCGGAAGCCGGTCGTCGCCAGCTGGAAAGGGGGTAAGCCATCAACCACCATCCCTGCCCCTGCCAGCCGACCTTCCGGAGGCCTTTTTCCCGTTGCCAAGGCCCTGCCTGCATCCGATGCCCGCAGGTGTTATTCCTGCAACCAGACTGGTCATCTCAGCGCCACTTGCCCAGAGAAGCAGAGGAAGAACCCCCCATCCAAGGCCCCAGGGCCTAATGCTTCAGTTCTTTTGGTGGGTGGGCCGGTTGGGGGGGCCTGTGAAAACTTTCAGTCTGTCAGGGTGGGGGACACTCTCACTGTAGGCCTCAAGGACACTGGGGCCGAACGAACCCTCATCCGACCCGAACTGGTGTCCCCTGAAGCGCTTATTCCAGGAAAGACCCTGACTGTCACTGGGATTGGGGGCGTCCGATGCCCCTTGCCCATGGCCCGGGTTTTTATTGATTGGGGTGCGGGGAGTGGGGTGAAGGAAGTGGGAGTATCCAAAAACCTACCTGCAAATGTTTTGTTGGGAACTGATTTGGGGAGGATGTTTGCTTATTATGTCCCTGACACCCCTCCCCGATCTGATACGGTTGGTAAGGTTAATGCTAATAATGTGAATGTCAATGCTTTACATGATGATGGTGATGATGATGATGATGATGATGTTGTTGTATTGGAAGGTGCAGGAGAACTCAGCCATGTCACTCTGCGGGGTGATGTTGCTGAGGATCCCCTAGCAGGAGCAAATGTCAGTGCCAAGGGTAATGGGGAGAGGCACGAGGACCATGAAGCAGGTGGTGCTGTGCCAGTGACCAGTGTCACAACAGAAGGTGACCTGGCTGATGGTAGCTGCCGCATACGTAGCACTGTGCCTGAGGTAATGGAGGATGATGGAGAAGTAGTTCTCATGGCCTCTCAGGCTAATGAGACGGTGTTATTCCCCGGGGAGACGGCCTATATAGCCGCTGTTACCCGCAGTCAGAGTGCCCAGAATGCAAGTAACGCCCTGCCTTCTGGACCCTCCTCGGACAGAGGAATAACAGGATCAGGTATGGACCCAGAGCCGGTCCCAGAGGGTCCCAGTGAGGACGTGGCCTTAACCTCACTTCTGGCTTCCTCCAGCCAGGAGTTTCAGGCAGCTCTGCACTCAGATGATAGTCTGGAGACGTTAAGGAGCCTCGCGGAGAAACCCACCTCCGAGTCGGATAAGGAGAGGGTATTCTGGGACCAAGGGAGGTTGTACCGGGAGACAGTTCCCTGTACACCCCAACAGGAGTGGCTGAGGGAAAGACAGCTGGTCGTCCCCTACCAATTCAGGGACGAGTTGTTGCGGATCGCCCATGAAATTCCACTCGCTGGACACTTGGGGGTTAGCAAAACCAAGGCCCGGCTGTCTCATCACTTTTATTGGCCCAAAATGAGGACAGATGTGGTGAACTACTGTCGCTCCTGTACCACGTGTCAAAGAGTGGGAAAGTCAGGGCCGGCCCCCAAAGCCCCCCTGATCTCTTTGCCAGTGATAGAGGAGCCTTTCCAGAGGATTGCTGTGGACATTGTGGGACCACTGGCCATACCCAGCAGCTCTGGAAAACGATTCATCCTTACCGTGGTAGACTATGCTACCCGGTATCCGGAGGCAGTAGCCCTGTCCTCAATTAGGGCGGATAAGGTGGCGGACGCCCTCTTGGCCATCTTTTCGCGAGTAGGATTTCCCAGGGAGATGCTTACCGACCAGGGGACTCAGTTCATGTCACGCTTAATGGAGGCCCTATGTAAGAAAATGCAGGTGCAGCATCTGGTATCGAGTGCGTATCACCCACAGACCAATGGTTTGTGTGAGCGATTCAACGGTACCCTCAAACAGATGTTAAAAATGCTGGTTGAGACCCAGGGTCGCGACTGGGAGCGTTACCTCCCACACCTGCTATTTGCTTACAGAGAGGTTCCACAGGCCTCAACGGGGTTCTCCCCCTTTGAGCTCCTGTATGGCAGGCGTGTCCGAGGACCCCTTGGGTTGATAAGGGAATTCTGGGAAGAAGAGCCGAGCTCCCCAGGAGTGTCCATCGTGGAGTATGTCATGCGCTTCCGTGACAAGATGCAGACCTTGACGCAGTTGGTGCATGACAACATGGCGCAAGCCCAGGCTGACCAGAAGCATTGGTACGACCAGAACGCCCGAGAACGGACCTACCAGGTGGGTCAGAAGGTGTGGGTGCTGGTCCCCGTACCAAAGGACAAGCTTCAGGCGGCCTGGGAAGGCCCGTACGTCATTCACCATCAGCTCAACCCGGTCACCTACGTGATCACCCTTGACCACGAGCGGGGTAGGCGGAAGGCGTTTCACGTTAATATGATGAAGGCTCATCAAGAACGTGGAACCTGCGTCCTACCGGTCTGCAACCTGCCCGAGGATGGGGAGGATGACCCCCTCTTGGACATGCTCGCCCAAGCAAAGGCCAGCGGGTCCCTAGAGGATGTAGAGCTAAGCGACTTGCTATCCGCAGACCAGAGGTCTCAGATGCAAGCAGTGCTGAAACCATTCCAAGCAGTGTTCACCAACCTGCCTGGCAGGACTGAAGTGGCGGTCCATGAAGTGGACACCGGGAATCATGCCCCACTCCGGCGGACAGCCTATCGAATCTCCGACGAGGTGCAGCATGTCATGCGCCAGGAGGTCGAGGAGATGCTGCAGTTGGGGGTGATTAAGCGGTCCAAGAGCGCGTGGGCCTCACCTGTAGTCCTGGTGCCTAAGAAGGACCGGACCACCCGGTTCTGTGTGGACTACAGGGGGCTCAACGCTATCACCGCCTCTGACGCACAACCAATGCCACGCATTGAGGAGCTGCTGGAGCGGTTAGCCAGCGCGAGCTATCTCTCCATTATGGATTTGAGTCGGGGATATTGGCAGATTCCCTTGAGCACCGGGGCTCAGGAGAAGTCCGCCTTTATCACCCCCTTCGGATTGTATGAATCCACGGTCATGCCCTTCGGCATGAAAAATGCCCCTGCCACGTTCCAGCGAATGGTCAACCACCTGCTCCAGGGACTGGAGAGGTACGCAGTAGCGTACCTGGATGACATTGCCATCTTCAGTCCCACCTGGGAGGATCACCTCGAGCATCTGCAGCAGGTGCTCGGGCGCATTCACCAGGCGGGCTTGACCATCAAGCCGGGAAAGTGCCAGATGGGCATGAACGAGGTCCACTACCTGGGGCACCGGGTAGGTGGGGGTACTCTGAAGCCAGAGCCTGGGAAGGTGGACGCTATCGTGTCCTGGCCCACCCCCAGGACCAAGAAGCAGGTGCAGTCCTTCTTGGGCACCGCAGGGTACTATAGACGCTTTGTGCAGGACTATAGTAGCCTTGCGAAGCCCTTGACAGACCTCACCAGGAAGAGCCTACCCCATTCCGTCAAATGGACGGATGAATGCGAGGTGGCCTTTAGGGCTTTGAAGACTGCCCTGAGCAGCTCTCCTGTACTAAAGGCGGTCGACGGCACACGGCCACTCTTAGTACAGACCGACGCCAGTGAATTTGGCCTCGGTGCTGTACTCAGCCAGGTCGACTCGGGGAACCAAGAACACCCCGTGTTGTACCTAAGCCGGAAACTGCTGCCGAGGGAAGTGGCCTATTCCACCATAGAGAAGGAGTGCCTGGCCATTGTATGGGCCCTCAACCGCTTACAGCCTTACTTGTACGGGTGCCCCTTCACTGTCGTGACTGACCACAACCCCCTGAGTTGGCTGCACACCATGTCAGGTGCCAACGGAAGGTTGTTACGCTGGAGCCTCACCCTCCAGCAGTACGACTTTACCGTTCAACACCGCAGGGGCAGCGAGCATGGCAATGCCGATGGGTTGTCCCGGCGAGGGGAGCCTCCAGACATACGCTTGGAGGAGTACCAGAAGGTCCTACCTCCATAGCGCAGTCAAAAAGGGGGAGGTGTCAGGCAAAAGGTATTTTTGCCCGAGTTTTAAAAAATGAGAGATGTTTTTAAAAAAGAAAAAAAAAAAACCACCCCCTATCTGTTTGTAAGTGAAGACATAGAACTCACTTTTGCTTTTCCCCAAACCAGGAATTTTTATGACCCGCCATAAAACCTCAGTCCAGGGCAAGCGCTAGTACAAAGCGGAAAATCCCTCCAAAAAATCCCATTGTTTAATTGTACAAACGTTTTATGCCAATTTTAATCACGCACAGGTCTGACAGAAACATCGGAACCACGTTTTTTGAATGCTTACCTTTTTCCCATTACAATAGTATAACTTGCATAACTGAGGAATGACCGGGAACTGAGATAATGGATTCTGAGCTTCTGAGCGTCATAGAGGTTTCATATTTAATATCTATCTTCATGAATATTGGTGACGGTCAAGATGATGTCTCCCTCTTGGATGTGGGACCCCCCCACACCAAGATATGGAATCTGAAGGATCTGTTAGGTCTTCTGCAGCTGGGTGGGCTCGCAAAGCCGAGCCCCCCTTGTAAGGTAAATAAGGGGTGTTCCCCAGAGTTTTGGCTGCTTACTAAAAAGCAAATCGGCCATTTTCAGGTCATTCTTCTCAGGGACGTCGAACGCACGCACTTCACACGGCGTAAGAAGAATCACCTCTAATTTCCGGGGAGCCGTCCCTCCCACAGAATCTGAGACCATCACCTTGTGAAGCAGGTTTTGCTATTACTTATCCCTTTTATTTTAATAACTGTTTATGCATACATGTAAATTGTCTCCTTTATAATATCTTGTATATATTTTGTAAACACTGCCCACCTTTTGGGAGTAAATCATTAATTATTTACCAGTTTCTTTCTTCTTGTCCTATGTCGAGCAAACACGTTCCTCACCCGCTAATTCACGTTACCTACCAGGTACCCGATCCACCTGTTAAGCGATCGGTGGTGGCAGTATACCAGTATTTATGTGATATTGTGGTTTGAGGGTGGCTGGTCGGAGGTATATATACGTTCCTGGAAGGAACTGGTGGTATATATACGTCCTGTCACATCACGTGCCGCAATAGTCGACATAAATGAGAGCAGCTGCACCCGTGCTTATCCTCTGTCAATACCGTGTTTGACCAGCAGGATAAGGGGGCGCCAGAGAGCTGCAAGGTCTGACCCAAGAGTGGGTGTTGTTTTCATGACAATATCCCTCTCCGTTTAATGACTCTATATAATAGATCCCTCTGTGTGTAATGACTCTATATAATAGATCCCTCTGCGTGTAATGGCTCTGTATAATAGATCCCTCTGCGTGTAATGACTCTATATAATAGATCCCTCTGCGTGTAATGAGTCTATATAATAGATCCCTCTGCGTGTAATGACTCTATATAATAGATCCCTCTGTGTGTAATGACTCTATATAAAGATCCCTCTGTGTGTAATGACTCTATATAATAGATCCCTCTGCGTGTAATTACTCTATATAATAGATCCCTCTGTGTGTAATGACTCTATATAATAGATCCCTCTGCGTGTAATGACTCTATATAATAGATCCCCCTGTGTGTAATGACTCTATATAATAGATCACTCTGCGTGTAATGACTCTATATAATAGATCCCTCTGAGTGTAATGACTCTATATAATAGATCCCTCTGCGTGTAATGACTCTATATAATAGATCGCTCTGTGTGTAATGACTCTATATAATAGATCCCTCTGCGTGTAATGACTCTATATAATAGATCCCTCTGCGTGTAATGACACTATATAATAGATCCCTCTGTGTGTAATGACTCTATAATAGATCCCTCTGTGTGTAATGACTCTATATAATAGATCCCTCTGTGTGTAATGACTCTATGTAATAGATGGCTCTGTGTGTAATGACTCTATATAATAGATACCTCTGCGTCTAATGACTCTATATAATAGATCCCTCTGTGTGTAATGACTCTATATAATAGATCCCTCTGTATGTAATGACTCTATATAATAGATCCCTCTGTGTGTAATGACTCTATATAATAGACCCCTCTGTGTGTAATGACTCTATATAATAGATCCCTCTGTGTGTAATGACTCTATATAATAGATCACTCTGCGTGTAATGACTCTATATAATAGATCCCTCTGTGTGTAATGACTCTATATAATAGATCCCTCTGTGTGTAATGACTCTATATAATAGATCCCTCTGCGTGTAATGACTCTATATAATAGATCCCTCTGTGTGTAATGACTCTATATAATAGATCCCTCTGCGTGTAATGACTCTATATAATAGATCCCTCTGCGTTTAATGACTCTATATAATAGATCCCTCTGTGTGTAATGACTCTATATAATAGATCCCTCTGCGTGTAATGGCTCTATATAATAGATCCCTCTGTGTGTAATGACTTTATATAATAGATCCCTCTGCGTGTAATGACTCTATATAATAGATCCCTCTGCGTGTAATGACTCTATATAATAGATCCCTCTGTGTGTAATGACTCTATATAATAGATCCCTCTGTGTGTAATGACTCTATATAATAGATCCCTCTGCGTGTAATGACTCTATATAATAGATCCCCCTGTGTGTAATGACTCTATATAATAGATCACTCTGTGTGTAATGACTCTATATAATAGATCCCTCTGCGTGTAATGGCTCTGTATAATAGATCCCTCTGCGTATAATGACTCTATATAATAGATCCCTCTGCGTGTAATGAGTCTATATAATAGATCCCTCTGCGTGTAATGACTCTATATAATAGATCCCTCTGTGTGTAATGACTCTATATAATAGATCCCTCTGTGTGTAATGACTCTATATAATAGATCCCTCTGCGTGTAATTACTCTATATAATAGATCCCTCTGTGTGTAATGACTCTATATAATAGATCACTCTGCGTGTAATTACTCTATATAATAGATCCCCCTGTGTGTAATGACTCTATATAATAGATCACTCTGCGTGTAATGACTCTATATAATAGATCCCTCTGTGTGTAATGACTCTATATAATAGATCCCTCTACGTGTAATGACTCTATATAATAGATCGCTCTGTGTGTAATGACTTTATATATTAGATCCCTCTGTGTGTAATGACTCTATATAATAGATCGCACTGTGTGTAATGACTCTATATAATAGATCCCTCTGCGTGTAATGACTTTATATAATAGATCCCTCTGTGTGTAATGACTCTATATAATAGATCCTTCTGTGTGT
Source organism: Phyllobates terribilis (assembly GCF_046119375.1). NCBI lineage: Eukaryota > Metazoa > Chordata > Amphibia > Anura > Dendrobatidae > Phyllobates > Phyllobates terribilis. The sequence goes on from NW_027362772.1 coordinate 311,265,705, forward strand.
AATGACTCTATATAATAGATCCCTCTGTGTGTAATGACTCTATATAATAGATCCCTCTGTGTGTAATGACTCTATATAATAGATGCCTCTGCGTGTAATGACTCTATATAATAGATCGCTCTGTGTGTAATGACTCTATATAATAGATCCCTCTGCGTGTAATGACTCTATATAATAGATCCCTCTGTGTGTAATGACTCTATATAATAGATCCCTCTGTGTGTAATGACTCTATATAATAGATGCCTCTGCGTGTAATGACTCTATATAATAGATCCCTCTGCGTGTAATGACTCTATATAATAGATCCCTCTGCGTGTAATGACTCTATATAATAGATCCCTCTGTGTGTAATGACTCTATATAATAGATCCCTCTGTGTGTAATGACTCTATATAATAGATCCCTCTGTGTGTAATGACTCTATATAATAGATCGCTCTGTGTGTAATGACTCTATATAATAGATCCCTCTGTGTGTAATGACTCTATATAATAGATCCCTCTGCGTGTAATGACTCTATATAATAGATGCGTCTGCGTGTAATGACTCTATATAATAGATCCCTCTGCGTGTAATGACTCTATATAATAGATCCCTCTGCGTGTAGTGACTCTATATAATAGATCCCTCTGCGTGTAGTGACTCTATATAATAGATCCCTCTGTGTGTAATGACTCTATATAATAGATCCCTCTGCGTGTAATGACTCTATATAATAGATCCCTCTGCGTGTAATGACTCTATATAATAGATCCCTCTGCGTGTAAAGACTCTATATAATAGATCCCTGTGCGTTTAATGACTCTATATAATAGATCCCTCTGCGTGTAATGACTCTATATAATAGATCCCTGTGCGTGTAATGGCTCTATATAATAGATCCCTCTGCGTGTAATGACTCTATATAATAGATCCCTCTGCGTGTAATTAGTCTATATAATAGATCCTTCTGCATGTAATGACTCTTTATAATAGATCCCTCTGTGTGTAATGACTCTATATAATAGATCCCTCTGTATGTAATGACTCTATATAATAGATCCTTCTGCGTGTAATGACTCTATATAATAGATCCCTCTGCGTGTAATGACTCTATATAATAGATCGCTCTGCGTGTAATGACTCTATATAATAGATCGCCCTGTGTGTAATGACTCTATATAATAGATCCCTCTGTGTTTAATGACTCTATATAATAGATCCCTCTGCGTGTAATGACTCTATATAATAGATCCCTCTGTGTGTAATGACTCTATATAATAGATCCCTCTGCGTGTAATGACTCTATATAATAGATCCCTCTGTGTGTAATGACTCTATATAATAGATCCCTCTGCGTGTATTGACTCTTTATAATAGATCCTTCTGCGTTTAATGACTCTATATAATAGATCCCTCTGCGTGTAATGACTCTTTATAATAGATCCTTCTGCGTTTAATGACTCTATATAATAGATCCCTCTGCGTGTAATGACTCTATATAATAGATCCCTGTGCGTGTAATGGCTGTATATAATAGATCCCTCTGCGTGTAATGACTCTATATAATAGATCCCTCTACGTGTAATTAGTCTATATAATAGATCCTTCTGCGTGTAATGACTCTATATAATAGATCCCTCTGTGTGTAATGACTCTATATAATAGATCCCTCTGTGTGTAATGACTCTATATAATAGATCCTTCTGCGTGTAATGACTCTATATAATAGATCCCTCTGTGTGTAATGACTCTATATAATAGATCGCTCTGCGTGTAATGACTCTATATAATAGATCGCCCTGTGTGTAATGACTCTATATAATAGATCCCTCTGTGTGTAATGACTCTATATAATAGATCACTCTGTGTGTAATGACTCTATATACTAGATCCCTCTGTGTGTAATGACTCTATATAATAGATCACTCTGCGTGTAATGACTCTATATAATAGATCACTCTGCGTGTAATGACTCTATATAATAGATCACTCTGCGTGTAATGACTATATAATAGATCACTCTGCGTGTAATGACTCTATATAATAGATCCCTCTGCGTGTATTGACTCTATATAATAGATCCCTCTGCGTGTAATGACTATATAATAGATCCCTCTGCGTGTAATGACTCTATATAATAGATCCCTCTGTGTGTAATGACTCTATATAATAGACCTCTCTGTGTGTAATGACTCTATATAATAGATCCCTCTGCGTGTAATGACTCTATATAATAGATCCCTCTGTGTATAATGACTCTATATAATAGATCGCCCTGTGTGTAATGACTCTATATAATAGATCCCTCTGTGTGTAATGACTATATAATAGATCACTCTGTGTGTAATGACTCTATATAATAGATCCCTCTGTGTGTAATGACTCTATATAATAGATCACTCTGCGTGTAATGACTCTATATAATAGATCACTCTGCGTGTAATGACTCTATATAATAGATCACTCTGCGTGTAATGACTATATAATAGATCACTCTGCGTGTAATGACTCTATATAATAGATCCCTCTGCGTGTATTGACTCTATATAATAGATCCCTCTGCGTGTAATGACTATATAATAGATCCCTCTGCGTGTAATGACTCTATATAATAGATCCCTCTGTGTGTAATGACTCTATATAATAGACCCCTCTGTGTGTAATGACTCTATATAATAGATCCCTCTGCGTGTAATGACTCTATATAATAGATCCCTCTGTGTGTAATGGCTCTATATAATAGATCCCTCTGTGTGTAATGACTCATGACTCTATATAATAGATCCCTCTGCGTGTAATGACTCTATATAATAGATCCCTCTGCGTGTAATGACTCTATATAATAGATCCCTCTGCGTGTAATGACTCTATAGAATAGATCCCTCTGCGTGTAATGACTCTATAGAATAGATCCCTCTGCGTGTAATGACTCTATATAATAGATCCCTCTACGTGTAATGACTCTATATAATAGATCCCTCTGTGTGTAATGACTCTATATAATAGATCACTCTGTGTGTAATGACTCTATATAATAGATCACTCTACGTGTAATGACTCTATATAATAGATCACTCTACGTGTAATGACTCTATATAATAGATCACTCTGCGTGTAATGACTCTATATAATAGATCACTCTGCGTGTAATGACTCTATATAATAGATCACTCTGCGTGTAATGACTCTATATAATAGATCCCTCTGTGTGTAATGACTCTATATAATAGATCACTCTGCGTGTAATGACTCTATATAATAGATCACTCTGCGTGTAATGACTCTATATAATAGATCACTCTGCGTGTAATGACTCTATATAATAGATCCCTCTGTGTGTATTGACTCTATATAATAGACCCCCCTGTGTGTAATGACTCTATATAATAGATCCCTCTGTGTGTAATGACTATATAATAGATCCCTCTGCGTGTAATGACTGTATATAATAGATCCCTCTGCATGTAATGACTCTATATAATAGATCCCTCTGCATGTAATGACTCTATATAATAGATCCTTCTGTGTGTAATGACTCTATATAATAGATCCCTCTGTGTGTAATGACTCTATATAATAGATCCCTCTGTGTGTAATGACTCTATATAATAGATGCCTCTGCGTGTAATGACTCTATATAATAGATCGCTCTGTGTGTAATGACTCTATATAATAGATCCCTCTGCGTGTAATGACTCTATATAATAGATCCCTCTGTGTGTAATGACTCTATGTAATAGATCCCTCTGTGTGTAATGACTCTATATAATAGATGCCTCTGCGTGTAATGACTCTATATAATAGATCCCTCTGCGTGTAATGACTCTATATAATAGATCCCTCTGCGTGTAATGACTCTATATAATAGATCCCTCTGTGTGTAATGACTCTATATAATAGATCCCTCTGTGTGTAATGACTCTATATAATAGATCCCTCTGTGTGTAATGACTCTATATAATAGATCGCTCTGTGTGTAATGACTCTATATAATAGATCCCTCTGTGTGTAATGACTCTATATAATAGATCGCTCTGTGTGTAATGACTCTATATAATAGATCGCCCTGTGTGTAATGACTCTATATAATAGATCACTCTGCGTGTAATGACTTTATATAGTAGATCCCTCTGTGTGTAATGACTCTATATAATAGGTCCCTCTGCGTGTAATGACTCTATATAATAGATCGCTCTGTGTGTAATGACTTTATATAATAGATCCCTCTGTGTGTAATGACTCTATATAATAGATCGCTCTGTGTGTAATGACTCTATATAAGAGATCCCTCTGCGTGTAATGACTCTATATAATAGATCCCTCTGTGTGTAATGACTCTATATAATAGATCACTCTGCGTGTAATGACTCTATATAATAGATCCCTCTGTGTGTAATGACTCTATATAATAGATTCCTCTGTGTGTAATGACTCTATATAATAGATGCCTCTGCGTGTAATGACTCTATATAATAGATCGCTCTGTGTGTAATGACTCTATATAATAGATCCCTCTGCGTGTAATGACTCTATATAATAGATCCCTCTGTGTGTAATGACTCTATATAATAGATCCCTCTGTGTGTAATGACTCTATATAATAGATCCCTCTGTGTGTAATGACTCTATATGATAGATCGCTCTGTGTGTAATGACTCTATATAATAGAACCCTCTGTGTGTAATGACTCTATATAATAGATCCCTCTGTGTGTAATGACTCTATATAATAGATCCCTCTGCGTGTAATGACTCTATATAATAGATCCCTCTGTGTGTAATGACTCTATATAATAGATCCCTCTGCGTGTAATGACTCTATATAATAGATCCCTCTGTGTGTAATGACTCTATATAATAGATCCCTCTGTGTGTAATGACTCTATATAATAGATCCCTCTGCGTGTAATGACTCTATATAATAGATCCCTCTGCGTGTAATGACTATATAATAGATCCCTCTGTGTGTAATGACTCTATATAATAGATCCCTCTGCGTGTAATGACTCTATATAATAGATCCCTCTGCGTGTAATGACTCTATATAATAGATCCCTCTGCGTGTATTGACTCTTTATAATAGATCCTTCTGCGTTTAATGACTCTATATAATAGATCCCTCTGCGTGTAATGACTCTTTATAATAGATCCTTCTGCGTTTAATGACTCTATATAATAGATCCCTCTGCGTGTAATGACTCTATATAATAGATCCCTGTGCGTGTAATGGCTCTATATAATAGATCCCTCTGCGTGTAATGACTCTATATAATAGATCCCTCTGCGTGTAATGACTCTATACAATAGATCCCTCTGTGTGTAATGACTCTATATAATAGATCCTTCTGCGTGTAATGACTCTATATAATAGATCCCTCTGTGTGTAATGACTCTATATAATAGATCGCTCTGCGTGTAATGACTCTATATAATAGATCGCCCTGTGTGTAATGACTCTATATAATAGATCCCTCTGTGTGTAATGACTCTATATAATAGATCACCCTGTGTGTAATGACTCTATATAATAGATCCCTCTGTGTGTAATGACTCTATATAATAGATCACTCTGCGTGTAATGACTCTATATAATAGATCACTCTGCGTGTAATGACTCTATATAATAGATCACTCTGCGTGTAATGACTATATAATAGATCACTCTGCGTGTAATGACTCTATATAATAGATCCCTCTGCGTGTATTGACTCTATATAATAGATCCCTCTGCGTGTAATGACTATATAATAGATCCCTCTGCGTGTAATGACTCTATATAATAGATCCCTGTGTGTGTAATGACTCTATATAATAGACCCCTCTGTGTGTAATGACTCTATATAATAGATCCCTCTGCGTGTAATGACTCTATATAATAGATCCCTCTGTGTATAATGACTCTATATAATAGATCGCCCTGTGTGTAATGACTCTATATAATAGATCCCTCTGTGTGTAATGACTCTATATAATAAATCACTCTGTGTGTAATGACTCTATATAATAGATCCCTCTGCGTGTAATGACTCTATATAATAGATCACTCTGCGTGTAATGACTCTATATAATAGATCACTCTGCGTGTAATGACTCTATATAATAGATCACTCTGCGTGTAATGACTATATAATAGATCACTCTGCGTGTAATGACTCTATATAATAGATCCCTCTGCGTGTATTGACTCTATATAATAGATCCCTCTGCGTGTAATGACTATATAATAGATCCCTCTGCGTGTAATGACTCTATATAATAGATCCCTCTGTGTGTAATGACTCTATATAATAGACCCCTCTGTGTGTAATGACTCTATATAATAGATCCCTCTGCGTGTAATGACTCTATATAATAGATCCCTCTGCGTGTAATGGCTCTATATAATAGATCCCTCTGTGTGTAATGACTCATGACTCTATATAATAGATCCCTCTGCGTGTAATGACTCTATATAATAGATCCCTCTGCGTGTAATGACTCTATATAATAGATCCCTCTGCGTGTAATGACTCTATAGAATAGATCCCTCTGCGTGTAATGACTCTATAGAATAGATCCCTCTGCGTGTAATGACTCTATATAATAGATCCCTCTGCGTGTAATGACTCTATATAATAGATCCCTCTGTGTGTAATGACTCTATATAATAGATCACTCTGTGTGTAATGACTCTATATAATAGATCCCTCTGCGTGTAATGACTCTATATAATAGATCACTCTGCGTGTAATGACTCTATATAATAGATCACTCTGCATGTAATGACTCTATATAATAGATCACTCTGCGTGTAATGACTCTATATAATAGATCACTCTGCGTGTAATGACTCTATATAATAGATCCCTCTGCGTGTATTGACTCTATATAATAGATCCCTCTGCGTGTAATGACTCTATATAATAGATCCCTCTGTGTGTATTGACTCTATATAATAGACCCCCCTGTGTGTAATGACTCTATATAATAGATCCCTCTGTGTGTAATGACTATATAATAGATCCCTCTGCGTGTAATGACTCTATATAATAGATCCCTCTGTGTGTAATGACTCTATATAATAGATCCCTCTGCGTGTAATGACTCTATATAATAGATGCGTCTGCGTGTAATGACTCTATATAATAGATCCCTCTGCGTGTAATGACTCTATATAATAGATCCCTCTGCGTGTAGTGACTCTATATAATAGATCCCTCTGTGTGTAATGACTCTATATAATAGATCCCTCTGCGTGTAATGACTCTATATAATAGATCCCTCTGCGTGTAATGACTCTATATAATAGATCCCTCTGCGTGTAAAGACTCTATATAATAGATCCCTCTGCGTGTAATGACTCTATATAATAGATCCCTCTGCGTGTAATGACTCTATATAATAGATCCCTGTGTGTGTAATGACTCTATATAATAGATCCCTGTGCGTGTAATGGCTCTATATAATAGATCCCTCTGCGTGTAATGACTCTATATAATAGATCCCTCTGCGTGTAATGACTCTATATAATAGATCGCTCTGCGTGTAATGACTCTATATAATAGATCGCCCTGTGTGTAATGACTCTATATAATAGATCACTCTGCGTGTAATGACTCTATATAATAGATCCCTCTGTGTGTAATGACTCTATATAATAGATCACTCTGCGTGTAATGACTATATAATAGATCACTCTGCGTGTAATGACTCTATATAATAGATCACTCTGCGTGTAATGACTATATAATAGATCACTCTGCGTGTAATGACTCTATATAATAGATCCCTCTGCGTGTATTGACTCTATATAATAGATCCCTCTGCGTGTAATGACTATATAATAGATCCCTCTGCGTGTAATGACTCTATGTAATAGATCCCTCTGTGTGTAATGACTCTATATAATAGACCCCTCTGTGTGTAATGACTCTATATAATAGATCCCTCTGCGTGTAATGACTCTATATAATAGATCCCTCTGTGTGTAATGGCTCTATATAATAGATCCCTCTGTGTGTAATGACTCATGACTCTATATAATAGATCCCTCTGTGTGTAATGACTATATAATAGATCCCTCTGCGTGTAATGACTCTATATAATAGATCCCTCTGTGTGTAATGACTCTATATAATAGATCCCTCTGCGTGTATTGACTCTTTATAATAGATCCTTCTGCGTTTAATGACTCTATATAATAGATCCCTCTGCGTGTAATGACTCTTTATAATAGATCCTTCTGCGTTTAATGACTCTATATAATAGATCCCTCTGCGTGTAATGACTCTATATAATAGATCCCTGTGCGTGTAATGGCTCTATATAATAGATCCCTCTGCGTGTAATGACTCTATATAATAGATCCCTCTACGTGTAATTAGTCTATATAATAGATCCTTCTGCGTGTAATGACTCTATATAATAGATCCCTCTGTGTGTAATGACTCTATATAATAGATCCCTCTGTGTGTAATGACTCTATATAATAGATCCTTCTGCGTGTAATGACTCTATATAATAGATCCCTCTGCGTGTAATGACTCTATATAATAGATCGCTCTGCGTGTAATGACTCTATATAATAGATCGCCCTGTGTGTAATGACTCTATATAATAGATCCCTCTGTGTGTAATGACTCTATATAATAGATCACTCTGTGTGTAATGACTCTATATAATAGATCCCTCTGTGTGTAATGACTCTATATAATAGATCACTCTGCGTGTAATGACTCTATATAATAGATCACTCTGCGTGTAATGACTCTATATAATAGATCACTCTGCGTGTAATGACTATATAATAGATCACTCTGCGTGTAATGACTCTATATAATAGATCCCTCTGCGTGTATTGACTCTATATAATAGATCCCTCTGCGTGTAATGACTATATAATAGATCCCTCTGCGTGTAATGACTCTATATAATAGATCCCTCTGTGTGTAATGACTCTATATAATAGACCCCTCTGTGTGTAATGACTCTATATAATAGATCCCTCTGCGTGTAATGACTCTATATAATAGATCCCTCTGTGTGTAATGGCTCTATATAATAGATCCCTCTGTGTGTAATGACTCATGACTCTATATAATAGATCCCTCTGCGTGTAATGACTCTATATAATAGATCCCTCTGCGTGTAATGACTCTATAGAATAGATCCCTCTGCGTGTAATGACTCTATAGAATAGATCCCTCTGCGTGTAATGACTCTATAGAATAGATCCCTCTGCGTGTAATGACTCTATAGAATAGATCCCTCTGCGTGTAATGACTCTATATAATAGATCCCTCTGCGTGTAATGACTCTATATAATAGATCCCTCTGTGTGTAATGACTCTATATAATAGATCACTCTGTGTGTAATGACTCTATATAATAGATCCCTCTGTGTGTAATGACTCTATATAATAGATCACTCTGCGTGTAATGACTCTATATAATAGATCACTCTGCGTGTAATGACTCTATATAATAGATCACTCTGCGTGTAGTGACTCTATATAATAGATCACTCTGCGTGTAATGACTCTATATAATAGATCCCTCTGCGTGTATTGACTCTATATAATAGATCCCTCTGCGTGTAATGACTCTATATAATAGATCCCTCTGTGTGTATTGACTCTATATAATAGACCCCCCTGTGTGTAATGACTCTATATAATAGATCCCTCTGTGTGTAATGACTATATAATAGATCCCTCTGCGTGTAATGACTCTATATAATAGATCCCTCTGCGTGTAATGACTCTATATAATAGATCCCTCTGCATGTAATGACTCTATATAATAGATCCCTCTGTGTGTAATGACTCTATATAATAGATCCCTCTGTGTGTAATGACTCTATATAATAGATCCCTCTGTGTGTAATGACTCTATATAATAGATCCCTCTGCGTGTAATGACTCTATATAATAGATCCCTCTGTGTGTAATGACTCTATATAATAGATCCCTCTGTGTGTAATGACTATATAATAGGTCCCTCTGCGTGTAATGACTCTATATAATAGATCCCTCTGTGTGTAATGACTCTATATAATAGATCCCTCTGTGTGTATTGACTCTATATAATCCCTCTGTGTGTAATGACTCTATATAATAGATCGCTCTGTGTGTAATGACTCTATATAATAGATCGCTCTGTGTGTAATGACTATATAATAGATCCCTCTGTGTGTAATGACTCTATATAATAGATCACTCTGTGTGTAATGACTCTATATAATAGATCCCTCTGTGTGTAATGACTATATAATAGATCCCTCTGTGTGTAATGACTCTATATAATAGATCCCTCTGCGTGTAATGACTCTATATAATAGATCCCTCTGTGTGTAATGACTATATAATAGATCGCTCTGTGTGTAATGACTCTATATAATAGATCCCTCTGTGTGTAATGACTCTATATAATAGATCCCTCTGTGTGTAATGACTCTATATAATAGATCCCTCTGTGTGTAATGACTCTATATAATAGATCCCTTAATGTGTAATGACTATATAATAGATCGCTTTGTGTGTAATGACTCTATATAATAGATCCCTCTGTGTGTAATGACTCTATATAATAGATCCTTCTGCGTGTAATGACTCTATATAATAGATCCCTCTGTGTGTAATGACTCTATATAATAGATCCCTCTGCGTGTAATGACTCTATATAATAGATCCCTCTCCGTTTAATGACTCTATATAATAGTGCCCTCTGTGTGTAATGACTCTATATAATAGATCCCTCTGCGTGTAATGACTCTATATAATAGATCCCTCTGCGTGTAATGAGTCTATATAATAGATCCCTCTGCGTGTAATGACTCTATATAATAGATCCCTCTGTGTGTAATGACTCTGTATAATTGATCCCTCTGTGTGTAATGACTCTATATAATAGATCCCTCTGCGTGTAATTACTCTATATAATAGATCCCTCTGTGTGTAATGACTCTATATAATAGATCACTCTGCGTGTAATGACTCTATATAATAGATCCCCCTGTGTGTAATGACTCTATATAATAGATCACTCTGCGTGTAATGACTCTATATAATAGATCCCTCTGTGTGTAATGACTCTATATAATAGATCCCTCTGCGTGTAATGACTCTTTATAATAGATCGCTCTGTGTGTAATGACTTTATATATTAGATCCCTCTGTGTGTAATGACTCTATATAATAGATTGCTCTGTGTGTAATGACTCTATATAATAGATCCCTCTGCGTGTAATGACTCTATATAATAGATCCCTCTGTGTGTAATGACTCTATATAATAGATCCCTCTGCGTGTATTGACTCTCTATAATAGATCCCTCTGCGTGTAATGACTCTATATAATAGATCCCTCTGCGTGTAATGACTCTTTATAATAGATCGCTCTGTGTGTAATGACTTTATATATTAGATCCCTCTGTGTGTAATGACTCTATATAATAGACCGCTCTGTGTGTAATGACTCTATATAATAGATCCCTCTGCGTGTAATGACTCTATATAATAGATCCTTCTGTGTGTAATGACTCTATATAATAGATCCCTCTGTGTGTAATTGTGGCACCCCAGGGGTCTGGTTTCCACAGTAACAACAATGTTATGTCTGAGAGCAGGTGGGAGGTGTCTTGGTCAGGGATCCTATGCATGCCACACCTCCTGCCCAGTCCTGGGAGGGGAAGAACTTCCCCTGTATAAACCTGGGGCTGAGGCAGGGTTAGAGAGTTCAGAGGGAGAGTTCAGCCAGGAGGGCTGACAGGGAGCTGTGGCTCCGGCTGGGCCCAGCTCCCGGGCCATGCCAGAAGTAGAGACAGAGAAGAGAAGCAGCATAGGAAGAAACAACAGGAGCTCTGTGGGAGCAGTGCTACAAGGAGTCAGGGGCTGGCAGCTGCAGAGCTCGCCCTGACTGAGAAATTATCACCGGACCCGGAGTCCGAGGCTGTGGGGACTAATCCTTACCCAGCAGCAGAAACCGACCGGCAGGGGATTGCAGGTCCTCTGGCCCAGAAACCCGAAGGCACGGTCACACGCGTGGGACCAGCACCGCCATCGTGGAGCGGAAGCCATTATAAGGCCCCGAGTCACCGGCCATACGGGTGAGCACCACACGGTACACTCAGGGACGTGGGCTACTTTTACCCGCCTCTAGCAAGGTAGCCAGAAGAGTACAGTTAGCTGGGAAGGCCTACAACTCCGCCTGGCCAGGGGAGATCCCATCTGCTCAAAGACTGACCAGGCCCCGATCGCTAGCAAGTACTCCGGGAGGGTCTATCTTTGTCACCAGTAAAGACCCTGAACTACACGCATCGTCTCTGAGTGGTTCCTGCTACCCCCCTCATCCACTTCGGCTGCCCTGAGGCCATACCCCTCCCGTTGGGGGTTATACCATCCCCGCTGCACGATCCTTCCACCGGCCTCAGCGGTCTGCCCTGCAGCGGCAGCTCCAAAGCTGCATTCAACGGGTGGCGTAGTCATCCAACATCTACTGCTAATAGACTCGCCACTTAGTTTGACTCCCTGGGCACGGACCGGGTCACCGCCACGAGACTACTACCCCCATCTGATCCGGCTCCGGGTAAGCCCCCGTGCACGCGATGCCGCACGACACAGAAGGCCCAGGGGCGCGTCATAATGACTCTATATAATAGATCCCTCTGTGTGTAATGACTCTATATAATAGATGCCTCTGCGTGTAATGACTCTATATAATAGATGCCTCTGCGTGTAATGACTCTATATAATAGATCCCTCTGCGTGTAATGACTATATAATAGATCCCTCTGCGTGTAATGACTCTATATAATAGATCCCTCTGTGTGTAATGACTCTATATAATAGACCCCTCTGTGTGTAATGACTCTATATAATAGATCCCTCTGTGTGTAATGACTATATAATAGATCCCTCTGCGTGTAATGACTCTATATAATAGATCCCTCTGCGTGTATTGACTCTATATAATAGATCCCTCTGCGTGTAATGACTATATAATAGATCCCTCTGCGTGTAATGACTCTATATAATAGACCCCTCTGTGTGTAATGACTCTATATAATAGATCCCTCTGTGTGTAATGACTATATAATAGATCCCTCTGCGTGTAATGACTCTATATAATAGATCCCTCTGTGTGTAATGACTCTATATAATAGATCCCTCTGCATGTAATGACTCTATATAATAGATCCCTCTGTGTGTAATGACTCTATATAATAGATCCCTCTGTGTGTAATGACTCTATATAATAGATCCCTCTGCGTGTAATGACTCTATATAATAGATCCCTCTGTGTGTAATGACTCTATATAATAGATCCCTCTGTGTGTAATGACTATATAATAGGTCCCTCTGCGTGTAATGACTCTATATAATAGATCCCTCTGTGTGTAATGACTCTATATAATAGATCCCTCTGTGTGTAATGACTCTATATAATCCCTCTGTGTGTAATGACTCTATATAATAGATCTCTCTGTGTGTAATGACTATATAATAGATCCCTCTGTGTGTAATGACTCTATATAATAGATCACTCTGTGTGTAATGACTCTATATAATAGATCCCTCTGTGTGTAATGACTATATAATAGATCCCTCTGTGTGTAATGACTCTATATAATAGATCCCTCTGCGTGTAATGACTCTATATAATAGATCCCTCTATGTGTAATGACTATATAATAGATCGCTCTGTGTGTAATGACTCTATATAATAGATCCCTCTGTGTGTAATGACTCTATATAATAGATCCCTCTGTGTGTAATGACTCTATATAATAGATCCCTCTGTGTGTAATGACTATATAATAGATCCCTCTGCATGTAATGACTCTATATAATAGATCCCTCTGTGTGTAATGACTCTATATAATAGATCCCTCTGCATGTAATGACTCTATATAATAGATCCCTCTGTGTGTAATGACTCTATATAATAGATCCCTCTGTGTGTAATGACTCTATATAATAGATCCCTCTGCGTGTAATGACTCTATATAATAGATCCCTCTGTGTGTAATGACTCTATATAATAGATCCCTCTGTGTGTAATGACTCTATATAATCCCTCTGTGTGTAATGACTCTATATAATAGATCGCTCTGTGTGTAATGACTATATAATAGATCCCTCTGTGTGTAATGACTCTATATAATAGATCACTCTGTGTGTAATGACTCTATATAATAGATCCCTCTGTGTGTAATGACTATATAATAGATCCCTCTGTGTGTAATGACTCTATATAATAGATCCCTCTGCGTGTAATGACTCTATATAATAGATCCCTCTATGTGTAATGACTATATAATAGATCGCTCTGTGTGTAATGACTCTATATAATAGATCCCTCTGTGTGTAATGACTCTAAATAGATCCCTCTGTGTGTAATGACTCTATGTAATAGATCCCTCTGTGTGTAATGACTCTATATAATAGATCCCTTAATGTGTAATGACTATATAATAGATCGCTTTGTGTGTAATGACTCTATATAATAGATCCCTCTGTGTGTAATGACTCTATATAATAGATCCCTCTGTGTGTAATGACTCTATATAATAGATCCCTCTGTGTGTAATGACTCTATATAATAGATCCCTCTGCCTGTAATGACTCTATATAATAGATCCCTCTGCGTGTAATGACTCTATATAATAGATCCCCCTGTGTGTAATGACTCTATATAATAGATCCCTCTGTGTGTAATGACTCTATATAATAGATCCCTCTGTGTGTAATGACTCTATATAACATAGGAGTTTCACTTTTTGTATTGAAGAACTGAAATAAATTAACTTTTTGATGATTATTCTAATTTTGTGAGACGCACCTGTAGAACTGATCTGCAGTGAGTTGCAATAGCAACTTATGGTGTTCCACTCTGTACTATAAGAAATCAAATCAGGGATAAGAAAAGTTGAGGAGATGTGGACGCCAAACAGGAGGACAAGGATCTTGAATGGATCAATTCTCGCAATATAAAACTTTTATTTGGCAACACTTTTCAAAGGCCAACGTGAAATGAGCACAAACATGCACCGTAAAGGTTGTCATTAGGTGTTTGCCCCTTAATTATCCTTCTCACTCCACCTATTTTGTCTATATATAAATACAAATCAAATATATTTTATTTATTATGCTTTGCTTATATATTATATTGAGAACATATAAGAGAAAAGCGCACACAGAGCTGAATAAAAGATCAATCTTTATTTCATTGTTTAAATACAAAGTATTAAAAAGGATGGGCAGGTAGTATGCGGTAGTACGCCAAGAAACAGGTGGCACCACAGATTGGCAGGATATCAATATTGGTAGAACATGGGTAACCACAGCCAATTACATGGCATGAATACAAATAGAATGGATTTGACAACCTGATTCTGACCATTAATTAATGCTGAAGTGCTCCGTGCCGTATCCTCAAATGTTAAGGCCAGGAAAAAGGAGACACTTAAACTATAACTTTTTTTACATGATGAAAATGGTAAAATGGTAAAAAATGACGCTGAGAAGACCGAACTCTCAAATTCCTATTTTGCATCTGTTTTCTCTCGGGAAGTAAATGTAACATCAACTGATCTTCACTGTCCTAATAAAGGAATAGAAGAATCCACACTATCTATAAACAGAGAGATGGTGAGGGAACACTTAGCTAACAGAAATGAATTCAAGTCTCCAGGTCCAGATGAATTACATCCTAGGGTACTGAAGGAGATCGCAGAAGAAATTATTGAACCACTCTCCATAATCTTTGAAAATTCTTGGAGAACAGAAGCCCCAGAAGACTGGAGAAGAGTGAATATTGTTCCTATCTTCAAAAAGGGTAAGAATGTGGACCCAGGGAACTATTGGCCTGTGAGCCTTACTTATATACCAGGGACCTATAGGCCTGTGAGCCTTACTTCTATACCAGGGAACTATAGGCCTGTGAGCTTTACTTCTATACCAGGGAACTATAGGCCTGTGAGCCTTACTTCTATACCAGGGAACTATAGGCCTGTCAGGCTTACTTCTATACCAGGGACCTATAGGCCTGTGAGCCTTACTTCTATACCAGGGAACTATAGGCCTGTCAGGCTTACTTCTGTACCAGGGACCTATAGGCCTGTGAGCCTTACTTCTATACCAGGGAACTATAGGCCTGTGAGGCTTACTTCTATACCAGGGAACTATAGGCCTGTCAGGCTTACTTCTATACCAGGGAACTATAGGCCTGTGAGCCTTACTTCTATACCAGGGAACTATAGGCATGTGAGCCTTACTTCTATACCAGGGACCTATAGGCCTGTGAGGCTTACTTCTATACCAGGGAACTATAGGCCTGTCAGGCTTACTTCTATACCAGGGACCTATAGGCCTGTGAGCCTTACTTCTATACCAGGGAACTATAGGCCTGTGAGGCTTACTTCTATACCAGGGAACTATAGGCCTGTCAGGCTTACTTCTATACCAGGGAACTATAGGCCTGTGAGGCTTACTTCTATACCAGGGACCTATAGGCCTGTGAGGCTTACTTCTATACCAGGGAACTATAGGCCTGTCAGGCTTACTTCTATACCAGGGACCTATAGGCCTGTAAGCCTTACTTCTATACCAGGGAACTATAGGCCTGTGAGCCTTACTTCTATACCAGGGAACTATAGGCCTGTGAGCCTTTTTTCTATACCAGGGAACTATAGGCCTGTGAGGCTTACTTCTATACCAGGGACCTATAGGCCTGTGAGGCTTACTTCTATACCAGTGAACTATAGGCCTGTCAGGCTTACTTCTATACCAGGGACCTATAGGCCTGTGAGCCTTACTTCTATACCAGGGAACTATAGGCCTGTGAGCCTTACTTCTATACCAGGGACCTAGAGGCCTGTGAGCCTTACTTCTATACCAGGGAACTATAGGCCTGTGAGCTTTACTTCTATACCAGGGAACTATAGGCCTGTGAGCCTTACTTCTATACCAGGGAACTATAGGCCTGTGAGGCTTACTTCTATACCAGGGACCTATAGGCCTGTGAGGCTTACTTCTATACCAGGGACCTATAGGCCTGTCAGGCTTACTTCTATACCAGGGAACTATAGGCCTGTGAGCCTTACTTTTATACCAGGGACCTATAGGCCTGTGAGCCTTACTTCTATACCAGGGAACTATAGGCCTGTGATGCTTACTTCTATACCAGGGACCTATAGGCCTGTGAGCCTTACTTGTATACCAGGGAACTATAGGCCTGTGAGCCTTACTTCTATACCAGAGACCTATAGGTATGTGAGTCTTACTTCTATACCAGGGACCTATAGGCCTGTGAGCCTTGCTTCTATACCAGGGAACTATAGGCCTGTGAGCCTTACTTTTATACCAGGGACCTATAGGCCTGTGAGCCTTACTTCTATACCAGGGACCTAGAGGCCTGTGAGCCTTACTTCTATACCAGGGACCTAGAGGCCTGTGAGCCTTACTTCTATACCAGGGAACTATAGGCCTGTGAGCCTTACTTCTATACCAGGGAACTATAGGCCTGTGAGCCTTACTTCTATACCAGGGACCTATAGGCCTGTGAGCTTTGCTTCTATACCAGGGACCTATAGGCCTGTGAGCCTTACTTCTATACCAGGGACCTATAGGCCTGTGAGCCTTACTTCTATACCAGGGACCTATAGGCCTGTGAGGCTTACTTCTATACCAGGGAACTATAGGCCTGTGAGCCTTTTTTCTATACCAGGGAACTATAGGCCTGTGAGCCTTACTTCTATACCAGGGAACTATAGGCCTGTGAGCCTTTTTTCTATACCAGGGAACTATAGGCCTGTGAGGCTTACTTCTATACCAGGGACCTATAGGCCTGTGAGGCTTACTTCTATACCAGTGAACTATAGGCCTGTCAGGCTTACTTCTATACCAGGGACCTATAGGCCTGTGAGCCTTACTTCTATACCAGGGAACTATAGGCCTGTGAGCCTTACTTCTATACCAGGGACCTAGAGGCCTGTGAGCCTTACTTCTATACCAGGGAACTATAGGCCTGTGAGCTTTACTTCTATACCAGGGAACTATAGGCCTGTGAGCCTTACTTCTATACCAGGGAACTATAGGCCTGTGAGGCTTACTTCTATACCAGGGACCTATAGGCCTGTGAGGCTTACTTCTATACCAGGGACCTATAGGCCTGTCAGGCTTACTTCTATACCAGGGAACTATAGGCCTGTGAGCCTTACTTTTATACCAGGGACCTATAGGCCTGTGAGCCTTACTTCTATACCAGGGAACTATAGGCCTGTGATGCTTACTTCTATACCAGGGACCTATAGGCCTGTGAGCCTTACTTCTATACCAGGGAACTATAGGCCTGTGAGCCTTACTTCTATACCAGAGACCTATAGGTATGTGAGTCTTACTTCTATACCAGGGACCTATAGGCCTGTGAGCCTTGCTTCTATACCAGGGAACTATAGGCCTGTGAGCCTTACTTTTATACCAGGGACCTATAGGCCTGTGAGCCTTACTTCTATACCAGGGACCTAGAGGCCTGTGAGCCTTACTTCTATACCAGGGACCTAGAGGCCTGTGAGCCTTACTTCTATACCAGGGAACTATAGGCCTGTGAGCCTTACTTCTATACCAGGGAACTATAGGCCTGTGAGCCTTACTTCTATACCAGGGACCTATAGGCCTGTGAGCTTTGCTTCTATACCAGGGACCTATAGGCCTGTGAGCCTTACTTCTATACCAGGGACCTATAGGCCTGTGAGCCTTACTTCTATACCAGGGACCTATAGGCCTGTGAGCCTTACTTCTATACCAGGGAACTATTGGCCTGTGAGCCTTACTTCTATACCACGGACCTAGAGGCCTATGAGCCTTACTTCTATACCAGGGGCCTATAGGCCTGTGAGCCTTACTTCTATACCAGGGAACTATAGGCCTGTGAGCCTTACTTCTATACCAGGGACCTATAGGCCTGTGAGCCTTACTTCTATACCAGGGACCTATAGACCTGTGAGCCTTGCTTCTATACCAGGGACCTAAAGGCCTGTGAGCCTTACTTCTATACCAGGAAAGATCTTCAAACAAATTATTAAACAACATGTATGTAAGTACATTTATGAGAATGAAGTGTTAACCAGAGTCAGCATGGGTTTGTAACTAATAAGTCATGTCAGACTAATTTAATTTCATTCCATGACAGAATCACTGACTGGGTGGATCAGGGAAACTCAGTAGATATAGTATATCTGGACTTCAGCAAAGCATTTGACAAAGTATCTCATACCATCATTATTGAAAAAATGACCAACTATGGATTGGACAAGGCAACTGTTAGGTGGATTCAGACCGAAAGAGTGATCGGACCCAAAGAATGGTCATAAATAGTGGCACATCCAGTTAGAAGAATGTCTCAAGTGGGGTACCACAGGGCTCAGTCCTCTGCCCTTTGTTGTTCAACATCTTTATCAATGATTTAGATGAAGTAATTGAGGGTGAACTGATTACATTTCCTGATGACACAAAGCTAGGAGGGATAGCTAATACTAGAGAAGAGAGAGGATTCAAAAAGATCTAGGCAAACGAACTGTGGGCAGCAACTAACAGAACAAGGAGAAATGCAAAGTCCTACATCTGGGCAAAAAAAATTAAAAAAGCTTATACAGAATGGGAGGAATAGAACTAAGCAACAGCAGGTGTGAAAAAGACTTAGGTAAAGTAATAGATCACAGACTGAACATGAGTCAACAGTGTGATGCAGCAGCAAATAAGGCAAACAGTTCTGGGATGTATTAAGAGAAGCATACAGTCTAGATCACGTGAAGTCATTATCCCCCTCTACTCCTACTCGGTTAGACCTCATCTGGAATACTGTGTCCAGTTTTGGGCACAATATTTTAAAAAAGACATTGAAACACTGGAGCAAGTTCAGAGAAGAGCGACCAGGATGGTGAGCGGACTGGAAACTATGTCCTACAAGGAACGATCAGAGGATTTGGGAATGTTTAGCTGCAAAAGAGAAGACTGAGAGGAGACTTAATAGCTGTCTACAAATATCTGAAGGGCTGTCACAATGAAGAAGGATCATCCTTATTCTCTTTGCACATGGAAACACGAGAAGCAATGGGATGAAACTGAAAGGGAAAAGATACAGATTAGATATTAAAAAAACTTTTTGACAGTGAGGTGATCAATGAGTGGAACAGGCGGCCACAAGAGGTGGTGAGTTCCCCTTCAATGGACGTCTTCAGAGGCTGGACAGACATCTGCCTGAGATGGTTTAGTGACTCCTGCATTGAGCAGGGGGTTGGACATAAGGACCCTGGAGGTCCCTTTCAACTCTAACATTCTAGGATTCTAGCTCAGTCATTACAAAAACATGTTTATGGCACATCCCCAATGCTCGTTTCAGCAGCGTGCCTTCTTCTTCTTGACTCCCCCAGAAACCTATGTAACTGGGAGAGACACACAGACCTCACATCCAGCCTATATTACTAGAAGGGACAGACAGACCTCACATCCAGCCTATATTACTGGGAGAGACACACAGACCTCACATCCAGCCTATATTACTAGGAGAGATAGACAGACCTCACATCCAGCCTATATTACTGGGAGAGACACACAGACCTCACATCCAGCCTATATTACTGGGAGAGACACACAGAGCTCACATCCAGCGTATATTACTGGGAGAGACATATAGAGCTCACATCCAGCTTATATTACTGGGAGAGACACACAGACCTCACATCCAGCCTATATTACTGGGAGAGACACACAGACCTCACATCCAGCCTATATTACTGGGAGAGACATACAGACCTCACATCCAGCCTATATTACTAGGAGAGACACACAGAGCTCACATCCAGCGTATATTACTGGGAGAGACACACAGACCTCACATCCAGCTTATATTACTGGGAGAGACACACAGACCTCACATCCAGCCTATATTACTGGGAGAGACACACAGACCTCACATCCAGCCTATATTATTGGGAGAGACACACAGAGCTCTCATCCAGCCTAAATTACTGGGAGGGACACACAGACATCACATCCAGCCTATATTACTGGGAGAGATAGACAGACCTCACATCCAGGCTATATTACTGGGAGAGATAGACAGACCTCACACCCAGCCTATATTACTAGGGGAGATAGACAGACCTCACATCCAGCCTATATTACTAGGAGAGATAGATAGACCTCACATCCAGCCTATATTACTAGGAGAGACACACAGACCTCACATCCAGCCTATATTACTGGGAAAGACACACAGACCTCACATCCAGCCTATATTACTGGGAGAGACACACAGAGCTCACATCCAGCCTATATTACTGGGAGAGACATACAGACCTCACATCCAGCCTATATTACTGGGAGAGACACACAGAGCTCACATCCAGCCTAAATTACTGGGAAGGACACAGACCTGACATCCAGCCTATATTACTGGGAGAGACACACAGACCTCACATCCAGCCTAAATTACTAGGAGAGATAGACAGACCTCACACTCAGCCTATATTACTAGGAGAGATAGACAGACCTCACATCCAGCCTATATTACTAGGAGAGATAGACAGACCTCACACCCAGCCTATATTACTGGGAGAGACAAAGAGACATCACATCCAGCCTATATTACTGGAAGAGACACACAGAGCTCACATCCAGCCTATATTACTGGGAGAGACACACACAGAGCTCACATCCAGCCTATATTACTAGGAGAGATAGACAGACCTCACATCCAGCCTGTATTACTAGGAGAGACAGACAGACCTCACATCCAGCCTATATTACTGGGAGAGATAGACAGGCCTCACATCCAGCCTATATTACTAGGAGAGATAGACAGACCTCACACCCAGCCTATATTACTAGGAGAGACAGACATACCTCACATCCAGCCTATATTGCTAGGAGAGATAGACATACCTCACATCCAGCCTATATTACTAGGAGAGACACACAGACCTCACATCCAGCTTATATTACTGGGAGAGACACACATAGCTCACACCCAGACTATATTACTGGGAGAGACACACAGACCTCACATCCAGCCTATATTACTGGGAGAGACGCACAGAGCTCACATCCAGCCTAAATTACTGGGAGGGACACACAGACCTCACATCCAGCCTATATTACTAGGAGAGACACACAGACCTCACATCCAGCCTATATTACTGGGAGAGACACACAGACCTCACATCCAGCCTATATTACTGGGAGAGACACACAGAGCTCACACCCAGCCTATATTACTGGGAGAGACACACAGAGCTCACATCCAGACTATATTACTGGGAGAGACACACAGAGCTCACATCCAGCCTATTTTAATAGGAGAGATAGACAGACCTCACATCCAGCCTATATTACTGGGAGACACACAGACCTCACATCCAGCCTATATTACTGGGAGAGACACACAGACATCACATCCAGCCTATATTACTGGGAGAGACACACAGAGCTCACATCCAGCCTATATTACTGGGAGAGAAACACAGAGCTCACATCCAGCCTATATTACTAGGAGAGATAGACAGACCTCACATCCAGCCTATATTACTGGGAGACACACAGAGCTCACTTCCAGCCTATATTACTGGGAGAGACACACAGACATCACATCCAGCCTATATTACTGGGAGAGACACACAGAGCTCACATCCAGCCTATATTACTGGGAGAGACACACAGAGCTCACATCCAGCCTATATTACTGGGAGAGACGCACAGAGCTCATTTCCAGCCTATATTACTGGGAGAAACACACAGAGCTCACATCCAGCCTAAATTACGAGGAGAGATAGACAGACCTCACACCCAGCCTATATTACTAGGAGAGATAGACAGACCTCAAATCCAGCCTATATTAGTGGGAGAGATAGACAGACCTCACACCCAGCCTATATTACTAGGAGAGACAGACAGACCTCACATCCAGCCTATATTACTAGGAGAGATAGACAGACCTCACACCCAG
This sequence comes from Phyllobates terribilis, assembly GCF_046119375.1. Classification (NCBI taxonomy): domain Eukaryota; kingdom Metazoa; phylum Chordata; class Amphibia; order Anura; family Dendrobatidae; genus Phyllobates; species Phyllobates terribilis. The sequence continues at coordinate 311,288,671 of NW_027362772.1, forward strand.
CCTATATTACTGGGAGAGACACAGACCTCACATCCAGTCTATATTACTAGGATAGACACACAGACCTCACATCCAGCCTATATTACTGGGAGAGACATACAGACCTCACATCCAGCTTAAATTACTGGGAAAGACACACAGACCTCACATCCAGCCTATATTACTGGGAGAGACACACAGAGCTCACATCCAGCCTATATTACTAGGAGAGATAGACAGACCTCACATCCAGCCTATATTACTGGGAGACACACAGACCTCACATCCAGCCTATATTACTGGGAGAGACACACAAACATCACATCTAGCCTATATTACTGGGAGAGACACACAGAGCTAACATCCAGCCTATATTACTGGGAGAGACACACAGAGCTCACATCCAGCCTATATTACTGGAAGAGACACACAGACCTCACATCCAGCCTATATTACTAGGAGAGATAGACAGACCTCACATCCAGCCTATATTACTGGGAGAGACACAGACCTCACATCCAGTCTATATTACTAGGATAGACACACAGACCTCACATCCAGCCTATATTACTGGGAGAGACACACAGCGCTCACATCCAGCCTATATTACTAGGAAAGACACACAGAGCTCACATCCAGCCTATATTACTGGGAGTGACACAGACCTCACATCCAGCCTATATTACTAGGAGAGACACACACACCTCACATCCAGCCTATATTACTAGGGGAGACACAGAGCTCACATCCAGCCTATATTACTGGGAGAGACACACAGACTTCACATCCAGCCTATTCTACTGGGGGAGACACACAGAGCTCACATCCAGCCTATATTACTGGGAGAGACACACAGACCTCACATCCAGCCTATATTACTGGGAGAGACACACAGACCTCACATCCAGCTTATATTACTGGGAGAGACACACAGAGCTCACACACAGCCTATATTACTGGGATAGACACACAGAGCTCACATCCAGCCTATATTACTGGGAGAGACACACAGACCTCACATCCAGCCTATATTACTAGGAGAGACACACAGACCTCACATCCAGCCTATATTACTGGGAGAGACACACAGACCTCACATCCAGCCTATATTACTGGGAGAGACACACAGAGCTCACACCCAGCCTATATTACTGGGAGAGACACACAGAGCTCACATCCAGACTATATTACTGGGAGAGACACACAGAGCTCACATCCAGCCTATTTTAATAGGAGAGATAGACAGACCTCACATCCAGCCTATATTACTGGGAGACACACAGACCTCACATCCAGCCTATATTACTGGGAGAGACACACAGACATCACATCCAGCCTATATTACTGGGAGAGACACACAGACATCACATCCAGCCTATATTACTGGGAGAGACACACAGAGCTCACATCCAGCCTATATTACTGGGAGAGACACACAGAGCTCACATCCAGCCTATATTACTGGGAGAGACGCACAGAGCTCATTTCCAGCCTATATTACTGGGAGAAACACACAGAGCTCACATCCAGCCTAAATTACGAGGAGAGATAGACAGACCTCACACCCAGCCTATATTACTAGGAGAGATAGACAGACCTCACATCCAGCCTATATTACTGGGAGAGATAGACAGACCTCACACCCAGCCTATATTACTAGGAGAGACAGACAGACCTCACATCCAGCCTATATTACTAGGAGAGATAGACAGACCTCACACCCAGCCTATATTACTGGGAGAGACACAGACCTCACATCCAGTCTATATTACTAGGATAGACACACAGACCTCACATCCAGCCTATATTACTGGGAGAGACATACAGACCTCACATCCAGCTTAAATTACTGGGAAAGACACACAGACCTCACATCCAGCCTATATTACTGGGAGAGACACACAGAGCTCACATCCAGCCTATATTACTAGGAGAGATAGACAGACCTCACATCCAGCCTATATTACTGGGAGACACACAGACCTCACATCCAGCCTATATTACTGGGAGAGACACACAAACATCACATCTAGCCTATATTACTGGGAGAGACACACAGAGCTAACATCCAGCCTATATTACTGGGAGAGACACACAGAGCTCACATCCAGCCTATATTACTGGGAGAGACACACAGACCTCACATCCAGCCTATATTACTAGGAGAGATAGACAGACCTCACATCCAGCCTATATTACTGGGAGAGACACAGACCTCACATCCAGTCTATATTACTAGAATAGACACACAGACCTCACATCCAGCCTATATTACTGGGAGAGACACACAGCGCTCACATCCAGCCTATATTACTAGGAAAGACACACAGAGCTCACATCTAGCCTATATTACTGGGAGTGACACAGACCTCACATCCAGCCTATATTACTAGGAGAGACACACACACCTCACATCCAGCCTATATTACTAGGGGAGACACAGAGCTCACATCCAGCCTATATTACTGGGAGAGACACACAGACTTCACATCCAGCCTATTCTACTGGGGGAGACACACAGAGCTCACATCCAGCCTATATTACTGGGAGAGACACACAGACCTCACATCCAGCCTATATTACTGGGAGAGACACACAGACCTCACATCCAGCTTATATTACTGGGAGAGACACACAGAGCTCACACACAGCCTATATTACTGGGAGAGACACACAGAGCTCACATCCAGCCTATATTACTGGGAGAGACACACAGACCTCACATCCAGCTTATATTACTGGGAGAGACACACAGAGCTCACACCCAGCCTATATTACTGGGAGAGACACACAGAGCTCACATCCAGCCTATATTACTAGGAGAGATAGACAGACCTCACATCCAGCCTACATTACTGGGAGACACACAGACCTCACATCCAGCCTATATTACTAGGAGAGATAGACAGACCTCACTTCCAGCCTATATTGCTGGGAGAGACACAGACCTCACATCCAGCCTATATTACTAGGATAGACACACAGACCTGACATCCAGCCTATATTACTGGGAGAGACACAGAGCTGACATCCAGCCTATATTACTGGGAGAGATACACAGACCTCACATCCAGCCTATATAACTAGGGGAGACACAGAGCTCACATCCAGCCTATATTACTGGGAGAGACACACAGAGCTCATATCCAGCCTATATTACTGGGAGAGACACACAGAGCTCACATCCAGCCTATATTACTGGGAGAGACACACAGAGCTCACATCCAGCCTATATTACTAGGAGAGATAGACAGACCTCACATCCAGCCTATATTACTGGGAGACACACAGACCTCACATCCCAGCCTATGTTACTGTGAGAGACACACAGAGCTCACATCCAGCCTATATTACTAGGAGAAATAGACAGACCTCACATCCAGCCTATATTACTGGGAGAGACACACAGAGCTCACATCCAGCCTATGTTACTGTGAGAGACACACAGAGCTCACATCCAGCCTATATTACTAGGAGAGATAGACAGACCTCACATCCAGCCTATATTAATAGGAGAGACATACAGACCTCACATCCAACGTATATTACTGGGAGAGACACACAGAGCTCACATCCAGCGTATATTACTGGGAGAGACACACAGACCTCACATCCAGCCTATATTACTGGGAGAGACACACAGACCTCACATCCAGCCTATATTACTGGGAGAGACACACAGACCTCACATCCAGCCTATATTACTGGGGGAGATAGACAGACCTCACATCCAGCCTATATTAATAGGAGAGATAGACAGACCTCACATCCAGCCTATATTACTGGGAGAGACATACAGACCTCACATCCAGCCTATATTACTGGGAGAGACACACAGACCTCACATCCAGCCTATATTACTGGGAGAGACATACAGACCTCACATCCAGTGTATATTACTGGGAGAGACACACAGACATCACATCCAGCCTATATTACTGGGAGAGACACACAAACCTCACAACCAGCTTATATTACTGGGAGAGACACACAGAGCTCACATCCAGCCTATATTACTGGGAGACACACAGACCTCACATCCCAGCCTATGTTACTGTGAGAGACACACAGAGCTCACATCCAGCCTATATTACTAGGAGAGATAGACAGACCTCACATCCAGCCTATATTAATAGGAGAGATAGACAGACCTCATATCCAGCCTATATTACTGGGAGAGACACACAGAGCTCATATCCAGCCTATATTACTGGGAGAGACACACAGAGCTCACATCCAGCGTATATTACTGGGAGAGACACACAAACCTCACATCCAGCCTATATTACTGGGAGAGACACACAGACCTCACATCCAGCCTATATTACTGGGAGAGAGACACAGACCTCAAATCCAGCCTATATTACTGGGAGAGACACAGACCTCACATCCAGCTTATATTACTAGGAGAGACACACAGACCTCACATCCAGCCTATATTACTGGGAGAGATACAGACCTCACACCCAGCCTATATTACTGGGGGAGACACACAGACCTCACACCCAGCCTATATTACTGGGAGAGACACACAGACCTCAAATCCAGCCTATATTACTGGGAGAGACACAGACCTCACATCCAGCTTATATTACTAGGAGAGACACACAGACCTCAAATCCAGCCTATATTACTGGGAGAGACACAGACCTCACATCCAGCTTATATTACTAGGAGAGACACACAGACCTCAAATCCAGCCTATATTACTGGGAGACACACAGACCTCACATTCAGCCTATATTACTGGGAGAAACACACAGACCTCACATCCAGCCTATATTACTGGGAGAGACACACAGACCTCACATCCAGCCTATATTACTGGGAGAGACATTAGAACATAACAAAGGTTGAATCTTGTTTTATGCTTCAAACTGCAAATTAGAGGGTCTGAATGAAGGAATGAAGAATTTTCTGACTGAAACTTGGTGGAACTAATTCATTTTTTATTAACTTTATTAACACTAACAAGTGTAAAAAAAAAAATTTTTCCATGGCAAAGGTGATTTCCATAGTGTGCGTCATATGATCTACAATGATTGCGGTTGTTTGGCACATGATGTAATGCTGCAGATAAGCTGCACACTCCATCATCTGCTGCAGGAGAAGGAAAAAGTCAAAATCCCCTGCAGATAGTAACATCTGCCAAGATGTCATTACTGACCAATATTGTCCAGCATGCCTATTAAAGGGGTTGTCTAGGTGCTGATAGCACCCGGCTCCCCCTCCAGTCACCTGTAACTCCGTCTGCAGCCAGATGTAAACACATTAAAAAGAGCCGCAGATCACAGCTCTATTCAGTGTGTAGTGGCCGCTGCCAGGTACTGCAGAACAGCTCCTATTTGTTTGGATATATCAGCAATACATGTGCCCAGACAACCCTTCAGCTAAGCTAATGGTTCAAAGCTGCAGTGTAAAGCATGTAGAGTCGACAAAGCCTGATCCTCTGATGAGCAAGAAAAAGTGTTTTAGACTAGCTCGAGACTTCCATTACTGTCATCACTGAAATCATGGGGTGCGCAGAGCAAAGAGACCTGGCGGGTCAAAATAGAGAGATCTAATCATGGGGATCCTGCACCCCCCATAACTTCTGTGTCAGCCAGTGTCACACTGCTGTATAACGCTCTATCCTACCAGACGGATGGATCAACTTCCTTTCACGGTTGTGTCAGAGGTGACAGACAGTCACCCTGAAGTGGTTTGCAGGAGATCTTCACGTTTGGCAATGCAGACAGCTGCCTAGATAGGAGGTTGTGTTTAGGACCCAGCGACTACCTCCCTTTAGTCTGGGTGTATATATACCTGGTGTGTCTAGGTGGGCGTCGACGGTTATGCTCATTCCTTCTTGGAGCTTGGCTGAAGTAACATCACGTCCTCTTTGGAGTCTTGAGGCCTTGTGCCCTGTTGGAGTTTCTTCTAAAGCTAAGTTGCAATTCCCCTGTGTCGTCTTTCCCTTTTGTCTTTAGAGTGCTAGCGGAGGTTGACTAGTGCTCATCTCCTTCCTCCCCCAGCTATAGCCTTACGCCAGGGATAGTAGGGCAAGGCACGTGATCGGCGACAGCTGCGGAGGCTGTATAGGGACGTTAGGGGGAGACAGGGTGACGCTAGTCCAGATTAGGTCATCACCTATTCCCCCTTTCCCTAGTGTCTGGGCTCCCTTTCCCTTTCCCCTCTGTGTTGCACTTACACCTGGCGTGACATTATAACCGGCCCCGAGCACGTTTTGAAAAAAAAAAAAAAAAAAACGACACGATTGACATTTTTTTTTTCTTTGTGTGTTTTTGGGCTTGCACCTTTTTTTTTTCCTTACTCCCTTTAGTATGGGATCAGTGGCAGAGCTCGCAGAGCAGTTTCGCTGTCTGTCTCTGGAGGTGAATGACCTCCGCTGTGAGGTTCAACAGCAGTATCAGCGGTTACAGGTCGCCAATGTGGGGGTCTCTGCAGGTAGGCCTGTCCAGCCTGAACCCAAGGTTGCCCTTCCGGACAGGTTTTCAGGAGGTAGGGACAGTTTTTTTTTTTGTTTAAGGAGGCATGTAAATTGTATTTCAAGCTTCGTCCCTACTCCTCCGGTAATGAGGAGTAACGGGTTGGCATTGTGATCGCTCTACTGCAGGGAGGTCCTCAGTCGTGGGCGTTTTCGTTACCGCAGGACTTAGTTTGTCTCCAGTCTGTGGACGGGTTTTTCGGGGCTCTGGTCCTCATCTATGATGACCCTGACCGAGTCGCCTTGGCTGAGTCTAGGCTACGTCGTCTTCAGCAGGGGATTCGGTCAGCGGAGACGTACAGTTCGGAATTCAGTAGATGGACAACGGATTCCAAATGGAATGACTCAGCCCTTAAAAGTCAATTTTGTGAGGGGCTTACTGAAAGGTTGAAAGATGCCATTGCTGTATATGAAACCCCTCAGTCCTTGGAGCCTGCCATGTCTTTGGCCATACGTCTGGATAGGCGCCTTCGGGATAGACGGGTGCGACCTCCTTCTCCGGGGCCTTCTTGTTGGGGTTGTGTACTTTTGCCAGGGGAGTGGTCTGGGGGTGAACCAGTACTGGGGGAGGTGAAGGAACCCATGCAGTTAGGGGGTGTCTCTACATCATACATCTCCCCGGAGATTTGCAAGAAAAAAGGGGCATATTTTTTTTTGTTGGAAAAAGGGACATTTTGTTGGGACCTGTCCTTCAATTCCTAAACAAAAAGAGACTCGATTAACTCTCGGTAGTCTGGAGTTGGATAAACAAGGGGTGCATTTGTGGCCAAACTGCAGTTTCCGCTATGTCCTGATAGCAGAGGTGGTGCTAGAGAGCAAAATTGAGAAAATGTCTATGTTTGTTGATAGTGGAGCCGGAGTCAGCATGGTTGATGCTGAGTTTGTGAAGACTCATGGTCTTGCTTGCTGTGCTTTAGCTGAACCTATTCCCATCTTTGCCATTGACTCGGCGCCACTTGCACAGAAAGCATTTACTTAGATTGCACATAATGTGAAACTGAGGGTGGGGTCAGTTCATTGTGAAATCCTCCCTTGCTATGTTTAGGAGAATCTCCCTACTCCGATTGTCTTGGGTATCCCTTGGCTTGTTAGACATAATTCGTTGGTAGATTGGTAAACCGGGGAGATTACTGAATGGGGAGATTACTGCCATGAGAACTGTTTAGATATTTCCCTTGCTACTGTCTCTACGGAAATATTATCTGCTTTTCTGTCTGGTTTTGAGGACATTTTTTCTGAGAAGGGGTGTCAGGATTTACCTCCTCATCGTGCTTATGACTGTCCTATTAACCTGACCCCCGGAGCTAAACTACCGAAGTCCAGACTGAATAATCTTTCTGGCACTGAGAGACAAGCCATGAAGGATTTCATTGCGGAAAGTCTGGAGAAGGGACATATCAGACCCTCATCTTCACCCGTGGAATGAATGGAAGACAGCGTTCAATACCCCGGAAGGACATTTCGAGAGTCTGGTTATGCCTTTTGGTTTGACCAATGCGCCTGCGGTATTCCAGCATTTCATAAATGATATTTTCCATCATTTGGTGGGGAGGTTCGTGGTGGTCTATCTGGACGATATTTTGGTTTATTCACCTGATTTTGAGACCCATCGGGGGCATGTTAAGCAGGTGCTCCAGATATTAAGGGATAACAAACTTTTTGCCAAACTAGAGAAATGTGTTTTCGCTGTTCAGGAGGTGCAGTTTTTGGGGTACTTGTCATCTTCTTCAGGTTTTCGGATGGATCCGGAGAAGATCCGTGCAGTCTTTGACTGGGAGCGTCCCGAGAACCTGAAGGCCCTACAAGGTTTTCTGGGCTTTACTAATTTTTACCGGAAATTCATCCAAAATTACTCGGTGGTAGTGAAACCCCTCACTGACATGACTAAGAAGGGGTCTGATTTTTCCAACTGGTCGGAGGCTTCCCTCCAGGCTTTTTCTTCCTTAAAGAATCATTTTGCCTCTGCACCTATACTCAGTCAACCCGATGTTTCTCAACCCTTTATTGTGGAGGTCGATGCTTCGGATGACGGGATTGGGGCTGCGTTGTCTCAGGGTCCGTCCCCTGGTAAATGGCGTCCATGCGTCTTCTTTTCTAAAAAACTGTTTCTTCTGAGAGAAATTATGACGTGGGTAATAGGGAACTTTTGGCGATCAAATTGGCGTTGGAGGAATGGCGACACTGTTTGGACGGGGCTTTCCATCCTATTACTGTTATTACTGACCACAAGAACCTGTCATATATCCAGTCAGCTAAACGTCTCAACCCTAGGCAAGCCAGATGGTCCATGTTTTTTACTAGGTTCAATTTTGTTGTCACTTTTCGTCCAGGGGTCAAAAACGTCAAAGCTGATGCTTTGTCCCGGAGCTTCCCTGGTGGCGGTGACCATGAGAACCAGGGCCGGCGTCAGCACCCGAGCAAGTGCCGGGGTCCTGAGCAGGCGGGGGGGCCCACTCACCATCGGGCACCCCGCGCGCTATGGGACCCGTGAGCAGTGCGGTGCCAGCGCCCGCTCCCCCCCGCTTGCTCAGGGCCCCGGCAGTCAGCACAATACTTACCCCTCCCCGGGCCTCCGCAGCAGGTCCCATATCTTCCGCAGCTGCTGCACTGTGACGTCTCAGGTCAGAGGGCACGATGACATCTTTACACTGCGCTCTCTCTTGAGCCGTCACAGCGCAGAGCGGGAAGACAGCGACGCTGAGGAGTCCGGAGCAGCGGCAGCAAGTGAAAAGTGAGGTGAGTATTTGATTTTTTTTATATGTATGGAGGCATGGGGCATTATAAGGGGGGTGACATCCTGCATGGGGAATTATATGGGGGGGGGACAAGTGGCATCCTGCATGGGGCATTATATGGGGGAGAGGTGACATCCTGCATGGGGCATTATATGGGGGAGAGGTGACATCCTGCATGGGGCATTATATGGGGGAGAGGTGACATCCTGCATGGGGCATTATATGGGGGTGTGACATCCTGCATGGGGCATTATATGGGGGGGTGACATCCTGCATTATATGGGGGGGTGACATCCTGCATGGGTCATTATATGGGGGGGGGCAAGTGACATCCTGCATGGGGCATTATATGGGGGGGAACAAGTGACATCCTGCATGGGGCATTATATGAGGGGGAGGTGACATCCTACATTGGGCATTATATGGGGGGGGAGTGACATCCTGCATGGGGCATTATATGGGGGGGGACAAGTGACATCCTGCATGGGGCATTATATGGGGGGGAGAGGTGACATCCTGCATGGGGCATTATATGGGGGGGGATGTGGCGCCCCTGAGGGTTCGGTCGCCACAGAGGTATTGCATCTCACCCAGAGATGTGGTAGCTCACTCTCAGGTAAGGAAGGAGTATGGCTCAGGACCCTAACACTACATCCACTACACCACATTTCCGGGGGACAGGGCGAGATTGCTCCTACGGGAGAGCACAGTCCCTGATCCCTGGCTGGAGTGGGGAGGAACCACTTAGATAGATAGGGGGAACTAAGTAGTGGATGGGTGGAGGACGTAGATCCTGGGCGCACTGAGTAGGAGTTTAAGTAGAGAAGCCATCTTAGAACAGTCAGTTCCAGTCAGACAGACTGAGGAGGAGTCAGGGAGCAGAGGCTCTGTATGAGCTCTGCTCCACAGGCGGGCCTAGTCAGGAGGCCTGAGCCTGGGAGAGAGAGAAGAGGGAGCAGGACGGCTCCAGGAACAAGGAGAGAAGGGACCCTAGGGGTACGGGCCGTGCAGAAGGCCACCCGTACGCCCGCTGCTACCAGGAGGTAGAGGGGTCAGACCAGAACAGGGCACCGGGTCCCTCAACTAGTGGAGAAACAGCAAATGCTCAACTAGGAACCGGAGGCTGCAGTGTTTCAAGTGCTGTAGCCATAAGTCCACACCAGTCGCACTAAGAAGGTAGCCACATAGGACCCAGGGGACCGGGAACATACGTCGCCCGCCAAGGCCCGAGGGTACCGGATAGAAGTGTCACTGGGTGTGAGGTGCAGGGAGAAGGCCAGAGAAAGGTACACAGAACGGGGTCCTGATAAGTGCTCTAGAGATACCTGAGGGTGGACTGAGCCCCTCACTGAGTACGCACAGCACGACGTGGGAAGTTGCTTGGACGTCTGTAACTTGGAAGTTGATAACCAAGAGTAAAGACCCTGGGACTGCACTATCTTGTCTCTGTGATCCTTGCGGCGCCAGCACTCACAGCACTAGAACGCCCTGCACAATCACCACCATCATCCACTCACGCTGCCCTGAAGCTACACTCCTCCTGTGGGGAGTCACATCACCTTGCTGCACACACCACCAGCTTCAGCGGACTGCACCGCAGCGGTGGTTACCAATAACCGCACTCCACAGGTGGCGTAGTCGGACATTAACATTTGTACACATAGACTATCCCCTTGGTTTGACCGCCCTGGGTCACGGACCGGGTCGCCGCCACGGCGACTACAACCCCCAGCATCCACAAGGCCCGGCTCCGGGTATCCCCACGGCCCAGGGGGGCGTCAACTTTGGCTTAGTCGGCAGGATTTCGTGCCCGTTACCACCGGGTATTGCGCGCCTTTAAGAACTGTGTCGCATACCGTGGTGAAGTTTTCCCGCCATTGTCCGCCATTTTCGGGTCGCCGCGCGGGAAGAAGAGGGGCATGACTGCTGGAAGCACGCGAAGCCCAAGCCCCGCCTCACGCTCTGACACAGCGCCAGGTCCTGGAAGGAGCCCCAGCGAACCCTGACGTCAGACGCGTGCGACGCCAGGTCCTGAAAGGAGACCATCACCTGCGGAACTGCGGCCTACAGAAGAAAAGTGAAGGAAGGTAGGCCACGGTTCACTAGGGGGGAGGAAGACGCCCGATATGGAGGGCACTTCAGCCGCAAGCGTGACCGTTGCCACGGTAATGCCATTCTCCATGCCATACATACCGGGGGCGGCGCTGCAAGTGATCGGTGGCGCCCAAGCCCCGGCGGAGCTGCTCATGGATCGGGAGGTGATAGGCCGAGCTGAAGTGGTCGCGGGAGCAGGTAGGAGTGATGTCCCTGTCCCGGATGCAGCTGGCGCTGCACCGTCCCTGGTCCCCCTGCCGGAACCGCTTATCCCGGGCGCTCACACCCCAGACCTGAAGCCTGGTGATCATGTCATCTACACCAGGCACCGAGGTGAGAGGGGCTGGTATGCCCTGAACGTAACAGGGTGGAGACAACGTTCTACAGCGCTGATGACCCAGCTGGGTCAGCCTGCGTTGGACCAGAGCCTCCCCGGAGGGAGCACCCTTACTGAGTATAGTAAGAGGAACTGAACTTGAAATGTAAATAAGTTACCCGTCGGGGTGCAGCAGAATGGACACTGCAAGTTAAAGTTTGTGTGTCTTTACCCGTTTACCTAGTTACCCGTAATGGGTCCAAAGACTGACCGGCTGAGGACTGGGAGCAGCCACTTTTTGTAAATAGTTGCACCTCTTAAAGTGCCCCTTAGTGGTTTTATAAGAACTACAACGCGTAACCTCAGAACAAAAACCAGTTGGAGGTGGCCGAAGACGAGGTCCAGCATCTGGATCGTCTAAGCCAGGGGTCCTCAAACTTTTTAAACAGGGGGCCAGTTCACTGTCCCTCAGACCATTGGAGGGCCGGAATATAGTTTTTAAAAAAAACTATGAACAAATTCCTATGCACACTGCACATATCTTATTTTGAAGTAAAAAAACAAAACGGGAACAAATATAATATTTAAAATGAAGAAGTAAAGTTAAATCAACAAAGTTATCGGTATTTCAATGGGAACTATGGGCCTGCTTTTGGCTAATGAGATGGTCAATGTCCGGTTCCATATTTGTCACTGCTAGTCGTAACAAGTGATGCAAGTGTGCATCAGTTAGTCTGGATCTGGTTGGAGAACAGAAAGAAGGCATTCTTTAATAAATTACCTCAAGCTCAGACTGGTGTGGTGCGAGAGTCCCCAATAGGCAAGTAAATGTCCCCAATAGGCAGGTAAATATCCCCAATAGGCAGCATAGGTCCCCAATAGGCAGCATAGGTCCCCAATAGGCAGCATAGGTCCCCAATAGGCAGGTAAATGTCTCCAATAGGCAGCATAGGTCCCCAATAGGCAGGTAAAGGTCCCCAATAGGCAGCATAGGTCTGCAATAGGCAGGTAAATGTCCCCAATAGGCAGCATAGGTCCCCAATAGGCAGCATAGGTCCTCAATGGGCAGGTAAATGTTCCCAATAGGCAGGCTGTTTCCCCCTTACAATGCCATATGCAGGCTTTTCCCCCCTTATAATGCCCCATGCCGGCTGGACCCCCTTATAATGCCCCATGCTGGATGCCACCCCCCATATAATGCCCCATGCAGGATATCACTCCCCTGTCTTTATAATGCCCCATGCAGCATGTCACCCCCCCATATAATGCACCATGCAGCATGTCACCCCCCATATAATGCCACATGCAGCATGTCACCCCCCCATATAATGCCCCATGCAGCATGTCACCCCCCATATAATACCCCATGCAGAATGTCACCCCCCCATATTATGCCCCATGCAGGATATCACTCCCCTGTCTTTATAATGCCCCATGCAGCATGTCACCCCCCCATATAATGCACCATGCAGCATGTCACCCCCCCATATAATGCCCCATGCAGGATATCACTCCCCTGTCTTTATAATGCCCCATGCAGCATGTCACCCCCCCATATAATGCCCCATGCAGCATGTCACCCCCCCATATAATGCCCCATGCAGCATGTCACCCCCCCATATAATGCCCCATGCAGCATGTCACCCCCCCATATAATGCCCCATGCAGGATGTCACCCCCCCATATTATGCCCCATGCAGCATGTCACCCCCCCATATTATGCCTCATGCAGCATGTCATCCCCCCATATTATGCCCCATGCATGATGTCCCTTTCCCCCCCATACAATGCCCCATGCAGGATGTCCCTTTCCCCCCAATATAATGCCCCATGCAGGATGTCACCCCCCATATCATGCCCCATGCAGGATGTCACCCCCCATATTATACCCTATGCAGGATGTCACCCCCCCATATAATGACCTATGCCTCCATACATAAAAAAAATAAAAAAATCCAATACTCACTTCTCACTTGCTGCCGCTGCTCTACTCTGGTCTGGACTCCAGCGTCGCGGCTGCGTTGTCCCGCTCTGCGCTGCCTGTGACGGCACTCGGGAGGGCGCGGTGTAAAGACGTCACCGCACCCACTGACCTGAGACGTCACAGGAAGCGCAGAGCAGGAAGACAGCGGATCTGCGGAGGCACGGGGAGAGGTAAGTATCTGCCTGCCGGGGCCCTGAGCAAGCGGGGGGAAGGGCGGGCAATGCCACCGCTCTCCTCTCCTCTGCTCATAGCCCGGAGGGCCGAATAAAAGTCCTCTGCGGGCCGCATGTTTGAGGACCCCTGGTCAAAGCCCTGCAGCCACCCCAGGGCCTCCGTTGAGGGTTTGGGACGGATCCCTCATGTTCGTGTTTGCAAGTTTGCACCTTACTGAAGAATGGACACCTGGTTGCAAATTGCACTGTGACCAGTTGACAAAAGTTTTACATGAAGAATGTTTATAAGGAAAATGTTTTATACGTAACAGATGTGTTTATAAAAGTGAAAACAGTTTTATAATGTTTTCTATAGTAACCAGTAACGTTGAAAGAAGTATGCCTCCCATAAAGGGAAGAAATGTTGTTTATGATCTTGTATGCGGACGAGTCCTAAAATTTTGCATGTCTTTAAAATTGTCTTTTATTCTGTTCCAGCCCGCGGACGTGCTGTGTTTTACCAGGGGGGTGTGTGGCGCCCCTGAGGGTTCGGTCGCCACAGAGGTATTGCATCTCACCCAGAGATGTGGTACCTCACTCTCAGGTAAGGAAGGACTATGGCTCAGGACCCTAACACTACATCCACTACACCACATTTCCGGGGGACAGGGCGAAATTGCTCCTACGGGAGAGCACAGTCCCTGATCCCTGGCTGGAGTGGGGAGGAACCACTTAGATAGGGGGAACTAAGTAGTGGATGGGTGGAGGACGTAGATCCTGGGCGCACTGAGTAGGAGTTTAAGTAGAGAAGCCATCTTAGAACAGTCAGTTCCAGTCAGACAGACTGAGGAGGAGTCAGGGAGCAGAGGCTCTGTATGAGCTCTGCTCCACAGGCGGGCCTAGTCAGGAGGCCTGAGCCTGGGAGAGAGAGAAGAGGGAGCAGGACGGCTCCAGGAACAAGGAGAGAAGGGACCCTAGGGGTACGGGTCGTGCAGAAGGCCACCCGTATGCCCGCTGCTACCAGGAGGTAGAGGGGTCAGACCAGAACAGGGAACCGGGTCCCTCAACTAGTGGAGAAACAGCAAATGCTCAACTAGAAACCAGAGGCTGCAGTGTTTCAAGTGCTGTAGCCATAAGTCCACACCAGTCGCACTAAGAAGGTAGCCACATAGGACCCAGGGGACGGAACATACGTCGCCCGCCAAGGCCCGAGGGTACCGGATAGAAGTGGCGCTGTGTGTGAGGTGCAGGAAGAGGCCAGAGGAAGGTACACAGAACGGGGTCCTGATAAGTGCTCTAGAGATACCTGAGGGTGGACTGAGCCCCTCACTGAGTACGCACAGCACGACGTGGGAAGTTGCTTGGACGTCTGTAACTTGGAAGTTGATAACCAAGAGTAAAGACCCTGGGACTGCACTATCTTGTCTCTGTGATCCTTGCGGCGCCAGCACTCACAGCACTAGAACGCCCTGCACAATCACCACCATCATCCAGTCACGCTGCCCTGAAGCTACACTCCTCCTGTGGGGA
This sequence comes from Phyllobates terribilis, assembly GCF_046119375.1. NCBI lineage: Eukaryota > Metazoa > Chordata > Amphibia > Anura > Dendrobatidae > Phyllobates > Phyllobates terribilis. The sequence continues at coordinate 311,303,948 of NW_027362772.1, forward strand.
GTCACATCACCTTGCTGCACACACCACCAGCTTCAGCGGACTGCACCGCAGCGGTGGTTACCAATAACCGCACTCCACAAGTGGCGTAGTCGGACATTAACATCTATACACATATAATATGCCTTGGATTGACCACCCTGGGTCACGGACCGGGTCACCGCCACGGTGACTACAACCCCCAGCATCTACAAGGCCCGGTTCCGGGTACCCCACGGCCCAGGGGGCGCGCCAGGGACAAGTGACATCCTGCATGGGGCATTATATGGGGGGAAGCGACATCCTGCATGGGGCATTATATGGGGGGGACAAGTGACATCCTGCATGGGGCATTATATGGGGGGGGCAAGTGACATCCTGCATTGGGCATTATATGGGGGGGGGCAAGTGACATCCTGCATTGGGCATAATATGGGGGGGAGAGGTGACATCCTGCATGGAGCATTATATGGGGGGAGGTGACATCCTACATGGGGCATTATATGGGGGGGGCAAGTGACATCCTGCATTGGGCATTATATGGGGGGGAGAGGTGACATCCTGCATGGAGCATTATATGGGGGGAGGTGACATCCTACATGGGGCATTATATGGGGGGCAAGTGACATCCTGCATGGGGCATTATATGGGGGGGAGAGGTGATATCCTGCATGGGGCATTATATGGGGAGGGACAAGTGACATCCTGCATGGGGCATTATATGGGGAGGGACAAGTGACATCCTGCATGGGGCATTATATGGGGGGGAGAGGTGACATCCTGCATGGGGCATTATATGGGGACGACGACAAGTGACATCCTGCATGGGGCATTATATGGGGGGAAGCGACATCCTGCACGGGGCATTATATGGGGGGGACAAGTGACATCCTGCATGGGGCATTGTATGGGGGTGAGAGGTGACATCCTGCATGGGGCATTATATGGGGGGGAGGCGACATCCTGCATGGGGCATTATATGGGGGGGGACAAGTGACATCCTGCATGGGGCATTATATGGGGGGGGGACAAGTGACATCCTGCATTTGGCATTATATGGGGGGGTGACATCCTGCATGGGGCATTATATGGGGGGGACAAGTGACATCCTGCATGGGGCACTGTATGGGGGTGAGGTGACATCCTGCATGGGGCATTATATGGGGGGAGGTGACATCCTGCAAGGGGCATTATGTGGGGGGGGACAAGTGACATCCTGCATGGGGCATTATATGGGGGGGAGGTGACATCCTGCATTGGGCATTTTATGGGGGGGTGACATCCTGCTTGGGGCATTATATCGTGAGGACGTGATATCCTGCATGGAGCATTATATGGGGGGGTGATATCCTGCATGGGGCATTATATGGGGGGGAGGTGACATCCTGCATGGGGCAGTATATGGGGGGGTGAGATCCTGCATGGGGCATTATATGGGGGGGGAGGTGACATCCTGCATGGGGCAGTATATGGGGGGGTGAGATCCTGCATGGGGCATTATATGGGGGGAGAGGTGACATCCTGCATGGGGCATTTTATGGGGGGAGAGGTGACATCCTGCATGGGGCATTATAAGGGAGAGGGGGGGTGACATCCTGCATGGGGCATTATATGGGGGGGTGACATCCTGCATGGGGCATTATATGGGGGGTGACATCCTGCATGGGGCATTACACGGAGGGGAAGTGTCATCCTGCATGGCACATTATATGGGGGGAGAGGTGACACCCTGCATGGGGCATTATATGGGGAGGTGACATCCTGCATGGGGCATTATATGGGGGGGAAGTGACATCCTGCATGGGGCTTTATATGGGGGGGTGAGATCCTGCATGGGGCATTATATGGGGGGAGAGGTGACATCCTGCATGGGGCATTATATGGGGCGGGAGAGGTGACAACCTGCATGGGGCATTATAAGGGAGAGGGGGGGTGACATCCTGCATGGGGCATTATATGGGGGGGGAGAGGTGACATCCTGCATGGGGCATTATATGAGGAGTGACATCCTGCATGGGGCATTATATGGGGGGTGACATCCTGCATGGGGTATTATATGGGTGGTGACATCCTGCATGGGGCATTATATGGGGGGGAAGTGTCATCCTGCATGGGACATTATATGGGGGGAGATGTGACATCCTGCATGGGGCATTATATGGAGGGGAAGTGTGATCCTGCATGGGGCATTATATGGGGGGGAAGTGACATCCTGCATGGGGCATTATATGGGGGGGAAGTTACATCCTACATGGGGCATTATATTGGGGGGAGGTGACATCTTGCATGGTGCATTATATGGGGGGAAAGTGACATCCTACATGGGGCATTATATGGGGGGGAAGGGACATCCTGCATGGGACATTATATGGGGGGGAGAGGTGACATCCTGCATGGGGCATTATATGAGGGGGAGAGGTGACATCGTGCATGGGGCATTATATGGGGGGAGAGGTGACATCCTGCACGGGGCATTATATGGGGGCAGAGGTGATATCCTGCATGGGGCATTATATGGTGGGGTGACATCCTGCATGGGGCATTATATGGGGGGGCAAGTGACATCCTGCATGGGGCATTATATTTGGGGGATGGGTGACATCCTGCATGGGGCATTATATGGGAGGGGGGACAAGCGACATCCTGCATGGGGCATTATATGGGGGGAACAAGTGACATCCTGCATTTGGAATTATATGGGAGGAGGTGACATTCTGCATGGGGCATTATATGGTGGGGGACAAGTGAAATCCTGCATGGGGCATTATATGGGGGGGGGGAACAAGTGACATACTGCATGCGGCATTATATGGGGGGTGACATCCTGCATGGGGCATTATATGGGGGGGAGAGGTGACATCCTGCATGGGGCATTATAAGGGAGAGGGGGGGTGACATCCTGCATGGGGCATTATGTGAAGGGAGAGGTGACATCATGCATGGGGCATTATAAGGGAGAGGGGGGGTGACATCCTGCATGGGGCATTATATGGGGGGAAGTGACATCCTGCATGGGGCTTTATATGGGGGGGTGAAATCCTGCATGGGGCATTATATGGGGGGGAGTGTCATCCTGCATGGGACATTATATGGGGGGAGAGGTGACATCCTACATGGGGCTTTATATGGGAGGGGTGACATCCTGCATGGGGCATTATATGGGGGGGGAGTGTCATCCTGCATGGGACATTATATGGGGGGAGAGGTGACATCCTACATGGGGCATTATATGGAGGGTGACATCCTGCATGGGGCATTGTATGGGGGGGATGTGACATCCTGCATGGGGCATTATATGGGGGGAAAGTGACATCCTACATGGGGCATTATATGGGGGGGAGGTGACATCCTGCATGGTGCATTATATGGGGGGAAAGTGACATCCTACATGGGGCATTATATGGGGGGGGAAGTGACATCCTGCATGAGACATTATATGGGGGGGAGAGGTGACATCCTGCATGGGGCATTATATGAGGGGGAGAGGTGACATCCTGCATGGGGCATTATATGGGGGGAGAGGTGACATCCTGCATGGGGCATTATATGGGGGGAGAGGTGACATCCTGCATGGGGCATTATATGGGAGGAGGTGACATTCTGCATGGGGCATTATATGGTGGGGGACAAGTGAAATCCTGCATGGGGCATTATATGGGGGGGGGAACAAGTGACATACTGCATGCGGCATTATATGGGGGGTGACATCCTGCATGGGGCATTATATGGGGGGGAGGGGTGACATCCTGCATGGGGCATTATAAGGGAGAGGGGGGCTGACATCCTGCATGGGGCATTATATGGAGGGAGAGGTGACATCATGCATGGGGCATTATAAGGGAGAGGGGGGGTGACATCCTGCATGGGGCATTATATGGGGGGTGACATCCTGCATGGGGCATTATATGGGGGGGTGTCAGCCTGCATGGGGCATTATATGGGGGGAAGTGACATCCTGCATGGGGCTTTATATGGGGGGGTGAGATCCTGCATGGGGCATTATATGAGGGGAGAGGTAATATCCTGCATGGGGCATTATATAGGGTGGGAGAGGTGACATCCTGCATGGGTCATTATAAGGGAGAGGGGGGGTGACATCCTGCATGGGGCATTATATGGGGGGGGAGAGGTGACATCCTGCATGGGGCATTATATGGGGGGTGACATCCTGCATGGGGCATTATATGGGGGGTGACATCCTGCATGGGGTATTATATGGGGGGTGACATCCTGCATGGGGCATTATATGGGGGGGAGTGTCATCCTGCATGGGACATTATATGGGGGGAGAGGTGACATCCTACATGGGGCATTATATGGAGGGTGACATCCTGCATGGGGCATTGTATGGGGGGGATGTGACATCCTGCATGGGGCATTATATGGGGGGGAAGTGACATCCTACATGGGGCATTATATGGGGGGGAGGTGATATCCTGCATGGTGCATTATATGGGGGGAAAGTGACATCCTACATGGGGCATTATATGGGGGGGAAGTGACATCCTGCATGGGACATTATATGGGGGGGAGAGGTGACATCCTGCATGGGGCATTATACGAGGGGGAGAGGTGACATCCTGCATGGGGCTTGATATGGGGGGAGAGGTGACATCCTGCATGGGGCATTATATGGGGGGAGAGGTGACATCCTGCATGGGGCATTATATGGGGGGGTGACATCCTGCATGGGGCATTATATGGGGGGGCAAGTGACATCCTGCATGGGTCATTATATTCGGGGGATGGGTGACATCCTGCATGGGGCATTATATGGGAGGGGGGACAAGCGATATCCTGCATGGGGCATTATATGGGGGGAACAAGTGACATCCTGCATTTGGCATTATATGGGAGGAGGTGACATTCTGCATGGGGCATTATACGGTGGGGGACAAGTGAAATCCTGCATGGGGCATTATATGGGGGGGAAACAAGTGACATACTGCATGGGGCATTATATGGGGGGTGACATCCTGCATGGGGCATTATATGGTGGGGGCAAGTGACATCCTGCATTTGGCATTATATGGGGGGAGAGGTGACATCCTGCATGGGGCATTATATGGGGGGGGACAAGTGACATCCTGCATGGGGCATAATATGGGGGGGACAAGTAACATCCTGCATTGGGCATTATATGGGGGGGAACAAGTGACATCCTGCATGGGGCATTATATTGGGGGAGAGGTGACATCCTGCATGCGGCATTATATGGGGGGGAACAAGTGACTTCCTGCATGGGGCATTATATGGGGGGTGACATCCTGCATGGGGCATTATATGGAGGGGAAGTGTCATCCTACATGGCACATTATATGGGGGGAGAGGTGACACCCTGCATGGGGCATTATATGGGGGGGGGTGACATCCTGCATGGGGCATTATATGGGGGGAAGTGACATCCTGCATGGGGCTTTATATAGGGGGGTGAGATCCTGCATGGGGCATTATATGGGGTGGGAGAGGTGACATCCTGCATGGGTCATTATAAGGGAGAGGGGGGGTGACATCCTGCATGGGGCATTATATGGGGGGGAGAGGTGACATCCTGCATGGGGCATTATATGGGGAGTGACATCCTGCATGGGGCATTATATGGGGGGTGACATCCTGCATGGGGCATTATATGGGGGGAGTGTTATCCTGCATGGGACATTATATGGGGGGAGAGGTGACATCCTACATGGGGCATTATATGGAGGGTGACATCCTGCATGGGGCATTGTATGGGGGGGATGTGACATCCTGCATGGGGCATTATATGGGGGGGAAGTGACATCCTACATGGGGCATTATATGGGGGGAAAGTGACATCCTACATGGGGCATTGTATGGGGGGAAAGTGACATCCTACATGGGGCATTATATGGGGGGGGAAGTGACATCCTGCATGGGACATTATATGAGGGGGAGAGGTGACATCCTGCATGGGGCATTATATGGGGGGAGAGGTGACATCCTGCATGGGGCATTATATGGGGGGAGAGGTGACATCCTGCATGGGGCATTATATGGGGGGAGAGGTGACATCCAGCATGGGGCATTATATGGGGGGGTGACATCCTGCATGGGGCATTATATGGGGGGGCAAGTGACATCCTGCATGGGGCATTATATTCGGGGGATGGGTGACATCCTGCATGGGGCATTATATGGGAGGGGGGACATGCGACATCCTGCATGGGGCATTATATGGGGGGAACAAGTGACATCCTGCATTTGGCATTATATGGGAGGAGATGACATTCTGCATGGGGCATTATATGGTGGGGTACAAGTGAAATCCTGCACGGGGCATTATATGGGGGGGAAACAAGTGACATACTGCATGGGGCATTATATGGGGGGTGACATCCTGCATGGGGCATTATATGGTGGGGGCAAGTGACATCCTGCATTTGGTATTATATGGGGGGAGAGGTGACATCCTGCATGGGGCATTATATGGGGGGGGACAAGTGACATCCTGCATGGGGCATAATATGGGGGGGACAAGTAACATCCTGCATTGGGCATTATATGGGGGGGAACAAGTGACATCCTGCATGGGGCATTATATGGGGGGGAACAAGTGACATCCTGCATGGGGCATTATATGGGGGGTGACATCCTGCATGGGGCATTATATGGGGAGGTGACATCCTGCATGTGGCATTATATGGGGGGAGAAGTGACATCCTGCATGGGGCATTATATGGGGGGAGAGGTGACATCCTGCATGGGGGATCATATGGGGGGGAGAAGTGACATCCTGCTTTTGGCATTATATGTGGGGGGACATCCTGCATTGGGCATTATATGGAGGGGGTGACATCCTGCATGGGGCATTATATAGGGGGGGTGACACCCTGCATGGGGCATTATATGGGGGGAGGTGACATCCTGCATGGGGCATTATATGGGGGGAGGGGACATCCTGCATGGGGCATTATATGGGGGGTGACATCCTGCATGGGGCATTATATGGTGGGGGCAAGTGACATCCTGCATTTGGCATTATATGGGGGGAGAGGTGAAATCCTGCATGGGGCATTATATGGGGGGGGGACAAGTGACATCCTGCATGCGGCATTATATGGGGGGTGACATCCTGCATGGGGCATTATATGGGGGGGAGAGGTGACATCCTGCATGGGGCATTATAAGGGAGAGGGGGGGTGACATCCTGCATGGGGCATTATATGAAGGGAGAGGTGACATCATACATGGGGCATTATAAGGGAGAGGGGGGGTGACATCCTGCATGGGGCATTATATGGGGGGAAGTGACATCCTGCATGGGGCTTTATATGGGGGGGTGACATCCTGCATGGGGCATTATATGGGGGGGAGTGTCATCCTGCATGGGACATTATATGGGGGGAGAGGTGACATCCTACATGGGGCATTATATGGAGGGTGACATCCTGCATGGGGCATTGTATGGGGGGGATGTGACATCCTGCATGGGGCATTATATGGGGGGAAAGTGACATCCTACATGGGGCATTATATGGGGGGGAGGTGACATCCTGCATGGTGCATTATATGGGGGGAAAGTGACATCCTACATGGGGCATTATATGGGGGGGAAGTGACATCCTGCATGGGACATTATATGGGGGGGAGAGGTGACATCCTGCATGGGGCATTATATGAGGGGGAGAGGTGACATCCTGCATGGGGCATTATATGGGGGGAGAGGTGACATCCTGCATGGGGCATTATATGGGGGGAGAGGTGACATCCTGCATGGGGCATTATATGGGAGGAGGTGACATTCTGCATGGGGCATTATATGGTGGGGGACAAGTGAAATCCTGCATGGGGCATTATATGGGGGGGGGAACAAGTGACATACTGCATGCGGCATTATATGGGGAGTGACATCCTGCATGGGGCATTATATGGGGGGAGGGGTGACATCCTGCATGGGGCATTATAAGGGAGAGGGGGGGTGACATCCTGCATGGGGCATTATATGGAGGGAGAGGTGACATGATGCATGGGGCATTATAAGGGAGAGGGGGGGTGACATCCTGCATGGGGCATTATATGGGGGGGTGACATCCTGCATGGGGCATTATATGGGGGGTGACATCCTGCATGGGGCATTATATGGAGGGGAAGTGTCATCCTACATGGCACATTATATGGGGGGAGAGGTGACACCCTGCATGGGGCATTATATGGGGGGAAGTGACATCCTGCATGGGGCTTTATATCGGGGGGTGAGATCCTGCATGGGGCATTATATGAGGGGAGAGGTAATATCCTGCATGGGGCATTATATAGGGTGGGAGAGGTGACATCCTGCATGGGTCATTATAAGGGAGAGGGGGGGTGACATCCTGCATGGGGCATTATATGGGGGGGAGAGGTGACATCCTGCATGGGGCATTATATGGGGGGTGACATCCTGCATGGGGCATTATATGGGGGGTGACATCCTGCATGGGGTATTATATGGGGGGTGACATCCTGCATGGGGCATTATATGGGGGGGAGTGTCATCCTGCATGGGACATTATATGGGGGGAGAGGTGACATCCTACATGGGGCATTATATGGAGGGTGACATCCTGCATGGGGCATTGTATGGGGGGGATGTGACATCCTGCATGGGGCATTATATGGGGGGGGAGTGACATCCTACATGGGGCATTATATGGGGGGGAGGTGATATCCTGCATGGTGCATTATATGGGGGGAAAGTGACATCCTACATGGGGCATTATATGGGGGGGAAGTGACTTCCTGCATGGGACATTATATGGGGGGGAGAGGTGACATCCTGCATGGGGCATTATACGAGGGGGAGAGGTGACATCCTGCATGGGGCATGATATGGGGGGAGAGGTGACATCCTGCATGGGGCATTATATGGGGGGAGAGGTGACATCCTGCATGGGGCATTATATGGGGGGGTGACATCCTGCATGGGGCATAATATGGGGGGGCAAGTGACATCCTGCATGGGGCATTATATTCGGGGGATGGGTGACATCCTGCATGGGGCATTATATGGGAGGGGGGACAAGCGACATCCTGCATGGGGCATTATATGGGGGGAACAAGTGACATCCTGCATTTGGCATTATATGGGAGGAGGTGACATTCTGCATGGGGCATTATACGGTGGGGGACAAGTGAAATCCTGCATGGGGCATTATATGGGGGGGAAACAAGTGACATACTGCATGGGGCATTATATGGGGGGTGACATCCTGCATGGGGCATTATATGGTGGGGGCAAGTGACATCCTGCATTTGGCATTATATGGGGGGAGAGGTGACATCCTGCATGGGGCATTATATGGGGGGGGACAAGTGACATCCTGCATGGGGCATAATATGGGGGGACAAGTAACATCCTGCATTGGGCATTATATGGGGGGGAACAAGTGACATCCTGCATGGGGCATTATATTGGGGGAGAGGTGACATCCTGCATGGGGCATTATATGGGGGGGAACAAGTGACATCCTGCATGGGGCATTATATGGGGGGTGACATCCTGCATGGGGCATTATATGGAGGGGAAGTGTCATCCTACATGGCACATTATATGGGGGGAGAGGTGACACCCTGCATGGGGCATTATATGGGGGGGTGACATCCTGCATGGGGCATTATATGGGGGGAAGTGACATCCTGCATGGGGCTTTATATGGGGGGGGTGAGATCCTGCATGGGGCATTATATGGGGTGGGAGAGGTGACATCCTGCATGGGTCATTATAAGGGAGAGGGGGGGTGACATCCTGCATGGGGCATTATATGGGGGGGAGAGGTGACATCCTGCATGGGGCATTATATGGGGAGTGACATCCTGCATGGGGCATTATATGGGGGGTGACATCCTGCATGGGGCATTATATGGGGGGGGAGTGTTATCCTGCATGGGACATTATATGGGGGGAGAGGTGACATCCTACATGGGGCATTATATGGAGGGTGACATCCTGCATGGGGCATTGTATGGGGGGGATGTGACATCCTGCATGGGGCATTATATGGGGGGGAAGTGACATCCTACATGGGGCATTATATGGGGGGAAAGTGACATCCTACATGGGGCATTATATGGGGGGAAAGTGACATCCTACATGGGGCATTATATGGGGGGGGAAGTGACATCCTGCATGGGACATTATATGGGGGGGAGAGGTGACATCCTGCATGGGGCATTATATGAGGGGGACAGGTGACATCCTGCATGGGGCATTATATGGGGGGAGAGGTGACATCCTGCATGGGGCATTATATGGGGGGAGAGGTGACATCCTGCATGGGGCATTATATGGGGGGAGAGGTGACATCCTGCATGGGGCATTATATGGGGGGGTGACATCCTGCATGGGGCATTATATGGGGGGGCAAGTGACATCCTGCATGGGGCATTATATTCGGGGGATGGGTGACATCCTGCATGGGGCATTATATGGGAGGGGGGACATGCGACATCCTGCATGGGGCATTATATGGGGGGAACAAGTGACATCCTGCATTTGGCATTATATGGGAGGAGATGACATTCTGCATGGGGCATTATATGGTGGGGGACAAGTGAAATCCTGCACGGGGCATTATATGGGGGGGAAACAAGTGACATACTGCATGGGGCATTATATGGGGGGTGACATCCTGCATGGGGCATTATATGGTGGGGGCAAGTGACATCCTGCATTTGGCATTATATGGGGGGAGAGGTGACATCCTGCATGGGGCATTATATGGGGGGGACAAGTGACATCCTGCATGGGGCATAATATGGGGGGACAAGTAACATCCTGCATTGGGCATTATATGGGGGGGAACAAGTGACATCCTGCATGGGGCATTATATTGGGGGAGAGGTGACATCCTGCATGGGGCATTATATGGGGGGGAACAAGTGACATCCTGCATGGGGCATTATATGGGGGGTGACATCCTGCATGGGGCATTATATGGGGGGGTGACATCCTGCATGTGGCATTATATGGGGGGAGAAGTGACATCCTGCATGGGGCATTATATGGGGGGAGAGGTGACATCCTGCATGGTGGATCATATGGGGGGGAGAAGTGACATCCTGCTTTTGGCATTATATGTGGGGGGACATCCTGCATTGGGCATTATATGGAGGGGGTGACATCCTGCATGGGGCATTATATGGGGGGGGGTGACACCCTGCATGGGGCATTATATGGGGGGAGGTGACATCCTGCATGGGGCATTATATGGGGGGGTGACATCCTGCATGGGGCATTATATGGGGGGAGGGGACATCCTGCATGGGGCATTATATGGGGGGTGACATCCTGCATGGGGCATTATATGGTGGGGGCAAGTGACATCCTGCATTTGGCATTATATGGGGGGAGAGGTGAAATCCTGCATGGGGCATTATATGGGGGGGGGACAAGTGACATCCTGCATGGGGCATTATATGGGGGGTGACATCCTGCATGGGGCATTATATGGGGGGGGTGACATCCTGCATGTGGCATTATATGGGGGGGAGAAGTGACACCCTGCATGGGGCATTATATGGGGGGAGGTGACATCCTGCATGGGGCATTATATGGGGGGGGTGACATCCTGCATGGGGCATTATATGGGGGGAGGGGACATCCTGCATGGGGCATTATATGGGGGGTGACATCCTGCATGGGGCATTATATGGTGGGGGCAAGTGACATCCTGCATTTGGCATTATATGGGGGGAGAGGTGAAATCCTGCATGGGGCATTACATGGGGGGGGGACAAGTGACATCCTGCATGGGGCATTATATGGGGGGTGACATCCTGCATGGGGCATTATATGGGGGGGTGACATCCTGCATGTGGCATTATATGGGGGGGAGAAGTGACATCCTGCATGGGGCATTATATGGGGGGAGAGGTGACATCCTGCATGGGGCATTATATTGGGGGAGAGGTGATATCCTGCATGGGGCATTATATGGGGGGGAACAAGTGACATCCTGCATGGGGCATTATATGGGGGGTGACATCCTGCATGGGGCATTATATGGGGGGTGACATCCTGCATGTGGCATTATATGGGGGGAGAAGTGACATCCTGCATGGGGCATTATATGGGGGGAGAGGTGACATCCTGCATGGGGCATTATATGGGGGGGGGGGAAGTGACATCCTGCATTTGGCATTATATGGGGGGGACATCCTGCATTGGGCATTATATGGAGGGGGTGACATCCTGCATGGGGCATTATATGGGGGGGGAGGTGACACCCTGCATGGGGCATTATATGGGGGGAGGTGACATCCTGCATGGGGCATTATATGGGGGGTGACATCCTGCATGGGGCATTATATGGGGGGAGGGGTGACATCCTGCATGGTGCATTATATGGGGGGGAAGTGACTTCCTGCATGGGGCATTATATGGGGGGAAGTGACACCCTACATGGGGCATTATATGGGGGGAGGTGACATCCTGCATGGGGCATTATATGGGGGGGAAGTGACATCCTACATGGGGCATTATATGGGGGGGAAGTGACATCCTGCATGGGGCATTATATGGGGGGTGGACAAGTGACAGCCTGCATTTGGCATTATATGGGGGGGTGACATCTTGCATGGGGCATTATATGGGGGGGTGACATCCTGCATTGGGCATTATATGGAGCGGGTGACATCCTGCATGGGGCATTATATGGGGGAGGTGACATCCTGCATGGGGCATTATATGGGGAGAGGTGACATCCTGCATGGGGCATTATATGGGGGGCTGACATCCTGCATGGGGCATTATATGGGGGGGAGGTGACATCCTGCATGGGGCATTATATGAGGGGAGAGTGGTGACATCCTGCATGGGGCATTATATGGGTGGGAACAAGTGACATCCTGCATGGGGCATTATATGGGGGGGACAAGTGACATCCTCCATGGGGCATTATATGGGGGGCAGAGGTGACATCCTGCATGGGGCATTATATGGGGGGGGACAAGTGACATTCTGCATCGGGCATTATATGGGGGGAGGCGACATTCTGCATGGGGCATTATATGGGGGGGACAAGTGACATCCTGTATGGGGCATTATATGGGAGGGGGAGATGACATCCTGCATGGGGCATTATATGGGGGGACGACAAGTCACATCCTGCATGGAGCATTATATGGGGGTAGGCGACATCCTGCATGGGGCATTATATGGGGGGGCAAGTGACATCCTGCATGGGGCATTATATGGGGGGGTCAAGTGACATCCTGCATGGGGCATTATATGGGGGGTCAAGTGACATCCTGCATGGGGCATTATATGGGGGGGAAGGTGACATCCTGCGTGGGGCATTATATGGGGGGGACAAGTGACATCCTGCATTTGGCATTATATGGGGGGTGACATCCTGTATGGGGCATTATATGGGGGGGTGACATCCTGCATGGGGCATTATATGGGGGGGAGAGGTGACATCCTGCATGGGGAATTATATGGGGGGGTGACATCCTGCATGGGGCATTATGGGGGGGGTGACGTTCTGCATGGGGCATTATATGGGGGGAGAGGTGACATCCTGCATGGGGCATTATATGGGGGAGGTGACATCCTGCATATGGCATTATATGGGGCGGAGAGGTGACGTTCTGCATGGGGCATTATATGGGGGGGACGACAAGTCACATCCTGCATGGAGCATTATATGGGGGGAGGCGACATCCTGCATGGGGCATTATATGGGGGGGCAAGTGACATCCTGCATGGGGAATTATATGGGGGGAGGCGACATCCTGCATGGGGCATTATATGGGGGTCAAGTGACATCCTGCATGGGGCATTATATGGGGGGGGAAGGTGACATGCTGCGTGGGGCATTATATGGGGGGACAAGTGACATCCTGCATTTGGCATTATATGGGGGGTGACATCCTGTATGGGGCATTATATGGGGGGGTGACATCCTGCATGGGGCATTATATGGGGGGGAGAGGTGACATCCTGCATGGGGAATTATATGGGGGGGGCGACATCCTGCATGGGGCATTATGGGGGGGGGGTGACGTTCTGCATGGGGCATTATATGGGGGGAGAGGTGACATCCTGCATGGGGCATTATATGGGGGGGGTGACATCCTGCATGGGGCATTATATGGGGGAGGTGACATCCTGCATATGGCATTATATGGGGGCGGAGAGGTGACGTTCTTCATGGGGAATTATATGGGGGGAGAGGTGACATCCTGCATGGGGCATTATATAGGGGGGTGACATCCTGCATGGGGTATTATATGGGGGGGTGACATCCTGCATGGGGCATTATATCGGGGGGAGTGAGATCCTGCATGGGGCATTATATGGGGGGAGAGGTGACATCCTGCATGGGGCATATGGGGGGTTACATCCTGCATGGTGCATTATATGGGGGGGAGGTGACATCCTGCATGGTGCAATATATGGGGGGAGAGGTGACATCCTGCATGGGGGCATTATATGGGGGGGTGACATCCTGCATGGGGCATTATGCGAGGGGGGTGACATCCTGCATGGGGCATTATATGGGGGGGATTGACATACTGCATGGGGCATTATATGGAGGGTGAGGTGACATCCTGCATGGGGCATTATATGGGGGGGTGACATCCTGCATGAGGCATTATATGGGGGGAGAGGTGACATCCTGCATGGGGCATTATATGGGGGGAGAGGTGACATCCTGCATGGGGCATTATAAGGGGGGAGAGGTGACATCTTGCATGGGGCATTATATGGGGGTGAGAGGTGACATCCTGCATGGGGCATTATATGGGGGGAGAGGTCACATCCTGAATGAGGCATTATAAGGGGGGAGAGGTGACATCCTGCATGGGGCATTATATGGGGGGGAGAGGTAACATCCTGTATGGGGCATTATATGGGGGGGAGAGGTGACATCCTAAATGGGGCATTATATGGGGGGAGAGGTGACATCCTGCATGGGGCATTATGTGGGGGCCAGTATCTTGTATGGAGCATTATATGGGGTCCAGTATTCTGTATGGAGCGTTATATGGGAACCAGTATCCTGTATGGAGCATTATATGGGGGCCAGTATCCTGCATGGGGCATTATATGGGGGGGAGAGGTAACATCCTGTATGGGGCATTATATGGGGGGGAGAGGTGACATCCTGCATGGGGCATTATATGGGGGGAGAGGTGACATCCTGCATGGGGCATTATGTGGGGGCCAGTATCTTGTATGGAGCATTATATGGGGTCCAGTATTCTGTATGGAGCGTTATATGGGAACCAGTATCCTGTATGGAGCGTTATATGGGGCCCATTATACTGTATAGAGGGCTATGTGGGGCCATTATACTGTATAGATGACTATGTGGGGCCATTATACTGTATGGAGGACTATGTGGGGTCCATTATTCTGTATGGAGCAGGAGCATTATATGGGGCCCATAATACTGTATAGAGGACTATACTGTCCGGTCTGCACTGTGCACTGCGAGGATTCGCCGGTTTTTGAGCTATTGTAGAATTTAATGTAATGTAAGAGGTGAAATCTTTGGCCTTACACTATATATATATATTTTTCTGCGGTATCTGTGCATCATGAATCGTGGTATGTGTTAAAGGGGCCACTGAGACTCTTTCGCCCGGGGCCCATAAAAACCTGGAGCCGGCCCTGATGAGAACCCTGCCCCGATATTACAGAAAGGGTGAGTTATTTTGCCTCTTTTTTTCCTGAACTGGAGGGTGAGGTATTGGGGGCACAGGGGGACGCCTCTGCCTCCTGCCCTCCAGGAAGGTTATTTGTACCACCTGATCTGCGCCGTATAGTAATCAAGGAACATCATAATCCTGTGCTTTCTGGGCATCCAGGTGGTAAGGCAACCGCGGTCCTCCGCTCGGCGTTTTTGGTGGCCGGGGTTGCATCGGGATGTAATTGAACACGTAGCTGCTTGCAGTATTTGCGTGCGTTCTAAGGATTCCCACACCCATCCGTCTGGTACTCCTCTTCCACTAACTATCCCTAGCAGGTCATGGACACACTTGTCCAGGGATTTTATGGCTATGTGCCACCTATGCGTTTTTCAAGCGTTTTTACCGCTGAATTTCCGCAGCGAAAACGCTTAAAAAACGCTTGGTAATACGTGCCCCATGGTCCCCAATGATAATTCACATGTGCTGTGCACATGCTGCAGAAATTTCCGCTGCGGAAAAATACGCAGCATGTCCATTAATTTTGCGGACACACAGCGTAATTGCCGCCATTGACTTGTATTGAATCGCATAATATCCGCATCACTACATGTGCATGACTCACCCCCTGGGCCAGTGCTGTAGTGCAGCGCGCGTGCTCGCGGGGGATACCCGGAGCCGGATCCGATGGGGGTAGTAGTCTTCGTGTGGCGGTGACCCGGTCCGCGCCCAGGGTGGTCAAACTTAGTGGCGGTTATTGGTATGATGGTATTAGTGTCCGACTACGCCACCCGTTGAATGCGGTTATGAAACCGCCGCTGCAGGGCAGACCGCTGAGGCCGGTGGTATAGGTGTGCAGCAATGTTGATATAACCCCCAACGGGAGAGGTATGGCCTCAGGGCAGCGGATGTGGATGATGTTGGGAGTGATGGTGTGGATGTCCCAGCACTAACGGTGCGACAAGGAAGCACGGAAACGCGAGGGTACAGTTCAGGGCCTTTACTGATGGTACAAGGCAAATTCCCCCGGGAGTACTGGCTAGTAGTTGGGGCCTGGTTAGTCTGCGAGTAAGCCGGAGTCCCCCTGGCCAGGTGGAGTTGTAGGCCTTCCCGTTAGTCTGTACCCTTCCTGGCTACCCTGCATTCGGCGGTTACAAGTAGCCCACGTCCCTGGGTATACCGTGTGGTGCTCACCCGTATGGCTGGTGACCTGGGGCCTCCTGTTAGCCTCCGCTCCGGGATGGCGGTGCTGGTCCCTTCGTTGTGACTGAGCCTCCGGGCTTTTATGGCCAGAGGACCTGGAATCCCCTGCCGGATGGATTCTGCTGCTGGGTATATCTTAGTCCCCACAGCCTCGGACTCCTGTGTCCGGTTTTAGTACCTTCTCCCAGGGCGAGCTCTGCACAGCTCCAGCCCCTGGCGCTTCTCCTTGGCTCCTACAGAGCTCCTGAGGTCTATCTGTCCCTGTTTCTGCGTGTCCAGACCAGACTCCGTCTCTGTCTGGAACTCCTCTCTCTAACCCTGCCTCAGCCCCAGTTTATATAGGGGAAGTTCTTCCCCTCCCAGGACTGGGCAGGAGGTGTGGCATGCTTAGGATTCCTGCCCAGGAGACCTCCCACCTGCTCACAGACGTAATACTGCTATTACTGTGGAAACCAGACCCCTGGGGTGCCACATTCCCCCCTAGTGAAATTTAGTACTCCCGGACTAAACATAACAGGGTATAAACAATAACAATTAAATACATGAGATGGTCACGGCGTGTCCGTAACCGGGAAGCAATAAGGGTGTCCATTTCACCAAAGAACAGGGAGCCGTAACCAGGTAGGGGTCTGTCCTGCCCCGAGTCTTTAACAGTCTGTAGTCCATTCCTGGGTTACGCTCCAAACATATTTACAACAGAGTTCCGGTTACTCACTGTTCATAACCTGTCAGTCCATATAAAGAAACCTGTAACTGAAAAACATAATTAGCAACGGCTACAACAAAACAGGTAAACATAAAATAGTTAAAGCAACTAGCCAACTTAGATTCTCCAACGTACGGGCATCTGGCCTCTGGTAACCCTAGTGGACCTACGGAGCTCACTAACTGGTCCTGCACTACAGGGTGTAGGAGGTGTTATGGGCAGGCTGGGCAGCTTTCTGCGCACTCTTTGGCTCACTAGGGGCACGGCAGGCTCACTACTAGCAGAGGGTTGATCCTCCTGTACTGCTGGTGTGGACTCTTCTGCCTCTTGGGCCGGCTGCTCTTCCAGCTCTACTGGTTCTTCTGTAGGCACTTGCGGGGCTGGCTGGAGAAAGGTGAGGACGGGTACCACGACAGCACCGTTTACTTGTGTCCAAGACCGGGGGAAGTCTCCGAGTACAGTCCTGATCATTTCTTCCCTTTCCTCTGCGGGTCGAGGGTTTTCTTGATCTTCTTCTTCAGGGCTTTGCAGCTGCTCGGGACACTTCTTCAGGTGGTCTCTGGAGACAACGGCTGTGGTTTCTCCTCCATCCTTACTGATCACGCAAATCTTTGGGCTCTCATGGCTTGATGGCAGTACGGTGTACGGGTCCTTCTCCCACTGGTCGTCCAACTTGTGGAGCCGTCTTTTCCTCTTCAAGACCTGCTCTCCAGGTACCAGGGGAACAGCGGGAGCATACTGATTATAAGCCCTCTCTTGCCTTTCTCTAGCTTGAGACAGACTTCGCTCCACGCTCTCCTGCACTTTCCGATACTGCTGCTGCCGCCCTGTATCCCAGTCTGCCTCTGGCGAGGTGTCCTCGGGCGTCAGGACTCCCATATCCAGGTCGATAGGCAGCTTACCAGGTCTCGCTCTCATTAGGTAAGCCGGGGTACAGTTGGTAGAACCTACAGGGATGTGGTTATATAGGTCCACCAGATCAGGCAGCTTCTCAGGCCACATACTGCGTTCTTCCAGGGGCAATGTTTTCAGGAGGTCTATCACCACCTGGTTCATCTTCTCGCAGAGTCCATTAGTTTGTGGGTGATAGGGCGTTGTTCTTATCTTCGTGCAGCCATACAGGTTGCAGAACTCCTGGAAGACTTCCGCTTCGAAGGCTGGCCCTTGGTCTGTCAGCACTTGGTCCGGGTACCCGTGTGGACGGCAGAAGTGCTGCTGGAAGGCTCTAGCTGCTGTTTGAGCCGTTAAGTCCTTGACCGGGACCACCACCAGGAACCGGGAGTAATGATCTACGATTGTGAGGGCGTAGACATACCCAGATCTGCTTGGAGCCAGTTTCACATGGTCCAGGGCTACCAGTTCCAGTGGCTGTCAGGTGATGATGGGCTGCAAGGTAGTCTTCTGGCTGGCACGGTCCTTCCTTCTTAGGTGGCACGGTCCACAGTCTCTGCACCACCTCTCGATGGCTCCTCTCATGCCTACCCAGTAGAACCGTTCACGCAATAAGAACTCCAGCTTCTTCCACCCGAAATGTCCTGCTCCGTTGTGGTACGCCTCCAGAATCATAGCCGCGTCTCGTCTGGGGACCACTACCTGCCAGGTCAACTCATGCGTTCGAGAGTTAACCATTCTCCGGCACAACTTCTCCCTGTAGAGGAACAGCCTACTTTTCTCCTTCCACAGTTGCTTAGTCTCCTCTGGGGCGTCTGGGTCCAGACTGGCATCGGCTTGGGTCAGCATTTCCTTCACCAGGCGGACTGCAGGATCACTGTCTTGCGTCTCCGCCCAGTTGTAGTGGGGCAAGGGATTGAACGTCGCGGAGCGCCTGTCCTTCACACGGCTGGAATACAGGGTAATCCCATGACGGTGGAACGCAGGGAGCTCAACTTCTTCCAGATCTTCTGGATCTTCCCCTACGTCCGGTAAGTTCGGCATTCTAGACAGGGCATCTGCGTTGGCATTTGAGCGTCCTGCCCGGTATTTGATGGTGAATTCAAAGTTGGACAGGCGAGCCATCCATCTCTGTTCCAGAGCACCGAGCCTTGCAGTGTCCAGGTGTGTCAACGGGTTGTTATCCGTGTACACGATGAATTTGGAGGAGGCAAGGTAATGCTTGAAACGTTCGGTCACTGCCCACACTACTGTCAGGAACTCCAGCTTGAATGAGCTATAATTCTCAGAGTTCCTCTCGGTGGGTCGTAGCTTTCGGCTAGCGTAAGCGATTACCCGTTCTTTTCCTTGCTGGATCTGGGACAGCACGGCTCCTAGCCCGATGTTACTTGCGTCCGTGTGGAGGATAAAGGGCTGGCTGTAGTCTGGATATGCCAGGATTTCATCCCCCTGGAGGGCCATCTTCAGCTGGCAAAAGGACTCCTCTTCCAGCTTTTCCCACCTGAAGGGCGGCTTCTGGTTTTTGGCTTTTCGAGATTGACCTATCAGGAGGTCCTGCATAGGGGCTGCCATTTTGGTGAAACCGGGAATGAATCTTCGGTAGTAGCCTACCAACCCGAGGAACTGCCGCACTTCCTTTATGCTGGAGGGTCTTGGCCAGTCCTTAATCACGGTGATCTTATCAGGGTCAGGAGCCACTCCGTCAGCACTCACCACGTGTCCCAGGTATTGCACCTTTGGTTTCAGGAGATGACACTTGGAGGGTTTCACCTTTAGGCCGTAGTTTGCCAGAGCTTCGAACACTTCTGCCAGGTGTTTCAGGTGGTCCTCGTAGGTCTTGGAATAGACGATGACATCGTCCAGGTATAACAGGACCGTCTCGAAGTTCCGGTGTCCCAGACAGCATTCCATCAACCGTTGGAAGGTTCCTGGTGCGTTGCAGAGCCCGAACGGCATACAGTTAAATTCGCTGAGACCCATCGGGGTGGTGAATGCGGTCTTCTCCCGGTCTGCCTCTGCTACAGGAACCTGCCAGTACCCGCTAGTGAGATCCAAAGTAGAGAAGAAGTTAGCAGATTTTAATGCAGCTAAGGACTCTTCTATCCTTGGTAACGGGTACGCATCTTTGTGTGTGATACGGTTGACCTTCCTGTAGTCTACACACATTCTCATAGTGTTGTCCTTCTTTTTCACTAAGACTAGTGGAGCTGCCCAGGGGCTACAGCTGTCCCTGATTACCCCGGCCTCCTTCATGTCTCTAAGCATCCCCTTGGCGTGTTGGTAGTGTGCAGGGGGTACGGGTCGGTATCTCTCCTTTATGGGAGGATGGTCTCCCGTGGGGATGTGGTGTTCTACCCCCTTTACTCGCCCGAAGTCTAACGGGTGTTTACTAAACACTCTCTCGTACTCTTGAACCACCCGATAGACTCCTTGTTTCTGGTGTGAGGGAGTGGAGTCGGTACCCAGATGTAGTTGCTGACACCAGTCCCCCACTGGTTTCTTAGAGCCGTTACCTTCCTCTGGTTGAGATGGAGGCAAGGGTTCTACGGCCTGTACAGAATTCTGGTTTATGTTGAACAATTTAGCTAGCGTGGCATACCGGGGCAGGTGTACTTCTCTCTCACCGATATTTATGATGCGAACGGGCACCCTCCCATGGCGTACATCGACCACCCCCTGTGCTGTCAAAATGGTGGGCCTACTGTCTGAGTAGACGGGTTCTACCATTGCTTGGTAGTCTCTACCTCTTAGACCAATGGCTGCCCGGCACCAAATCATCATCTCACTTTTTGGGGGCATGGCAATAGGGAACGGGTCACACATTCTCACGCTACCTATCTCACCACCAGATAGTTCCACCTGTTGCCGCTTCATCAGTGCCCGGATCTCTTTTTGGAGCACTCGCTGCTGGCCGGAGCTGGCGTTCTTGGCAACCTGCTGTAAAATGAGAATCACCTCTGCAAGACAATTTTCAATTACATTGGTTCCCAGGGTGATTCTAGGGTGACTCTCATGACGGTCTATGTCCACTATAATCAGTCCTTGTGCCGCCAGTACGACTTTACCGATTTTAATGGTCACCTCCTTGAATCCCACCTGCGGCACGGGCTGACCATTGCTGGCGATGATACTCAGGTCGTCGTCTGGGTAGCGGGTTATGTCCGAATCATTCCAGTACTGCTTGAAGAGCACGTACGGGATGGTGGTGACCTGTGACCCAGTGTCTAGTAGGGCACTCATAGGAATGCCATCCAGTACCACAGGCAAGATTGGACGTCCCCCTACGTATTTATCACGCCAGTTTGATGGGCCTGATGGTCTTATGCCTGGGGGTTGGCCCTCTACCCCAGGTTGTGCCCGTTTAAATGACAGTACCTTGCCACATGTCCGGGTTGATTGCAGCGGCGGCAAATAGGTCGTCCGTCCTCGTTGTATCGATCGCTGGGTCTTCCTCTGGCCGGTGGGGTCCTCCTTGGTCGGCGCCACGGGATGTCCTCCGGTCCGGATGCCAGCTCGATCTTCCCTGCAGTAGAAACCTGTAAAGACTGCACAGTTCGGGTTAGCGCGGCAACGCTTTTAGTTAGCTCTTGGACCTGATGGTGCAGGTCTGTAGCCGGGTCACTGTTTAAAGCCTGCGCATCAGCTCCCACAGGCCCTGCAGACAAGGGCGCCGTCTCCTGGTGATAAGTGATAGCAGGGTGCCTGTGGGTCACAGAGCCACCTGGTGCCGGTTCTCGGAGCACCCGGATGGCTCTGTCCTTGAACTGTGCAAAGTCCAGGTCAGGGTCCTGTAAGGCCATTGCCCGCAACTGGGTTCGGTGGGCATTGCACAGTAGACCCTCAATGAATTGTTCAGTCAACAGCTTATCTTCATTTCCCACGCTGTCGGGGTCGGTCTGCTTAATGGCTCTCAGGGCCTCTTGTAGGTTTAGAGCATAGTCTCTTATACTCTCATGTGCCCGTTGTTTGCACCCATAAAATCTTAGTTTTATTTCGGCTGAGGTGCGGGTGTCAAATGTGTCTTTCAGCCAGGTTAGTATGTCTCTGACAGTCCTCTTCCTCCCAGGTGGCCAGGACTTTACCTCCCTTTGGGCTGCCCCGATTAATTGGGCCACCAGGATGCTCACTTTTTGCGCCTCCGTGAGGGGATACACCTGGAAGAGGCTATCCAGCCTTTCTCTGAAGTCATTTAGGGTATGTGACTCCCCTGAGTACTGGGGTAGCCAGGCTGCCCCCGGGATATAGGGCATGGTGAAAGGCATGACCGCAGCAGCGGTGGCGCTGGCGGCGGCTGTGGCGGTGAAGCTCTCCTCCGTATCCGACATCCTCCTCCCCCCTAGTGGACCGTGGCCTACCTTGCGATGATCCTCTTCCGTAGGCCGCGGCTCCGCAGTGGATCGTCAGGGTTGAGGACCTTCCGTCGCGCTCCTGTGACGTCGGCGTCTGCTGGGCTCCTTCCAGGACCTTACGCAACGTCCGGACGTGAGGCGGGGCTTCAGTTCTCGCGGGCTTTCGGAGTCCACGCCCCTCTTCTTCCCGCGCGGCGGCCTCAAGATGGCGTCCAATGGCGGGAAAACTCCACGGATGGCGGGAAGAAGGCAGAAGATGGCGTCGGATGGCGGGAATCGGCTCCAGATGGCGGGAAACGACTCCGGACGGCGGGAAACTTCACCACAGGTAAGTATAAAAGTCTCTTTTTTCAGGCACGCAGTACCCGGTGGTTGCGGGCACGTAATCCTGCCGACTACGCCAAAATTGACTCACCCCCTGGGCCAGTGCTGTAGTGCGGCGCGCGTGCGCGCGGGGGATACCCGGAGCCGGATCCGATGGGGGTAGTAGTCTTCGTGTGGCGGTGACCCGGTCCGCGCCCAGGGTGGTCAAACTTAGTGGCGGTTATTGGTATGATGGTATTAGTGTCCGACTACGCCACCCGTTGAATGCCGTTATGAAACCGCCGCTGCAGGGCAGACCGCTGAGGCCGGTGGTATAGGTGTGCAGCAATGTTGATATAACCCCCAACGGGAGAGGTATGGCCTCAGGGCAGCGGATGTGGATGATGTTGGGAGTGATGGTGTGGATGTCCCAGCACTAACGGTGCGACAAGGAAGCACGGAAACGCGAGGGTACAGTTCAGGGCCTTTACTGATGCTACAAGGCAAATTCCCCCGGGAGTACTGGCTAGTAGTTGGGGCCTGGTTAGTCTGCGAGTAAGCCGGAGTCCCCCTGGCCAGGTGGAGTTGTAGGCCTTCCCGTTAGTCTGCACCCTTCCTGGCTACCCTGCTTTCGGCAGTTACAAGTAGCCCACGTCCCTGGGTATACCGTGTGGTGCTCACCCGTATGGCTGGTGACCTGGGGCCTCCTGTTAGCCTCCGCTCCGGAATGGCGGTGCTGGTCCCTTCGTTGTGACTGAGCCTCCGGGCTTTTATGGCCAGAGGACCTGGAATCCCCTGCCGGATGGATTCTGCTGCTGGGTATATCTTAGTCCCCACAGCCTCGGACTCCTGTGTCCGGTTTTAGTACCTTCTCCCAGGGCGAGCTCTGCACAGCTCCAGCCCCTGGCGCTTCTCCTTGGCTCCTACAGAGCTCCTGAGGTCTATCTGTCCCTGTTTCTGCATGTCCAGACCAGACTCCGTCTCTGTCTGGAACTCCTCTCTCTAACCCTGCTTCAGCCCCAGTTTATATAGGGGAAGTTCTTCCCCTCCCAGGACTGGGCAGGAGGTGTGGCATGCTTAGGATTCCTGCCCAGGAGACCTCCCACCTGCTCACAGACGTAATACTGCTATTACTGTGGAAACCAGACCCCTGGGGTGCCACATGCACATGCGGATGTTATGCGATTCAATGTGCGGATGGTACCCGGGTGTGGAGAATAGGAGACTCTCATCCAGACCCGGGTACCATAGAACCTGTAAAAAAAAAAAAGATTTTAAAATAAACATTATACTCACCTTCCGATGGCCCCCGGTGTTTTCTCCGCTACGTCCGGTCTGTTATATCGCTCGCCGTGGTGTGAAAGGACCTGCGGTGACGTCATTTAGTCATGTGACAGGTCACGCGACCGCTGATGTCGGCGGTTGCGTGACCTGTCACATGACTAAATGACGTCATGGAAGTTCCTTTTAGACCATCGCGAGCGATATAACAGACCGGACGCATCGCTGAGGAGACCGGGGGCCATCAGAAGGTGAGTATAATGTTTAATTTTTATTTTTTACCATTCTTATTCTTTTTTTTAACTATTACTTGGTCACACTATATATGCCGGTTGCATGGATTTATATAGTGTGACCAAGTTGTCAAGCACTTTCCAAGTAACCCGCATGCAGAAATGCATGCAAAAACGCTTCACAAACGCTTCTATCTGGTGGGAAAAGCGAGGATAGTAGATTCTCTTCTCCAGCGTTGTTCTCTGCAATACTTGGTGCACTGGAAAGGCTATGGTCCGGAGGAGAGGACGTGGGTTTCAGCATCAGAGGTGAACACTCCCAGATTGGTTTGCTCTTTTCACACCTCTCTTCCTGAGAAACCCGATCCTGAGTGTCTGGAGGCCACTCGTAGACGTGCAGTGGTTTGCAGGAGATCTCCACGTTTGGCAATGCAGACAGCTGCCTAGATAGGAGGCTGTGTTTAGGACCCAGCGACTACCTCCCTTTAGTCTGGGTGTATATATACCTGGTGTGTCTAGTTGGGTGTCGTCGGTTATACTCATTCCTTCTTGGAGCTTGGCTGAAGTAACATCACGTCCTCTCTGGAGTCTTGAGGCCGTGTGTCCTGTTGGAGTTTCTGCTAAAGTAGAGCGAGGCACGTGATCAGCGACAGCTGCGGAGGCTGTATAGGGACTATAGGGGGAGACAGGGTGACGCTAGTTCAGATTAGGAGGTCTCCACTTCCCCCTTTCCCTAGTGTCTGGACTCCCTTTCCCTTTCCCCTCTGTGTTGTACTCACACCTGGCGTGACACTTCCTGGTCGAGCATAGAATGTCCTCCTCTGCCAAAGGATCCACATATCTGGTCAGGGACGTCATGTAATATACTTCAGTGTGATTGTGGCCCCCATGGTAGAGACCCCCCTCTATTATCAGGTATATGATATCAGGAGTGCACGATGAGAGTTATACTTCCAGATCCATGATGCCCATAACCAGTGTCAATGACTTCACCCTGAATCTTCGATGTGATGATTTTCTGTAGGATTTGATCAGGTGTTATCTGTCTGACATGGGGGGCACTGTGGGGACATCATGATGTATGGGGGACTGTGGGGGCATCATACTAAGTGGGGAACTGTGGGGGCATTGAACTGTGTGGGGGGGGGCTGTGGGGGTATCATACTGTGTGCAGGGCTGTGGGGACATCATGATGTGTGGGGCACTGTGGGGGCATTATACTGTGCGGGGGGCTGTGGGGGCATTATACTGTGCGGGGGGCTGTGGGGGCACTATACTGTGTAGTGGGCTGTTGGGGTATCATACTGTGTGGGGGGCTGTGGGAACATCATGATGTGTGGGGCACTGTGGGGCATTATACTGTGTAGTGGGCTGTTGGGGTATCATACTGTGTGGGGGGCTGTGGGAACATCATGATGTGTGGGGCACTGTGGGGGCATTATACTGCGGCGGGCTGTGGGGGTATCATACTGTGTGGGGGGCTGTGGGGACATCATGATGTGTGGGGCACTGTGGGGGCATTATACTGTGCGGGGGGCTGTGGGGGCATTATACTGTGCGGGGGGCTGTGGGGGCACTATACTGTGTAGTGGGCTGTTGGGGTATCATACTGTGTGGGGGGCTGTGGGAACATCATGATGTGTGGGGCACTGTGGGGCATTATACTGTGTAGTGGGCTGTTGGGGTATCATACTGTGTGGGGGGCTGTGGGAACATCATGATGTGTGGGGCACTGTGGGGGCATTATACTGCGGCGGGCTGTGGGGGTATCATACTGTGTGGGGGGCTGTGGGGACATCATGATGTGTGGGGCACTGTGGGGCATTATACTGTGTGGTGGGCTGTGGGGGTATCATACTGTGTGGGGGGCTGTGGGGACATCATGATGTGTGGGGCACTGTGGGGGCATTATACTGTGCGGTGGGCTGTTGGGGTATCATACTGTGTGGGGGGCTGTGGGGACATCATGATGTGGGGGCACTGTGGGGCATTATACTGTGCGGTGGGCTGTGGGGGTATCATACTGTGTGGGGGGCTGTGGGGACATCATGATGTGTGGGGCACTGTGGGGGCATTATACTGTGCGGTGGGCTGTTGGGGTATCATACTGTGTGGGGGGCTGTGGGGACATCATGATGTGGGGGCATTATACTGTGCGGCGGGCTGTGGGGATATCATACTGTGTGGGGGGTTGTGGGGACATCATGATGTGTGGGGCACTGTGGGGGCATTATACTATGCGGTGGGCTGTTGGGGTATCATACTGTGTGGGGGGCTGTGGGGACATCATGATGTGTGGGACAATGTGGGGGCATTATACTGTGCGGCGGGCTGTGGGGATATCATACTGTGTGGGGGGTTGTGGGGACATCATGATATGTGGGGCACTGTGGGGCATTATACTGTGCGGTGGGCTGTGGGGGTATCATACTGTGTGGGGGGCTGTGGGGACATCATGATGTGTGGGGCACTGTGGGGGCATTATACTGTGCGGTGGGCTGTTGGGGTATCATACTGTGTGGGGGGCTGTGGGGACATCATGATGTGTGGGACAATGTGGGGGCATTATACTGTGCGGCGGGCTGTGGGGGTATCATACTGTGTGGGGGGCTGTGGGGACATCATATTGTGTGGGGCACTGTGGGGGCATTATACTGTGCAACAGGCTGTGGGGATATCATACTGTGTGGGGGGCTGTGGGGACATCTTGATGTGTGGGGCACTGTGGGGGCATTGTACTGTGTGGGGGGGCTGTGGGGGTATCATACTGTGTGGGGGGCATCATACTGTGTGTGGGGCTGTGGGGGTATCATACTGTGTGGGGGCTGTGGGGGTATCATGCTGTGGGGACATCTTGATGTGTGGGGCACTGTGGGGGCATTGTACTGTGTGGGGGGGCTGTGGGGGTATCATACTGTGTGGGGGGCTGTGGGGGTATCATACTGTGTGTGGGGCTGTGGGGGTATCATACTGTGTGGGGGCTGTGGGGGTATCATGCTGTGGGGACATCTTGATGTGTGGGGCACTGTGGGGGCATTGTACTGTGTGGGGGGGCTGTGGGGGTATCATACTGTGTGGGGGGCTGTGGGGGTATCATACTGTGTGTTGGGCTGTGGGAACATCATGGTGTGTGGGGCACTGTGGGGGCATTATACTGTGTGGCTGTCAGTGGGGGTATCATACTGTGTGGGGGGCTGTGGGGACATCTTGATGTGTGGGGCACTGTGGGGGCATTGTACTGTGTGGGGGTATCATACTGTGAGTTGGGCACACTCTGGCCGCATCTTGATTTGTGGGGGGGAACTGTGGAGGCATCATAATTTGCGTGTGGCGAGTGCTGCAGGGGAATTTGAGGTGGCAATATAATACTCTGTGTGGGAGTGAGGGAATTTTGGGGGACAGCAAGTGCTACAAGGGCCATGAAAGGGGTATAATAGTGAGTGAGAACACAAAGGGGCTTCAATAGGGACAAAATGATTGTGTATTTGCTGCAATAAATGTCCCTCTCCTGTTTTTAAATGTTGTGAGTTATCAACCCGTCTACTCTATCAAATTTTACTTTGGGGGTGCGGGGAGAGGAGGGGCTCAATCAGAACTTTTGCTATGGGGCCTGTATGTATGCTCTTCTATGTACGCTCCTGGTCTTCTATAAATGGAGTTATAAAGGGCGTTCCCCTACCTTAACTGTTCTTGTTAATGGTTCTAAATTGTTCACAAAAAGGGTTTCCTTTATTATCCACCTTGGGCCAATTGGGAACATTTTTAAAATAAAGAAAAATAATTTTATTTAAAGTATAATGAAAAATTCTGTAACGTTCTTGAATACTTAGTGCTGATTCATTTAGACTGACATTTTGTACCCCGGACCTTATGAAGGCAGCGCTTGAGAACGCGGCGCACCTCTTATATTAGACACATACTGCTGACAGTCGCCTCCGCCGGGGCCGCACGCCGGTCATAAACTGCAGCACGTCTGGAGCGATTCTGCCTCTACAATGATGTCAGTTTTGATGAATTTGCAGCGTACCTCGCCATGGCGTGCCCCAACCCATCTGCTATGGCAAAAGCCTTTCAGCTCTGGCAATACAAACAGCAAATGTCACAAAATTGTTCCGCAACTTCAAGTTACAAAAAAATAATTGTGACAATTCACGCTGCTTTTAACACCAGAAAAATGACAAAAACGCCTTGATGCATCGGGCTTTACTGCAAAACACTGGTGAAAATCCACGGATGAATCACAACCTAAATCTTTATTTCCACATGACGGGACATTTGCTACAATAATATCACATTATATAGATTATTTATTATTATCGGGGGGGTTGTGTCATTTTATTTCTGACAGATGTCGCTGCGGAACGATCAATGTGTCCGCCGTGAATCTTCTGCATTTATCTCGTCACTGCAGGATCTCGTGTTTTTCACAGAAATAAAAGATTATTCAACAGATTGTGACGGTTCAGCTGGTCTGATAATTACAATTACTATTGTACCATCGGGATAGATAATGACAGTTGTTTCGTCCTCAAGAGCTAGTTTCCGTTTCATCTTTACCTGGAAAGAGACAAAGCCTTTGTTATAGCCTCTGTGCCTGTAACAATATACCTGGACTTGTAATACTCCTGTGCACCTCACTTACCATTTCTGCCCAGTAGGTGGCGACGTTGCCGCACATCAGTTTTATATTGAAGCCCAAATCCACAAGTTTCACTTCTTCAGCTGAGATAAAGCTGAGGGTCATGGAGTCTCCGACAGTGGAGTTCTGTGGGGGGCAATGGAAAGAGATTAGGATAAAGAGCAACCCCCTTCTCACATCATTACCCTGCCACATGCGGACCCCACAAGACCAGAGATCTGGATTTGGATTATAGAGAAGGAGTCAGTCGTTAAAAATGTATCAACCCAAGACCCAATATAAACAAATAAATACAAATAAACAAACAGAAATGAGTAATGTTGTATCACTATGTATCACATGCTCAGCTTTCTGCATGTTCACTTTCATACATTCTAAAACTCAACATGAAAAAACTGAACTCATCCTCTGTCTATCATCCCACGCTACACCCCACAGACCTATCATTCACAGGGGGGTTATCTGATGAAACAAGTTCTCACCTATCCACAGGATATGTGCTAACTTGCTGATCGGTGGATGTCCGACCTCTGGGACCCGCACTGATCAACACAATGGAGAATTTTTATACCTGACAGCGAACTTTTAGCCGCGTTGTAAAATGGAGCTGCGGTCTGGACTGTGCACTGCCGCTGCTTTCTAACATGGATATAAGTGCCCCGTTCTGCCGACCTGGGCAGGTCCAACGGTCGGACCTGCAACAATCAATATATTGTCTCTCAGACCTCAGATCGAAGCTTTTTACCATGTTATGCCTCTTCAAGAACATTTCCTAAATTTGCTCCTTTTTCCACTTGGAATAGGTTAAAAAGCTTGTGACCGCCCTCATCATCTCCCGCCTAGACTACTGCAACATCTCCAATCTGCCAAAATATCCTTCTGTCACATAATCTCCAGTCTAGAACCTGTCCTCTCCATACAATCAGCCCTAATCTGCTGATGCCTCCCTACATGTATGAGACGGGAGCAGGAGGACGTGACACGGGGAAGATGTGAGCGGCATCCGGACTTACACTGGCCCCGTAGTGCTCTATTGTCCGCTGCAGGTCCGGTTTGGACGGGGTTGTTGACTCATCCATTCTCAGCATGTAGCAGCGGTTCTCAGTCCGGATCCCGATGAGTTTCTGTGCCGGAATACAATATAAAATAAAGCAGGGAGAAGATTTACTTTTCAGGAGTCTGAGAAAGTTGGGTGATCGCCCCGATAATGGCAGCAGTATTTCCTATCACTCAACTCCCTGTGTGACAGGTTTCCCCTTTTAGAAAGTTTGGTAACCCCAGTGGAGGCTATCATGGCAGTCACATTGGTTTCAATCTCTCACCGATCCCATAAGCAGATCTTACCTGGTTGTAGTCCAGGAGCACAGAGGCAGAATGCTTATCGGATTTGATAAATATGGCGAATACGTTCCCCCCATCGTGACTATAAAATGTCTGATGGACGTTCTCTCCAGCTCCTGATGTGTAGGACATCGCCACCATCTGCAATAAGGATTGTTACATTGTAGCAAGAAATCGATGCAGACAAAGAAAAGGATGAAGCGAGCGCTCTGCTCCGATAAGACGGGATCGACAGGCGGCTGTGGAAAGTCAAGTGTCTGCGGGGACAGGCGGCTGTGGAAAGTCAAGTGTCTGCGGGGACAGGCGGCTGTGGAAAGTCAAGTGTCTGCGGGGACAGGCGGCTGTGGAAAGTCAAGTGTCTGCGGGGACAGGCGGCTGTGGAAAGTCAAGTGTCTGCGGGGACAGGCGGCTGTGGAAAGTCAAGTGTCTGCGGGGACAGGCGGCTGTGGAAAGTCAAGTGTCTGCGGGGACAGGCGGCTGTGGAAAGTCAAGCGTCTGCGGGGACAGGCGGCTGTGGAAAGTCAAGTGTCTGCGGGGACAGGCGGCTGTGGAAAGTCAAGCGTCTGCGGGGACAGGCGGCTGTGGAAAGTCAAGCGTCTGCGGGGACAGGCGGCTGTGGAAAGTCAAGCGTCTGCGGGGACAGGCAGCTGTGGAAAGTCAAGTGTCTGCGGGGACAGGCGGCTGTGGAAAGTCAAGTGTCTGTGGGGACAGGCGGCTGTGGAAAGTCAAGTGTCTGAGGGGACAGGCGGCTGTGGAAAGTCAAGTGTCTGCGGGGACAGGCGGCTGTGGAAAGTCAAGTGTCTGCGGGGAAATCATCATTACTTTTTTGCAGTTTTCATGTTGTTATCTGGAAACCGTCAACAAGTTGTTCTTCACAGAACAATCATTCTTATCTCTTGTGTCTGATTAGTACATTGAGTGCACAGTAATGTCCTGAAGTGAATGAGGGTCTGATTGAGGTGGGGTCCACACAGTGGTCAGTGGGCGAGGTGTGTGCCTGCGGGGTGTGCCTGTGGGGTGTGGCTGAGAGGTGTGCCTGCGGGGTGCGCCACGTGTGCCAGCGACTTTCCACCTGATTATTACAAAACTTATTACAAATTGTTGGCTTCTTTTTCATGGCTGAATAGTTTCTGGAAAACTCTGTGGCTATTAATAATAGGTAAGTAGCCAGTCATCAATTTCTAACAATTAATTAGAAATCTGCTCAGAGTCCTGAAGAGACACAAATTCAATCCGTCAGCAGCAACTTGATTGTTTTCAGGAGGAAACAGGAGATTTTATTTTGATAGACTAAAAATTAAGAGTAAACTGAAATACGTTGCATTATAGGTGGAGCGTCACCTTCTCTGCGTTCTTCTGATTCATGTAAATGGTAAGTGTAACGATGACGGCGATTGTCACAGCGAGGATGAGTCCGGTCACAATGGCCACCAACCACTTCCTCCTGGGATCTAGTGGTTTGGAAAACAGGCTGTATGGCTGATGGGGGAAATACCAACATTATAGGATCGCGCTATTCTTATATATACCATACATTGTAGAATTACTGGCCCCCATATAAAGTAAAAGAGTTTACTAGCCTTCTATATACCATATATTATTACTAGCCCCCTATGTACTGTACATTATTAGCCCCTATACGATGTATATTATATTATTTTAGCCCCTATATACTGTACATTGTTATTAGCCCTTATATAATGTATATTATATTATTAACCCCTATATACTGTACATTGTTATTAGCCCCTATATACTGTACATTATTAGCCCCTATATGATGTATATTATATTATTAGTCCCTATGTACTGTACATTATTATTAGCTCTTATACAATGTACATTGTTAGCCCCTATATGATGTATATTATATTATTATTAGCCCCTATAGACTGTACATTATTATTAGCCCCCACATAACGCGTATTATAGTATACATTCCATGTATGTGATTCTTACTTACCGGCAGATTCATGCTCAGCTGTTCCTGCGTCTTTTGCTCCATGGCGGCTCTGGTCTGAAGCCTCCAGCCCCGCTGGGCTCTTTATAGGGAAAGCTCTGCGCCCAGGGCCGTCCCTCAGAAGGAACTTGGAATGAGCCCCGATTAATGAAAGCGTTATTGATGCGGCCCTGGTGTCACACACACGTCACACTGATTACATGTGCCCTCCAGGAGTCATAGGATTCTCTATAGATTCTTTTATGCAGCTTAATAATAATAATAAATCGTAGAAGGATCAGTCCTCTGCCTGGAGTTTGTATCAGCAGATGTGAAGGATCTTTGTATCTCATCAATAACCAATCAATAGTGGCAAGTAAAGAGAAAAGTCACTGCCCCAACAAGGTGTCAGGCAGCTCAGTGCCCACTGTCCGGTGGTTTAGTGTCCTCTCCTGGTGCCCAGGAGATATGGGTCTCAGTCCCCGACATCCAGCGGTTTAGTGTCATACTCCCTGATGTCTGGGGCTTTAGTGTCCAATCCTTAGTATCTGTTATGTGAATGTCTACTGTTACATGTCCAGTGCCTGGCGTGAAGTGGTTCAGTGTCCAGTCCCTAGTGTCTGGTAGTTCAGTGTCCAGTCCTTGGTGTCCGGTAGTTCAGTGTCCAGTCCTTGGTGTCCGGTAGTTCAGTGTCCAGTCCCTGGTGTCCAGTAGTTCAGTGTCCAGTCCTTGGTGTCCGGTAGTTCAGTGTCCAGTCCCTGGTGTCCGGTAGTTCAGTGTCCAGTCCTTGGTGTCCGGTAGTTCAGTATCCAGTCCTTGGTGTCCTGTAGTTCAGTGTCCAGTCCCTGGTGTCCGGTAGTTCAGTGTCCAGTCCCTGGTGTCCGGTAGTTCAGTGTCCAGTCCTTGGTGTCCGGTAGTTCAGTGTCCAGTCCCTGGTGTCCGGTAGTTCAGTGTCCAGTCCCTGGTGTCCGGTAGTTCAGTGTCCAGTCCCTGGTGTCCGGTAGTTCAGTGTCCAGTCCCTGGTGTCCGGTAGTTCAGTGTCCAGTCCCTGGTGTCCGGTAGTTCAGTGTCCAGTCCCTGGTGTCCGGTAGTTCAGTGTCCAGTCCCTGGTGTCCGGTAGTCCAGTGTCCAGTCCTTGGTGCCGGTAGTTCAGTGTCCAGTCCCTGGTGTCCGGTAGTTCAGTGTCCAGTCCTTGGTGCCGGTAGTTCAGTGTCCAGTCCCTGGTGTCTGGTAGTTCAGTGTCCAGTCCTTGGTGTCTGGTAGTTCAGTGTCCAGTCCTTGGTGCCGGTAGTTCAGTGTCCAGTCCCTGGTGTCCGGTAGTTCAGTGTCCAGTCCTTGGTGCCGGTAGTTCAGTGTCCAGTCCTTGGTGCCGGTAGTTCAGTGTCCAGTCCCTGGTGTCTGGTAGTTCAGTGTCCAGTCCTTGGTGTCCGGTAGTTCAGTGTCCAGTCCTTGGTGTCCGGTAGTTCAGTGTCCGGTCCTTGGTGTCCGGTAGTTCAGTGTCCGGTCCCTGGTGTCCGGTAGTTCAGTGTCCGGTCCCTGGTGTCTGGTAGTTCAGTGTCCAGTCCCTGGTGTCTGGTAGTTCAGTATCCGGTCCCTGGTGTCCGGTAGTTCAGTATCCGGTCCCTGGTGTCCGGTAGTTCAGTGTCCGGTCCCTGGTGTCCGGTAGTTCAGTGTCCGGTCCCTGGTGTCTGGTAGTTCAGTATCCGGTCCCTGGTGTCTGGTAGTTCAGTATCCGGTCCCTGGTGTCTGGTAGTTCAGTATCCGGTCCCTGGTGTCTGGTAGTTCAGTATCCGGTCCCTGGTGTCCGGTAGTTCAGTGTCTGGTCCCTGGTGTCCGGTAGTTCAGTGTCCGGTCCTTGGTGTCCGGTAGTTCAGTGTCTGGTCCCTGGTGTCCGGTAGTTCAGTGTCCGGTCCCTGGTGTCCGGTAGTTCAGCGTCACAACACAGCTGTCGGGTGACCAGGGATCAGGGGCACTAGCTCGCCCTATTCCCCAGGATACCTCTGAAGGTGAGGATGCCGAGGTCTCCGCCCTCGCCCTAACTCCTGAGTTAGCCCTCCACTTGTTCTCCTCCCCCACCCGGGGAAGAGGGGCGCTACTGTGCACCGAAGTACACCCACCCAACAAACAAGGCAACACAGACAGGGATAAACGGAACACTCCAGGCACACACAATATTCTTTTACATATAACAGAGGCAAGCACCGGGGGGTGTAGGTAGGAGGAATAAAAATTCCTAGAGGACAGTCGCACCAAGTCACCCACACTCAGGTCCAGACCCACCAAGCGTCTCCGATCAGCCACACTCTTATATTTGGATCCCATCTTCCTCAAATTATTAGTAACCCCCCGCCATATTGTGGAAATAGAAGATGAAAACCGCTCCTCCTCAGGTAATCCAGAAGGGCAATTACCAGTAAAGGAACTAAACTGAGGATGAAACCCATACACCCCGAAAAACGGGACTTACCCGTCGATTCCTGACACCGATTTTTTACAGCGAATTTGGCTAACGGTAAATAGGTAACACAGTCCTCCCGGTTTTCAGATACAAAACACCTGAGGTACGTCTCCAGATTCTGGTTAACCCGCTCTGTCTGCCCATTAGACTGCGGGTGAAAAGCGGAAGAAAATGACAAATGGATCCCTAAATGAGTGCAAAATGCCCTCCAAAACTTGGAGACAAACTGCACCCTCCGATCAGAAACAATATCGGTCAGGATCCCATGTAACCCAGTTATTTCCCTGATGAAGACTTGCGCCAATGTTTTGGCATTCGGTAAAGCTGGTAATGCAACGAAATGAGATATTTTAGTGAATCTATCAACCACTACAAGGATTACAGTATTCCCCGCCGACAAGGGAAGATCCGTGATAAAATCGACCGATAAGTGAGTCCACTGGGAATCTTCAAAGGTTGAAGAGCCCCCGACGGACGAGTATGAGGGGTCTTAGAATGCGCACAGACACTGCAGATGGCTACATACTCCCGGACATCCATATGAACACCTGGCCACCAGAACCGCCGAGTAAGCAGATCCGCGGTGGCTTTATTACCAGGATGTAGAGAAATAAGCACATGGTTGCCATTTACCAGGAGACACCCCCTGCGACAACACCGCCCCCACTCCCACCTCAGACGCATCGACCTCAAGGGTAAAAGGCTGAGAAACGTCAGGATGTATAAGAATCGGCGCTGAAGAAAAACACCTTTTCAACTTATCAAACGCCTCCCCGGCAGGACTGGACCACCTGGAGAAGTCCGTCCCCTTCCTGGTCATATATCCGTAAGCGGTTTGGCTACTACCGAAAAATTCTTTATGAACTTGCGGTAGTAGTTGACAAATCCGAAAAACCTTTGTAACGCCTTCAAATTCTCCGGACGATCCCAATCCAATACCGCCTGGACTTTCGCTGGATCCATGCGAAAACTGGTGGAAGACAACACGTATCCAAGGAAAGGGACTTCCTCAACAGAAAACATACACTTCTCAGGTTTGACATATAATTTATCTCGAAGTATACGTAATACCTGCCTGTAATATGGCTAAAGATGTCATTTATAAAGTGTTGAAATACGTTCGTCAACCCAAAAGGCATCACCAAATTCTCATAGTGTCCCTCTGGCGTACTGAACGCGCTCTTCCACTCATCTCCCTCTTTCTTGCGTATGAGATTATACGCCCCCTGAGGTCCATCTTAGAGAACCATTTAGCCCCGACAATTTGATTAAAGAGGTCAGGAATGAGTGGAACAGGATCGGGATCACGGACAGTGATTGCATTGAGTCCATGGAAATCCAGGCAGGGGCGTAGCCCCCCATCCTTTTTTTTGACAAAGAAAAACCCAGTGGCAACGGTGGAAGAGGATGGTCTGATATGACCCTTCGCCAGGCTTTCCGTGATGTAGTCCTTCATGGCCTGCCTCTCAGGACCAGATATATTGTAGAGTCTGCTCTTGGGCAGCTTGGCCCCAGGCACGAGATTAATGGCGCAATCATAGGGACGATAGGGAGGTAGTTCTTGGCATCCCTGCTCTGAGAAAACATCCCCAAAATCCAACAGGTAACCAGGCACACACCGGGTATCCACCCCATCCAACCGGGTACACAGACAGTGTTCTTGGCAATACCCACTCCATTTTATTACCTCCTGAGACTGCCAATCTATCACTGGATTGTGCAGAGCGAGCCACGGGAGTCCAAGTACCACAGGTGAAGGCAGACCCTCTAGCACGTAGCAGTTTAACACCTCTATGTGCATGGCCCCCACCTGGAGCTGCAAGTCACGGACGGTGTGCGTAAAATACCCGTCTCAAGGGGGCAGAGTCGATGGAAATTATAGGTATGGGTCTGGACAGAGTATGTGAACAGAGGCCTTGGGCCTAGACAAACCTGGAGTCAATCAAATTAAATCCCGCCCCACTGTCCAGAAAGGTCGACACCTCAACCTTAACCCCCCCTACAAGTGCTACAGCGGGAAGAAAGAACTGTGTCCTACCCACGGAGGTGATAAGTACACCCGGATTACTAACCTCCCCGCAACCCGAGCCTTCTAGTTTTCCGGCAGTTGCTTACTATGATGATGGGAAGGGCACGTGCCCACAAAGTGGCCCTTTTTCCCACAAAAAAAAAACACACTCCCCCCTTACGCCAGACTACCGACAGTTTCCCAGAGGAAGATGCATGGGTTCATCAGGTGCTCTCACGCTGACCTCCCTGGGCCCCCCACACACAGGGGTGACTCCCTATGTCTCTGGCAAAGTCGGCGATCAACTCAAATTGCCAGAGACATGGCTGTCTCCAGGGAATCATGAGTCTTCTACAGGGCCAAGGCGTCCATCACCCTTACCGTAAGCCCCTCACAAAACAAACTACGGAGTGCGGGGTCATTCCACTTGGTATCCATGGTCCACCTCCGAAACTCAGAGCAAAATTCCTCCACCGGCCAGTCTCCCTGCTGAAGTTGGCGCAGTGTGGACTCAGCTAAAGAGACGCAATCGGGGTCATCATACATAAGGCCCAGAGCTCGAAAAAATCCTCCACCGTCTGGAGTGACTGTGAGTCGGACGGGAGAAAAAACCCCCATGCTTGGGGATCCCCCTGAAGGAGTGAGATTATTATGCCCACACGTTGCTCCTCTGAACCTGAGGAGACGGGACAGAGCCTGAAGTACAGTTTACAGGCCTCTCTGAAGACCACAAATTTGTCCTGCCCCCCAGAGAACCTGTCAGGCAATGCAACCTTGGGCTAAACTACGGTTTGTCTGAGAAACAAGACACCCACACCAGATGTATTAGAGGACTGCAAGACCACCGTGCGTAAATCCGCCACCTCCAGACTGAGCTGCTGCAGCTGCCCCGTCAGAGCAGTGATAGGATCCATAATGGATCAGAAGTAACGGTCGCGGTCAGAGCTAATGTCACGACACAACTGTCGGGTGACCAGGGATCAGGGGCTCCTATCCTGACCCTAACACTAGGGGGCGCCATAGCTTGCCCTATTCCCCAGGATACCTCTGAAGGTGAGGAAATACATTTAAAATGATGGAGAAGTGCTTCTTCTCGGAGTTGGAGCAGGAGCCCTCCAGAGCTGAGGTCTCCAGACTCCAACCTGTTGCGGTAACCCCGTGACATTCAGTGTCCAGTCCCTGGTGTCCGGTAGTTCAGTGTCCAGTCCCTGGTGTCCGGTACTTTAGTATCTCAGTCCCTAGCTTCCAGTGGTTTAGTGTCCAGTCCCTGGTGTCTGGTACTTTAGTATCTCAGTCCCTAGTTTCCAATGGTTTAGTGTCCAGTCCCTGGTGTCTAGTAGTTCAGTGTAGAGTCCCAGTCCTTTGTCACCATTGGATTAGTTTCTCAGTTTTTGGTGTCCAATGGTTTACACAGTAAATAATATATAGATATATTACTGAATACAACTAGGTCTATAAATATTTGGACGGTGACACAAGTTTTGGCATTTTAGCTGTTTCCCAAAACATATTTCAGGTCCAGTTCTATTAAAGTAACGACTCTCAGCTGTAATTTGAGGGGATTCACATTCTAATTGGGGGAAGGGTTTAGGAATTACCGCTCTTTAATATAAAGCTGCCACTTTTTAAAGGGAAGCAAATTAATTGGACAATTATCTCAGAAGCTCTTTAATGGGCTGCATGTGCTTTTCCCTCTTTAATCCATCATTAATGAAACAGGTAAAAGGTCTGGAGCTGATTCCAGGTGTGGAATTTCCATTTGGAAGCTGTTGCTGTGAACCCACAACATGCGGTCAGAGGATCTCTCAATGGAAGAGAAACAGACCATCATTAGGCTGAAAAAAAAGAAATCCATCAGCGATATAGTGTTCGGTACATTCTGCAAAAAACAGAGTGCCCTGGTGAGCTCGGGAACTCAGAAAAGCCTGGAAGACAACAGTTGTGGATGATCGCAGAATCCTTCCCATGGGGAAGAAAAACCCCTTCACAACATCACCCCCAAAGTGAAGAACAATCTCCGGGAAGTCGTTGTCTCAGTATATAATTCCACTATAAAGAGAAGACCTCATGAGAGCAAATACTGGGAGGTCACCACAAGGTGCAAACCAGTAATCAGTTGGTAAATAGAAAGGCCAGATTAGACTTTACCAAAAACATCTAAAGAAGCCACCAGTTATGGAAAAGCAAAACTAAGATCAACCTGCACCAGAATGATGGGAAGAAGAAAGTCTGGAGAAGGCTTGGAGCGGCTCCTGATCCTCGGCACGTCCTGTGTAACACATGGTGGAGGCGATGTGATGGCCGCGGGCATGCATGGCGTCCAATCACTGGGTCACTAGTAGTTATTGATGATGTGACTGAAGACAGAAGCTGCCGGTGAATCCTGTGTGTACAGGGAGAGACTTTCTGCTCAGATTCAGCCAAATGCAGCAAGAATGATTGGACGGCGCTTCACAGGACAGATGGACAATGACCCAAAACATCCTGCAAAAGGAAAGAAAAGGAATATTCTGCAATGGCCGAATCCTCACCAGATCTCAGCCCATCGAAAAGCATTTCACAGGATGAAGACAAACTGAAGGCAGAAAGTGCCACAAACAAGCAAGAACTGAAGTCACTGCAGTAAAGGAGGAAAAGCCTCACACCGGAGGAGACCAGCGATGGTGACAGCCATGGCCTCCAGACTTCAGGCCGTCATTGCTGTAAAGCCTCACACCGGAGGAGACCAGCGATGGTGACAGCCATGGCCTCCAGACTTCAGGCCGTCATTGCTGTAAAGCCTCACACCGGAGGAGACCAGCGATGGTGACAGCCATGGCCTCCAGACTTCAGGCCGTCATTGCTGTAAAGCCTCACACCGGAGGAGACCAGCGATGGTGACAGCCATGGCCTCCAGACTTCAGGCCGTCATTGCTGTAAAGCCTCAGACCAGAGGAGACCAGCGATGGTGACGGCCATGGCCTCCAGACTTCAGGCCGTCATTGCTGCAAAGGATTCTCTAGACAGGGTTAAAAATAAACATTTTATTTATGGTAACGTTAATTTATCCAAATACTTTTGAGTCCCTGAAATGTGGAAGCTTTGTAGAAAATGGCTGCAATTCCTAAACGTTTCACAGGAGATTTCTGTACAACACTTTAATTAAACCTGAAAATCTCCGCAACCATTGTATCTCAGTTGTTTCATTTTACATCCAAAATAGCAAAATAGCGGCCTGCAGAGCTGAAATCACAAAGATTCGTCACTGGCCAAAGATTTCTGGACCTAACTGTATATTATAACTGTATATATTACTAGATAGATAGATAGCTATACATATACCGTGTGTGTATTATATATATATATATATATATATATATATATATATATATATATATATATATACAGTATATATACAGTACAGACCAAAAGTTTGGACACACCTTCTCATTTAAGTATTTTTCTGTATTTTCATGACTATGAAAATTGTACATTCACACTGAAGGCATCAAAACTATGAATTACCACATGTGGAATTATATACTTACCAAAAAAGTGTGAAACAACTGAAAATATGTCTTATATTCTAGGGTCTTCACAGTAGCCACCTTTTGCTTTGATGACGGCTTTGCACACTCTTGGCATTCTCTTGATGAGCTTCAAGAGGTAGTCACCGGAAATGGTCTTCACTTCACAGGTGTGCCCTGTCAGGTTTAATAAGTGGGATTTCTTGCCTTATAAATGGGGTTGGGACCATCAGTTGTGTTGTGCAGAAGTCTGGTGGATACACAGCTGATAGTCCTCCTGAATAGACTGTTAGAATTTGTATTATGGCAAGAAAAAAGCAGCTAAGTAAAGAAAAACGAGTGGCCATCATTACTTTAAGAAATGAAGGTCAGTCAGTCCGAAAAATTGGGAAAACATTGAAAGTGTCCCCAAGTGCAGTTGCAAAAACCATCAAGCGCTACAAAGAAACTGGCTCACATGAGGACCGCCCCAGGAAAGGAAGACCAAGAGTCACCTCTGCTTCTGAGGATAAGTTTATCCGAGTCACCAGCCTCAGAAATCGCAGGTTAACAGCAGCTCAGATTAGAGACCAGGTCAATGCCACACAGAGTTCTAGCAGCAGACACATCTCTACAACAACTGTTAAGAGGAGACTTTGTGCAGCAGGCCTTCATGGTAATAATAATAATCTTTATTTTTTATATAGCGCTAACATATTCCGCAGCGCTTTACATGCATTATCGTCGCTGTCCCCATCGGGGTTCACAATCTAGATTCCCTATCAGTATGTCTTTGGAGTGTGGGAGGAAACTGGAGAACCCGGAGGAAACCCACGCAAACACGGGGAGAACATACAAACTCCTTGCAGATGTTGTCCTTGGTGGGATTTAAACCCAGGACCCCAGCTGCTAGGAAACCACTGCTAAGGACAGGCAACAAGCAGAAGAGACTTGTTTGGGCTAAAGAACAGAAGGAATGGATTTTAGACCAGTGGAAATCTGTGCTTTGTTCTGATGAGTCCAAATTTGGGATCTTTGGTTCCAACCACCGTGTCTTTGTGCGACGCAGAAAAGGTGAACGGATGGACTCTCCATGCCTGGTTCCCACCGTGAAGCATGGAGGAGGAGGTGTGATGGTGTGGGGGGGCTTTGCTGGTGACACTGTTGGGGATTTATTCAGAATTGAAGGCATACTGAACCAGCATGGCTACCACAGCATCTTGCAGCGGCATGCTATTCCATCCGGTTTGTGTTTAGTTGGATCATCATTTATTTTTCAACAGGACAATGACCCCAAACACCTCCAGGCTGTGTAAGGGCTATTTGACCAAGAGGGAGAGTGATGGGGGGCTACGCCAGATGACCTGGCCTTCACAGTCACCAGACCTGAACCCAATCGAGATGGTTTGGGGT
Source organism: Phyllobates terribilis (assembly GCF_046119375.1). Taxonomy (NCBI): domain Eukaryota; kingdom Metazoa; phylum Chordata; class Amphibia; order Anura; family Dendrobatidae; genus Phyllobates; species Phyllobates terribilis. The sequence continues at coordinate 311,345,809 of NW_027362772.1, forward strand.
GAGCTGGACCGCAGAGTGAAGGCAAAAGGGCCAACAAGTGCTAAGCATCTCTGGGAACTCCTTCAAGATTGTTGGAAGACCATTTCCGGTGACTACCTCTTGAAGCTCATCAAGAGAATGCCAAGAGTGTGCAAAGCAGTCATCAAAGCAAAAGGTGGCTACTGTGAAGAACCTAGAATATAAGACATATTTTCAGTTGTTTCACACTTTTTTGTTCAGTATATAATTCCACATGTGGTAATTCATAGTTTTGATGCCTTCAGTGTGAATGGACAATTTTCATAGTCATAAAAATACAGAAAAATCTTTAATGAGAAGGTGTGTCCAAACTTTTGGTCTATACTGTATATATATATATATATATATATATATATATATATATATATATATATATATATAATTGGAATATTTCAGTGTTGTGAAATGTTTTGAAATTGAGAAATCCTCTTGCTTGTGCCAGTGTCCTGATCGTGGGGACACGCTGGCGATTCATTTGTCATTTTGTTGATGTTGGCAAACCTTACAAAAAGTAACTGTAACAGAAGATTAAGATGAGGAGGAGACGAGCGTCAGGACATACAGATCTCATGTCTTCATTTTTTTGGCACTATAGTTGTAAATACCTCAGGAGCTCACAATCTAATCTCTTTATCTCACACACTAGAATGTAAATTTCCTCAAACTCTACACTTGGAGTTTCGGAGCAAACTGGACAGATTCAGAGACAGAGTCCAAGTAGCCGTGTCCCCTTGGATTTGAACCTAAATCCAACCAGAGCTGTAGCTAGTTTTCTATTCTCATTATGTTATTCTTCAGAAAAGATCAACACATTTAATTGTGATCAGTACTGTTGTATAATGTCCACTGTGCTGCTTCATCTCCATAAGTGTTTATCTCATCCGAGAGTAGGATTCACAGCTACTCCACTCAGTACTACTCTATTACGTCCTCCACGCTTCTACTTTACAATAGGTGTTTATATGTCTCCCGAGCTGGACTCGCAGCTACACTACTCAGTACTGCTGTATAGTGTCCTTCATGCTGTGCGTTTATATAACACCAGAGCTGGATTACCAGCTAGGCTACGGTATTTAGTACTGCTGTATTACGTCATCCATGCTGCTTCTTTCTAGTAAATGTTTATCTCTTCTCAGAGCTGGATTCACAGCTACTCTGCTCAGTGCTTTTATATAATGTTTTCCATGCAGCAGTTTTCTAACAAGATGTGTAAAGTATTACAGGCTGCCTTAGAAATTCCACCATTTACCTTTACGCACACCATTACCTCTTGAAAAATTATCGATAACCATCAAGCGCATTGCCTCTTCACGAATGAATCTCTTTGTGAACTGTCTCCTGTGTATGCCCACATTCCACCAAAAAATGACCACTGTAACCTATATATATGATAAAGATCGCACAACCACAAAATCACTATGTACAAAGAGATAGACCTGAATAAATTGCTTCTATTTCCCTGACATTTTGAATAGTCTGCCTGCGCTCTCCTCGGAAGTACATCTCCAAAGCTCAGGAGCAGCTCACTTTACTATCAAGCGCTACTCACCCCCACTTGCTTGTTAGCTAAGACGCAGACCTCTTGCTGAGCTCCACAGCTTCCTCCTCTGTGTCTGCATGTCTGACCTCTACTGTTGGCAAATAGTGTGTTTTTATGCTCTCTGCACTGTCAGGGGGCTGATGTGTCATTTACCTGGTGGAGACATGTGTTACACGCTCGCCGCCTAAGTTCAGATAGGGGCGCGACCGGTTACATGAATTCGTTGGAATCCTGGGGGAACCATTTCTCAGGGCGACCATAAACCATGTGCTGCAGCTTCTCTCAGGCACACGATAGATTCAGTTGCTGACCAGACACATCTGACAAGAGTCTTCATAAACGGTAGAACAGTAACATTTAATGAGGCACGGCCAGTGCAATGTAAGTGTCTCTTTGAGCAACAGGCTCCAGTAGTAACAGTACAGTCTCCTTTGCAGCACAGCAGTACACAGTCTATTAGTCTATTATCCGGTAGCACAGTACAGCACAGATTTAATGCATACACAACCACAGGCTTTTCCTTCACAAGGACTCAATTATACACCAAATTCTTTATCCTGCATGGAGATGGAGGGGGGGGGAGAGGGTGTGATGAGGGAGATGATCCCTATGACAGGATTCCTTCCAGTCCTTATCTTCCTGGCCGACAGTACTCCACACTGTTAGCTCAGGGAGTCTAACTGACCTTTGTTTAGCTTCCCTCCTAACCTGAATTCTGTTCCCTTGCCTTCTGTGATATACAGATCATAAGCCACCTTTCTCTTGGGCTCCAGCCAGACAGTAAACTACTTCCCCACTCTGCTAAAACACTCCCCTTCTCCTGTGACTGTGTTAACCCCTCTAGTTGCTGGATGCTTCTGGAGCACAACACTTCCTGTCTCCTGTGCTTGTGTTACTTCTAATAGTTGCTGAATGCTTTTAAAGCAACAGCGCTACTTCTGCATGTCACACATGGTATCAGGATGCACTATGGGAAGAAGATGAGGCAATGCTCTGCAGTGTGATGGGGCAATGCTCTGCAGTGTGATGGGGCAGTGCTCTGCAGTGTGATGGGGCAATGCTCTGCAGTGTGATGAGGCAATGCTCTGCAGTGTGATGGGGCAATGCTCTGTAGTGTGATGGGGCACTGCTCTACAGTGTGATGGGGCAATGCTCTGCAGTGTGATGGGGCAGTGATCTGCAGTGTGATGGGGCAATGCTCTGCAGTGCGATGGGGCAATGCTCTTCAGTGCGATGGGGTAATGCTCTTCAGTGTGATGGGGCAGTGCTCTGCAGTGTGATGGGGCAGTGCTCTGCAGTGTGATGGGGCAGTGCTCTGCACTGTGATGGGGCAATGATCTGCAGTGTGATGGGGCAGTGCTCTTCAGTATGATGGGGCAGTGCTCTGCAGTGTGATGGGGCAGTGCTCTGCAGTGTGATGGGGCAGTGCTCTGCAGTGTGATGGGGCAGTGCTCTGCAGTGTTATGGGGCAATGCTCTGCAATGTGATGGGGCAATGATCTGCAGTGTGATGGGGCAGTGCTCTGCACTGTGATGGGGCAATGATCTGCAGTGTGATGGGGCAGTGCTCTGCAGTGCGATGGGGCAGTGCTCTGCAGTGTGATGGGGCAATGCTCTGCACTGTGATGGGGCAATGATCTGCAGTGTGATGGGGCAGTGCTCTTCAGTATGATGGGGCAGTGCTCTGCAGTGTGATGGGGCAATGCTCTGCACTGTGATGTGGCAATGATCTGCAGTGTGATGGGGCAGTGCTCTGCACTGTGCTGGGGCAATGATCTGCAGTGTGATGGGGCAGTGCTCTGCAGTGTGATGGGGCAATGATCTGCAGTGTGATGGGGCAGTGCTCTGCACTGTGATGGGGCAATGCTCTGCAGTGTGATGGGGCAGTGCTCTGCAGTGTGATGGGGCAATGCTCTGCACTGTGATGGGGCAATGATCTGCAGTGTGATGGGGCAATGATCTGCAGTGTGATGGGGCAATGCTCTGCACTGTGATGGGGCAATGATCTGCAGTGTGATGGGGCAATGATCTGCAGTGTGATGGGGCAATGATCTGCAGTGCGATGGGGCAATGCTCTTCAGTATGATGGGGCAGTGCTCTGCAGTGTGATGGGGCAATGCTCTGCACTGTGATGTGGCAATGATCTGCAGTGTGATGGGGCAGTGCTCTGCAGTGTGATGGGGCAATGATCTGCAGTGTGATGGGGCAGTGCTCTGCACTGTGATGGGGCAATGATCTGCAGTGTGATGGGGCAGTGCTCTGCACTGTGATGGGGCAATGATCTGCAGTGTGATGGGGCAGTGCTCTGCACTGTGATGGGGCAATGATCTGCAGTGTGATGGGGCAGTGCTCTGCACTGTGATGGGGCAATGATCTGCACTGTGATGGGACAATGCTTTGCAGTGTGATGGGGCAATGCTCTGCACTGTGATGGGGCAATGATCTGCAGTGTGATGGGGCAGTGCTCTGCAGTGTGATGGGGCAGTGCTCTGCAGCGTGACGGGGCAGTGCTCTGTATTGTGACGGGGCAATGCTCTGCAGTGTGATGGGGCAGTGCTCTGCAGTGTGATGGAGCAGTGCTCTGCAGCGTGACGGGGCAGTGCTCTGTATTGTGACGGGGCAATGCTCTGCAGTGTGATGGGGCAGTGCTCTGCAGTGTGATGGGGCAGTGCTCTGCAGCGTGACGGGGCAGTGCTCTGTATTGTGACGGGGCAGTGCTCTGCAGTGTGATGGGGCAGTGCTCTGCAGTGTGACGGGGCAATGCTCTGCAGTGTGATGGGGCAGTGCTCTGCAGTGTGATGGGGCAATGCTCTGCAGTGTGATATAGATATACATTGTGCAGCGCCCCCTCATGGATCCACTGATGGCAGCGCCTCTTTCAGCCGGATAAGAATTGATCTGGAATGTTCTTCGGATCGAGTTCTTCTGCTGGAAAATCAAGTCTGATCCATAGAAGCCGCACGGAGCTGACACAGATCTCCTGCAAAAGAATGTGGAGTCCGGACCTCGGCACAAGAATATCCTACAGAACTGAGTGCCCCCATAACAGTATCACACGTGACGGAACGTTTACGCCTCACTTGCCTTTTGTACAGATCCCGGGGTCTCTCCGACCTCCCCAGGTGCCTGCACCTGTTACCGTATAGTAATGGGCTCTTGGACCGGCCCCTTTTATTTTGCAGCTTCCTGTGGGTAACAGGTCCCCAGAGACCCCTTGGGGTAGACATATCCCGCAGAGCCGGGCCTTGGATTTTCCTCTACTTGGTGCATTGATTTTGATGTCATTGCCCTGTATCTACATATAGCGGCAATGGCAGAGTATCCCGGCCTCTGTCCTCTAAAGCCAGCCCCCTCCCCAACCAGAGCCACGCCAGATAATGGGGCAGGCGGAGCTGGGGTTGGGGTGTTGGAGGGCACTGCATACGTTCATGAGCAGGTGAGGTCCTCGCCCATGATATAGAGGGGTACAATGAGCGCCCACTAATTCTCTGCAGCTCATGGACCGGGATTAATCTAGTGACGGGTCTTTAATGGAAGCAAGTTAAATCCAGGCGGGATGGTCCCCATACGATGGTGCATGATCAAGGGTTGTTTCCGCTGCCTCGGGGAGGAATCTGTTATCCTTGGCTGAATATTCAGGAAATCACAGACAATATAAACCTATTAATTAGCTTCACTGATGTGTACAGTACACAGAGCATCACGCGGAGCTGACACGAGGCTACCGGGAACCTGCACCCTCTGATGACGGACAGGGGCCAGACTGGGGCGCAAGGTGTGAGGGCCCCTGGTGTCCACAGTACGTGCGGAGTCGGGACGGTGAGGAATCACCAGGTCACTTCCCAGCGAGCTGGCAAGTAATGACGAGGAAAGTCCCGCACACTGCACCCAGCAAAGGCAGAGTCGGGTGGGAGCAGGTCAGGGTGGGAGCAGGGTGCAAACCATCCAGTCTGTAAAAAATACGGCCTTTTCCGTAAAAACAAATTGAGGCGTTCGTGAATTTTTTGCAGCTGAAGAAAGTTGTGCAGAATTATTTTAACTGTAACTCTCTTCATTTTACAGTTTCCAGTGACGGCAGCTGATGTCTCACTCATTCCTTGAGTATTGTGTCTAGCTGTTACCCTAGTTCCAGTCTTCAGCTCCTGAATATTCTTACCCAGACTGTTCTCACCTATCTACGGATTGCTTTCTACAACTCCTTTTGTTAACTCCAAGAACTTCTACTACCGCTTGCTGTTCCTGCTCGTGCTCCTTCAGCTACTGGTTTCCAGCAGTACTATGCCAGTATCGTAACACATTACTTTATTTAGAGCAAAGGGAAGGATAGCAGAAAAAAACAGAAACCATTATATAATTGACGCACCCCCTGGGCCATATTCTTTAGGGGAATACCCGGAGCCGGATCAGATGGGGGTTGTAGTCTTCCGAGTGGCTGTGACCCGGTCCGTGCCCAGGGTGTCAAACTCAGTTGTATGTGGCAGTCCTACAGATGTTATTAAGTTCTTAATGTCGACTACGCCACCCGTTGTATTGCGGTCACTATGGCCGCCGCTGCAGCAGGGTCCGCTGAGGCTGATGGTGTTGGTGCAGCTGTTGGTGGTATAACCCCCAACGGGTGGGGTATAGCCTCAGGGGGTCAGGTGCAGAGGATGGGGGTTGTGGTGGTGCAGCATAGATGGTAATGAAGACAGAGTCGGGTTGTGCAGTTTAGGGTATTTACTCACTGCTGATGTTCCGGTCACTCCAGCTTCAAGTGACCACCCGAGCCGTGCTGCGTCCACCAGGTCCTGGATCCAGCAAACCCCCAAACAAGTCCGGAGCGTGGCCCTGAGCTCTCCTTCTGTCCTTTCCTCTGGCCGTCCCCACTAGTGATCCACCTAGGTCCAGCTCCCTCGGGCCTTCTGTTGGGAGACCCTTGGCCTTGGGTTCCCTGACCCTCCACGTGGTATGCCTTCGGGGTGGATGTGGTGGGTGGCCGTGGCAGACGCTGCCCACGGCCTCCGGTCTCTGGCTAGGGTGTGCTTTTGCCCCCACCAGCTTGGGATCCGGTACCCAATTGCCGACTCTTCACCCGGGGATTGAATTTTGTTCTTAGAGTCCTTTCTTTTTACCCCCTCTGGGTCTCTCTTTCTTCTCCTCTCTCACTCTGGCTCAGGCCGCTCTGCTCCTCTGCTCTCCTTACTGACTCTGACAGACTGACCCTGATCTTTGATGGTGCCCACCTTATATACTCCCTCTATGTGTGAGCTCAGGTGACCAGCACCCAATGAGCTCCTATCTTTACCCAGGCTGCTCCCCCTATCTGCCCCTACACTACTTGGGATGTTCCACCCCCCTCCCACTCCAGCCAGGAACAGACTCGGTCGTACCTGCACATTTCTAAGTGGGAGTACCGTTGGTCTGCTCCCCGGAAATGGGATGTGTGTAGTGCATGCAGCCTACCGAGCTCAGTTCCACTCTCCATCCTTATCCGGGAGTGGAATATCACACCTCTGGGTTGAGGTGCAATACCCCTGTAGCAGCCGAATCCTCAGGGTGCTACATTCCCCCCTGGTAAACCACAGCACGTCCTCGGGCTGTAAGAACAAAACACCAAAACATACAATTTTTTTTTTTTTTTCATAAACATATAAAACATCATACAAAACATTATATATATATATATCAATAAAACTTTTTCATATAAAACATTCTTGTAGACTTTTCCTCGCTTCTAGCTCCTCCTCCGGTCACTGTGCAACGCGTGACCGGGTAAAGTGCGATAGTCTTTTCTTGAAAAATGGTTTTTCTATAAAACCGGTAGGGGGCGCTTTAGGACGCGCAACTATATACAAGGAAAGGTGGCCGCTCTCAGTCCTCGGCCAGGTATTAGGGAGGAATGACCGCTCTCAGTCCTCGGTCAGTGGGATTTAGGGGTTAAACGGGTAAACAGTTCAATTTGCTGGTCCCAACGGGGACTATAATAGCAGCAACAGTTACAGTTCACTGTGCCCCGACGGGCAACTATATACAGCTTCTACTCCGCTGTACTCAACGACGGCGTCCTCCTGCTCTTTCTTTGTGGTTACCTTTAACTCTAGTTTCAGACCCGTCCGGGTCCTCTTGTTCTTCCTCCTCACACCGCAGCTCTTCCTCCGTCAGGCGATGCACATGGAGGGCGTAGGGTCCTTTGGCACACTTGTGCCGGGTGAAGGTGACCTCGTCCCCGATGTAAAGGTCACGACCTCTGTGTCCCTCCGGTAGGTGGGACTCAACGTCTCTCCTGGTCACGAAGACGTCACCTGGGGTGCGGTGGTCTCGGATGAAGCCCCACCCATGCTGCATGTTAAACTTAATCACAGTCCCGGTGGTGCGGGGACTATGCGCTGCACGGGGGTCTCTCCTGGCCCGGCTCTTCTGCTCCGCGCTCCTTACTTGAGCTTGCTGTTCCCGGACCCGCCTCTCTCTCCGCTCCCTCTCGAAGACCTCGAGTTGTTGGCGGCAGCACTCAGCACGCTCCGCTGCAGCTGCCCGAGTCTCCTGAGTGAACCCCATGAGATCTTCTCCGGTGGGGTCCCACTCAAATTGGGCTTCTGCTAGCGGGGGCGAGATCCTCTTGACGGGCTTTGGAGCCGGGATCAGGGGTTCATCCAGGGGTCTCTCTCTCCGGAGTCGGGGATGGTGAAACTCCGGTGGCCATATAAATGGCTGCCCATCCGGGCACGTATGCTGGGCGTACAGGTCCCCTCCCAGATGCGGCACTCTTGGTCTTATGGGCGCGGTGGTGTTAGCGCCCGGGTTGTCCGGGCCTTGCAGCCAGGCCTGGGGTATCTGGAAGGTGAAGGGCACCGTAAGGACGGCGGCACCCTGGGCTACCTGGCCCTGCGACCAGGCCGGGGGCTCCGCGGAGGTAGGGGGCGCTGTTGGTATTGCGGCGCCCGGGGGTACTAGGCCTTGCGACCAGGCTGGTGGTACTTCCTGCTTGGTCACGCTCGGGGTCGAGGCGTGTGACGTCACAGGGGTCGCGGCTCCCGTTTGAGGCCTAGTCTGCGGCGGTGACGTTGCAGCGACGGGCACGGCAGGATAGACTTCGGGCTCTGCGACGGGGAGCTGGGGCAGGTACGCGGTTTCCCGGTTTGGGGTATAGACGTCCCCTTTACCTGCCTCCACTCGTTCGGCTCCCTTCTCGGCGCCGTCTCCGGCCTTCAGTCCTCCCGCGCCATCCTCAGAGGCGGTCTGTCTCCTCGTCTTGGGTGGCGTGCTCCGCTGACAGGTCTCGGTCTGCTGGGCCATCTCACGGCTCCACTCCGCCAACGTCTCTCGCTGCACCCTGGCCATCCTCCTTGCGAGGCCCTCCAGAGCGGTCTGTGCACACTCCCGGTCTCGGGGGAGCTGTGCTAGGACCTCCACTAGGCCTAGTGGGGTCGTTGTTTCCAGCAGGCTCCTGACCAACGGGTCGGTGCTGCTCTGCTCTCCCTCCTCCGTTTCTAGCAGGCTCCTGGCCAACGGGCCGGTGCTGCTCTGCTTTCTCGCCATCTCCGGGTAAGCTCCTCCGATACTCTTCTCCAGGCTTCTTGCCTCCGGGTGCGCTCTCTCCAGACTACTCCAAGCGACACCCATCTTTTCTCTTTCTTTTCGTCTCCTCCCACTTTGAGGGCGGTCCCGGGGCCACTTGGTGATTGTCAGCTCCAGGGGCTGTTCTTTCACGCTGACAGACACCTCTAGCGTCACAGTCTCTGTTGGTGGGGGCGGTTTCCACTTTTGGCGCCATTTTCGGTCCTGGCCCACGATGGGAGGCGGCCTCTCACCACCCTCTGGCACGCCCATAATGGCGTCCGCTCTTCCAAGGCGGGAAACCTTTGGAAATGGCGGGAACCGCTTCCCAGTGGCGGGAACCTCTGCAGATGGCGGGAAAACGCTGTTAATGGCGGACAACCGGCGGGAATCGACCTGTGATGGAGTCCGATGGCGGGGACCCTCCGGAACCGGCGGGAGACTTCTTTTTGAGGTAAACTTGCACTTTTCTTCAGGCACGCAGTACCCGGGTGTTGCGGGCACGTAATCCTGCCGACTACGCCAAAGTTGACGCACCCCCTGGGCCATATTCTTTAGGGGAATACCCGGAGCCGGATCAGATGGGGGTTGTAGTCTTCCGAGTGGCTGTGACCCGGTCCGTGCCCAGGGTGTCAAACTCAGTTGTATGTGGCAGTCCTACAGATGTTATTAAGTTCTTAATGTCGACTACGCCACCCGTTGTATTGCGGTCACTATGGCCGCCGCTGCAGCAGGGTCCGCTGAGGCTGATGGTGTTGGTGCAGCTGTTGGTGGTATAACCCCCAACGGGTGGGGTATAGCCTCAGGGGGTCAGGTGCAGAGGATGGGGGTTGTGGTGGTGCAGCATAGATGGTAATGAAGACAGAGTCGGGTTGTGCAGTTTAGGGTATTTACTCACTGCTGATGTTCCGGTCACTCCAGCTTCAAGTGACCACCCGAGCCGTGCTGCGTCCACCAGGTCCTGGATCCAGCAAACCCCCAAACAAGTCCGGAGCGTGGCCCTGAGCTCTCCTTCTGTCCTTTCCTCTGGCCGTCCCCACTAGTGATCCACCTAGGTCCAGCTCCCTCGGGCCTTCTGTTGGGAGACCCTTGGCCTTGGGTTCCCTGACCCTCCACGTCGTATGTCTTCGGGGTGGATGTGGTGGGTGGCCGTGGCAGACGCTGCCCACGGCCTCCGGTCTCTGGCTAGGGTGTGCTTTTGCCCCCACCAGCTTGGGATCCGGTACCCAATTGCCGACTCTTCACCCGGGGATTGAATTTGGGTTCTTAGAGTCCTTTCTTTTTACCCCCTCTGGGTCTCTCTTTCTTCTCCTCTCTCACTCTGGCTCAGGCCGCTCTGCTCCTCTGCTCTCCTTACTGACTCTGACAGACTGACCCTGATCTTTGATGGTGCCCACCTTATATACTCCCTCTATGTGTGAGCTCAGGTGACCAGCACCCAATGAGCTCCTATCTTTACCCAGGCTGCTCCCCCTATCTGCCCCTACACTACTTGGGATGTTCCACCCCCCTCCCACTCCAGCCAGGAACAGACTCGGTCGTACCTGCACATTTCTAAGTGGGAGTACCGTTGGTCTGCTCCCCGGAAATGGGATGTATGTAGTGCATGCAGCCTACCGAGCTCAGTTCCACTCTCCATCCTTATCCGGGAGTGGAATATCACACCTCTGGGTTGAGGTGCAATACCCCTGTAGCAGCCGAATCCTCAGGGTGCTACATAATCACCTTACCGTAGTCCGGATCCACGGTGCCAGACGCCACTGGATTAGTCTCTGCTGTTTGTTGAAGCCCATTTGGATCTGTAATGTCACCGCTGAGTTATGTCTCCTGTAGTGAGGTGGATCCTCAGAGTACTTGGTCTGGAACACCCAGTAGTGCTGCCGCATGCCGCATGTACACAGGACATTGGAGCCGCAGGACAGACAAGTGGTAACAATCTGAGGCTGTAGAGACTGGATGCCAACTAGAAGTCGATTAGTCAACTAAGAGCTCAGAGACTCAGCGTGGGGAGGTGGATGGGCAGAGATAGTGGCACAGCAGAGCAGATTTAGCAATGAGGCAGAGCTGAGTATGTCACAGAGTCCTGTGCATAATGGGTAAGAGTTGGAGCAGAGTCCAGCGATGTAGCAGGGCTGGCGGCACCAGGAACTTCAATGAAGAGATGGTCTGCAGAGTTGGGCAATGTAGCAGAGTTGAGTAGATCAGAAGAATAAACTAAAAACAAAGCCACAATAAGAAGCAGGGTCGGACTGGGGTGCCTAGGGCCCACCAGGGGAATTGACTCCAGGGGCCACATGACATCTACCATAAATGATTTTATTACTTGATGATTTTTTTCCCTCTCTCACTAAAACGTGTGCCTTTAAGCAAACTATACAGTGTGCAAAAGAACTGTAATGTGCACTTCACTATATCAAAGTGTTTTTTGATAAAATGGAAGAAACACAAGATGACTGTCAATCTTTCTCGGTTTTGGGGCTCCATGCAAGATCTCGCCTCGTGGGGTAAGGATGATTCTGAGAATGGTCTGGAATCAGCCCAGAACTACACGGGAGGACCTGGTCAATGACCTGAAGAGAGCTGGGACCACAGTCTCAAACACTACCATTAGTAACACATTACGCTGTCATGGATTAAAATCCTGTAGTGCACGCAAGGTGCCCCTGCTCACGCCAGCACATTACCATCTTGGTGATCCAGAGGAGGCATGGGAGAAGGTCATGTGGTCAGATGAGACCAAAATAGAACTTTTTGGTATCAACTCCACTCGCTGTGTTTGTAGGAGGAAGAAGGATGAGTAGAATCCCAAGAACACCATCCCAACCATGAAGCATGGTGGAGGAAACACCATACTTTGGAAGTTCTTTTCTGCAAAGGGGACAGGGCGACTGCACCATGTTGAAGGGAGGATGGATGGGGTCATGTATAGCAAGATTTTGGCCAACAACCTCCTTCCCTCAGTAGGAGCACTGAAGATGGGTCGTGGCTGGGACTTCCAGCATGACAATGACCCGAAACACACAACCAGGGCAACTAAAGAGTGGCTCCGTAAGAAGTATTTCAAGGTCCTGGAGTGGCCTAGCCAGTCTCCAGCCCTGAACCCAATAGAAAATCTTTGGAGGGAACTGAAACTTAATGTTGCCCAGCGACAGCCCTGAAACCTGAAAGATCTGGAGAAGATATGTATGGAGGAGGGGGCCAAAATCCCTGCTGCAGTGCGTGCAAACCTGGTCAAGAACTACAGGAAACGTCTGACCTCTGTAATTGAAAACAAAGGTTTCTGGACCAAATGGTAACAGTTATGACAAGGTTAGCGAATTTCACTTGTCTGTTCCTAAACATGGAAAGACAAAGGGAAATCCCTAACACATGAGAAAGAGCCATAACAGATTTAGTAAATGTGCCCCAAGCATATGAATGTGTTTACACACAACGATGCACTGTTACATACACGCATCGTACAAAAATACATATAATTCCAGATTTAAGGATACACAGACATATATGCACACACACATCAGTACATGAATACATCACTAGAATCACCATCAGTACATGGTACATCAATTGTAATGTCAGTGACGCACCCCTTGGGCCGTGGGGTACTCAGTAGCCGGGCCGGTCGATGATGGGGGATGTCACGGTGGCTGTGACCCGGTCCGTGATCCAGGGCGGTCAATTAAATGGAAAGTAAAAGGGGAAATAAAGTTTTTAGAGATCCTGTTCGTGACGGCAAGTATGACGCGCCCCCTGGGCCGTGGGGTACTCGGTAGCTGGGACGGTCGATGCTGGGGGATGTCACGGTGGCAGTGAACCGGTCCGTGACCCAGGGCGGTCAATTAAAGGGGAAAGTAAAAAGGGAATAAAGTTTTTATAGAGCTAATGTTTGTGACGCCACCTGTGGTATGCGGCTATATGGAGCCGCCGCTGCGGTGCAGATCCTCTGGAGCTGATGGTGATGCAGCAGAGTTGGTTCAGCTATCCACAGGCAGAGCTTAGCTCCAGGGCAGTGTATATTGATGTTATGAGGTAGATGTTGCTGGTGCTGTGTAGTGCAGGTCTGGTGATGGCGCAGCAATAATTCCAGGACACAGTGGGGTGCAGTCTTCAGGTTTACTCACAGTTGTTCAAGACTCCAGGTTTCAAGGCCAGTGTGTAACCACCCACGCCGTCCTGTGTTCACCAAGGAAGGGGTTCAGCAAACTCTCAAGTCTCTCAGGAGTACTTAAACGGGACCCCATTCTATGTGCCTTCCTCGGTCGTCTTCCTGCGCTGGCTCTCACCCTCCTGCCCTGCGCCTCACAATCAGTGTCCCAAGCCGGTAGCCTCGGGTCTCGTCGGGCGACTTGCAATCCCCTGAACCCTATGTGGCCACCTTTTTGGCAATGTACAGCAGCCTCCGGTTATCTAGCTGAGCCTGATTATTCTCCACTAGTTTAGGGGCCGGTCACCCCTGCGGCCTGATCCCTCCACGTCTGTGTAGATTTGGGCACACGGGTAGCTTCCGCACTCGCCGTGCCCCTGGGATCCCCTCTGTCTCTGGAGCCTTCGCTCTGCTCCCGTCCTCTCTCACTCCCTCTCCTGGGCATCTCAGACTAGGCCCTGCTACTCTCTCTCTTCGCAACTCCTTCTCCAAGCACTGGAGCCAGGAGCCTGGACCTTCTACATTGCTCTCCTGAGCAGGACTCGCTCAGACTGAACTCTTTCTAGATGGTTCCCTTCCTTTTTATACTCCTACTGACGGTGCTCCTCTGATCTGCTTCCTCCACCCACACCCACTACATGGTTCCACCCTCCAGCTAGGGACCAGGGACTGTGCTCTCCCTTAGGAGCAATCTCGCCCTTCCCTACTGAAGTGGAGTGTATTGGATGCAAGTGTGTGGGTCCCGGGCAGCACTCCATCCTTACCTGAGAGTGAGATACCACACCTCTGGGTGAGATGCAGTACCTCTGTGGCGACTGAACCCGCAGGGGCACCACATCAGCTCAACCCCATATACCGTTGTATAGAACCTACAACTCCCAGTATGTCCTTAAAAATGTAGATACTGGGAGTTGTTGTTATCAGTCATCATCAGACTGTGGACCATACAGGAACCACAGTACTGATGAGACGCGGACAGGATCACAAATAAACATTTACATCCAGGTATCTTACCTGAGACGCTTTCTCTGATTAGACTCGTTCTCTTTCTTTTCGTCTCCATCTTGTCCAGATGCCATGATGACTTTTCTCATCCACAGTTCGTCTCTGCAGACTTCCATCTTCTCCGGTCTTCTGCAGCACATCCCGACACGATGCCCTTAAAGATACAGTGTCCTTATAATGCTCCTGAATAAAAAATATCTGCCCTACGCTGAGCCCTTGTATAGACTATTAACTCTCACAATGCTCCTTGCACAAAATATGACCCCACACTGTCTCTCTTATGGTACATGCTCTCCACACTGCCCTCTCTTTTCTATACTGGGTATCATCTTCACACTGTCCTCTCACACGGTGTCCCCCCTATACTGCCCAGTCTCTATACTGTGCCCCTTCATCACACTACCCCTCTTCAGAATACTGCTCCCTCTTTGCTGTGAGCTCACACTGTCCCCCCATACTGCCATATGTCTATACCTCCCCACCACTACCCCCAGTCCCTGTTCTGTGTCCCCTCACACTTTTCTTCCCCATGTTGTCTCCTCACATCATTCCCCTCAATAGTCTCCTCGCACACCCCCCCCACTCTCCATACTGTCTCCTCATACATCCCCCTTCCCCATTCTGTTCCCGAACCCAGTCACTATATGGTTTATTCACACATTCTCCCCATACTGTCTTCTAAAATTTCACCCCCATCTCCCCAGTTATAATAAATCTTCGCTAGAGCACGCAGACACACACGCACAAAGACACACACACACACACACACACAGACAGACATGCAGAAGCGCGCATAAACACACGCACACATACATGTGTGTGCAGATACGCACATATGCACACACAAACATGCAGACACACACGCACACACACACAGACATACCTACGCAGCGCAGGCAAACGCACACACACAGAAATGCAAACGCAGTCATGCACAGACCCACGCCGCTCAGACAAACACACACACGTGCAGACATGCACACACATGCACACACATACACATGCAGATACGCCTGTAGAAATGCACTCAGACACACACATACATACACAGAAATGCACACGTAAACACAAGCAGACATGCGCACACACATAGACACATGCACACGCAGCTATGCACACAGAAATGCACCCTCAGACAAGGACAGGCATGCAGACATGCACACACGCAGACACATGAACACAGGCGCAGACACAAGCGCACAGGCGCAGTCACATGCACGCAGGTGCAGACACGCACACATGCACGCAAAGATATGCGCACACACACACACACTGAAATGCACACGCAAATACGCACATAGATGTAGGCATGCACATCCAGGGCAGAAGCGCACATATGCACAGACAAACATATACACATATTCATATAAATATATACAAATATTAGGGGTGTTAATATTATTACTCTACCTTGCCTTCTTTCTTCTATGGCGGAAAGCAGTGCAAGGCACATGGTGTGACATGTTAAAAGTGATGCGGCCGTGCGTGCGACCTCGCCCTCTCCTGTTGATTAGGCCTGTGCGCGCATCCAGGCACTTCAAAAGAGCCTGCGGCCGTGCGCGCTCCTCCCGCTCTCCTTCCCGGCTGCTAAGCACTGCATATGCGCCGAGGCGCTTCACAAGGGCCCGTGGTCGTGCGCGCTGACCCGGCTCTCCACCCTGGCTGTTGAGCTTTGTGCATGCGGACAGGTGCAGCAAAAGGGCCCACGGCCGTGCACGCGACCCCTGCTCCCTGGCCAGGCCGCTCCTGTCCTGAGTGTCGCGTGCGTGCCCCTGTAGCTTTAAAGGGCCCTCAGCCGTAAATATATACTTATGTATATTCCCTCCGTCTTCAGCAAGGGCCCACCGGGGATTTCCCCGCTACCCCGCCAGGCCAGTCTGACCCTGATAAGAATTATTAAAATTCCCCCAAGATTCAAGAAAAAAAACACAGCAAAAAAGGGCAACAGTATTTACCTGCCCAGGTTTTCATAACTAATGCACTGTCAGGATGAAGCAAAGGTGCAAAATACTGATGAGACAATCACTTACAACCGACCATTTCATGGATTGCTTAGTATTAGAATTGCACACAAAATAGGTTTGTACAGGGTGCTGTTCACATCTGGGTAGTGCACAGTATCTGGCTTACGACCTATTAGTTACGCCCATTCTATTAGATTTAGGGGGGCTGCCCGGAACTATCTGGGGGCACCCCATGAGAACCGACACCCTAGTTTTGAAAACCTGGGCAGGTAAACACTGTCCCCCTTTTTTGCTCGATCAGAAGAATCACTGTGGCAATGTTGAGAACCCAACAATGTAGCGGAGAGGCAAAGTAATGGTGTGAGTACTCGGGGGGCATCCGGCCACCTCAGCTGCTCTATATGGCCAGGGAGCGTGATGTCACTAGTGCGCACTTGGTTACCATGGAAACCTGAGATGCAGAATAGAGGGAGCCGGTCACGGCAGGCAGGAGCCCTCATCGCTTCCTCTCTTTACTGTAGAATCTGCAGCTGCATCCCCCTCCTCATCCTCCATTATATGTGAACAATTACAGAAATCCTTCAGGCAGGGAGAGGGGACGTCTCTTCTAAGCCATGAATGAGTTAATAACAATATTCTGATCAGACCTTTTCTAATTAAGAAAATGGTGACCAATGGATGGCATGCACGCCCACTGATTGCCATGAGTGCCATGCTTGCTGGCCATAAACAGCTGCCAGGGTGGGGACACAACACAAGACATTGAATACCTCGCTCCTATCAGACTCTGCATATAAAGCCGTCAACCCACATTTCCCTGAAACATAGTCACCATGTGTCCAGAGTGCACACCTTCATCTATCAATGTCAATGAGATTATGTGGTTTAAATCACAGCAGGTGGTAAAATGAGATGCTGGGCTGTAATCTGCAGTGCTGACATCTAGTGGCCATTGTGAAAACTTCTAAATTTACCAACAATGTGCTTTCTGATGATATATAGGCAGCATAACAATAATACTGTACATATTGCCAGGATTGTAAATAATAAATCACAAAAAAATCCCATTATGTAATGCTAATATAGCCTCCAGCATGTCAGACGTTAATAAGCGCATCTCAGGCACAATAATAATAATAATAATAATTTTTATTTATATAGCGCCAACATATTCCGCAGCACTTTACAATTACCACAATTGCACATTTGTGATACCTATGATTGTTCCTTATACCCCAGAGCCATAGTATAGGTATAACCAGGAAAAGTGTCTATGCTGGATTTAGCTCACGTGGTTCTCTGGCCAGTAAAGGGTTAGGTGCACGGCCGCCCTGATAGGAAATCGAACAAAGAATCGTCTGTCATTGCAAAATTAGCAAAAAGATTCCATCTGGTCCAAACTCTAAACTTCTGATACAAAAAACAGCATTAGGCTATGTTCCCACATGTTGTGTTTTTTTTTCAGACAGAAATCAGCAGCAAAACTGATCTCCGGCAGGAAATCAGCTGCGTCAAATCTGCAGGTTTTGCTGCATTTTTTATGCGTTTTTTCAGCATTTTTTTCACTGTCCTTCTGTCTCTATTTATGCATGTACATGCCGGCAGGAGAAGCAAACGTGGGGCAAGAGGGGTGGTGGGAAATACAAATAACACACAGCAGCAAAGTAACCAGGTCTAGCTGAACTAATAACTGGCAGCCAGAGACGGTCTGCTGGGACTTATATAGAAGGAGCTGCCAGCAAAGAGCGAATTACTTACTAGCTCCCTGCAGAAAAACACAGGAGGACAGGAAAGGGACAACTAGTCTCAGCAATCTAAAAGCTGAACTCCCAAATGCTGATGGCGTCCAGCAGGAACCATGCTATTAGAGCGGTGCCATCTAGCGACCATCGCAGGGGTTGCAGCAGTATGTTCAGACACTTGATATGTGACAACTACAAATCCAGGAAACAGTCAACAATGCAACATTTTCAGAATAATCTACCAGATAGCATAATTTCTCGCCATTATATCATTTGTTTCCATGAATTTTTCACCAGTTTCCTCTCTGCAGGTTTTATCTGTACTTTTAATTTGTCTCTGAGCTAGTGGATGGAGAATAGCTATTATAATTTTTCCATACACAGCACACACAGACATGAGGGATTCTTCTTCTCCTGTCACTTTGTAGCACATGGTCATAAGAAGCAGCAGCATACAATTACATATAATACAAAAAGGATAACCAAAGAAAAGTACTAAACCTGTGTCACGGAAATGGCTCAGAGCTTACCAGAGGGATGTACTCCTTAGGAAAACAGACACAACCCACAGCAAGCTGTACCTTCCAGGACAGACAAAATACAAAACCCAAAATTCTGCTGGAATTACCTGGTCAATGCAGGAAGTCTCTACTGCAATGGAGCATGAAGTGTAACCTCTTTCTTACTTCCCCAGTTATAATTAATCCCAAATGTTCAATGTGTGGGTGATATAATTTACTGGAGTCAGTAAACCAAGTGATACATCATTGCATTCAGCTTCTCTTTTCCTACATTATGCTGCTCTCAGATGAGGTAGCAAAAACCTGCTGACAGATTCCCTATGACAAAGATGCACAACATTTTTTGGTCCAAGGGCCACATTGTTATTGAGACACAAATACATTTGAATGAAGCAAAAAAAGAGTTTGCGTCCCCCAGTTTTCCTGTGGAACACAAAAAAATACTTTGGGGGGCCGCATGTTGTGCAATTCTAAGCCATCACATTACCCATGATTATCACTTTTTGGAGAACATACAATATTACAGTTTACATATAAAAATACATGTGTGTAATAAACACATCCTGTATTATACCCCAGAGCTGCACTCACTATTCTGCTGGTGCAGTCACTGTGTACATACATTACATTACTGATCCTGAGTTACATCCTGTACTATACTCCAGAGCTGCACTCACTATTCTGCTGGTGCAGTCACTATGTACATACATTACATTACTGATCCTGAGATACATCCTGTATTATACCCCAGAGCTGCACTCACTATTATGCTGGTGCAGTCACTGTGTACATACATTACATTACTGATCCTGAGTTACCTCCTGTATTATACTCCAGAGCTGCACTCACTATTCTGCTGGTGCAGTCACTGTGTACATACATTATGTTACTGATCCTGAGTTACATCCTGTATTATACTCCAGAGCTGCACTCACTATTCTGCTGGTGCAGTCACTGTGTACATACATTACATTACTGATCCTGAGTTACATCCTGTATTATACCCCAGAGCTGCACTCACTATTCTGCTGGTGCAGTCACTGTGTACATACATTACATTACTGATCCTGAGTTACATCCTGTATTATACTCCAGAGCTGCACTCACTATTCTGCTGGTGCAGTCACTGTGTACATACATTACATTACTGATCCTGAGTTACTTCCTGTATTATACTCCAGAGCTGCACTCACTATTCTGCTGGTGCAGTCACTGTGTACATACATTACATTACTGATCCTGAGTTACTTCCTATATTATACTCCAGAGCTGCACTCACTATTCTGCTGGTGCAGTCACTGTGTACATACATTACATTACTGATCCTGAGTTACATCCTGTATTATACTCCAGAGCTGCACTCACTATTCTGCTGGTGCAGTCACTGTGTACATACATTACATTACTGATCCTGAGTTACATCCTATATTATACTCCAGAGCTGCACTCACTATTCTGCTGGTGCAGTCACTGTGCACATACATTACATTACTGATCCTGAGTTACCTCCTGTATTATACTCCAGAGCTGCACTCACTATTCTGCTGGTGGAGTCACTGTGTACATACATTACATTAATGATCCTGAGTTACATCCTGTATTCTACTCCAGAGCTGCACTCACTATTCTGCTGGTGCAGTCACTGTGTACAAACATTACATTACTATTCCTGAGTTACATCCTGTATTATACTCCAGAGCTGCACTCACTATTTTGCTGGTGCAGTCACTGTGTACATACAATACATTACGGATCCTGAGTTACCTCCTGTATTATACTCCAGAGCTGCACTCACTATTATGCTGGTGCAGTCACTGTGTACATGCAATACATTACTGATCCTGAGTTACCTCCTGTATTATACTCCAGAGCTGCACTCACTATTCTGCTGGTGGAGTCACTGTGTACATACATTACTGATCCTGAGTTACCTCCTGTATTATACTCCAGAGCTACACTCGCTATTCTGCTGGTGCAGTCACTGTGTACATACATTACATTACTGATCCTGAGTTACCTCCTGTATTATACTCCAGAGC
Source organism: Phyllobates terribilis (assembly GCF_046119375.1). Lineage (NCBI taxonomy): Eukaryota > Metazoa > Chordata > Amphibia > Anura > Dendrobatidae > Phyllobates > Phyllobates terribilis. The sequence goes on from NW_027362772.1 coordinate 311,366,314, forward strand.
TGCATTCACTATTCTGCTTGTGCAGTCACTGTGTACATACATTACATTACTGATCCTGAGTTACATCCTGTATTATACTCCAGAGCTGCACTCACTATTCTGCTGGTGCAGTCACTGTGTACATACATTACATTACTGATCCTGAGTTACTTCCTGTATTATACTCCAGAGCAGCACTCACTATTCTGCTGGTGAAGTCTCTGTGTACATACATTACATTACTGATCCTGAGTTACATCCTGTATTATACTCCAGAGCTGCACTCACTATTCTGCTGGTGCAGTCACTGTGTACATACATTACATTACTGATCCTGAGTTGCCTCCTGTATTATACCCTAGAGCTACACTCACTATTCTGCTGGTGCAGTCACTGTGTACATACATTACATTACTGATCCTGAGTTACATCCTGTATTATACTCCAGAGCTGCACTCACTATTCTGCTGGTGCAGTCACTGTGTACATACATTACATTACTGATCCTGAGTTACATCCTGTATTATACCCCAGAGCTGCACTCACTATTCTGGTGGTGCAGTCACTGTGTACATGCAATACATTACTGATCCTGAGTTACCTCCTGTATTATACTCCAGAGCTGCACTCACTATTCTGCTGGTGCAGTCACTGTGTACATGCAATACATTACTGATCCTGAGTTACCTCCTGTATTATACTCCAGAGCTGCACTCACTATTCTGCTGGTGGAGTCACTGTGTACATACATTACTGATCCTGAGTTACCTCCTGTATTATACTCCAGAGCTGCACTCACTATTCTGCTGGTGCAGTCACTGTGTACATACATTACATTACTGATCCTGAGTTACCTCCTGTATTATACTCCAGAGCTGCACTCACTATTCTGCTGGTGCAGTCACTGTGTACATACAATACATTATGTAATGCACACGCCCGGGCTGAGCGGCGTGTGCGTGTGATTCCACTGGACCGTGCCGGAGAGTGAATGCCTGGAGGGGCGTAACTAGGTATTCACCCAATCCGACCAGGGTCGCACGACGGCATACGACGCCAGTGCACCAAGGAGGAACCGAGCAGAGGGACCAGGTGCTACTCCAGGACAGACCCCGGACACGGCTGTTGACCCACACAGGGGAATACAGGAACAGACTGGTAGGCTGGTGCACAGACTGGTGGGTATAGGCAGGCACAACTGGTATGCAGGCAGGGGGGTACAGGCAAGCACAGCTAGAGTGCAGACAGGGAGGCACTAGCAGGTAGGGACACTGGCGGGATAGGACCCAGTACACACTGGGACTCAGGAACAGAACCACAGATGTGGCAGACAAACACAGCAGAGTGAGGCCGCCCAGAGAGGTGAGCGAGAACAGGGCAGGACAAGGCCGCCTGGAGCGGTGAGCAAGAGTAGAGCAGGACAAGGCCGCCAGGAGCGGTGAGCAAAGGGTCAGAGCTGAGCGAGACTGCCGGAGCAGTGAGCAAGAGTAAAGCAGGACGAGACTGCCTGGAGCGGTGAGCAAGAGCGGAGCAAGACTGCCGGAGCAGTGAGCAAAAGGGTCAGAGCGGAGCAAGGCTGCCGGAGCAGCGAGCAAAGGAGTCAGAGCAGGCTAGAACCGCCGGAGCAGTGAGCAAAGGAGTAAGAGCAGGCTAGAACCGCCGGAGCAGTGAGCAAAGGAGTAAGAGCAGGCTAGAACCGCCGGAGCGGTGAGCAAAGGAGTCAGAGCAGGCAAGGCTGAGCAGGGGGGACAGGGCTCTGTTCACACGGAACAGACAGGAAGGGAAAGGCAGAGCCAGATACTCACAGAGTACTTACAGAGAAGTAGCAAGTGGACCACAAACTCACAAACGGGAGTACAGAGACAACAAGCAGGAGTTAGGTACGAGTTCAGACTCTGCAGAAAAAGGAAGGGAACGGACATAGAGGCAAAACAGGTAAAGGATAGGAGAGAGTTCAGACTGGAACTGAGTGTACGGAGGAGACCGACACTGCAGCGGGATACAGGAGCGGGTCTGGGAATACGGCCCCCAGAGAGGCAGGACGAACAGGCAAGGAGCGTGTTCAGACAGGACAGACAAGATACAGGAGTGGGTCTAGGTAATCGGCCCCTAGAAGGCGGGAGGAACAGGCAAGGAGCGTGTTCAGACAGGTCAGACAAGATACAGGAGCGGGTCTAGGTAATTGGCCCCTAGAAGGCGGGAGGAACAGGCAAGGAGCGTGTTCAGACAGGTCAGACAAGATACAGGAACGGGTCTAGGTAATCGGCCCCTAGAAGGCGGGAGGAACAGGCAAGGAGCGTGTTCAGACAGGTCAGACAAGATACAGGAACGGGTCTAGGTAATCGGCCCCTAGAAGGCGGGAGGAACAGGCAAGGAGCGTGTTCAGACAGGTCAGACAAGATACAGGAGTGGGTCTAGGTAATCGGCCCCTAGAAGGCAGGAGGAACAGGCAAGGAGCGTGTTCAGACAGGTCAGACAAGATACAGGAGTGGGTCTAGGTAATCGGCCCCTAGAAGGCAGGAGGAACAGGCTAGGAGCGTGTTCAGACAGGCCTGGAAATACAGCCTCCAGGATAGGCAGACAAGAGAACACAGAACGGGACCTGGCACCTTCAGAGTGCAAGCACACACTGAATGAAACACTATGCTCAGGCAGGGATAGAAGGGAGCTGCTGAGCTATATACCAGGTGACAGACAGCAATAGGCTGAGGACGCACAAGGGGTGTGACCCACAGCAGGTACAAAAAGCAGGAAGTGATCGGGCGCCGCCCTTAAGCAGCAGAAACAGACACAAACAGACAGCATGGAGGTAAGCCAGAGAGACATTCTGGACTGGAGATCAAGTACGCACTCTTGCACAGTGGGAGATGGACCACCATGCAAGGACGCCGCCAGGTATGTTACACATTACTGCTCCTGAGTTACCTCCTGTATTATACTCCAGAGCTGCACTCACTATTCTGCTGGTGCAGTCACTGTGTACATACATTACTGATCCTGATTTACATCCTGTATTATACTCCAGAGCTGCACTCACTATTCTGCTGGTGCAGTCACTGTGTACATACATTACATTACTGATCCTGAGTTACCTCCTGTATTATACCCCAGAGCTGCACTTACTATTCTGCTGGTGCAGTCACTGTGTACATACATTACATTACTGATCCTGAGTTACATCCTGTATTATACTCCAGAGCTGCGCTCATTATTCTGCTGGTGCAGTCACTGTGTACAGACATTACATTACTGATCCTGAGCTACATCCTGTATTATACTCCAGAGCTGCGCTCACTATTCTGCTGGTGCAGTCACTGTGTACATACATTACATTACTGATCCGGAGTTACATCCTGTATTATACTCCAGAGCTGCACTCACTATTCTGCTGGTGCAGTCACTGTGTACATACATTACATTACTGATCCTGAGTTACATCCTGTATTATACTCCAGAGCTGCGCTTACTATTCTGCTGGTGCAGTCACTGTGTACATACATTACATTACTGATCCTGAGTTACATCCTGTATTATACCCCAGAGCTGCGCTCACTATTCTGCTGGTGCACTCACTGTGTACATACATTACATTACGGATCCTGAGTTACATCCTGTATTATACTCCAGAGCTGCACTCACTATTCTGCTGGTGCAGTCACTGTGTACATACATTACATTACTGATCCTGAGTTACATCCTGTATTATACCCCAGAGCTGCGCTCACTCTTCTGCTGGTGCAGTCACTGTGTACATAAATTACATTACTGATCCTGAGTTACTGTACATCCTGTATTATACTCCAGAGCTGCACTCACTATTCTGCTGGTGCAGTCACTGTGTACATACATTACATTACTGATCCTGAGTTATATCCTGTATTATACTCCAGAGCTGCACTCACTATTCTGCTGGTGCAGTCACTGTGTACATACATTACATTACTGATCCTGAGTTACATCCTGTATTATACTCCAGAGCTGCACTCACGATTCTGCTGGTGCAGTCACTGTGTACATACATTACATTACTGATCCTGAGTTATATCCTGTATTATACTCCAGAGCTGCACTCACGATTCTGCTGGTGCAGTCACTGTGTACATACATTACATTACTGATCCTGAGTTACATCCTGTATTATACTCCAGAGCTGCACTCACTATTCTGCTGGTGCAGTCACTGTGTACATACATTACATTACTGATCCTGAGTTACATCCTGCATTATACTCCAGAGCTGCGCTCACTACTCTGCTGGTGCAGTCACTGTGTACATACATTACATTACTGATCCTGAGTTACATCCTGTATTATACTCCAGAGCTGCGCTCACTATTCTGCTGGTGCAGTCACTGTGTACATACATTACATTACTGATCCTGAGTTACATCCTGTATTATACTCCAGAGCTGCACTCATTATTCTGCTGGTGCAGTCACTGTGTACATACATTACATTACTGATCCTGAGTTACATCCTGTATTTTACTCCAGAGCTGCACTCACTATTCTGCTGATGCAGTCACTGTGCACATACATTACATTACTGATCCTGAGTTACATCCTGTATTATACTCCAGAGCTGCACTCACTATTCTGCTGGTGCAGTCAATGTGTACATACATTACATTACTGATCCTGAGTTACATCCTGTATTATACTCCAGAGCTGCACTCACTATTCTGCTGGTGCAATCACTGTGTACATACATTACATTACTGATCCTGAGCTACATCCTGTATTATACCCCTGAGCTGCACTCACTATTCTGCTGGTGCAATCACTGTGTACATACATTACATTACTGATCCTGAGTTACATCCTGTATTATACTCCAGAGCTGCACTCACTATTCTGCTGGTGCAGTCACTGTGTACATACATTACATTGCTGATCCTGAGTTACATCCTGTATTATACTCCAGAGCTGCACTCATTATTCTGCTGGTGCAGTCACTGTGCACATACATTACATTACTGATCCTGAGTTACATCCTGTATTATACTCCAGAGCTGCACTCACTATTCTGCTGGTAGAGTCACTGTGTACATACATTACATTACTGATCCTGAGTTACATCCTGTATTATACTCCAGAGCTGAACTCACTATTCTGCTGGTACAGTCACTGTGAACATACATTACATTACTCATCCTGAGTTACATCCTGTATTATACTCCAGAGCTGCACTCACTATTCTGCTGGTAGAGTCACTGTGTACATACATTACATTACTGATCCTGAGTTACATCCTGTATTATACTCCAGAGCTGCACTCACTATTCCGCTGGTGCAGTCACTGTGTACATACATTACTGATCCTGAGTTACCTCCTGTATTATACTCCAGAGCTGCGCTCACTATTCTGCTGGTGCAGTCACTGTGTACATACATTACATTACGGATCCTGAGTTACCTCCTGTATTATACTCCCGAGCTGCGCTCACTATTCTGCTGGTGCAGTCACTGTGTACATACATTACATTACTGATCCTGAGTTACATCCTGTATTATACTCCAGAGCTGCACTCACTATTCTGCTGCTGCAATCACTGTGTACATACATTACATTACTGATCCTGAGTTACATCCTGTATTATACTCCAGAGCTGCACTCACTCTTCTGCTGGTACAGTCACTGTGTACATACATTACATTACTGATCCTGAGTTACCTCCTGTATTATACTCCAGAGCTGCACTCACTATTCTGCTGGTGGAGTCACTGTGTACATACATTACATTACTGATCCTGAGTTACCTCCTGTATTATACTCCAGAGCTGCACTCACTATTCTGCTGGTGCAGTCACTGTGTACATACATTACATTACTGATCCTGAGTTACCTCCTGTATTATACTCCAGAGCTGCACTCACTATTCTGCTGGTGTAGTCACTGTGTACATACATTACATTACTGATCCTGAGTTACATCCTGTATTATACTCCAGAGCTGCACTCACTATTCTGCTGGGGCAGTCACTGTGTACATACATTACATTACTGATCCTGAGTTACATCCTGTATTATATTCCAGAGCTGCACTCACTATTCTGCTGGTGCAGTCACTGTGTACATACATTACATTACTGATCCTGAGTTACATCCTGTATTATATTCCAGAGCTGCACTCACTATTCTGCTGGTGCAGTCACTGTGTACATACATTACATTACTGATCCTGAGTTACATCCTGTATTATACTCCAGAGCTGCACTCACTATTCTGCTGGTGCAGTCACTGTGTACATACATTACATTACTGATCCTGAGTTACATCCTGTATTATATTCCAGAGCTGCACTCACTATTCTGCTGGTGCAGTCACTGTGTACATACATTACATTACTGATCCTGAGTTACATCCTGTATTATACTCCAGAGCTGCACTCACTATTCTGCTGGTGCAGTCACTGTGTACATACATTACATTACTGATCCTGAGTTATATCCTGTATTATACTCCAGAGCTGCACTCTCTATTCTGCTGGTGCAGTCACTGTGTACATACATTACATTACTGATCCTGAGTTACACCCTGTATTATACTCCAGAGCTGCACTCACTATTCTGCTGGTGCAGTCACTGTGTACATACATTACATTACTGATCCTGATCTACCTCCTGTATTATACTCCAGAGCTGCACTCACTATTCTGCTGGTGCAGTCACTGTATACATACATTACATTACTGATCCTGAGTTACATCCTGTATTATACTCCAGAGCTGCACTCACTATTCTGCTGGTGCAGTCACTGTGTACATACATTACATTACTGATCCTGAGTTACATCCTGTATTATACTCCAGAGCTGCACTCACTATTCTGCTGGTGCAGTCACTGTGTACATACATTACATTACTGATCCTGAGTTACATCCTGTATTATACTCCAGAGCTGCACTCACTATTCTGATGCAGTCACTGTGTACATACATTACATTACTGATCCTGAGCTACATCCTGTATTATACCCCTGAGCTACACTCACTATTCTGCTGGTGCAGTCACTGTGTACATACATTGCATTACTGATCCTGAGTTACATCCTGTATTATACTCCAGAGCTGCACTCACTATTCTGCTGGTGCAGTCAATGTGTACATACATTACATTACTGATCCTGAGTTACATCCTGTATTATACTCCAGAGCTGCACTCACTATTCTGCTGGTGCAATCACTGTGTACATACATTACATTACTGATCCTGAGCTACATCCTGTATTATACCCCTGAGCTGCACTCACTATTCTGCTGGTGCAATCACTGTGTACATACATTACATTACTGATCCTGAGTTACATCCTGTATTATACTCCAGAGCTGCACTCACTATTCTGCTGGTGCAGTCACTGTGTACATACATTACATTGCTGATCCTGAGTTACATCCTGTATTATACTCCAGAGCTGCACTCATTATTCTGCTGGTGCAGTCACTGTGTACATACATTACATTACTGATCCTGAGTTACATCCTGTATTATACTCCAGAGCTGCGCTCATTATTCTGCTGGTGCAGTCACTGTGTACATACATTACATTACTGATCCTGAGTTACATCCTGTATTATACTCCAGAGCTGCACTCACTATTCTGCTGATGCAGTCACTGTGCACATACATTACATTACTGATCCTGAGTTACATCCTGTATTATACTCCAGAGCTGCACTCACTATTCTGCTGGTGCAGTCAATGTGTACATACATTACATTACTGATCCTGAGTTACATCCTGTATTATACTCCAGAGCTGCACTCATTATTCTGCTGGTGCAGTCACTGTGTACATACATTACATTACTGATCCCGAGTTACATCCTGTATTATACTCCAGAGCTGCACTCACTATTCTGCTGATGCAGTCACTGTGCACATACATTACATTACTGATCCTGAGTTACATCCTGTATTATACTCCAGAGCTGCACTCACTATTCTGCTGGTGCAGTCAATGTGTACATACATTACATTACTGATCCTGAGTTACATCCTGTATTATACTCCAGAGCTGCACTCACTATTCTGCTGGTGCAATCACTGTGTACATACATTACATTACTGATCCTGAGCTACATCCTGTATTATACCCCTGAGCTGCACTCACTATTCTGCTGGTGCAATCACTGTGTACATACATTACATTACTGATCCTGAGTTACATCCTGTATTATACTCCAGAGCTGCACTCACTATTCTGCTGGTGCAGTCACTGTGTACATACATTACATTGCTGATCCTGAGTTACATCCTGTATTATACTCCTGAGCTGCACTCATTATTCTGCTGGTGCAGTCACTGTGCACATACATTACATTACTGATCCTGAGTTACATCCTGTATTATACTCCAGAGCTGCACTCACTATTCTGCTGGTAGAGTCACTGTGTACATACATTACATTACTGATCCTGAGTTACATCCTGTATTATACTCCAGAGCTGAACTCACTATTCTGCTGGTACAGTCACTGTGTACATACATTACATTACTCATCCTGAGTTACATCCTGTATTATACTCCAGAGCTGCACTCACTATTCTGCTGGTAGAGTCACTGTGTACATACATTACATTACTGATCCTGAGTTACATCCTGTATTATACTCCAGAGCTGCACTCACTATTCCGCTGGTGCAGTCACTGTGTACATACATTACTGATTCTGAGTTACCTCCTGTATTATACTCCAGAGCTGCGCTCACTATTCTGCTGGTGCAGTCACTGTGTACATACATTACATTACGGATCCTGAGTTACCTCCTGTATTATACTCCAGAGCTGCGCTCACTATTCTGCTGGTGCAGTCACTGTGTACATACATTACATTACTGATCCTGAGTTACATCCTGTATTATACTCCAGAGCTGCACTCACTATTCTGCTGCTGCAATCACTGTGTACATACATTACATTACTGATCCTGAGTTACATCCTGTATTATACTCCAGAGCTGCACTCACTCTTCTGCTGGTACAGTCACTGTGTACATACATTACATTACTGATCCTGAGTTACCTCCTGTATTATACTCCAGAGCTGCACTCTCTATTCTGCTGGTGCAGTCACTGTGTACATACATTACATTACTTATCCTGAGTTACACCCTGTATTATACTCCAGAGCTGCACTCACTATTCTGCTGGTGCAGTCACTGTGTATATACATTACATTACTGATCCTGAGTTACCTCCTGTATTATACTCCAGAGCTGCACTCTCTATTCTGCTGGTGCAGTCACTGTGTACATACATTACATTACTTATCCTGAGTTACACCCTGTATTATACTCCAGAGCTGCACTCACTATTCTGCTGGTGCAGTCACTGTGTACATACATTACATTACTGATCCTGAGTTACATCCTGTATTATACTCCAGAGCTGCACTCACTATTCTGCTGGTGCAGTCACTGTGTACATACATTACATTACTGATCCTGAGTTACATCCTGTATTATACTCCAGAGCTGCACTCACTATTCTGCTGGTGCAGTCACTGTGTACATACATTACATTACTGATCCTGAGTTACATCCTGTATTATACTCCAGAGCTGCACTCACTATTCTGCTGGTGCAGTCACTGTGTACATACATTACATTACTGATCCTGAGTTACCTCCTGTATTATACTCCAGAGCTGCGCTCACTATTCTACTGGTGCAGTCACTGTGTACATACATTACATTACTGATCCTGCGTTACCTCCTGTATTATACTCCAGAGCTGCACTCACTATTCTGCTGGTGCAGTCACTGTGTACATACATTACATTACTGATCCTGAGTTACCTCCTGTATTATACCTCAGAGCTGCACTCACTATTCTACTGGTGCAGTCACTGTGTACATACATTACATTACTGATCCTGAGTTACATCCTGTATTATACCCCAGAGCTGCACTCACTATTCTGCTGGTGCAGTCACTGTATACATACATTACATTACTGATCCTGAGTTACATCCTGTATTATACCCCAGAGCTGCACTCACTATTCTGCTGGTGCAGTCACTGTATACATACATTACATTACTGATCCTGAGTTACATCCTGTATTATACTCCAGAGCTGCACTCACTATTCTGCTGGTGCAGTCACTGTGTACATACATTACATTACTGATCCTGAGTTACATCCTGTATTATACTCCAGAGCTGCACTCACTATTCTGCTGGTGCAGTCACTGTATACATACATTACATTACTGATCCTGAGTTACCTCCTGTATTATACTCCAGAGCTGCTCTCACTATTCTGCAGGCATCAGACATAAATGTATCAGGTCTCACTTCTTGTTCAGTGTCTACACAGATTTTGCTCTAGTGATTTGCATTCTGGGAAGTGTCTTCTTTACCCAGTTGATAAATATATGTAATGGCTAAACACCATTTAACCCTGCGCCTGCCGCTCTCCACTTTGTCACCTTCTGCGGCAGGTCTGGGGCTGCTCCAAGGTCAGAGAGATATTGTCTCCTGGGATATTTTTACTGGTGTATTCATTAGGGTGTTCCGCACCTCCACCCTAAATGTGTCATTCTCCGGAAAGAGAGGCGCTCCGCACGCCGTATATAAGGAGGAGGACGCTGCTGAGTGGGCAGATACCACACAGGAGCATCACATGAAGGTAATATCTAAGGTCTATCTATTATCTATCAACCTATATTAATCCAAAAAGAATTAAGCAGTTGGGATTCTTCTTTCTGTATTTTGGATTTATTGGATAAGCTTAGGTATTTACAGTTGCAGATAGTGTTCCCCTTTAAACCATATAATTTATATTCTGTTAATTTATTATTTATTTACCCATCTATCATCTACGTATTTCTCTTTCTATCCATCTCAAGTTTTTCTTCTCTTTCATTTTCCTCCTTTCCTTTTCCTCCTTTCTCCCTTCTTTCCTTCAGTCCTCCTTTCCTTTTCCTCCTTCCTCCCTTCTTTCCTTCTGTCCTCCTTTCCTTTTCCTCCTTCCTCCCTTCTTTCCTTCTGTCCTCCTTTCCTTTTCCTCCTTCCTCCCTTCTTTCCTTCTGTCCTCCTTTCCTTTTCCTCCTTCCTCCCTTCTTTCCTTCTGTCCTCCTTTCCTTTTCCTCCGTCCTCCTTTCCTTTCCCTCCTTCCTCCTTTCTTTCCTTCCGTCCTCCTTTCCTTTCCTTTCCCTCCTTCCTCCTTTCTTTCCTTCCGTTCTCCTTTCCTTTCCTTTTCCTCCTTCCTCCCTTCTTTCCTTCCGTCCTCCTTTCCTTTTCCTCCTTCCTCCCTTCTTTCCTTCCGTCCTCCTTTCCTTTCCTTTTCCTCCTTCCTCCCTTCTTTCCTTCCGTCCTCCTTTCCTTTTCCTCCTTCCTCCCTTCTTTCCTTCCGTCCTCCTTTCCTTTCCTTTTCCTCCTTCCTCCCTTCTTTCCTTCCGTCCTCCTTTCCTTTTCCTCCTTCCTCCCTTCTTTCCTTCCGTCCTCCTTTCCCTTCCTTCTTCCTTTCTTCTTTCCTCTCTGTATATATAAGGTGGATGGACATCTTGTAATTGTGATGATGTGCTGAGTAGCGCCTCTTTATAACATCACCAGGAATCCGGTCCTTGGAGCAGAGATGATGTCTGTCAGGTTTATTCCGCCTTATAAATGACACCGCTGACCTGTTATACAGTGTAGCTGCGTGTTCTCAACAAGTTCTCCTGGTACATACATGAGGCGAGTGATCCAGGACCAGCTGCACACACCACAATAGAGGAGCTGTGCACTGTGCTGTGAGGAGAGGAGCTGCAGCATCCTACCTTGTTCCAGGGAGAACACAGAGTCCATCAACAGCAGCTGTATATTTGTGGTCTACACTACATGGTCTACACTACATGGTCTACACTACATGATCTACACTACATGATCTACACTACATGATCTACACTACATGGTCTGCACTACATGGTCTACACTACATGGTCTACACTACATGATCTACACTACATGATCTACACTACATGATCTACACTACATGGTCTACACTACATGGTCTGCACTACATGGTCTGCACTACATGGTCTACACTACATGGTCTACACTACATGGTCTGCACTACATGATCTACACTACATGGTCTGCACTACATGGTCTACACTACATGGTCTGCACTACATGGTCTACAACACATGGTCTACACTACATGGTCTACACTACATGGTCTACACTACATGGTCTACACTACATGGTCTACACTACATGATCTACACTACATGGTCTGCACTACATGGTCTACAACACATGGTCTACACTACATGGTCTACACTACATGGTCTACACTACATGGTCTACACTACATGGTCTGCACTACATGGTCTACACTACATGGTCTACACTACATGGTCTACACTACATGGTCTGCACTACATGGTCTACAACACATGGTCTACACTACATGGTCTACACTACATGGTCTACACTACATGGTCTACACTACATGGTCTACACTACATGATCTACACTACATGGTCTGCACTACATGGTCTGCACTACATGGTCTACACTACATGGTCTACACTACATGGTCTACACTACATGGTCTACACTACATGATCTACACTACATGGTCTGCACTACATGGTCTGCACTACATGGTCTACACTACATGGTCTACACTACATGGTCTACAATACATGGTCTACACTACATGGTCTGCACTACATGGTCTACAACACATGGTCTACACTACATGGTCTACACTACATGGTCTACACTACATGGTCTACACTACATGGTCTGCACTACATGGTCTACACTACATGGTCTACACTACATGGTCTACAATACATGGTCTACACTACATGGTCTGCACTACATGGTCTGCACTACATGGTCTACAATACATGCTCTACACTACATGGTCTACACTACATGGTCTACACTACATGGTCTACACTACATGATCTACACTACATGATCTACACTACATGGTCTGCACTACATGGTCTGCACTACATGGTCTACACTACATGGTCTACACTACATGATCTACACTACATGGTCTGCACTACATGGTCTACAACACATGGTCTACACTACATGGTCTACACTACATGGTCTACACTACATGGTCTACAATACATGGTCTACACTACATGGTCTACACTACATGGTCTACACTACATGGTCTACACTACATGGTCTACAATACATAGTCTACACTACATGGTCTGCACTACATGGTCTACAACACATGGTCTACACTACATGGTCTACACTACATGGTCTGCACTACATGGTCTACACTACATGGTTTACACTACATGGTCTACACTACATGCTCTACACTACATGCTCTACACTACATGGTCTACACTACATGATCTACACTACATGGTCTACACTACATGGTCTACACTACATGATCTACACTACATGGTCTGCACTACATGGTCTACACTACATGGTCTACACTACATGGTCTACACTACATGGTCTACAACACATGCTCTACACTACATGGTCTACACTACATGGTCTACACTACATGGTCTACACTACATGGTCTACAATACATGGTCTACACTACATGGTCTACACTACATGGTCTACAATACATGGTCTACACTACATGGTCTACAATACATGGTCTACACTACATGGTCTACAATACATGCTCTACACTACATGGTCTACACTACATGGTCTACACTACATGGTCTACAATACATGGTCTACAATACATGGTCTACACTACATGGTCTACACTACATGGTCTACAATACATGGTCTACACTACATGGTCTACACTACATGGTCTACACTACATGGTCTACACTACATGGTCTACACTACATGCTCTACACTACATGCTCTACACTACATGCTCTACACTACATGGTCTACAATACATGCTCTACACTACATGCTCTACACTACATGCTCTACACTGCATGCTCTACACTACATGGTCTACACTACATGGTCTACACTACATGGTCTACACTACATGGTCTACACTACATGGTCTACACTACATGGTCTGCACTACATGGTCTACACTACATGGTCTACACTACATAGTCTACACTACATGGTCTACAACACATGGTCTACAACACATGGTCTACAAAACATGGTCTACAATACATGGTCTACACTACATGGTCTACACTACATGGTCTACACTACATGGTCTACACTACATGGTCTACACTACATTGTCTACACTACACTGTCTACACTACATGGTCTACACTACATGGTCTACAATACATGGTCTACGTGGTCTACAATACATGGTCTACACTACATGGTCTACATGGTGGCTTTGGCTTAGTCGCAGGTTGTGTGGCCATAGAACTGTAGGTTACATAGCAGCACAGTGCAGGTGAATGTGGTCAGACACGTCCACAAGGTAAAACAACCAAGAGAAACAAGTCTCCAAAACTGCAACAGGTACCACTTTGAGGTTGTGGCGCCCTGCAGATCACAGTATGACCCCATTCCCCTGCTGCGATGAAGCGATGGCGCGGAGAGCAGAGATCCATGGCCGTATGACCTGTGTCGCAGTCCTATTCGGGCTCTGTCTCTTCTGCGGCGTCTCTGCTGATTAAGGTGCTTCCTTCTCGCCCAAACCGGATTGTTTGTGGATCCGCTGCACTGAGGTGAAAGTGGTGGAAGTTTAGCTACAAATAATGTAAGATGGATAAATCTTCATTTTTGATATAAAGGAATTGTAATATTTAATCTGTGATGTGTCGGGAATTTCTTACCTATTTTTTTGCAGCCAAAGTCATCTTGTAGCCACAGCCTAGCACTCTCATCATGCACTGACAGCCGCACACTGATGGGAGTGATTATTTGCGCAACAGTTTAGGACCCCCCGATTACAGCCCTGCGCCCCAAAGTGACAACTCTGACATTGAAGCTAGTGGGTCGGCTGTGAGACCCCAGTAATGGCGGCTCCGGGATTTGTCTGCATTCACTTGTTGAGGATGTGAAACACAAAGCAGATTAGGAAGGAGCAGAACTTTCCATTACACCATGATGAAGCTAATTATTTAGGACCGGCCCGGCCCTGTGAGTGGTGCAGCGATCCGGGAGGAAGCGACCTGCGGAGAATAATCCGCTAATGGCCCCAGCTGCATCATCTCCATTAATCCATTAATCGCAGGATAAAGGCGAGGACGGCGGTTACACCGGCGATCAGTGCGGTTATTATCTGCCACAATGTAACCTTCTGTCATTTATTGCAATGAGACTTCGAGGGGTTTTCCAGAAATACAGAAGAAGGGCAGAGTCCATAAATGTCAGATTTTAGGGGTCTGACCTCTGTTATCCCCCCATAGATAAAGAGGTCACCTGTAAGGATACAGTCCGAGGATGATGGGGGTCCCTAAAGTCCGACCCCCCACTGTTCACACAATGACGAGGTGCAGCTATAGAGGCAGCGACTGTACCTGATACAGACAGGAGTGGCCCTTGTGCAGGAACAGTATATGGGGCCCCTGCAGTGCAATCGCTCCTCGGCCCTCGGAGCTGCTGTGATGTGGCCCCTGACCTCCCGGGCCCCGGCTCCTGCACACGTGACCTGGGGGCCGGGGGGCTGTTACACGTTTACACTCCCAGTTTTCTGCACTGATTCCTCTTATTAATATTTATACTAAACTTATTTACAGGAAATAATTATCTACAGAATGAATAATTACTGTTATTACAAGAGTCCGTGCTGCACCGCATAACACCCCAACTGCAGAAGCCCGTCATCAGGTCACTCCCCATAGTCATTACCTGACAGATGACTGTATATGATGTGTGCGCCGTCATATGGCCAAACCTCACGTCCTGCTGGTTATCACCGCACCGACACCTTTATGTCTGACAGACTAAAGAGTCATAATAATATTAATAATAATAATAATAATAATAATAATAATATATTACATTGCTCCAGACTTTATTCTCGGTTCCCAAAATGACGGAAGGAAAGAAAACCTGGGCCTGGGGTCTCGCAGTCCTCATTTTACTGGCGATAATCGTAGTGGGGGCAACACTGATTGGGGTCTACATGACACAGAAGCACATTGAGGAGGTGAGTGCAATAGATTGTATCCAGGGTCTACAGCCCAGATGAAAACATCTTACATAGGACTGCAGGTGACATCTACTACATTATCTGTACTCAGAGAGTTATCACTGTGTTATCTGTGGTGTTACATAGGACTGCAGTTGACATCTACTACATTATGTGTACTCAGAGTTATCACTGTGTTATCTGTGATGTTACATAGGACTGCAGGTGACATCTACTACATTATCTGTACTCAGAGAGTTATCACTGTGTTATCTGTGGTGTTACATAGGACTGCAGGTGACATCTACTACATTATCTGTACTCAGAGAGTTATCACTGTGTTATCTGTGGTGTTACATAGGACTGCAGGTGACATCTACTACATTATCTGTACTCAGAGAGATATCACTGTGTTATCTGTGGTGTTACATAGGACTGCAGGTGACATCTACTACATGATCTGTACTCAGAGAGTTATAACTGTGTTATCTGTGGTGTTACATAGGACTGCAGGTGACATGTAATACATTACCTGTACTGAGAAGGTGTTGTCGGTGGTGTTACATAGGACTGACTGCTCTCTCCTGCAGGTGGTGCAGATGGCCTTTGAAGCCAAGAATGGAGAGAAGATCGAGCAGACGGTGATGGTGAATGATGAGGAGAATGTGGCAGCGTTTTATGTGAACTCCAACAACGTCTCCTCCACTGTTCTGTACGATTACAATCATGTGAGTGATCCGACATCTTTGTACTTGAGAACCAACAGCTGAGGGTTTGTTTCAGTGTATCCAACGCAGTGTGGGGGGTGAACAGCCCGGACCCCAGACTGATACATTGTAAGACCCCCATGTCGGATCTCTGTGGTCCGGTGCCCGTCACTGTATCTGCTGCTCATCTTTCTCCTTCCTCCAGGACATCATCGGCTTCAGGAGAATGAACAACCCGAAATGTTTCGTGGTGGAAATGAACGATGTGAACATCCCATCCATGAGCGACGTCCTGAGAGTCGTCAGACACTTCCAGAGACAGGTGACGGCCTCCTCCCGACCCACCCGTGGTCTTACCCTCTGCCCACAGTATTACCCCTGTCCATGGTCGTACTCTCCCCTGTGGTCACACCGCTGTCTGTGGTCATACCCCCTCCATGGTCGTACTCCCTCCTGTGGTCATACCCCTGTCCGTGGTCGTACTCCCCCTGTGGTCATACCACTGTCCGTGGTCGTACTCCCCCTGTGGTCATACCCCTGTCCATGGTCGTACTCCCCCTGTGGTCATACCGCTGTCCGTGGTCATACTCCCCCTGTGGTCATACCGCTGTCCGTGGTCATACTCCCCCTGTGGTCATACGGCTGTCCGTGGTCATACTCCCCCTGTGGTCATACCCCTGTCCATGGTCGTACTCCCCCTGTGGTCATACCCCTGTCCATGGTCGTACTCCCCCTGTGGTCATACGGCTGTCCGTGGTCATACTCCCCCTGTGGTCATACCCCTGTCCATGGTCGTACTCCCCCTGTGGTCATACGGCTGTCCGTGGTCATACTCCCCCTGTGGTCATACCCCTGTCCATGGTCGTACTCCCCCTGTGGTCATACCGCTGTCCGTGGTCATACTCCCCCTGTGGTCATACCACTGTCCGTGGTCGTACTCCCCCTGTGGTCATACCCCTGTCCATGGTCGTACTCCCCCTGTGGTCATACCGCTGTCCGTGGTCATACTCCCCCTGTGGTCATACCGCTGTCCGTGGTCATACTCCCCCTGTGGTCATACGGCTGTCCGTGGTCATACTCCCCCTGTGGTCATACCCCTGTCCATGGTCGTACTCCCCCTGTGGTCATACGGCTGTCCGTGGTCATACTCCCCCTGTGGTCATACCCCTGTCCATGGTCGTACTCCCCCTGTGGTCATACCCCTGTCCGTGGTCATACTCCCCCTGTGGTCATACCCCTGTCCATGGTCGTACTCCCCCTGTGGTCATACCTCTATCTGTGGTTATACTCTGCCCATGGTCGTACTCCCCCTGTGGTCATACCTCTATCTGTGGTTATACTCTGCCCATGGTCGTACTCCCCCTGTGGTCATACCTCTATCTGTGCTAATACTCTGTCCATGGTCGTACTCCCCCTGTGGTTATACTCTGCCCATGGTCGTACTCCCCCTGTGGTCATACCTCTATCTGTGGTCGTACTCCCCCTGTGGTCATACCTCTATCTGTGGTCGTACTCCCCCTGTGGTCATACCTCTATCTGTGGTTATACTCTGCCCATGGTCGTACTCCCCCTGTGGTCATACCTCTATCTGTGGTCGTACTCCCCCTGTGGTCATACCTCTATCTGTGGTTATACTCTGCCCATGGTCGTACTCCCCCTGTGGTCATACCTCTATCTGTGGTTATACTCTGCCCATGGTCGTACTCCCCCTGTGGTCATACCTCTATCTGTGGTCGTACTCCCCCTGTGGTCATACCTCTATCTGTGGTTATACTCTGCCCATGGTCGTACTCCCCCTGGTGGTCATACCTTGCAGTTTTTCCCCCACCCTCAGTCACCCCCCTCATGTTGTACCCTTCCTGCCCCCACAGAACACCACGTCTGACAGTGACTTATCCTACGATCTGGTGGAAGGAGAAGAAGCCGACCGGACCAAGCTGGGCGTCCCCATCAACATCCTGTGCAGCGATGTCCCCATCCACTGGGCCACGCAGGTGACATATCGCGCCTTTACCACAGGGCAAGACTAGAAATGGCGCCCACCGCGGGTCCTCTATAGACGTGGCGCCCATTACCGCTCTCCCCATTATTCTCCGGTGTAGGAGATTTATGAAGCCAAACTGAAACTTATTACATTTTTTTCCTGCAAAAGTTTTGTAAAAGTTGAAAATTGGCTGAGAAAAGTTGCTGCAATCATTAAAGATCCACAGAAATACGATAGAATCAGGGACGGTGTCGGGTTTGGGGTCTGTGTTGGGGTCTGTGCAGGTGTCTGGGGTGGGGTCGGTGTCGGGGGTAGGGTGTGCGTCGGTGTCGGGGGTGGGGTGTGCGTCGGTGTCGGGGGTGGGGTCTGCATCAGTGTCGGGGTGTGCGTCGGTGTCGGGGGTGGGGTCTGCGACAGTGTCGGGGATGGGGTGTGCGACAGTGTCGGGGATGGGGTGTGCGTCGGTGTCGGGGGTGGGGTGTGCGTCGGTGTCAGGGGTGGGGTCTGCGTCGGTGTCAGGGGTGGGGTCTGCGTCGGTGTCGGGGATGGGGTGTGCGTCGGTGTCGGCGGTGAGTGTCGGGAGTGGGGTGTGTGTCGGTGTCGGGGTGGGGTCTGCGTCGGTGTCTGTGGTGGGGTGTGCATCGGTGTGTCGGGGGTTGGGTCGGTGTCAGGGATGGGGTGTGCGTCGGTGTCAGGGGTGGGTGTGCGTCGGGGTTGGGGGTGGGGTCTGCATCGGTGTCTGTGGTGGGGTGTGCGTCGGTGTCAGGGGGTGGGGTCGGTGTTGGGGATGGGGTGTGTGTCGGTCTCGGGGGTGGGGTAAGTGTCGGTGTTGGGTTTGGGGTCTGTCGGTGTCTGGGGTGGGGTGTGCGTCAAGGGGTGGAGTCGGTGTCAGGGTGGGGTCTGCGTCGGTGTCGGGGGTGGGGTGTGCATCGGTGTCGGGGGTGGGGTGTGTATCGGGGGTGGAGTCGGTGTCGCGGGTGTGCATCGGTGTCGGGGATGGGGTGCGTCGTGTCCTGGGTGGGTGTGCGTCGGTGTCGGTGTGGGGTGTGCGTTGGTGTCGGGGGTGGGGTGTGCGTCGGTGTTGGGGGAGGGATGTGCGCCGGTGTCGGGGGTGGGGTGTGTGTCGTGTCGGGGTGGGGTCTGCGTCGGTGTCGGGGGTGGGGTGTGCGTCGGTGTCGGGGGTGGGGTGTACGTCGGGGTGGGGTGTGCGTCGGAGTCTGGGGGTGGGTATGCGTCGGTGTCGGGGGTGGGGTGTGCGTCGGTGTCGGGGTGGGGTGTGCGTCGGAGTCTGGGGGTGGGGTCTACGTGGGTTTGTGTGTTGGTGTCGGGGTGGGGTGTGTGTGGGTGTCGGGTTTGGGGTCTGTGTCGATGTCGGGGTGTGCGTCGGTGTCGGGGATGGGGTGTGCGTCGGTGTTGGGGCTGGGGTGTGCGTCAGTGTCGGGGGTGGGGTGTGCGTCGGTGTCGGGGATGGGGTGTGCGTCGGTGTCGGGGGTGGGGTGTGCGTCGGTGTCGGGGGTGGAGTCTGCGTCGGTGTCGGGGATGGGGTGTGCGGTGGGGTCGGGGATGGGGTGTGCATCGGTGTCGGGGGTGGGTGTGCGTCAGTGTCGGGAGTGGGGTGTGCGTCAGTGTCGGGGGTGGAGTCTGCGTCGGTGTCGGGGATGGGGTGTGCGTCGTAGTCGGGGGTGGGATGTGCGTCGGTGTCGGGAGTGGGGTGTGTGTTGGTGTCGGGGGTGGGGTCTGCGTCGGTGTCTCTTGGTGGGGTGTGCGTTGGTGTCGGGGGGTGGGGTCGGGGATGGGGTGTGCATCGGTGTCGGGGGTGGGTGTGCGTCAGTGTCGGGGTCTGCGTCGGTGTCTGTGGTGGGGTGTGGGTCGGTGTCGGGGATGGGGTGTGCGTTGGTCTCGGGGGTGGGGTAAGCGTCGGTGTTGGGTTTGGCGTCTGTGTCGGTGTCGGGGGTGGGGTGTGCGTCAAGGGGTGGAGTCGGTGTCAGGGTGGGGTGTGCGTCGGTGTCGGGGGTGGGGTGTGCATAGGTGTCGGGGGGTGTCGGTGTCGGGGGTGGGGTGTGTGTCGGTTTCGGTGTCGGGGGTGGGGTGTGCGTTGGTGTCGGGGGTGGGGTGTGCGTCGGTGGTGGGGTGTGTGTCGTTGTCGGGGATGGGATGTGCGTCGGTGTCGGGGGTGGGGTGTGCGTCGGTGTCGGAGGTGGGGTGTGCGTCAAGGGGTGGAGTCGGTGTCAGGGTGGGGTGTGCGTCGGTGTCGGGGGTGGGGTGTGCATAGGTGTCGGGGGGTGTCGGTGTCGGGGGTGGGGTGTGTGTCGGTTTCGGTGTCGGGGGTGGGGTGTGCGTTGGTGTCGGGGGTGGGGTGTGCGTCGGTGGTGGGGTGTGTGTCGTAGTCGGGGATGGGATGTGCGTCGGTGTCGGGGGTGGGGTGTGCGTCGGTGTCGGAGGTGGGGTGTGCGTCAGTGTCGGGGGTGGGGTGTGCGTCGGTGTCGGGGGGTGTGCGTCGGTGTCGAGGGGTGTGTGTCGGTGTCGTGGGTGGGGTGTGTGTTGGTGTTGGGGGTTGGGTGTGTGTCGTGTCGGCAGTGGGGTGTGTGTCGGTGTCGGGCGTGGGTTGTGCGTCGGTGTTGGGGGTGGGGTGTGCGTCAGTGTCGGGGGTGGGGTGTGCGTCAGTGTTGGGGGTGGGGTGTGCGTCGTGTCGGGGGTGGGGTGTGCGTCGGTGTCGGGGGTGGGGTGTGCGTCAGTGTCGGGGGTGGGGTGTGCGTCAGTGTCGGGGGTGGGGTGTGCGTTAGTGTTGGGGGTGGGGTGTGTGTCTGTGTCGGGGGTGGGGTGTGTGTCGTGTCGGATATGGGGTGTGTGTCGGCGGTGGGGGTGGGGTGTGCGTCGGTGTTGGGGTGGGGTGTGTGTCGGTGTCGGGGGTGGGGTGTGCGTCAGTGTCGGGGGTGGGGTGTGCGTCAGTGTCGGGGGTGGAGTCTGCGTCGGTGTCGGGGATGGGGTGTGCGTCGTAGTCGGGGGTGGGATGTGCGTCGGTGTCGGGAGTGGGGTGTGTGTTGGTGTCGGGGGTGGGGTCTGCGTCGGTGTCTGTGGTGGGGTGTGCGTTGGTGTCGGGGGGTGGGGTCGGGGATGGGGTGTGCATCGGTGTCGGGGGTGGGTGTGCGTCAGTGTCGGGGTCTGCGTCGGTGTCTGTGGTGGGGTGTGCGTCGGTGTCGGGGGGGTGGGGTCGGTGTTGGGGATGGGGTGTGCGTTGGTCTCGGGGGTGGGGTAAGCGTCGGTGTTGGGTTTGGCGTCTGTGTCGGTGTCGGGGGTGGGGTGTGCGTCAAGGGGTGGAGTCGGTGTCAGGGTGGGGTGTGCGTCGGTGTCGGGGGTGGGGTGTGCATAGGTTCGGGGGGTGTCGGTGTCGGGGGTGGGGTGTGTGTCGGTTTCGGTGTCGGGGGTGGGGTGTGCGTTGGTGTCGGGGGTGGGGTGTGCGTCGGTGGTGGGGTGTGTGTCGTTGTCGGGGATGGGATGTGCGTCGGTGTCGGGGGTGGGGTGTGCGTCGGTGTCGGAGGTGGGGTGTGCGTCAGTGTCGGGGGTGGGGTGTGCGTCGGTGTCGGGGGGTGTGCGTCGGTGTCGGGGGGTGTGTGTCGGTGTCGTGGGTGGGGTGTGTGTTGGTGTTGGGGGTTGGGTGTGTGTCGTGTCGGCAGTGGGGTGTGTGTCGGTGTCGGGGGTGGGTTGTGCGTCGGTGTTGGGGGTGGGGTGTGCGTCAGTGTCGGGGGTGGGGTGTGCGTCGGTGTCGGGGGTGGGGTGTGCGTCAGTGTCGGGGGTGGGGTGTGCGTCAGTGTTGGGGGTTGGGTGTGCGTCTGTGTCGGGGGTGGGGTGTGTGTCGTGTCGGAGGTGGGGGTGGCGTGTGCGTCGGTGTTGGGGTGGGGTGTGTGTCGTGTCGGCAGTGGGGTGTGTGTCGGTGTCGGGGGTGGGGTGTGCGTCAGTGTCGGGGGTGGGGTGTGCGTCAGTGTCGGGGGTGGAGTCTGCGTCGGTGTCGGGGATGGGGTGTGCGTCGTAGTCGGGGGTGGGATGTGCGTCGGTGTCGGGAGTGGGGTGTGTGTTGGTGTCGGGGGTGGGGTCTGCGTCGGTGTCTGTGGTGGGGTGTGCGTTGGTGTCGGGGGGTGGGGTCGGGGATGGGGTGTGCATCGGTGTCGGGGGTGGGTGTGCGTCAGTGTCGGGGTCTGCGTCGGTGTCTGTGGTGGGGTGTGCGTCGGTGTCGGGGGGGTGGGGTCGGTGTTGGGGATGGGGTGTGTGTTGGTCTCGGGGGTGGGGTAAGCGTCGGTGTTGGGTTTGGCGTCTGTGTCGGTGTCGGGGGTGGGGTGTGCGTCAAGGGGTGGAGTCGGTGTCAGGGTGGGGTGTGCGTCGGTGTCGGGGGTGGGGTGTGCATAGGTGTCGGGGGGTGTCGGTGTCGGGGGTGGGGTGTGTGTCGGTTTCGGTGTCGGGGGTGGGGTGTGCGTTGGTGTCGGGGGTGGGGTGTGCGTCGGTGGTGGGGTGTGTGTCGTAGTCGGGGATGGGATGTGCGTCGGTGTCGGGGGTGGGGTGTGCGTCGGTGTCGGAGGTGGGGTGTGCGTTAGTGTCGGGGTGGGGTGTGCGTCGGTGTCGGGGGGTGTGCGTCGGTGTCGGGGGGTGTGTGTCGGTGTCGTGGGTGGGGTGTGTGTTGGTGTTGGGGGTTGGGTGTGTGTCGTGTCGGCAGTGGGGTGTGTGTCGGTGTCGGGGGTGGGTTGTGCGTCGGTGTTGGGGGTGGGGTGTGCGTCAGTGTCGGGGGTGGGGTGTGCGTTAGTGTCGGGGGTGGGGTGTGCGTCGGTGTCGGGGGTGGGGTGTGCGTCGGTGTCGGGGGTGGGGTGTGCGTCAGTGTTGGGGGTTGGGTGTGTGTCTGTGTCGGGGGTGGGGTGTGTGTCGTGTCGGATATGGGGTGTGTGTCGGCGGTGGGGGTGGGGTGTGCGTCGGTGTTGGGGTGGGGTGTGTGTCGTGTCGGCAGTGGGGTGTGTGTCGGTGTCGGGGGTGGGGTGTGCATCGGTGTCGGGGGTGGGGTGTGCGTCGGTGTCGGGGGGTGGGGTCGGGGATGGGGTGTGCATCGGTGTCGGGGGTGGGTGTGCGTCAGTGTCGGGGTCTGCGTCGGTGTCTGTGGTGGGGTGTGCGTTGGTGTCGGGGGGTGGGGTCGGGGATGGGGTGTGCATCGGTGTCGGGGGTGGGTGTGCGTCAGTGTCGGGGTCTGCGTCGGTGTCTGTGGTGGGGTGTGCGTCGGTGTCGGGGGGGTGGGGTCGGTGTTGGGGATGGGGTGTGTGTTGGTCTCGGGGGTGGGGTAAGCGTCGGTGTTGGGTTTGGCGTCTGTGTCGGTGTCGGGGGTGGGGTGTGCGTCAAGGGGTGGAGTCGGTGTCAGGGTGGGGTGTGCGTCGGTGTCGGGGGTGGGGTGTGCATAGGTGTCGGGGGGTGTCGGTGTCGGGGGTGGGGTGTGTGTCGGTTTCGGTGTCGGGGGTGGGGTGTGCGTTGGTGTCGGGGGGGGTGTGCGTCGGTGGTGGGGTGTGTGTCGTAGTCGGGGATGGGATGTGCGTCGGTGTCGGGGGTGGGGTGTGCGTCGGTGTCGGAGGTGGGGTGTGCGTTAGTGTCGGGGTGGGGTGTGCGTCGGTGTCGGGGGGTGTGCGTCGGTGTCGGGGGGTGTGTGTCGGTGTCGTGGGTGGGGTGTGTGTTGGTGTTGGGGGTTGGGTGTGTGTCGTGTCGGCAGTGGGGTGTGTGTCGGTGTCGGGGGTGGGTTGTGCGTCGGTGTTGGGGGTGGGGTGTGCGTCAGTGTCGGGGGTGGGGTGTGCGTTAGTGTCGGGGGTGGGGTGTGCGTCGGTGTCGGGGGTGGGGTGTGCGTCGGTGTCGGGGGTGGGGTGTGCGTCAGTGTTGGGGGTTGGGTGTGTGTCTGTGTCGGGGGTGGGGTGTGTGTCGTGTCGGATATGGGGTGTGTGTCGGCGGTGGGGGTGGGGTGTGCGTCGGTGTTGGGGTGGGGTGTGTGTCGTGTCGGCAGTGGGGTGTGTGTCGGTGTCGGGGGTGGGGTGTGCATCGGTGTCGGGGGTGGGGTGTGTGTCGTGTCGGATATGGGGTGTGTGTCGGCGGTGGGGGTGGGGTGTGCGTCGGTGTTGGGGTGGGGTGTGTGTCGTGTCGGCGGTGGGGTGTGTGTCGGTGTCGGGGGTGGGGTGTGCATCGGTGTCGGGGGTGGGGTGTGCGTCGGTGTCGTCTTTCCCCCGCAGCTATAACTTCTGAATTCCTTTCGTCCCCAGAACAAGTCCCCGCGGCTGCGCTGGAAGATTACGCTCAGGTTCAGCGTCTTCGGGATAGATGTGGCGTTCACCTACGAGTCCTGATCGTCTCGCCCCATTAGGGCGGCATCTTGGGCGTCGGCTGAGGCGTTGGACTGGCGGCGTCTTCCTCCTCGCCCGGACACTTCCCATTACTGACTGTAAACTCCTCGCAGCATTTCACCCAGGACCATGTGGACAGCGCCGGCACCGGCCCATATTTACATCCCCCAAGAAGAGGCCCGAATCTTCTCAGGAGGGGCCAATACCTGGAGACCCTCCATCCCGCTCCTGCTTATCCAGGCTCATCCTCTACTCCAGAGCCCCCCGGCCCACACAAAGTACGTGAAGAGGACGGCTATGTCCCGGCCCCTCGCGGCCTCTATATTCTCTTAGGGGGCAGAGACTTCGCTCCCCAATTACCCAGAACGTACAGATCTGAGAGGCAGAAATGCCACAAGCAGCACATAATTCCCAGGGCTTATGGCGGTTGACTGACGCTGGGCAGACGACTCCAGCGATGACCATGGAGAAGCTGGATCCCTGGAGACGATGGACGGCTTCAGCTGAGATATCGACCCAAAAGCTGGAGCTTCTGTGCAATGTGCTAGCGAGGGCGGCGGAGCACCGGACAGACGCCATGACGGTGCTTGCGGCTGCGTTGATGTTATTTGCACCAAATGTATCAAAGTGTCGGACAATGTTTCATGTATTTGGGACATCAGACGTCCGTGAAACGTGGGCCGAGCACGAGACCACCTGTAGGGGGCGCTGAACCCCACAGCTGGATGTATACGAGGCTGTGAAGTTCTGGTCAGGAGAGCGGCGGCCGGACGGTGCGCTGATTGCGGACTCGACCCGCCATTCTCCGCCGTCTGAATGAAGCCTAAGGGACTGAACTTTTTGCTTCCTGCGCCCGCTGGAGCGAATCTATGAACTTTGCCGCAACATTTTTAAAAATTTGCAAATGTCCTAAATAAAGATAAAATGGGAAACACCGAGGATCCGGCTGAGATCAAGTGTGAACTTGGCACAAAACGTCTTAAAAATGGCGCACGACTTTTATAAATTGTGTCTAAAAAGTTAAAATGACACAAAATGCAATAAAAGGAGTAAAATAAATGGTGGATTCCCCCAGTCGCGGCTTCATTCCGTCAATCAGGGCTGAGCAACGTCGCCATCAGATGGACTGAACGGTCGTCTCTCCGCGCTCAGTTTGGCGGCTTCTTTCTCTGAGATTTACGCCAATTTCTGGCAGTCTCTGATCCCTAAGAGAATAAAGAGGCCGCGAGGGGCCGGGGCACAACCTTCCTCTTCTAGGCTCCGCCCTCTACTGATAAACCCCGCCTACTTGTTACTTTTGAAAAAAAGAAAAAAAAAGTGCAAAAAGTTGCAATTTTTGTGCAAATGTTTATGGCGCCGACATTAGAGCCTCATAGAGCAGTAACGGGAGGGGTCGCCGCCGCCGGCCGCCATTACCTTATCCTGCATTATTTTCTGCAATTATTCATATGATGACGGTGAATTGAATCTCCGCTCTCCTGCACCATTCCAGTCTCCGTCACTTCTCGCCTTCAGTGAATGGACCCTCAGCGGTGGAGTCTGCGCCGCCAGCGTCCGGGGGGCTGAAGCTGCCACCTTCTGCCCTCATCTGTCAGCGTCACCCCTCTGTCCTCCTTCAGGACTGTTCTTATGTAAAAAAAACTGAGTACTCTCCTTATTTGTAAAATGCAGACCTCCCAGGATCCCTCCAGTCTGCCAGGGACCCCTCTGTTATATTATGAGTGAGTGCAATACCAGAAATCGGCCACTGGAGGTCAGCAGAGCACCATATACTGTCGATGCAGTAGCAAACATCATCCACCAGAGGTCAGCAAAACTCCATATTCGCTATAAACAGCTGCAGTACCATAGTCTAGCCGCCAGAGGTCAGTAGAGCTCAATAGTCTTTGGCTGCAGTAGCAAAAATTATCCACCAGAGGTCAGCAAAGCTCCATATTCGGTAACTCAAGTAGCAAATATCATCCACCAGAGGTCAGCAGAGCTCCTTAGTAATTATAAGCAGGTACAGCAGTAGAGCCTCTCTGCCAGAGGATAGGAGAGCTCCATGTTCCATGACGCAGTAATAAAAACTTTCCACCAGAGGTCAGCAGAGCTCCATATTCGCTATAATCAGTTGCAGTAAGCAAAGTCTATCCACTAGAGGACAGGAGAGCTCAATTTTCTGTCGCGCACTAGCAAATATCATCCACCAAAGGTCAGCAGAGCTCCATTATTTGCTATAAACTGCTGCAGTAGCAGAGTCTATCCGCCAGAGGTCAGCAGAGCTCCATGTTCCTTGACGTAGTAGCAAATATCATCCACCAGAGGTCAGCGGAGCTCCATAATCTCTATAAACAGATGCAGTTAGCAGAGCCTATCCGCTAGAGGTCAGCAGAGCTCAATAGTCTGTGGCTGCAGTAGCAAAAATCGTCCACCAGATGATAGCAAAGAACCATATTACGTGGCTGCAGTAGCAAAGCCATCCACCAGATGTCAGCAGAGCTCAATATTCTGTGGCTACAGTGACAGAAAGCATCCACCAGAGGTCAGCAGAGCTCCATATTCGGTGACTGAAGTAGTAAAAATTATCCACCAGATGTCAGCAGAGCTCCATGTTTCGTGGCTACAGTACTAAAGACCTTCCACCAGAGGTCAGCAGAGCTCCATATTCGCTATGTGTAGCTGCAATTGCCGGCATCAGTGAGTAGATGGATTCGCGTTAGCAGTAGGTTTGTCCCCGGCGGTTCCCGTACTGTGATGTCCGCTCTCAGCGCTGGATGAATGCGGCAGACACGCAGGAAACACAATGATGCGTTTTACAGTCTGAGGTGACACAGAACGCAGACGGAACGCAGACTGCAACACCTCAGCGCCCACATAGGAAACAGCAGGGCAGACACAAGGTAACAGGTAACCATGGCAACTGCACAATGTGACAGTAACAGGGAAACAATGGAGCAACATCACAGAGCGACAGACAGCGCGCGGAGCAACAGAGCGCGGAGCGACAGACAGCGCGCGGAGCGACAGAGCGACAGACAGCACGGGGAGCGACAGAGCGCGGAGCGACAGACAGCGCACAGAGCGACAGAGCGCTGAGCGACAGACAGCGTACGGAGCAACAGAGCGCGGAGCGACAGACAGCGCACGGAGCAACAGAGCGCGGATCGACAGACAGCGCGCGGAGCGACAGAGCGCTGAGCGACAGACAGCGCGCGGAGCGACAGCGCGGAGCGACAGCGCTGAGCGACAGACAGCGCACGGAGCAACAGAGCGCGGAGCGACAGACAGCGCACGGAGCAACAGAGCGCGGAGCGACAGACAGCGCACGGAGCAACAGAGCGCGGAGCGACAGACAGCGCGCGGAGCGACAGAGCGCTGAGCGACAGACAGCGTACGGAGCAACAGAGCGCGGAGCGACAGACAGCGCACGGAGCAACAGAGCGCGGAGCGACAGACAGCGCGCGGAGCGACAGAGCGACAGACAGCACGGGGAGCGACAGAGCGCGGAGCGACAGACAGCGCACAGAGCGACAGAGCGCTGAGCGACAGACAGCGTACGGAGCAACAGAGCGCGGAGCGACAGACAGCGCACGGAGCAACAGAGCGCGGATCGACAGACAGCGCGCGGAGCGACAGAGCGCTGAGCGACAGACAGCGCGCGGAGCGACAGCGCGGAGCGACAGCGCTGAGCGACAGACAGCGCACGGAGCAACAGAGCGCGGAGCGACAGACAGCGCACGGAGCAACAGAGCGCGGAGCGACAGACAGCGCACGGAGCAACAGAGCGCGGAGCGACAGACAGCGCGCGGAGCGACAGAGCGCTGAGCGACAGACAGCGTACGGAGCAACAGAGCGCGGAGCGACAGACAGCGCACGGAGCAACAGAGCGCGGAGCGACAGACAGCGCGCGGAGCGACAGAGCGCTGAGCGACAGACAGCGTACGGAGCAACAGAGCGCGGAGCGACAGACAGCGCACGGAGCAACAGAGCGCGGAGCGACAGACAGCGCGCGGAGCGACAGACAGTGCGCGGAGCGACAGACAGTGCGCGGAGCGACAGAGCGCAGAGCGACAGACAGCGCAACAATGGAACAACAGCGCGCGGAGCGACAGACAGCGCGGGGAGCGACAGACAGCTCCGGGAGCGACAGACAGCGCAACAATGGAACAACAGCGCGCGGAGCAACAGACAGCGCAACAATGGAACAACAGCGCGCGGAGCAACAGACAGCGCAACAATGGAACAACAGCGCGCGGAGCAACAGACAGCGCGGGGAGCGACAGACAGCGCGGGGAGCGACAGACAGCGCGGGGAGCAACAGACAGCGCGGGGAGCGACAGACAGCGCCGGGAGCGACAGACAGCACAACAATGGAACAACAGCACGCGGAGCAACAGACAGCGCAACAATGGAACAACAGCGCGCGGAGCGACAGACAGCACAACAATGGAACAACAGCGCGGGGAGCGACAGACAGCGCACAGAGCGACAGACAGCGCGCGGAGCAACAGAGCGCAGAGCGACAGACAGCGCAACAATGGAACAACAGCGCGCGGAGCGACAGACAGCGCGCGGAGCGACAGCGCAGAGCGACAGACAGCGCAACAATGGAACAACAGCGCGCGGAGCGACAGACAGCGCGGGGAGCGACAGACAGCGCGGGGAGCAACAGACAGCGCGGGGAGCGACAGACAGCGCCGGGAGCGACAGACAGCACAACAATGGAACAACAGCACGCGGAGCAACAGACAGCGCAACAATGGAACAACAGCGCGCGGAGCGACAGACAGCACAACAATGGAACAACAGCGCGGGGAGCGACAGACAGCGCACAGAGCGACAGACAGCGCGCGGAGCAACAGAGCGCAGAGCGACAGACAGCGCAACAATGGAACAACAGCGCGCGGAGCGACAGACAGCGCGCGGAGCGACAGCGCAGAGCGACAGACAGCGCAACAATGGAACAACAGCGCGCGGAGCGACAGACAGCGCGGGGAGCGACAGACAGCGCGGGGAGCGACAGACAGCACAACAATGGAACAACAGCGCGCGGAGCAACAGACAGCGCAACAATGGAACAACAGCGCGCGAAGCAACAGACAGCGCGGGGAGCGACAGACAGCACGCGGAGC
The DNA here is from genome assembly GCF_046119375.1 of Phyllobates terribilis. Taxonomy (NCBI): domain Eukaryota; kingdom Metazoa; phylum Chordata; class Amphibia; order Anura; family Dendrobatidae; genus Phyllobates; species Phyllobates terribilis. The sequence goes on from NW_027362772.1 coordinate 311,396,465, forward strand.
GACAGACAGCACAACAATGGAACAACAGCGCGGGGAGCGACAGACAGCGCGCGGAGCAACAGAGCGCAGAGCGACAGACAGCGCAACAATGGAACAACAGCGCGCGGAGCGACAGACAGCGCGCGGAGCGACAGACAGCGCGCGGAGCGACAGAGCGCAGAGCGACAGACAGCGCAACAATGGAACAACAGCGCACGGAGCGACAGACAGCGCGCGGAGCGACAGACAGCGCGGGGAGCGACAGACAGCGCGGGGAGCGACAGACAGCACAACAATGGAACAACAGCGCGCGGAGCAACAGACAGCGCAACAATGGAACAACAGCGCGCGGAGCGACAGACAGCGCGGGGAGCGACATACAGTGCGGGGAGCGACAGACAGCGCGGGGAGCGACAGACAGCACAACAATGGAACAACAGCGCGCGGAGCAACAGACAGCGCAACAATGGAACAACAGCGCGCGGAGCAACAGACAGCGCGGGGAGCGACAGACAGCACAACAATGGAACAACAGTGCGGGGAGCGACAGACAGCGCACAGAGCGACAGAGCGCGCGGAGCAACAGAGCGCAGAGCGACAGACAGCGCAACAATGGAACAACAGCGCGCGGAGCGACAGACAGCGCGGGGAGCAACAGACAGCGCGGGGAGCGACAGACAGCGCGGGGAGCGACAGACAGCGCGGGGAGCGACAGACAGCACGCGGAGCGACAGACAGCACAACAATGGAACAACAGCGCGGGGAGCGACAGACAGCGCGGGGAGCGACAGAGCGCAGAGCGACAGACAGCGCAACAATGGAACAACAGCGCGCGGAGCGACAGACAGCGCACGGAGCAACAGACAGCGCGCGGAGCGACAGACAGCGCGCGGAGCGACAGACAGCGTACGGAGCAACAGAGCGCGGAGCGACAGACAGCGCGCGGAGCAACAGACAGCGTACGGAGCAACAGAGCGCGGAGCGACAGACAGCGCGCGGAGCGACAGACAGCGTACGGAGCGACAGCGCACAGAGCGACAGACAGCGCACGGAGCGACAGACAGCGTACGGAGCAACTGAGCGCAGAGTGACAGACAGCGCACAGAGCGACAGACAGCGCACGGAGCAACAGACAGCACAACAATGGAACAACAGCGCGCGGAGCGACAGACAGCGTACGGAGCAACAGACAGCGCACAGAGCGACAGACAGCGCACGGAGCAACAGACAGCGCGAGGAGCGACAGACAGCGCGGGGAGCGACAGACAGCGCGGGGAGCGACAGACAGCGCGCGGAGCGACAGACAGCGCGCGGAGCGACAGAGCGCAGAGCGACAGACAGCGCGGGGAGCAACAGAGCGCAGAGCGACAGACAGCACACAGAGCGACAGACAGCGCGCGGAGCGACAGACAGCGCGCGGAGCGACAGACAGCGCGCGGAGCGACAGACAGCGCGCGGAGCGACAGACAGCGCGCGGAGCGACAGACAGCGCGCGGAGCGACAGACAGCGCACGGAGCGACAGCGCAGAGCGACAGACAGCGCGGGGAGCAACAGAGCGCAGAGCGACAGACAGCACACAGAGCGACAGACAGCGCACAGAGCGACAGACAGCGCACGGAGCAACAGAGCGCGGAGCGACAGACAGCGCACAGAGCGACAGACAGCGCACGGAGCGACAGACAGCGCGCGGAGCGACAGACAGCGTGCGGAGCAACAGACAGCGTGCGGAGCGACAGACAGCGCGCGGAGCGACAGACAGCGCGGGGAGCGACAGACAGCGCGGGGAGCGACAGAGCGCAGAGCGACAGACAGCGCTCGGAGCAACAGACAGCGCACGGAGCGACAGACAGCGCACGGAGCGACAGACAGTGCACGGAGCAACAGAGCGCGGAGCGACAGACAGCGCGGGAGGGACAGACAGCGCACGGAGCAACAGAGCGCAGAGCGACAGACAGTGCACGGAGCAACAGAGCGCGGAGCGACAGACAGCGCACGGAGCAACAGAGCGCGGAGCGACAGACAGCGCTCGGAGCGACAGACAGCGCACGGAGCGACAGACAGCGCACGGAGCGACAGACAGCGCGCGGAGCGACAGACAGCGCGCGGAGCGACAGACAGCGCGCGGAGCGACAGAGCGCAGAGCGACAGACAGCGCACGGAGCAACAGAGCGCAGAGCAACAGACAGCGCACGGAGCGACAGACAGCGCACGGAGCGACAGACAGCGTGCAGAGCGACAGACAGCGTACGGAGCAACAGAGCGCGGAGCGACAGACAGCGCGCGGAGCGACAGACAGCGTACGGAGCAACAGAGCGCAGAGCGACAGACAGCGTACGGAGCAACTGAGCACAGAGCGACAGACAGCGTACGGAGCAACAGAGCGCAGAGCGACAGAGCGCGGAGCGACAGACAGCGCACGGAGCGACAGAGCGCACGGAGCGACAGACAGCGCGCGGAGCGACAGACAGCGTACGGAGCAACAGACAGCACAACAATGGAACAACAGCGCGCGGAGCGACAGACAGCGTGCGGAGCGACAGACAGCGCACGGAGCGACAGACAGCGCGCGGAGCGACAGACAGCGTGCGGAGCGACAGACAGCGTGCGGAGCGACAGACAGCGCGCGGAGCGACAGACAGCGCGCGGAGCGACAGACAGCGCGGGGAGCAACAGAGCGTAGAGCGACAGACAGCGCGCGGAGCGACAGACAGCGCGGGGAGCGACAGACAGCGTACGGAGCGACAGACAGCGCGCGGAGCGACAGACAGCGCACGGAGCGACAGAGCGCAGAGCGACAGACAGCGCGGGGAGCAACAGAGCGACAGACAGCGCACAGAGCGACAGACAGCGCACGGAGCAACAGAGCGCGGAGCGACAGACAGCGCGGGGAGCGACAGACAGCGCGGGGAGCGACAGACAGCGCGGGGAGCGACAGAGCGCAGAGCGACAGACAGCGCTCGGAGCAACAGACAGCGCACGGAGCGACAGACAGCGCACGGAGCAACAGAGCGCGGAGCGACAGACAGAGCGCGGAGCGACAGACAGCGCGCGGAGCGACAGAGCGTGGAGCGACAGACAGCGCTCGGAGCAACAGACAGCGCACGGAGCGACAGACAGCGCACGGAGCAACAGAGCACGGAGCGACAGACAGCGCACGGAGCAACAGAGCGCGGAGCGACAGACAGCGCGGAGCGACAGACAGCGCGGGAGCGACAGACAGCGTACGGAGCAACAGAGCGCGGGAGCGACAGACAGCGTACGGAGCAACAGAGCGCAGAGCGACAGACAGTGCACGGAGCAACAGAGCGCGGAGCGACAGACAGCGCACGGAGCAACAGAGTGCGGAACGACAGACAGCGCTCGGAGCAACAGACAGCGCACGGAGCGACAGACAGCGCACGGAGCGACAGACAGCGCACGGAGCGACAGACAGCGTGCGGAGCAACAGAGCCAGAGCGACAGACAGTGCACGGAGCAACAGCGCGGAGCGACAGACAGCGCGGGGAGCGACAGACAGCGTACGGAGCAACAGAGCGCAGAGCGACAGACAGTGCACGGAGCAACAGAGCGCGGAGCGACAGACAGCGCGCGGAGCGACAGACAGCGCACGGAGCAACAGAGCGCAGAGCGACAGACAGCGCTCGGAGCAACAGACAGCGCACGGAGCGACAGACAGTGCACGGAGCGACAGAGCGCGGAGCGACAGACAGCGCGCGGAGCGACAGACAGCGTGCGGAGCAACAGAGCGCGGAGCGACAGACAGCGCACGGAGCAACAGAGCGCGGAGCGACAGACAGCGCACGGAGCAACAGAGCGCAGAGCGACAGACAGCGCTCGGAGCAACAGACAGCGCACGGAGCGACAGACAGCGCACGGAGCGACAGACTGCGCACGGAGCGACAGACAGCGTGCGGAGCAACAGAGCGCAGAGCGACAGACAGTGCACGGAGCAACAGAGCGCGGAGCGACAGACAGCGCGGGGAGCGACAGACAGCGTACGGAGCAACAGAGCGCAGAGCGACAGACAGTGCACGGAGCAACAGAGCGCGGAGCGACAGACAGCGCGCGGAGCGACAGACAGCGCACGGAGCAACAGAGCGCAGAGCGACAGACAGCGCTCGGAGCAACAGACAGTGCACGGAGCGACAGAGCGCGGAGCGACAGACAGCGCGCGGAGCGACAGACAGCGTGCGGAGCAACAGAGCGCGGAGCGACAGACAGCGCACGGAGCAACAGAGCGCGGAGCGACAGACAGCGCACGGAGCAACAGAGCGCAGAGCGACAGACAGCGCTCGGAGCAACAGACAGCGCACGGAGCGACAGACAGCGCACGGAGCGACAGACAGCGCACGGAGCGACAGACTGCGCACGGAGCGACAGACTGCGCACGGAGCAACAGAGCGCGGAGCGACAGACAGTGCGCGGAGCGACAGACAGCGCGTGGAGCGACAGACAGCTCACGGAGCAACAGAGCGCAGAGCGATAGACAGCACGCGGAGCGACAGACAGCGCGCGGAGCGACAGACAGCGCTCGGAGCGACAGACAGCGCACGGAGCGACAGACAGCGCACGGAGCAACAGAGCGCAGAGCGACAGACAGCACGCGGAGCGACAGACAGCGCGCGGAGCGACAGACAGCGCGCGGAGCGACAGACAGCGCTCGGAGCGACAGACAGCGCACGGAGCGACAGACAGCGCACGGAGCAACAGAGCGCAGAGCGACAGACAGCGCACGGAGCGACAGACAGCGCACGGAGCAACAGAGCGCAGAGCGACAGACAGCGCGCGGAGCGACAGACAGCGCGCGGAGCGACAGACAGCGTGCAGAGCGACAGCGCATGGAGCGATAGACAGCGTACAGAGCGACAGCGCGCGGAGTGACAGACAGCGCACGGAGCAACAGAGCGCAGAGCGACAGACAGCGCTCGGAGCAACAGACAGCGCACGGAGCGACAGACAGCGCACGGAGCGACAGAGCGCGGAGCGACAGACAGCGCGCGGAGCGACAGACAGCGCGCGGAGCAACAGAGCGCAGAGCGACAGACAGCGCGCGGAGCGACAGACAGCGCGCGGAGCGACAGACAGCGTGCGGAGCAACAGAGCGCAGAGCGACAGACAGTGCACGGAGCAACAGAGCGCGGAGCGACAGACAGCGCGCGGAGCGACAGACAGCGTACGGAGCAACAGAGCGCAGAGCGACAGACAGTGCACGGAGCAACAGAGCGCGGAGCGACAGACAGCGTGCGGAGCGACAGACAGCGCACGGAGCAACAGAGCGCAGAGCGACAGACAGCGCTCGGAGCAACAGACAGCGCACGGAGCGACAGACAGTGCACGGAGCGACAGCGCGGAGCGACAGACAGCGCGCGGAGCGACAGACAGCGTGCGGAGCAACAGAGCGCGGAGCGACAGACAGCGCACAGAGCAACAGAGCGCGGAGCGACAGACAGCGCACGGAGCAACAGAGCGCAGAGCGACAGACAGCGCTCGGAGCAACAGACAGCGCACGGAGCGACAGACTGCGCACGGAGCGACAGACTGCGCACGGAGCGACAGACTGCGCACGGAGCGACAGACTGCGCACGGAGCGACAGACTGCGCACGGAGCGACAGACAGCGCACGGAGCAACAGAGCGCGGAGCGACAGACAGTGCGCGGAGCGACAGACAGCGCGCGGAGCGACAGACAGCTCACGGAGCAACAGAGTGCAGAGCGACAGACAGCACGCGGAGCGACAGACAGCACGCGGAGCGACAGACAGCGCGCGGAGCGACAGACAGCGCTCGGAGTGACAGACAGCGCACGGAGCAACAGAGCGCAGAGCGACAGACAGCACGCGGAGCGACAGACAGCGCGCGGAGCGACAGACAGCGCTCGGAGCGACAGACAGCGCACGGAGCAACAGAGCGCAGAGCGACAGACAGCGCGCGGAGCGACAGACAGCGCGCGGAGCGACAGACAGCGTGCAGAGCGATAGCGCACGGAGCGATAGACAGCGTACAGAGCGACAGCGCGCGGAGTGAAAGACAGCATGCGGAGCGACAGACAGTGTACGGAGCGACAGTGCATGGAGCGACAGACAGCGTAAAGAGCGACAGCGTACGGAGCGACAGACAGCGCACAGACCGTCATGTACGGAGCGACAGACAGCGCATGGAGTAACAGAAAGCACATGGACTGACAGCGCACGGAGCGACCGACAGCGCACGGAGCGATATCATATGGAGCGTGAGACAGCGCATTGAGCAACACTGTACGGAGCGTGAGACAGCGCACGGAGCGTCAGTGCACAGAAGGACACCGCCGTACGGAGCGTCATACAGCGCATGGAAGGACACCGCTGTACGGAGCGACAGACAGCGCAGGAAGCGACAGCGCACGGAAGGACACTGCCACAGGGAGCGACAGCGCATGGAGCGACAGACAGCGCATGGAAGGACACCGCCGCAGGGAGCGACAGCTCACAGAGCGACAGACAGGGCAAGGAGCGACAGACAGCGCACGGAAGGACACCGCCACAGAGAGCGACAGCGCATGGAGCGACAGACAGCGCATGGAAGGACACCGCCGCAGGGAGCGACAGACAGCGCATGGAAGGACACTGCCACAGGGAGCGACAGCGCATGGAGCGACAGACAGCGCATGGAAGGACACTGCCGCAGGGAGCGACAGCGCATGGAGCGACAGACAGCGCATGGAAGGACGCCGCCACAGGGAGCAACAGTGCATGGAGCGACAGACAGCGCACGGAAGGACACCGCCTCACGGAGTGACAGCTCATGGAGCGACAGACAGTGCATGGAAGGACACCGCCGCACGGAGCGACAGACAGTGCATGGAAGGACACCGCCGCACGGAGCGACAGCGCATGGAGCGACAGACAGCGCAGGAAGGACTCCGCCACAGGGAGCAACAGACTGCACAGGGAGTGACAGACCGCTCACGGAGCGACAGACAGCGCATGGAAAGACAGCGCAGGGAGTGACAGACCGCTCACGGAGCGACAGACAGCGCACGGAAGGACACCGCCGCACGGAGCAACAGACAGCGCATGGAGCGACACCGTACGGAGCGACAGACAGTGCATGGAGCGACCGACAGTGGCAGACAGTGCACGGAGCGGCAGACCGCACACAGAGCAACTGACAGGGCACAGAGCGACAGGCGGCACAGGAGCGACAAAAGACTCTGCAACAATGTGACAGACAGATTGACAGCGGCACACAGTCCATAGGTTGCCTCTCGGCACGTGTCGCACTGAGACTGAAGGTTGCTGCTCTGTGAGTCGGAAAGATCCTGCTCTTTAAAACTAGATCCACCAGATTCCTGGCCCTCGGCGATCACTGATTGTTGTGAGGTTTTGTGGGTCCACACGCTGATATATATACAGTGATGTCTTCTCACCCGTCCACACAGCCGGTGACACGCCACGTGCCGTATTACTGCTGGGTATGGAGGATGTTTGGCCGATGCATAACTCATTAGTCAGTGACTAATTGTCCCATTCTGCAGACACACATGTGGCTGAGTAATGAGCGGCAGTGAGGGCCGTATGTGATGGATGATCACACAGAAATTCATAGGAGCAGTAAGAAGATGCCAATGTCTTTCACATCTCACCAGTATGACCAGATTCTGGCTAGTATGATACAGGAGAGACAGGTGGAGACCAGCGTGAGCGAGGAGGGTGCGGAGGAGGTGATGCCCTTAGAACAAGCTCCTGATGAGACAGGTGGAGACCAGCGTGAGCGAGGGGAGGTGTGGAGGAGGTGATGCACGAAGAACAAGCTCCTGAAGACACAGGAGAGACAGGCGGAAACCAGTGTGAGCGAGGAGGGTGCGGAGGAGGTGATGCCCGGAGAACAAGCTCCTGATGACACAGGACAATCGCACAATGTTTGTGCAGCGACCGGCGAATTCTGCCGCAGATTTGTCGTCTGACTTGTAGCTTCGATTAGTGTCATTATCTCCTGCCGCCGTCCATGTCTGTCACGTATCGGGCGCAGGAGGCGCCTGTTATGCCGCCCGCACCGCTCGCTCCTGTTGCACTGCCCGCACCGCTCGCTCCTGTCGCCTCTCATTAACTGTTTAGGTGCCAGTGTCAGTCTGTGGCCTGGGCAGTTACAAGTCAGGAGTGATTGGCGCAGTCATCCTGGTGCAAACCGACTCGATTCCAGGACGCTGCCGGTGTGGTGCTCGCATGTCGTCCCCCAGCCTCAGTACATACAGGGGGCCGCCTCGTGTCTTGTGCGGCGTTATTTACCTGATGCCCGGTGTTTTGTTGGCTGCAGAGTACACGGACCCTCACCGCACAGCCGCTGTATTTGGGGTCTTCGTCCTGTCTCATCACTTTTGCGTCCTGCTTTTTCTGCTGATGATGGGGTGTGAATACTTGTGTAAACGTGCACTTTGCCTGGTAATAAGAACAATGAAGGTAAACAGATAAGCTGGCACAGCGGAGGGTGAGGGGTATATGGGGGCACAGCCACTCGCTTTATGGCGCTGGGAAGCTGCAAATTCCTTCCAGGGTAAATTAGTGACCCTCTAGATTCCTCTCCGCAGACTCTGGGCGTCATTCACATGTATCTGGTGACAACGGACAAGCGGGAATTACACCAGAATGTGAATGCGGGGAATCTCTGGCCATAAGAGCTGACAATCTAAATGTGGGGGGGGGCACAAGAACCAGACGCCTTGGCCATGCAGGACACTGGGAAAGCAGGGTGACGTCTCTGCTGTGGTGTTGGCTGTCACCCCTCGTTCCCGTGAGCAGGTATGATGGCCGCCCCCCGCACACCTGTATCCTGCTCGTACAGGGGGATTGTGCGGGACTCTAATCAGTTTCTATGGGAACGAGGAGGCAGCTGCTCCGTAAGAACCGCTTCTCGCCTGATATTCACGCCATATTCTTACAGCGGCGCCGTGGTGACGCATCGAGCCTCAATCGGTCCGTACAGATTTCACCCATCCTTTTGGCGCAGCTCTCCGTCGCCGCGTTCACACTTGGATTTTGTTGCAAATTTAGCAAAAATTTTTGCTGGAATTTTGCAAACTTCACTCCAAATACTGAGCGCAGCTTGTGACTGCGCCCCCCGGGGCCGGCGGAGGCGTCACTGCAGATTAGGGCAGGGTTTTCTGCCGGTGCGCACAAGTCGCGTGAACTCAGGTCGCGATGGTCGTACGTCACAGTGAAGTCTGCGGAGGCGAAGTACGAGAATCGTGACCTGGGATCCAAATCCACCGGTTCAGCTTCCTTGTGACGGCCGCGGATGCAATGTGCCGCCATTCTCGTCTCCTTTCGATGGTGCTGCCGTCATGGCCGCCTCGCTGGACCTTACCCAGGGGCGCGTTCACACGTTGCGGTTAGGATGAGCTTTCTGCTTGTATCGTGTGAGTTCTGCAGCTGTCGCTTCTAGCTCAAAGCCCAAAACTGCGACTTGTGAAACGTGACCGACCGCAGCGTGTGAACGCGTCCTCGATGTGACGGGGGACGCGCCTGTTACTTTGGGGCAGTTATGGCGCCAGCGGCTCGTACATGGGGGGGTCGCAGCTGTGAGGAGCAGAGCACAGGCTGCGGGAACTGCCCCCGATGAGAAGTGTCCCCTCCCCCAGTGCACGGACGCTCAGCTCCACTTACGTCACCGTCCTAGATAAACCTGAGCGGTGACTCGTCGGGCAGCACACCACCTGAGCGCACAGACACCGCACAGCTGCCGGGACGCCTGGGGCCACATCCTGACTGCCGGACGCGACGTAGGACCCGACGCCACCATCCTCATGTACGTTGTTAGATTGTCAGCTCTTGTGCCGCAGTCCGTGTGATGGAGGACGGGTCCCTTCTATTACTGGGGACAGTCGTGGGTACATTAGATTGTCAGCTCTTCTTAAAGAGACAGGACGTCTCAGTTTTTCATTTCCAGGTTGTCTGCGACCAGACGTTTGCGTGCGACGGTCGTGATGTTTCTGACGTGTTTTCCTGACACTATAATCCTGGATTCTCTGCTAACAATGCACGGGGTGTGGGGTTTTTGTTTGGGGTAATCCAGAGCTGCGCCCATCGTCTGCTGCTGTTCCCATCGTCTGCTGCTGTGTCCACCGTCCGCCGCTGCTGTGCCCCCGTCCGCCCCTGCGCCCATCATCTGCTGCTGTGTCCACCGTCCGCCGCTGCTGTGCCCACGTCCGCCCCTGCGCCCATCATCTGCTGCTGCGTCCACCGTCCGCCGCTGCTGTGCCCACGTCCGCCCCTGCGCCCATCATCTGCTGCTGCGTCCACCGTCCGCCACTGCTGTGCCCACGTCCGCCCCTGCGCCCATCATCTGCTGCTGCTTCCACCGTCCGCCACTGCTGCGCCCACCATCTTCCGCTTCATCATCCCTTTTCTCCCATTTTCTGGAGTTTTCTTTCATTTTTTTTAAAGTTTTTGCAACTTTTGGAGGTAAAAAAATCTCAATATCTGGTTAAAGAAAAAAAATAGATTTTTCGCCATTTTCAAGAATTTGGTGACACATCAGCGAATATCACCAGCAAAAAATAAAAGGTGACGCAATTGAAGCATCGGCCCGCGGTGTTTCCCTTCTGTACCGTTCTCAGGATCTCCGCTTGCTGTCAGTGCTTCAGCCAATGTCGTACTTCTCACAGCTGAAGGTTTGTTGCTCTTGTATCCAGTCTGGTCAGTTTTTCATCAGCAGCACAAATGTTTCTGGCCTGAAGGTTCGTTACAATGTGTCAGTCTGGAGTCCAGCCTGTGGAGCTCAGAGAGCATTGTCCACATTGGCTACAACTGTAACAAACCCTCAGCTGTGAGACGTGTAAGGTTCGGTCCGGATGTAAACAAGAATTTCACATTCACTGACCGGAAGCGGAGATCGTGAAAATGGTGACGAATTGTAAGATGAAGGTGAGACGATGTCCTTACCGCGAGCCACCTGTAACCTGTCACCCCCGCTATGATGTAGGACTCGGGATGCTGGGAGTTGTAGTTCTTTAGATGTGGGGGCTGCTCTTCTTGTCCTTGCAGGGTCTCGATGATCTGAGCTCTCGCACCGTCAGGACGTCGCCGGCACAGAAAGGTGAACACGGCGCTGCGGGAAGAATGTCACTAATGTGCGGGGCGGCCACCTCCCGGCTCCCGCCGGCGCTGCCATGGTGACGTCTTCTCCGCAATCACCGCTGTCCTGGGAAACCATCGCTTTCTGAGCACAAAGACTTTTTTTTTCCCCCATTTTTTCATATTTCTAGTTTGTAGAGGTCAGAGGTGCGGAGGCCACGGAGGCGCGCGGGCCGCTGAGCCTCCTCCTGCTTTACGCCACTTTCTCAGGGCCCAGATTTTCCTCCCCTCGTCCCATCACTTCCCGGCCGCCGGCTCTGGGCGGTGAGTCTGCGGAGCCAGGGACCATCATGGAGGACGGGGGGAGCGGCCGGGGCAGCCGAGGGTTAGGGGGGAATTAGGGTCCGGCCAAGAGGAAGCGGGTGACGGGCGGACGGTGCGGATGTACGGGGGCCGGCGTATAGGGCGGTGATGCGTGCAGGGTGTGTGGCGGTGGTGTGTGCAGTGTATGGACCCCGATGCGGTAATGCCGGCGTTCTGCGCAGACCCTCGGAGGTAACGCTGCATCTTCTCTCGCAGTTGATGGCTTCTGCTCTGCACCTGAAGTCGGAGCGGCTGATCCAGGACGGCATTCCCCCAGCTAAGAAGCCCAGGTAAGAGGCCGCCCGTCATCCAGAGCCGCAGGTGCCGCATAGCACGGCTACTATTCTTCAATGCCCCCCGATATGTCTAATCCTGTGTTCTCATGTGCGGGTCTCACTGCCCCGCACCCCAAGCAATGGTGGGAGGAAAGGAGACAAAGTAACGGACAGTGAAAAAACTGCAGCGCCCTGCTGCCGCCATATCAGGAGAAGCGTCCAGCGTCAGTCCGTCCTCAGCATGTCCGGCCCGGCTCTGCAACCTGCATTGGGGGGCGGCTGGGGGTGTATTAGGCACTGTAGGGCTATACTGTGTTGTGCACTATATGGCAGTATTATTAGGGCACAGTATGGTGATGTATCACGTCAGCACTATATGGCGGTATTAGGGCACACTATGGTGATGTAACACATCAGCACTATATGGCAGTATTAGGGCACATTATGGTGATGTATTACGTCAGCCTATATGGCAGTATTATTAGGGCTCAGTATGGTGATGTATCATGTCAGCACTATATGGCAGTATTATGGCACAGTATGGTGATGTATTACGTCAGCACTATATGGCCGTATTATTAGGGCACAGTATGGTGATGTATCATGTCAGCACTATATGGCAGTATTAGGGCACATTATGGTGATGTATTACGTCAGCCTATATGGCAGTATTATTAGGGCTCAGTATGGTGATGTATCATGTCAGCACTATATGGCAGTATTATTAGGGCACAGTATGGTGATGTATCATGTCAGCACTATATGGCAGTATTAGGGCACATTATGGTGATGTATTACGTCAGCCTATATGGCAGTATTATTAGGGCTCAATATGGTGATGTATCATGTCAGCACTATATGGCAGTATTATTAGGGCACAGTATGGTGATGTATCATGTCAGCACTATATGGCAGTATTATGGCACAGTATGGTGATGTATTACGTCAGCATTATATGGCAGTATTATTAGGGCACAGTATGGTGATGTATTACATCAGCATTATATGGCAGTATTATTAGGGCACAGTATGGTGTTGTATCACGGCAGCACTATATGGCAGTATTATTAGGGCACAGTATGGTGATGTATTACGTCAGCACTATATGGCAGTATTATTAGGTCACAGTCTGGGAGTGTATCACGTCAGCACTATATGGCAGTATTAGGACACAGTATGGTGATGTATTACATCAGCACTATATGGCAGTATTATGGCACAGTATGGTGATGTATTACGTCAGCACTATATAGCAGTATTATTAGGGCACAGTATGGTGATGTATCACGTCAGCACTATATGGCAGTATTAGGGCTCAGTATTGTGATGTATCACTTCAGCACTATATGGCAGTATTATTGGGCCTTAGTATAGTGATGTATCATATCAGCACTATATGGCAGTATTAGGGCACAGTATGGTGATGTATCACGTCAGCACTATATGGCAGTATTATTGGGGCTCAGTATAGTGATGTATCACATCAGCACTATATGGCAGTATTATTATGGCACAGTATGGTGATGTATCACGTCAGAACTATATGGCAGTATTATTGGGGCTCAGTATAGTGATGTATCACGTCAGCACTATATGGCAGTATTAGGGCACAGTATGGTGATGTATCACATCAGCACTATATGGCAGTATTATTATGGCACAGTATGGTGATTATATTAATTCTCATACCATCATTTAGAGAAAAATCAAAACTAATTCGTATAATGTCAAAATTTATAAAGTTTATTATGTCAAAAGTTCCTAAACACTCAACCAACAAACAAAACCCTGTATAAAGAAGCCCCTAAAAAAACTGAGCAGTGTGGTTCTAGGTGTAAATATTAGTTGTCATTGTGAATATATATATATTCCATCATTACTTGGTGGTCAAAGTCCACTACATACAGATCAGAGATTACATAACACGTTCACATTCAATCAAAATGTCATATATATATCATATACACACAGCCTAATAGCAACAGCCGCTAGTGCATGATTGTAAAGTATACAGTAGTGAGATCGTCTATACACTGCACATAATCTCTATTTGTATCATGATAGTTGTCTCTATATGGCAGACATGAGGTACCATCAGTTTTTCAATACATACATGGACTATTCTTGATCAAATTAATCAGAGAGTCAGACAATATAAAAGTCCTCAATGCCACCCAGAAATAGTAAAGGACAAACGTTTTCCATCGTTGTCAGGAGCGCACGGCCTCGCACATGGTCTGCATTGAATGTTTACTGCTGACTAACGTTTTCCATAAAATTATGGGGGTAATCATTATACTATTGGAAAACTTTTGTCCTTTACTATTTCTGGGTGGCATTAAGTCCCTGCCAGACCTACTAGTGCCGAGCCCTGCCAAACTCGAGGAGCAGACCCCTGCCGGTATGAACCCCTGACCCTAGAAAAACCTTGGCATAATTAGAGGAAGCGGACCCCCGCCTGGATTGATTCCTAAACAAACCCCTGCCAAATCTGAGGAAGGGAAGCTAAGAAATACCTGCCTGCGGGAAGCTGCCCCCCCGTCTGCAACGCCCCCCCGTCTGCAGCGCCCCTCCTGTCTGGTGCGCCCCTCCTGTCTTCAGCGCCCCTCCTCCTCCTGTCTTCCACGCCCACTCCTGTGTGCAGCGCCCCCCATCCGTAGCACCCCTCTAGTCTTCAGCACCCCATCCAGTCTTCAGCGCCCCCTCCTGTGTGCAGCGCCCCTCCTGTGTGCAGCCCCCCCTGTCTGTAGTGCCCCTCCTGTGTGCAGCACCCCCCCCTGTCTGTAGCACCCCCCTGTTTGCAGCGCCCCACGTCTGTAGCGCCCCCTCTGTCTGTAGCGCCCCTCCTGTGTGCAGCTCCCCCTCTATATGTAGCGCCCCTCCTGTGTGCAGCTCCCCCTCTATATGTAGCACCCCTCCTGTGTGCAGCTCCCCCTCTATATGTAGCACCCCTCCTGTGTGCAGCTCCCCCTCTATATGTAGCGCCCCTCCTGTGTGCAGCTCCCCCTCTATATGTAGCACCCCTCCTGTGTGCAGCTCCCCCTCTATATGTAGCGCCCCTCCTGTGTGCAGCTCCCCCTCTATATGTAGCACCCCTCCTGTGTGCAGCTCCCCCTCTATATGTAGCGCCCCTCCTGTGTGCAGCTCCCCCTCTATATGTAGCACCCCTCCTGTGTGCAGCTCCCCCTCTATATGTAGCGCCCCTCCTGTGTGCAGCTCCCCCTCTATATGTAGCACCCCTCCTGTGTGCAGCTCCCCCTCTGTCTGTAGCGCCCCTCCTGTGTGCAGCTCCCCCTCTGTCTGTAGCGCCCCTCCTGTGTGCCGCTCCCCCTCTATATGTAGCGCCCCTCCTGTGTGCAGCTCCCACTCTATATGTAGCGCCCCTCCTGTGTGCAGCTCCCCCTCTATATGTAGCACCCCTCCTGTGTGTAGCTCCCCCTCTATATGTAGCACCCCTCCTGTGTGCAGCTCCCCCTCTGTCTGTAGCGCCCCTCCTGTGTGCAGCTCCCCCTCTGTCTGTAGCGCCCCTCCTGTGTGCAGCTCCCCCTCTGTCTGTAGCGCCCCTCCTGTGTGTAGCGCCCCTCCTGTGTGCAGCTCCCCCTCTGTCTGTAGCGCCCCTCCTGTGTGTAGCGCCCCTCCTGTGTGCAGCTCCCCCTCTATATGTAGTGCCCCTCCTGTGTGCAGCTCCCCCTCTATATGTAGCACCCCTCCTGTGTGCAGCTCCCCCTCTGTCTGTAGCGCCCCTCCTGTGTGTAGCGTCCCTCCTGTGTGCAGCTCCCCCTCTGTCTGTAGCGCCCCTCCTGTGTGCAGCTCCCCCTCTATATGTAGCACCCCTCCTGTGTGCAGCTCCCCCTCTATATGTAGCGCCCCTCCTGTGTGCAGCTCCCCCTCTGTCTGTAGCGCCCCTCCTGTGTGCAGCTCCCCCTCTATATGTAGCACCCCTCCTGTGTGCAGCTCCCCCTCTATATGTAGCACCCCTCCTGTGTGCAGCTCCCCCTCTATATGTAGCACCCCTCCTGTGTGCAGCTCCCCCTCTATATGTAGCGCCCCTCCTGTGTGCAGCATTGCAGCTGAGCTCCATAGTGGTGAACAAAGCAGACTGCAGTACCACACACTGGCTGTGGTCAGGGTGGCGCTGGTTTTCCTGACCTGGACATCCCCTTTCAGTGGTTACCCCACAGTGCTCTGTCCCTCCTTTGTTCTGGTGATGTCAGCAGCTGATGTCATAAATCACATGTGATGTCAGTTCTTGCAGGATTCTGTGCAGGGTCGTACCATCATCATGTGAAGGGGGTGGCGGGGCACACCATGCCGGATAGCGATATTAGTCATATCAGATCGAATTTTGTGTTTTCTAGGAAACTTTTACCAAGTCTAAAGACCAAGAGGCCCCAGGAGTTGGTGCTGGTGATCGGGACCGGTATCAGTGCGGCTGTAGCACCACAAGTCCCAGCGCTGAAGTCCTGGAAGGGGTTAATTCAGGCCCTGCTCGATGCTGCTAACGACTTTGACCTTCTAGAAGAAGAAGAGAGCAAAAAATTCCAGAAATGTCTCCATGAGGACAAGAACCTGATCCATGTGGCCCACGACCTCATCCAGAAGCTGTCACCGGTCAGTGCCGCACGCTGGGGGCGATCATGTGATCTCAGGGGTCACCAGTCAGTGCCCCATGCTGGGGGCGATCATGTGATCTCAGGGGTCACCGGTCAGTGCCGCACGCTGGGGGCGATCATGTGATCACAGGGGTCGCCAGTCAGTGTCGTGCACTGAGGGTGATCATGTGATCTCAGGGGTCGCCAGTCAGTACCGCACCCTGGGGGCGATCATGTGATCTCAGGGGTCACCAGTCAGTGTCGTGCACTGGGGCGATCATGTGATCTCAGGGGTCGCCGGTCAGTACCGCACACTGGGGGCGATCATGTGATCTCAGGGGTCATCAGTCAGTGCCCCATGCTGGGGGCGATCATGGGATCTCAGGGGTCACCGGTCAGTGCCGCACGCTGGGGGCGATCATGTGATCACAGGGGTCGCCAGTCAGTGTCGTGCACTGAGGGTGATCATGTGATCTCAGGGGTCGCCAGTCAGTACCGCACCCTGGGGGCGATCATGTGATCTCAGGGGTCGCCAGTCAGTACCGCACCCTGGGGGCGATCATGTGATCTCAGGGGTCACCAGTCAGTGTCGTGCACTGGGGCGATCATGTGATCTCAGGGGTCGCCGGTCAGTACCGCACGCTGGGGGCGATCATGTGATCTCAGGGGTCATCAGTCAGTGCCCCATGCTGGGGGCGATCATGGGATCTCAGGGGTCACCGGTCAGTGCCGCACGCTGGGGGCGATCATGTGATCACAGGGGTCGCCAGTCAGTGTCGTGCACTGAGGGTGATCATGTGATCTCAGGGGTCGCCAGTCAGTACCGCACCCTGGGGGCGATCATGTGATCTCAGGGGTCACCAGTCAGTGTCGTGCACTGGGGCGATCATGTGATCTCAGGGGTCGCCGGTCAGTACCGCACGCTGGGGGCGATCATGTGATCTCAGGGGTCACCGGTCAGTGTCGTGCACTGGGGCGATCATGTGATCTCAGGGGTCGCCGGTCAGTACCGCACGCTGGGGGCGATCATGTGATCTCAGGGGTCGCCGGTCAGTACCGCACGCTGGGGGCGATCATGTGATCTCAGGGGTCGCCGGTCAGTACCGCACGCTGGGGGCGATCATGTGATCTCAGGGGTCACCGGTCAGTGCCGCACGCTGGGGGCGATCATGTGATCTCAGGGGTCACCAATCAGTGCCCCATACTGGGGGCGATCATGTGATCTCAGGGGCCACCGGTCAGTGCCGCACGCTGGGGGCGATCATGTGATCTCAGGGGTCACCAGTCAGTGTCCCATGCTGGGGGCGATCATGTGATCTCAGGGGTCACCGGTCAGTGCCGCACACTGGGGTTGATCATGTGATCTCAGGGGTCGCCGGTCAGTGCCGCACGCTGGGGGCGATCATGTGATCTCAGGGGTCACCAGTCAGTGCCCCATGCTGGGGGCGATCATGTGATCTCAGGGGTCACCGGTCAGTGCCGCACGCTGGGGGCGATCATGTGATCTCAGGGGTCACCAGTCAGTACCGCACCCTGGGGGCGATCATGTGATCTCAGGGGTCACCGGTCAGTGTCGTGCACTGGGGCGATCATGTGATCTCAGGGGTCACCAGTCAGTGCCGCACGCTGGGGGCGATCATGTGATCTCAGGGGTCGCCGGTCAGTACCGCACGCTGGGGGCGATCATGTGATCTCAGGGGTCACCGGTCAGTGCCGCACGCTGGGGGCGATCATGTGATCTCAGGGGTCACCAGTCAGTGCCCCATACTGGGGGCGATCATGTGATCTCAGGGGCCACCGGTCAGTGCCGCACACTGGGGGCGATCATGTGATCTCAGGGGTCACCAGTCAGTGTCCCATGCTGGGGGCGATCATGTGATCTCAGGGGTCACCGGTCAGTGCCGCACACTGGGGGTGATCATGTGATCTCAGGGGTCGCCGGTCAGTGCCGCACGCTGGGGGCGATCATGTGATCTCAGGGGTCACCAGTCAGTGCCCCATGCTGGGGGCGATCATGTGATCTCAGGGGTCACCGGTCAGTGCCGCACGCTGGGGGCGATCATGTGATCTCAGGGGTCACCGGTCAGTGCCGCACGCTGGGGGCGATCATGTGATCTCAGGGGTCACCAGTCAGTGCCCCATACTGGGGGCGATCATGTGATCTCAGGGGCCACCGGTCAGTGCCGCACACTGGGGGCGATCATGTGATCTCAGGGGTCACCAGTCAGTGTCCCATGCTGGGGGCGATCATGTGATCTCAGGGGTCACCGGTCAGTGCCGCACACTGGGGGTGATCATGTGATCTCAGGGGTAGCCGGTCAGTGCCGCACGCTGGGGGCGATCATGTGATCTCAGGGGTCACCAGTCAGTGCCCCATGCTGGGGGCGATCATGTGATCTCAGGGGTCACCGGTCAGTGCCGCACGCTGGGGGCGATCATGTGATCTCAGGGGTCACCAGTCAGTACCGCACCCTGGGGGCGATCATGTGATCTCAGGGGTCACCGGTCAGTGTCGTGCACTGGGGCGATCATGTGATCTCAGGGGTCACCGGTCCGTGCCGCACGTTGGGGGCGATCATGTGATCTGGGATCTCCCGTCTTGCGGTCTATTAGTGACCTGTTTCTTGTTGCTCTCGTTCCTTTCTCGCAGCGCACCAGCAATGTCCGCTCCACCTTCTTCAAGGACTGTCTCTATGAAGTCTTCGATGACCTGGAGTCAAAGATGGAGGACTCGGGGAAGCAGCTCCTCCAGTCCGTGCTGCAGCTGATGGAGCACGGCGCGCTGGTCCTCACAACAAACTTTGACAACTTGCTGGAGATCTACGCCGCTCATCAGAAAAAACAACTGGAATCCCTAGACCTCACCGACGAGAAGAAGGTGAATCCCGGCTGCCGTATGATTATAGACTGGGGATTATACCCGGGTGTGGGGATTATACAGTAGTGTCCACAATACCAGCAGTCCAACTAACCAGATTAATCCCTGTTTTTGATATAGATTATATCACCACATGTCAGACAATTTCCCAGTTGGTGCAGTAGATTGTACGAAAACCCCCAGACTCCGCATTCATGATCTGGAGTCCGTGTATCTGAATAATTAATTGTACGGGGGGTGGTGGTGTTCACAATAATAGCAGTGTGGAGGTCAATCAGTGCAGTCAATCATTCTGTGAAGAAACAGGTGTGAATCAGGGGGCCCTTATCTAAGGGTGAAGTCAGCACATGTTGGACATGCATTTCTCCTTGAAAGCCTGAGAAATATGGGTCGTTTGATACATTGTTCAGAAGAACAGAGTACTGTGATTAAAAAGTTGATTGGAGAGGGTAAAACTTATAAAGAAGAGCAGACAATGATTGGATATAATTTTAGCTGAACAGCCTATGCTTTACAATGGAGAGCAAAACCAGAGAAACGTGGAAGAAAACGGAAGACTGCCATTCCAATGGATGGAAGAAAAGGCAGAATGGCAAAGGCTCAGCCAATGATCAGCTCCAGGAGGATCACAGACAGTCTCCAGTTACCTGTGAGGACTGTGACAGTTAGAAGACGCCTGTGTGAAGCTAATCTCTGAGCAAGAAGTCCCCGCAAAGTCCCACTGTTAAAAAAAAAAAAATACATGTACTGAAGCGGATACAAATTGCCAAAGAACACATCAACTGGCCTAAAGCGAAATGGAGAAACATTTTATGGACTGATGAAAGCAAAATTGTTCTATTGGGCCCAACGGCCACAGACAGTTCATCAGACGACCCCCAAACTCTGCATTCAGCCACAGTACACCCTGAAAACAGTGAAGCATGGTGGAAGCATCATGATATGGGCATGTTTCTCTTACTATGGTGTCGGACCTATTTACTGCATACCAGGGATCATGGACCAGTTTGCATATAATAAAATACTTGAAGAGGTCATGTTGCCTTACGCTGAAGAGGATGTACCCTGGAAATGGGAGTTTCAGCAAGACAACAACCCTAAACACACCAATAAACGAGTAAAATCGTGGTTCCAGTCCAACAAAATAGAGGTTATGGAGTGGCCAGCCCAATCCCCAGACCTTAATCCGATAGGACACTTGTGGGGTGACATCAAAAATGCAGTTTCTGAGGCAAAGACAAAAAATGCCCAAAAATTGTGTGATGTAGTCAAAGCATCCTGGGCTGGAATAACAGGTGACCGGGGCCAGAAGTTGGTTGACTCTATGCAACATAGATGTGAAGCAGTTCTAAAAAACTGTGGGTAACAACTAAATATTAGATTAGTGATTCACAGGAATGCTAAATCCTCAAAAAAAGAAGAGACATATTGCGAGTTTGTAAAGACAAATGCAGACACTGCTGTTTATTAGAACAGAACAATGTTAATTTTTCATTATTTTCTGTAAAGTATTAAAAATTATCTACATTTCTCTTCATGTTGTGAATTAGAAAACAGTGAGCGACGTCCCCAATGCTGGAAATAACAACTGGTAGAAAGATTTTGGAGGTAGGAGGTAACTCAGGATCAGTAATGTAATGTATGTACACAGTGACTGCACCAGCAGAATAGTGAGTGCAGCTCTGGAGTATAATACAGGATGTAACTCAGGATCAGTAATGTAATGTATGTACACAGTGACTGCACCAGCAGAATAGTGAGTGCAGCTCTGGAGTATAATACAGGAGGTAACTCAGGATCAGTAATGTAATGTATGTACACAGTGACTGCACCAGCAGAATAGTGAGTGCAGCTCTGGAGTATAATACAGGAGGTAACTCAGGATCAGTAATGTAATGTATGTACACAGTGACTCCACCAGCAGAATAGTGAGTGCTGCTCTGGAGTATAATACAGGATGTAACTCAGGATCAGTAATGTAATGTATGTACACAGTGACTGCACCAGCAGAATAGTGAGTGCAGCTCTGGAGTATAATACAGGATGTAACTCAGGATCAGTAATGTAATGTATGTACACAGTGACTGCACCAGCAGAATAGTGAGTGCAGCTCTGGAGTATAATACAGGATGTAACTCAGGATCAGTAATGTAATGTATGTACACAGTGACTGCACCAGCAGAATAGTGAGTGCAGCTCTGCAGTGTAATACAGGAGGTAACTCAGGATCAGTAATGTAATGTATGTACACAGTGACTGCACCAGCAGAATAGTGAGTGCAGCTCTGGAGTATAATACAGGATGTAACTCAGGATCAGTAATGTAATGTATGTACACAGTGACTGCACCAGCAGAATAGTGAGTGCAGCTCTGGAGTATAATACAGGATGTAACTCAGGATCAGTAATGTAATGTATGTACACAGTGACTGCACCAGCAGAATAGTGAGTGCAGCTCTGGAGTATAATACAGGAGGTAACTCAGGATCAGTAATGTAATGTATGTACACAGTGACTCCACCAGCAGAATAGTGAGTGCTGCTCTGGAGTATAATACAGGATGTAACTCAGGATCAGTAATGTAATGTATGTACACAGTGACTGCACCAGCAGAATAGTGAGTGCAGCTCTGGAGTATAATACAGGATGTAACTCAGGATCAGTAATGTAATGTATGTACACAGTGACTGCACCAGCAGAATAGTGAGTGCAGCTCTGGAGTATAATACAGGATGTAACTCAGGATCAGTAATGTAATGTATGTACACAGTGACTGCACCAGCAGAATAGTGAGTGCAGCTCTGCAGTGTAATACAGGAGGTAACTCAGGATCAGTAATGTAATGTATGTACACAGTGACTGCACCAGCAGAATAGTGAGTGCAGCTCTGGAGTATAATACAGGATGTAACTCAGGATCAGTAATGTAATGTATGTACACAGTGACTGCACCAGCAGAATAGTGAGTGCAGCTCTGGAGTATAATACAGGAGGTAACTCAGGATCAGTAATGTAATGTATGTACACAGTGACTCCACCAGCAGAATAGTGAGTGCTGCTCTGGAGTATAATACAGGATGTAACTCAGGATCAGTAATGTAATGTATGTACACAGTGACTGCACCAGCAGAATAGTGAGTGCAGCTCTGGAGTATAATACAGGATGTAACTCAGGATCAGTAATGTAATGTATGTACACAGTGACTGCACCAGCAGAATAGTGAGTGCAGCTCTGGAGTATAATACAGGATGTAACTCAGGATCAGTAATGTAATGTATGTACACAGTGACTGCACCAGCAGAATAGTGAGTGCAGCTCTGCAGTGTAATACAGGAGGTAACTCAGGATCAGCAATGTAATGTATGTACACAGTGACTCCACAAGCAGAATAGTGAGTGCAGCTCTGGAGTATAATACAGGATGTAACTCAGGATCAGTAATGTAATGTATGTACACAGTGACTGCACCAGCAGAATAGTGAGTGCAGCTCTGGAGTATAATACAGGATGTAACTCAGGATCAGTAATGTAATGTATGTACACAGTGACTGCACCAGCAGAATAGTGAGTGCAGCTCTGCAGTGTAATACAGGAGGTAACTCAGGATCAGTAATGTAATGTATGTACACAGTGACTGCACCAGCAGAATAGTGAGTGCAGCTCTGGAGTATAATACAGGATGTAACTCAGGATCAGTAATGTAATGTATGTACCCAGTAACTGCACCAGCAGAATAGTGAGTGCAGCTCTGGAGTATAATACAGGATGTAACTCAGGATCAGTAATGTATGTATGTACACAGCGACTGCACCAGCAGAATAGTGAGCGCAGCTCTGGAGTATAATACTGGATGTTCCCAATGCTCAGAAATAACAACTGGTAGAAAGATTCTGTGCGTAACTCGTGTTTTTGAACACACTGCTATTATTTTGAACTCTACAGTATATCGGGATGTGTCTGGGGATTATATAATGGTTATATTGCATCGGCCGGGGCTGTAGGGGTGCTTAGGAGGATGATATATTGGGCGCCCGGGTCTGGGGGTATTTCTGGGGCTTATGTCTCTAGTCGGTGGCTCATTATAAGCCGCGCCCGGCCTGTAACGCCTCGTCTTGTCTTCTGACAGGTACTGGAATGGGCTCAGGAGAAGAAGCAGCTGAGCGTCCTGCACATACACGGCGTCTACACCAACCCCAGCGGCATCGTCCTGCACCCGGCCGGGTACCAGAACGTCCTCAGGAACACCGAGGTCATGGTGAGCTCACAATGCGCATAACCTCTCCTCTGCTGAAACACTCTGTGCTGCCAGCACCCCACACCATCCATGTTGTCTGCAGCTACCTCCTGCCAGATCAGAGTACATGTCTCCTGACATACTCTGTGCTGCTTCCCCACTACATGATCGTTCCTGGTTGTAGTAGTACATGCCCTGTGTATCTCTTGTTATTTCTCACTGTTACTTTGCCTCTTTCTTTTCTTTGTGCCACAGAGAGAAATCCAGAAACTGTACGAGACCAAGTCCTTTGTGTTCCTGGGCTGCGGCCGCACCGTGGATGACACCACGTTCCAGGCTTTGTTCCTGGAGGCAGTGAAGCACAAGTCTGACCTGGAGCACTTTATGCTGGTCCGCAGGGAGGACGTGGACGAGTTCAAGAAGCTGCGGGAGAACATGCTGGACAAGGGGATAAAGGTCATCTCCTACGGCACCGAGTACTCCGACCTCCCCGAATACTTCGAGAGGCTCGCAAACGAAATCTCCACAAAGGGCCGCACAGGTACGGACAGCGCTGCAGCTCTGCACCTCCACGCGGTGCCGGGTACAGGCGATTAATGCCCAAACCACAGGGACCGGCGCCTTACTCTGCAATTCTAAGATTTAACAGTATCCGATGATCACCAGCAGAAGAGTGAGTGCTGCTCTGGAGTATAATACAGGGTGTAAGTAGAAGAATTTGTTCTCTGAGTTCTCACAGGCCTCATATAATTTATAAAAAAAAAATATATATATATATATAATATAAGTATATACAGTTATGTGCAAAATACCAGCAGTCTGACATCACTAATCTGTTTAATTGCTGTTTTTGGCAGAAAAGATCATACAACGTGGTAAAAAAATTGCTGACATACACGCTGCTAACTGTGTGTAATTGATTTATTCAATGAAAGGGGGGTGTACTAATTAATAGCAGTGTGGAGCTTATTAGTGAGGTCATTCATTCTGTGAGGAAACAAGTGTCAAGGTGTCAATCATGGCCCTTCTATAAAGAGGGAGGCAGCACATGTCGTACCTGCTGGCTTTAGCCTTTGTTCAGTGAGTAAAATGGGTCGTTCCAGACATTTTACTGAAGGGGAAAGAACTGTTATCAAGAAGTTGATTGGAGAAAACATATAGACGAGTGCAGGAAATAATCGTCTGCTCAGCTGAAAAGATTTCCAATGCTTTAAAATGGCAAATAACACCCGAAACACGTGGTAAGAAAAGAAATACCACCATCCAAATAGATCCTAAAATCACAAGAATGGCAAAGAAGCCTCCGGGGGTGGTCTAATGCTGAAGAAGAAACGGGGACAACGACTCCAAACACCCCATCAAGCGGGCGACATCCCGGCTCCAGACCAATGTTATGGAGAGGCCGGCCGATCCCCAGAGCTCAGACTGATGGAGAATATGTGGACGGCATCAATATCTGTCCGCAGGGGTCCGATGTCAGGTGACCCCGCCCCCATGCCGCATAGACGTAAAGCTGCTATCAGAAATAAAGGTCATACAATGAAGTATTAGATCAGAGATTAACAGAAAAGCCAAGTCTGGAAACAAATCTCAGCTCATCCGGTAAAGATTCACGTCTGTAAGTGACGATGCAGACACGGCCATTACCTGAGCGTGTGCTCCCCTCCGCGCGGAGGGCGTGTGCTCCCCTCCGCGCTGTATACAGTACAGTGCTAACCACTGAGCCATCGTGCTGCCCAATATACTGTACAGTGCTAACCACTGAGCCACCGTGAGGGTGACGTCCCCATGCAAGCCGTACTGGCGACCATATCTGTATATAAAGTCTGCATTAACCTTGAAAAACCCGACTCCGCCGTCCCCTCCCCCAAACCAACGACCTTACAAGACTTTTAACGTCTCCACGTTCCCGTTTTAGGTCAATCACGTGGCCAAAACTACGAAGCGGAGGAATCATTCCAGGCCAGCCGTCAGTTTCTGCCATTTTTCCATGAGGACCCCAGAAGAGACAGGTGTACACAGACTGATCGAGAACATGGCGTCCTGCCGCCCGCACTTCCCATGATGCCTCAGTCCTCGGATCCACCATGCACCAATTGTCACCAAAAATCATTTCCCCAGCTGCAGCCGTCACTGCACCGCAGCCATGGACGTTGGGCGCTGGAGGAGCAGCTCCGGAGCTTCACAGCCGCGCAGGAAGGATTGCGGAAAGGGATAATGACCAAGGTGAACGCCTTACACTTGGACTTGTGCCAGCTCGCCACCGGCGCCGACAGGAACAGCGCCGTGTTCAGGAAGATCCTGAAGGTGGAGACGGAGAGAAACCATCTGCTCGCTCACATCAACACCAACATCAGCAAACTGACCGCAAGCTTACACCTCCTAGCGATCCAGCAGAGCGCCGACCAGAGGGAGGCACAAGCCCTGTGCGACCAGGAGGGGGCAGCACCCGAGGAAACAACAGCCAGACTGTCAGCCGGCTCCACCCCGTTATCTCCTCCTCAGTACCGCTACTCAATGCGGACCAGAACAGCGCCTCCTAGTGCCTTAAACTATAGCTCAGACCTAAGACCGAAACCTGCGAAGAGAAGCCGGAAATAAAAGCATCATGAACTTAGTTGAAACTTTTTTCTATTAATAGAATATGAACATTTTTAGTTTCTGGTTATTAAAAGGTTTAATAATTAATCTCTGATTATTTCATCAACTAACATTATTGAGAGAGAAACAGAGCTGCACTCACTATTCTGCTGGTGCAGTCACTGTGTACATACATTACATTACTGATCCTGAGTTACCTCCTGTATTATACTCCAGAGCTGCACTCACTATTCTGCTGGTGCAGTCACTGTGTACATACATTACATTACTGATCCTGAGTTACCTCCTGTATTATACCCCAGAGCTGCACTCACTATTCTGCTGGTGCAGTCACTGTGTACATACATTACTGATCCTGAGTTACCTCCTGTATTATACTCCAGAGCTGCACTCACTATTCTGCTGGTGCAGTCACTGTGTACATACATTACATTACTGATCCTGAGTTACCTCCTGTATTATACTCCAGAGCTGCACTCACTATTTTGCTGGTGCAGTCACTGTGTACATACATTACATTACTGATCCTGAGTTACCTCCTGTATTATACCCCAGAGCTGCACTCACTATTCTGCTGGTGCACTCACTGTGTACATACATTACTGATCCTGAGTTACCTCCTGTATTATACTCCAGAGCTGCACTCACTATTCTGCTGGTGCAGTCACTGTGTACATACATTACATTACTGATCCTGAGTTACATCCTGTATTATACTCCAGAGCTGCACTCACTATTCTGCTGGTGCAGTCACTGTGTACATACATTACATTACTGATCCTGAGTTACCTCCTGTATTATACCCCAGAGCTGCACTCACTATTCTGCTGGTGCACTCACTGTGTACATACATTACTGATCCTGAGTTACCTCCTGTATTATACTCCAGAGCTGCACTCACTATTCTGCTGGTGCAGTCACTGTGTACATACATTACATTACTGATCCTGAGTTACCTCCTGTATTATACTCCAGAGCTGCACTCACTATTCTGCTGGTGCAGTCACTGTGTACATACATTACATTACTGATCCTGAGTTACATCCTGTATTATACCCCAGAGCTGCACTCACTATTCTGCTGGTGCAGTCACTGTGTACATACATTACATTACTGATCCTGAGTTACCTCCTGTATTATACTCCAGAGCTGCACTCACTATTCTGCTGGTGCAGTCACTGTGTACATACATTACATTACTGATCCTGAGTTACATCCTGTATTATACCCCAGAGCTGCACTCACTATTCTGCTGGTGCAGTCACTGTGTACATACATTACATTACTGATCCTGAGTTACCTCCTGTATTATACTCCAGAGCTGCACTCACTATTCTGCTGGTGCAGTCACTGTGTACATACATTACATTACTGATCCTGAGTTACATCCTGTATTATACTCCAGAGCTGTACTCACTATTCTGCTGGTGCAGTCACTGTGTACATACATTACATTACTGATCCCGAGTTACATCCTGTATTATACTCCAGAGCTGCACTCACTATTCTGCTGGTGCAGTCACTGTGTACATACATTACATTACTGATCCTGAGTTACCTCCTGTATTATACCCCAGAGCTGCACTCACTATTCTGCTGGTGCAGTCACTGTGTACATACATTACATTACTGATCCTGAGTTACCTCCTGTATTATACCCCAGAGCTGCACTCACTATTCTGCTGCTGCAGTCACTGTGTATATACATTACATTACTGATCCTGAGTTACCTCCTGTATTATACTCCAGAGCTGCACTCACTATTCTGCTGGAGCAGTCACTGTGTACATACATTACATTACTGATCCTGAGTTACATCCTGTATTATACTCCAGAGCTGCACTCACTATTCTGCTGGTGCAGTCACTGTGTACATACATTACATTACTGATCCTGAGTTACATCCTGTATTATACTCCAGAGCTGCACTCACTATTCTGCTGCTGCAGTCACTGTGTATATACATTACATTACTGATCCTGAGTTACCTCCTGTATTATACTCCAGAGCTGCACTCTCTATTCTGCTGGTGCAGTCACTGTGTACATACATTACATTACTGATCCTGAGTTACATCCTGTATTATACTCCAGAGCTGCACTCACTATTCTGCTGGTGCAGTCACTGTGTACATACATTACATTACTGATCCTGAGTTACATCCTGTATTATACTCCAGAGCTGCACTCACTATTCTGCTGGTGCAGTCACTGTGTACATACATTACATTACTGATCCTGAGTTACATCCTGTATTATACTCCAGAGCTGCGCTCACTATTCTGCTGGTGCACTCACTGTGTACATACATTACATTACTGATCCTGAGTCACGTCCTGTATTATACTCCAGAGCTGCTCTCACTATTCTGCTGGTGCAGTCACTGTGTACATACATTACATTACTGATCCTGAGTTACATCCTGTATTATACTCCAGAGCTGCACTCACTATTCTGCTGGTGCAATCACTGTGTACATACATTACATTACTGATCCTGAGTTACCTCCTGTACTATACTCCAGAGCTGCTCTCACTATTCTGCTGGTGCAGTCACTGTGTACATACATTACATTACTGATCCTAAATCAGGTCCTGTATTATACTCCAGAGCTGCGCTCACTATTCTGCTGGTGCAGTCACTGTGTACATACATTACATTACTGATCCTGAGTTACATCCTGTATTATACCCCAGAGCAGCACTCACTATTCTGCTGGTGCAGTCACTGTGTACATACATTACATTACTGACCCTGAGTTACATCCTGTATTATACTCCAGAGCTGCGCTCACTATTCTGCTGGTGCACTCACTGTGTACATACATTACATTACTGATCCTGAGTCACGTCCTGTATTATACTTCAGAGCTGCTCTCACTATTCTGCTGGTGCAGTCACTGTGTTCATACATTACATTACTGATCCTGAGTTACATCCTGTATTATACTCCAGAGCTGCACTCACTATTCTGCTGGTGCAATCACTGTGTACATACATTACATTACTGATCCTGAGTTACATCCTGTATTATACTCCAGAGCTGCGCTCACTATTCTACTGGTGGAGTCACTGTGTACATACATTACATTACTGATCCTGAGTTACATCCTGTATTATACTCCAGAGCTGCACTCACTGTTCTGCTGGTGCAATCACTGTGTACATACATTACATTACTGATCCTGAGTTACAACCTGTATTATACTCCAGAGCTGCACTCACTATTCTGCTGGTGTAGTCACTGTGTACATACATTACATTACTGATCCTGAGTCACGTCCTGTATTATACTCCAGAGCTGCTCTCACTATTCTGCTGGTGCAGTCACTGTGTACATACATTACATTACTGATCCTGAGTCACGTCCTGTATTATACTCCAGAGCTGCTCTCACTATTCTGCTGGTGCAGTCACTGTGTACATACATTACATTACTGATCCTGAGTTACATCCTGTATTATACTCCAGAACTGCACTCACTATTCTGCTGGTGGAGTCACTGTGTACATACATTACATTACTGATCCTGAGTTACATCCTGTATTATACTCCAGAGCTGCACTCACTGTTCTGTTGGTGCAATCACTGTGTACATACATTACATTACTTATCCTGAGTTACAACCTGTATTATACTCCAGAGCTGCACTCACTATTCTGCTGGTGCAGTCACTGTGTACATACATTACATTAGTGATCCTGAGTTACTTCCTGTATTATACTCCAGAGCTGCACTCACTATTCTGCTGGTGCAGTCACTGTGTACATACATTACATTACTGATCCTGAGTCACGTCCTGTATTATACTCCAGAGCTGCTCTCACTATTCTGCTGGTGCAGTCACTGTGTACATACATTACATTACTGATCCTGAGTTACATCCTGTATTATACTCCAGAGCTGCTCTCACTATTCTGCTGGTGCAGTCACTGTGTACATACATTACATTACTGATCCTGAGTTACATCCTGTATTATACTCCAGAGCTGAACTCACTGTTCTGCTGGTGCAGTCACTGTGTACATACATTACATTACTGATCCTGAGTTACATCCTGTATTATACTCCAGAGCTGCACTCACTATTCTGCTGGTGCAGTCACTGTGTACATACATTACATTACTGGTCCTGAGTTACATCCTGTATTATACTCCAGAGCTGCACTCACTATTCTGCTGGTGCAGTCACTGTGTACATACATTACATTACTGATCCTAAATCACGTCCTGTATTATACTCCAGAGCTGCGCTCACTATTCTGCTGGTGCAGTCACTGTGTACATACATTACATTACTGATCCTGAGTTACATCCTGTATTACACTCCAGAGCTGCACTCACTATTCTGCTGGTGCAGTCACTGTGTACATACATTACATTACTGATCCTGAGGTACATCCTGTATTATACTCCAGAGCTGCACTCACTGTTCTGCTGGTGCAATCACTGTGTACATACATTACATTACTGATCCTGAGTTACATCCTGTATTATACTCCAGAGCTGCACTCACTATTCTGCTGGTGCAGTCACTGTGTACATACTGTTATGCACACGCCCGGGCTAAGCGGCGTGTGCGTGTGATTGGTAGTGATTCCACTGGACCGTGCCGGAGAGTGAATGCCTGGAGGGGCGTGACTAAGTATTCACCCGATCCGACCAGGGTCGCACGACGGCATACGACGCCAGTGCACCAAGGAGGAACCGAGCAGAGGGACCAGGTGCTACTCCAGGACAGACCCCGGACACGGCTGTTGACCCACACAGGGGAATACAGGAACAGGCTGGTAGGCTGGCACACAGACTGGTGGGTAAAGGCAGGTACGACTGGTATGCAGGCAGGCGGGTATGCAGGCAGGGGGGTAAAGGCAAGCACAGCTAGAGTGCAGACAGGGAGGCACTAGCAGGTAGGAACACAGGCGGGATAGGACCCAGTACACACCGGGACTCAGGAACAATACAGGCAGAGGGTTACAGGCAAGCACAGCTAGAGTGCAGACAAGGCTGAGCAGGGAGGACAGGGCTCTGTTCACACGGAACAGACAGGAAGGGAAAGACAGAGCCAGACACCCACAGGGTACTTGCAGTGAAGTAGCGAGTGGACCACAAACTCACAAACGGGAGTACAGAGACAACAAGCAGGAGTTAGGTACGAGTTCAGACTCTGCAGAAAAAGGAAGGGAACGGACATAGAGGCAAAACAGGTAAAGGATAGGAGAGAGTTCAGACTGGAACTGAGTGTACGGAGGAGACCGACACTGCAGAGGGATACAGGAGCGGGTCTGGGAATACGGCCCCCAGAGAGGCGGAACGAACAGGCAAGGAGCGTGTTCAGACAGGACAGACCAGACACAGGAGCGGGTCTAGGAAATCGGCCACTAGAAGGCGAGAGGAACAGGCTAGGAGCGTGTTCAGACAGGACAGACAAGAGAACACAGAAAGGACTCAGTTCAGACACGGGAGCTGATACCGCAAAGCAGGAGACATACAGGACTCAGTTCAGACACGGGAGCTGATACCGCAAAGCAGGAGACATACAGGACTCAGTTCAGACACGGGAGCTGATACCGCAAAGCAGGAGACATACAGGACTCAGTTCAGACACGGGAGCTGATACCGCAAAGCAGGAGACATACAGGACTCAGTTCCGACACGGGAGCTGATACCGCAAAGCAGGAGACATACAGGACTCATTTCCGACACGGGAGCTGATACCGCAAAGCAGGAGACATACAGGACTCAGTTCAGACACGGGAGCTGATACCGCAAAGCAGGAGACATACAGGACTCAGTTCAGACACGGGAGCTGATACCGCAAAGCAGGAGACATACAGGACTCAGTTCAGACACGGGAGCTGATACCGCAAAGCAGGAGACATACAGGACTCAGTTCAGACACGGGAGCTGATACCGCAAAGCAGGAGACATACAGGACACAGTTCAGACACGGGAACTGATACAAAAAGCAGGAGACATACAGGACTCAGTTCAGACACGGGAGCTGATACCGCAAAGCAGGAGACATACAGGACTCAGTTCAGACACGGGAGCTGATACCGCAAAGCAGGAGACATACAGGACTCAGTTCAGACACGGGAGCTGATACCGCAAAGCAGGAGACATACAGGACTCAGTTCAGACACGGGAGCTGATACCGCAAAGCAGGAGACATACAGGACACAGTTCAGACACGGGAACTGATACAAAAAGCAGGAGACATACAGGACTCAGTTCAGACACGGGAGCTGATACCGCAAAGCAGGAGACATACAGGACTCAGTTCAGACACGGGAGCTGATACCGCAAAGCAGGAGACATACAGGACTCAGTTCAGACACGGGAGCTGATACCGCAAAGCAGGAGACATACAGGACACAGTTCAGACACGGGAACTGATACAAAAAGCAGGAGACAAGAGACGGGACCTGGCACCTTCAGAGTGCAAGCACACACTGAAGGAAACACTATGCTCAGGCAGGGATAGAAGGGAGCTGCTGAGCTATATACCAAGTGTCAGGCAGCAATAGGCTGAGGACGCACAAGGGGTGTGACCCACAGCAGGTACAAAAGGCAGGAAGTGATCGGGCGCCGCCCTTAAGCAGCAGAAACAGACACAAACAGACAGCATGGAGGGAAGCCAGAGAGACATTCTGGACAGGAGATCAAGTGCGCCCTCTTGCACAGTGGGAGATGGACCACCATGCAAGGACGCCGCCAGGAATGTTACAGTACCTCCCCCCTTACGCCCCCTCTTCTTCAGGCCTGCCAGAATCTTCCGCAGGGAATTCGAGGACCAGTCGTTCACTGGGTTGGAGGGGGACAGAGACTTGAGGGTAATCTCTGCTTCGAGGTACATCTTGTCAAGCTCACAGGAAAAAATAGACGGGTTATCAGGTACATAATGAGGAAAAGTCACTGTCTCTTTGTTATCTGGTGGTATCCCGGAGGATTCAGGAAACAACTGGAGGTCCTCCGCCGGGTCAGAAGAGTGCAGAGGCTCAGAGAAAACAACTGCTTCAGAGTACACTAGGTCGGACTCACTGGAGGAAGCAGGTGAGGTATCGGGTACCGAGTATAGGAAAGTCTCTGTCCATTCACCACCAGGTGGCACCCCGAAGGGTTCTGAACACAACTGGAGGTCCTCCGCCTGGTCGGAGGGGTGTAGAGACTCAGGAGTAACCTCTGCTTCGGAGTACACTAGGTTGGACTTACTGGACGAAGCGAGCGAGGTATCAGGTACCGAGTATAGGAAAGTCTCTGTCCATTCACCACCAGGTGGCACCCCGAAGGGTTCTGAACACAACTGGAGGTCCTCCGCCTGGTCGGAGGGGTGTAGAGACTCAGGAGTAACCTCTGCTTCGGAGTACACTAGGTTGGACTCACTGGACGAAGCGAGCGAGGTATCAGGTACAGAGTATAGGAGAGTCTCTGTCCTTTCGCTACCAGGTAGCACCCCGAAGGGTTCAGGAGACAACTGGAGATCCTCCGCGTGGTCGGAGGGGTGTAGAGACTCGGAGGTAACTACCACTTTGGGGTACCCATTGTCAGGCTCACAGGACGAAGCGGACAAAGTATTGAGTACCGGGTGTAGAGGATTCTCTCTCCATTTGTCATCGAGTGGTATCCCGGAGGATTCAGGAGACAACAGGGGGTCCTCCGCCAGGTAGTAGAGGTGCACAGACTCTGAGGTAACCACAGCTTTGGAGCATCCTTGGACATGCACACCGGTTAAAGTGGGTGAAGCATCTGATGCCGGGTGCAGGAAGTTCTCCTGTGTGGAGTCTGGATGGGCAGAAGTCTCTTCGGGCAGGAGAACTGGTGCACTACCCACGCACATTACCCGTTGGGGCTTCTCCGGGATACAGGGAGATGAAGCTTCAGTAGGGACTTCAAGGTTGGGGTCAGGAGGTCTCAGGGAGGACAGACCCTGGCGTGACGGCTTGCCTCTACGTCTAGCATGTCTGGACTGCCTCTTGAGGTTGGGAGAAGTATTCCGGAAAGCGTAGTCACCCTGTGAGGATTCTGGGTGGGCAGTAGTCTCATTGGGCTGGAGGACTATTGCGCTACCCACACACATTACCCATTGGGGCTGCTCCGGGATATTGGGAGGTGAAGCTTCAGCAGGAGCCTCCGGGTTAGGATCATCGAAGACCATTAGAAAGGCCACCAGGAAGGCCATTAGGTCCAGGAGGATCGGATCCTGTGTTTCATATAGGGGGTTGATCCATTCCAAGGCATCACCCGCCAGGTAAGACATAATGAATGCCACCTTAACCCGATCGGTGGGAAAACATAGAGGGTAGAACTTGAAGTGTAGCATGCATTGCTCCACAAATGCACGACTTTGTCTAGGATCCCCATAATAACGTAGCGGATCCGCGGGAACGAGGGCTGATAGATCCATCTGGACGGGTGCGTAATTCGCCTGGAACTCCGCTAAAGGGGGAAAAAAATTTATTTATTTTATTTTAATGCATGAATTCGCTGGAAAAACTTCTCAAAGAGCGAAGGCCGTGGGGCTCAACGGGAACCATGGCCTGAGCATGCTGTTATGCACACGCCCGGGCTAAGCGGCGTGTGCGTGTGATTGGTAGTGATTCCACTGGACCGTGCCGGAGAGTGAATGCCTGGAGGGGCGTGACTAAGTATTCATCCGATCCGACCAGGGTCGCACGACGGCATACGACACCAGTGCACCAAGGAGGAACCGAGCAGAGGGACCAGGTGCTACTCCAGGACAGACCCCGGACACGGCTGTTGACCCACACAGGGGAATACAGGAACAGGCTGGTAGGCTGGCACACAGACTGGTGGGTAAAGGCAGGTACGACTGGTATGCAGGCAGGCGGGTATGCAGGCAGGGGGGTAAAGGCAAGCACAGCTAGAGTGCAGACAGGGAGGCACTAGCAGGTAGGAACACAGGCGGGATAGGACCCAGTACACACCGGGACTCAGGAACAATACAGGCAGAGGGTTACAGGCAAGCACAGCTAGAGTGCAGACAAGGCTGAGCAGGGAGGACAGGGCTCTGTTCACACGGAACAGACAGGAAGGGAAAGACAGAGCCAGACACCCACAGGGTACTTGCAGTGAAGTAGCGAGTGGACCACAAACTCACAAACGGGAGTACAGAGACAACAAGCAGGAGTTAGGTACGAGTTCAGACTCTGCAGAAAAAGGAAGGGAACGGACATAGAGGCAAAACAGGTAAAGGATAGGAGAGAGTTCAGACTGGAACTGAGTGTACGGAGGAGACCGACACTGCAGAGGGATACAGGAGCGGGTCTGGGAATACGGCCCCCAGAGAGGCGGAACGAACAGGCAAGGAGCGTGTTCAGACAGGACAGACCAGACACAGGAGCGGGTCTAGGAAATCGGCCACTAGAAGGCGAGAGGAACAGGCTAGGAGCGTGTTCAGACAGGACAGACAAGAGAACACAGAAAGGACTCAGTTCAGACACGGGAGCTGATACCGCAAAGCAGGAGACATACAGGACTCAGTTCAGACACGGGAGCTGATACCGCAAAGCAGGAGACATACAGGACTCAGTTCAGACACGGGAGCTGATACCGCAAAGCAGGAGACATACAGGACTCAGTTCCGACACGGGAGCTGATACCGCAAAGCAGGAGACATACAGGACTCAGTTCAGACACGGGAGCTGATACCGCAAAGCAGGAGACATACAGGACTCAGTTCAGACACGGGAGCTGATACCGCAAAGCAGGAGACATACAGGACTCAGTTCAGACACGGGAGCTGATACCGCAAAGCAGGAGACATACAGGACTCAGTTCAGACACGGGAGCTGATACCGCAAAGCAGGAGACATACAGGACACAGTTCAGACACGGGAACTGATACAAAAAGCAGGAGACAAGAGACGGGACCTGGCACCTTCAGAGTGCAAGCACACACTGAAGGAAACACTATGCTCAGGCAGGGATAGAAGGGAGCTGCTGAGCTATATACCAAGTGTCAGGCAGCAATAGGCTGAGGACGCACAAGGGGTGTGACCCACAGCAGGTACAAAAGGCAGGAAGTGATCGGGCGCCGCCCTTAAGCAGCAGAAACAGACACAAACAGACAGCATGGAGGGAAGCCAGAGAGACATTCTGGACAGGAGATCAAGTGCGCCCTCTTGCACAGTGGGAGATGGACCACCATGCAAGGACGCCGCCAGGAATGTTACACATACATTACATTACTGATCCTGAGTCACGTCCTGTATTATACCCCAGAGCAGCACTCACTATTCTGCTGGTGCAGTCACTGTGTACATACATTACATTACTGATCCTGAGTTACATCCTGTATTATACTCCAGAGCTGCACTCACTATTCTGCTGGTGCAGTCACTGTGTACATACATTACATTACTGATCCTAAATCACGTCCTGTATTATCCTCCAGAGCTGCACTCACTATTCTGCTGGTGCAGTCACTGTGTACATACATTACAATACTGATCCTGAGTTATATCCTGTATTATACTCCAGAGCTGCACTCACTATTCTGCTGGTGCAGTCACTGTGTACATACATTACATTACTGATCCTGAGTTATATCCTGTATTATACTCCAGAGCTGCACTCACTATTCTGCTGGTGCAGTCACTGTGTACATACATTACTGACCCTGAGTTACATCCTGTATTATACTCCAGAGCTGCACTCACTATTCTGCTGGTGCAGTCACTGTGTACATACATTACATTACTGATCCTGAGTTACATCCTGTATTATACTCCAGAGCTGCACTCACTATTCTGCTGGTGCAGTCACTGTGTACATACATTACATTACTGATCCTGAGTTACATCCTGTATTATACTCCAGAGCTGCACTCACTATTCTGCTGGTGCAGTCACTGTGTACATACATTACATTACTGATCCTGAGTTACCTCCTGTATTATACTCCAGAGCTGCTCTCACTATTCTGCTGGTGCAGTCACTGTGTACATACATTACATTACTGATCCTGAGTTACCTCCTGTATTATACTCCAGAGCTGCGCTCACTATTCTGCTGGTGCAGTCACTATGTACATACATTACATTACTGATCCTGAGCTACATCCTGTATTATATTCCAGAGCTGCACTCACTATTCTGCTGGTGCAGTCACTGTGTACATACATTACATTACTGATCCTGAGTTACCTCCTGTATTATACCCCAGAGCTGCACTCACTATTCTGCTGGTGCAGTCACTGTGTACATACATTACATTACTGATCCTGAGTTACCTCCTGTATTATACTCCAGAGCTGCACTCACTATTCTGCTGGTGCAGTCACTGTGTACATACATTACATTACTGGTCCTGAGTTACCTCCTGTATTATACTCCAGAGCTGCACTCACTATTCTGCTGGTGCAGTCACTGTGTACATACATTACATTACTGATCCTGAGTTACCTCCTGTATTATGCCCCAGAGCTGCACTCACTATTCTGCTGGTGGAGTCACTGTGTACATACATTACATTACTGATCCTGAGTTATATCCTGTATTATACTCCAGAGCTGCACTCACTATTCTGCTGGTGCAGTCACTGTGTACATACATTACATTACTGATCCTGAGTTACATCCTGTATTATACTCCAGAGCTGCACTCACTATTCTGCTGGTGCAGTCACTGTGTACATACATTACATTACTGATCCTGAGTTACATCCTGTATTATACTCCAGAGCTGCACTCACTATTCTGCTGGTACAGTCACTGTGTACATACATTACATTACTGATCCTGAGTTACATCCTGTATTATACTCCAGAGCTGCACTCACTATTCTGCTGGTGCAGTCACTGTGTACATACATTACATTACTGATCCTGAGTTACATCCTGTATTATACTCCAGAGCTGCACTCACTATTCTGCTGGTGCAGTCACTGTGTACATACATTACATTACTGATCCTGAGTTACATCCTGTATTATACTCCAGAGATGCACTCACTATTCTGCTGGTGCAGTCACTGTGTACATACATTACATTACTGATCCTGAGTTACCTCCTGTATTATACCCCAGAGCTGCACTCACTATTCTGCTGGTGCAGTCACTGTGTACATACATTGCATTACTGATCCTGAGTGACCTCCTGTATTATACTCCAGAGCTGCACTCACTATTCTGCTGGTGCAGTCACTGTGTACATACATTACATTACTGATCCTGAGTTACATCCTGTATTATACTCCAGAGCTGCACTCACTATTCTGCTGGTGCGGTCACTGTGTACATACATTACATTACTGATCCTGAGTTACCTCCTGTATTATACTCCAGAGCTGCACTCACTATTCTGCTGGTGCGGTCACTGTGTACATACATTACTGATCCTGAGTTACATCCTGTATTATACTCCAGAGCTGCATTCACTATTCTGCTGGTGCAGTCACTGTGTACATACATTACGTTACTGATCCTGAGTTACCTCCTGTATTATACTCCAGAGCTGCACTCACTATTCTGCTGGTGCAGTCACTGTGTACATGCATTACGTTACTGATCCTGAGTTACCTCCTGTATTATACTCCAGAGCTGCCCTCACTGTTCTGCTGGTGCAGTCACTGTGTACATACATTACATTACTGATCCTGAGTTACATCCTGTATTATACTCCAGAGCTGCACTCACTGTTCTGCTGGTGCAGTCACTGTGTACCTACATTACATTACTGATCCTGAGTTACATCCTGTATTATACTCCAGAGCTGCACTCACTATTCTGCTGGTGCAGTCACTGTGTACATGCATTACGTTACTGATCCTGAGTTACCTCCTGTATTATACTCCAGAGCTGCCCTCACTGTTCTGCTGGTGCAGTCACTGTGTACCTACATTACATTACTGATCCTGAGTTACATCCTGTATTATACTCCAGAGCTGCACTCACTATTCTGCTGGTGCAGTCACTATGTACATACATTACATTACTGATCCTAAGTTACATCCTGTATTATACTCCAGAGCTGCACTCACTATTCTGCTTGTGCAGTCACTGTGTACATACATTACATTACTGATCCTGAGTTACATCCTGTATTATACTCCAGAGCTGCACTCACTGTTCTGCTGGTGCAGTCACTGTGTACATACATTACATTACTGATCCTGAGTTACATCCTGTATGATACCCCAGAGCAGCACTCACTATTCTGCTGGTGCAGTCACTGTGTACATACATTACATTACTGATCCTGAGTTACATCCTGTATTATACCCCAGAGCAGCACTCACTATTCTGCTGGTGCAGTCACTGTGTACATACATTACATTACTGATCCTGAGTTACATCCTGTATTATACCCCAGAGCAGCACTCACTATTCTGCTGGTGCAGTCACTGTGTACATACATTACGTTACTGATCCTAAGTTACATCCTGTATTATACCCCAGAGCTGCACTCACTATTCTGCTGGTGCAGTCACTGTGTACATACATTACGTTACTGATCCTGAGTTACCTCCTGTATTATACTCCAGAGCTGTACTCACTATTCTGCTGGTGCAGTCACTGTGTACATGCATTAGGTTATTGATCCTGAGTTACCTCCTGTATTATACTCCAGAGCTGCACTCACTGTTCTGCTGGTGCAGTCACTGTGTACATACATTACATTACTGATCCTGAGTTACATCCTGTATTATACTCCAGAGCTGCACTCACTGTTCTGCTGGTGCAGTCACTGTGTACATACATTACATTACTGATCCTGAGTTACATCCTGTATTATACTCCAGAGCTGCACTCACTATTCTGCTGGTGCAGTCACTATGTACATACATTACATTACTGATCCTGAGTTACATCCTGTATTATACTCCAGAGCTGCACTCACTATTCTGCTGGTGCAGTCACTGTGTACATACATTACATTACTGATCCTGAGTTACCTCCTGTATTATACTCCAGAGCAGCACTCACTATTCTGCTGGTGCAGTCACTGTGTACATACATTACATTACTGATCCTGAGTTACATCCTGTATTATACCCCAGAGCAGCACTCACTATTCTGCTGGTGCAGTCACTGTGTACATACATTACATTACTGATCCTGAGTTACATCCTGTATTATACCACAGAGCAGCACTCGCTATTCTGCTTGTGCAGTCACTGTGTACATACATTACATTACTGACCCTGAGTTACATCCTGTATTATACTCCAGAGCTGCACTCACTATTCTGCTGGTGCAGTCACTGTGTACATACATTACATTACTGATCCTGAGTTACATCCTGTATTATACTCCAGAGCTGCACTCACTATTCTGCTGGTGCAGTCACTGTGTACATACATTACATTACTGATCCTGAGTTACCTCCTGTATTATACTCCAGAGCTGCACTCACTATTCTGCTGGTGCAGTCACTGTGTACATACATTACGTTACTGATCCTGAGTTACCTCCTGTATTATACTCCAGAGCTGCACTTACTATTCTGCTGGTGCAGTCAGTGTGTACATACATTACGTTACTGATCCTGAGTTACCTCCTGTATTATACTCCAGAGCTGCACTCACTATTCTGCTGGTGGAGTCACTGTGTACATACATTACATTACTGATCCTGAGTTACATCCTGTATTATACTCCAGAGCTGCACTCACTATTCTGCTGGTGCAGTCACTGTGTACATACATTACATTACTGATCGTGAGTTACCTCCTGTATTATACTCCAGAGCTGCACTCACTATTCTGCTGGTGCAGTCACTGTGTACATGCATTACGTTATTGATCCTGAGTTACCTCCTGTATTATACTCCAGAGCTGCACTCACTGTTCTGCTGGTGCAGTCACTGTGTACATACATTACATTACTGATCCTGAGTTACATCCTGTATTATACTCCAGAGCTGCACTCACTGTTCTGCTGGTGCAGTCACTGTGTACATACATTACATTACTGATCCTGAGTTACCTCCTGTATTATACTCCAGAGCAGCACTCACTATTCTGCTGGTGCAGTCACTGTGTACATACATTACATTACTGACCCTGAGTTACGTCCTGTATTATACCCCAGAGCAGCACTCACTATTCTGCTGGTGCAGTCACTGTGTACATACATTACATTACTGATCCTGAGTTACCTCCTGTATTATACTCCAGAGCTGCACTCACTGTTCTGCTGGTGCAGTCACTGTGTACATACATTACATTACTGATCCTGAGTTACATCCTGTATTATACCCCAGAGCAGCACTCACTATTCTGCTGGTGCAGTCACTGTGTACATACATTACATTACTGATCCTGAGTTACATCCTGTATTATACCCCAGAGCAGCACTCACTATTCTGCTGGTGCAGTCACTGTGTACATACATTACATTACTGATTCTGAGTTACATCCTGTATTATCCCCCAGAGCAGCACTCACTATTCTGCTGGTGCAGTCACTGTGTACATGCATTATGTTATTGATCCTGAGTTACCTCCTGTATTATACTCCAGAGCTGCACTCACTGTTCTGCTGGTGCAGTCACTGTGTACATGCATTACATTACTGATCCTGAGTTACATCCTGTATTATACTCCAGAGCTGCAGTCACTGTGTACATACATTACATTACTGATCCTGAGTTACATCCTGTATTATACTCCAGAGCTGCACTCACTATTCTGCTGGTGCAGTCACTATGTACATACATTACATTACTGATCCTGAGTTACATCCTGTATTATACTCCAGAGCTGCACTCACTATTCTGCTTGTGCAGTCACTGTGTACTTACATTACATTACTGATCCTGAGTTACATCCTGTATTATACTCCAGAGCTGCACTCACTGTTCTGCTGGTGCAGTCACTGTGTACATACATTACATTACTGATCCTGAGTTACCTCCTGTATTATACTCCAGAGCAGCACTCACTATTCTGCTGGTGCAGTCACTGTGTACATACATTACATTACTGATCCTGAGTTACATCCTGTATTATACACCAGAGCAGCACTCACTATTCTGCTGGTGCAGTCACTGTGTACATACATTACATTACTGATCCTGAGTTACATCCTGTATTATACCCCAGAGCAGCACTCACTATTCTGCTGGTGCAGTCACTGTGTACATACATTACATTACTGACCCTGAGTTACATCCTGTATTATACTCCAGAGCTGCACTCACTATTCTGCTGGTGCAGTCACTGTGTACATACATTACATTACTGATCCTGAGTTACATCCTGTATTATACTCCAGAGCTGCACTCACTATTCTGCTGGTGCAGTCACTATGTACATACATTACATTACTGATCCTAAGTTACATCCTGTATTATACTCCAGAGCTGCACTCACTATTCTGCTGGTGCAGTCACTGTGTACATACATTACATTACTGATCCTGAGTTACATCCTGTATTATACTCCAGAGCTGCACTCACTGTTCTGCTGGTGCAGTCACTGTGTACATACATTACATTACTGATCCTGAGTTACATCCTGTATTATACCCCAGAGCAGCACT
Organism: Phyllobates terribilis; assembly: GCF_046119375.1. Taxonomy (NCBI): domain Eukaryota; kingdom Metazoa; phylum Chordata; class Amphibia; order Anura; family Dendrobatidae; genus Phyllobates; species Phyllobates terribilis. The sequence goes on from NW_027362772.1 coordinate 311,438,932, forward strand.
CACTATTCTGCTGGTGCAGTCACTGTGTACATACATTACATTACTGATCCTGAGTTACATCCTGTATGATACCCCAGAGCAGCACTCACTATTCTGCTGGTGCAGTCACTGTGTACATACATTACATTACTGATCCTGAGTTACATCCTGTATTATACCCCAGAGCAGCACTCACTATTCTGCTGGTGCAGTCACTGTGTACATACATTACGTTACTGATCCTGAGTTACATCCTGTATTATACCCCAGAGCTGCACTCACTATTCTGCTGGTGCAGTCACTGTGTACATACATTACGTTACTGATCCTGATTTACCTCCTGTATTATACTCCAGAGCTGTACTCACTATTCTGCTGGTGCAGTCACTGTGTACATGCATTACGTTATTGATCCTGAGTTACCTCCTGTATTATACTCCAGAGCTGCACTCACTGTTCTGCTGGTGCAGTCACTGTGTACATACATTACATTACTGATCCTGAGTTACATCCTGTATTATACTCCAGAGCTGCAATCACTGTTCTGCTGGTGCAGTCACTGTGTACATACATTACATTACTGATCCTGAGTTACATCCTGTATTATACTCCAGAGCTGCACTCACTGTTCTGCTGGTGCAGTCACTGTGTACATACATTACATTACTGATCCTGAGTTACATCCTGTATTATACTCCAGAGCTGCACTCACTATTCTGCTGGTGCAGTCACTGTGTACATACATTACATTACTGATCCTGAGTTACATCCTGTATTATACTCCAGAGCTGCACTCACTGTTCTGCTGGTGCAGTCACTGTGTACATACATTACATTACTGATCCTGAGTTACCTCCTGTATTATACTCCAGAGCAGCACTCACTATTCTGCTGGTGCAGTCACTGTGTACATACATTACATTACTGATCCTGAGTTACATCCTGTATTATACCCCAGAGCAGCACTCACTATTCTGCTGGTGCAGTCACTGTGTACATACATTACATTACTGATCCTGAGTTACATCCTGTATTATACCACAGAGCAGCACTCACTATTCTGCTTGTGCAGTCACTGTGTACATACATTACATTACTGACCCTGAGTTACATCCTGTATTATACTCCAGAGCTGCACTCACTATTCTGCTGGTGCAGTCACTGTGTACATACATTACATTACTGATCCTGAGTTACATCCTGTATTATACTCCAGAGCTGCACTCACTATTCTGCTGGTGCAGTCACTGTGTACATACATTACATTACTGATCCTGAGTTACCTCCTGTATTATACTCCAGAGCTGCACTCACTATTCTGCTGGTGCAGTCACTGTGTACATACATTACGTTACTGATCCTGAGTTACCTCCTGTATTATACTCCAGAGCTGCACTCACTATTCTGCTGGTGCAGTCACTGTGTACATACATTACGTTACTGATCCTGAGTTACCTCCTGTATTATACTCCAGAGCTGCACTCACTATTCTGCTGGTGGAGTCACTGTGTACATACATTACATTACTGATCCTGAGTTACCTCCTGTATTATACTCCAGAGCTGCACTCACTATTCTGCTGGTGCAGTCACTGTGTACATACATTACGTTACTGATCCTGAGTTACCTCCTGTATTATACTCCAGAGCTGCACTCACTATTCTGCTGGTGGAGTCACTGTGTACATACATTACATTACTGATCCTGAGTTACATCCTGTATTATACTCCAGAGCTGCACTCACTATTCTGCTAGTGCAGTCACTGTGTACATACATTACATTACTGATCCTGAGTTACATCCTGTATTATACCCCAGAGCAGCACTCACTATTCTGCTGGTGCAGTCACTGTGTACATACATTACATTACTGATCCTGAGTTACATCCTGTATTATACCCCAGAGCAGCACTCACTATTCTGCTGGTGCAGTCACTGTGTACATACATTACATTACTGATCCTGAGTTACATCCTGTATTATACTCCAGAGCTGCACTCACTATTCTGCTAGTGCAGTCACTGTGTACATACATTACATTACTGATCCTGAGTTACATCCTGTATTATACCCCAGAGCAGCACTCACTATTCTGCTGGTGCAGTCACTGTGTACATACATTACATTACTGATCCTGAGTTACCTCCTGTATTATACTCCAGAGCTGCACTCACTATTCTGCTGGTGCAGTCACTGTGTACATACATTACATTACTGACCCTGAGTTACATCCTGTATTATACTCCAGAGCTGCACTCACTATACTGCTGGTGCAGTCACTGTGTACATACATTACATTACTGATCCTGAGTTACCTCCTGTATTATACTCCAGAGCTGCACTCACTATTCTGCTGGTGCAGTCACTGTGTACATGTATTACGTTATTGATCCTGAGTTACCTCCTGTATTATACTCCAGAGCTGCACTCACTGTTCTGCTGGTGCAGTCACTGTGTACATACATTACATTACTGATCCTGAGTTACATCCTGTATTATACTCCAGAGCTGCACTCACTGTTCTGCTGGTGCAGTCACTGTGTACATACATTACATTACTGATCCTGAGTTACCTCCTGTATTATACTCCAGAGCTGCACTCACTGTTCTGCTGGTGCAGTCACTGTGTACATACATTACATTACTGATCCTGAGTTACATCCTGTATTATACTCCAGAGCAGCACTCACTATTCTGCTGGTGCAGTCACTGTGTACATACATTACATTACTGATCCTGAGTTACATCCTGTATTATACCCCAGAGCAGCACTCACTATTCTGCTGGTGCAGTCACTGTGTACATACATTACATTACTGATCCTGAGTTACATCCTGTATTATACCACAGAGCAGCACTCGCTATTCTGCTTGTGCAGTCACTGTGTACATACATTACATTACTGACCCTGAGTTACATCCTGTATTATACTCCAGAGCTGCACTCACTATTCTGCTGGTGCAGTCACTGTGTACATACATTACATTACTGATCCTGAGTTACATCCTGTATTATACTCCAGAGCTGCACTCACTATTCTGCTGGTGCAGTCACTGTGTACATACATTACATTACTGATCCTGAGTTACCTCCTGTATTATACTCCAGAGCTGCACTCACTATTCTGCTGGTGCAGTCACTGTGTACATACATTACGTTACTGATCCTGAGTTACCTCCTGTATTATACTCCAGAGCTGCACTTACTATTCTGCTGGTGCAGTCAGTGTGTACATACATTACGTTACTGATCCTGAGTTACCTCCTGTATTATACTCCAGAGCTGCACTCACTATTCTGCTGGTGGAGTCACTGTGTACATACATTACATTACTGATCCTGAGTTACATCCTGTATTATACTCCAGAGCTGCACTCACTATTCTGCTGGTGCAGTCACTGTGTACATACATTACATTACTGATCGTGAGTTACCTCCTGTATTATACTCCAGAGCTGCACTCACTATTCTGCTGGTGCAGTCACTGTGTACATGCATTACGTTATTGATCCTGAGTTACCTCCTGTATTATACTCCAGAGCTGCACTCACTGTTCTGCTGGTGGAGTCACTGTGTACATACATTACATTACTGATCCTGAGTTACCTCCTGTATTATACTCCAGAGCTGCACTCACTATTCTGCTAGTGCAGTCACTGTGTACATACATTACATTACTGATCCTGAGTTACATCCTGTATTATACCCCAGAGCAGCACTCACTATTCTGCTGGTGCAGTCACTGTGTACATACATTACATTACTGATCCTGAGTTACATCCTGTATTATACCCCAGAGCAGCACTCACTATTCTGCTGGTGCAGTCACTGTGTACATACATTACATTACTGATCCTGAGTTACATCCTGTATTATACTCCAGAGCTGCACTCACTATTCTGCTAGTGCAGTCACTGTGTACATACATTACATTACTGATCCTGAGTTACATCCTGTATTATACCCCAGAGCAGCACTCACTATTCTGCTGGTGCAGTCACTGTGTACATACATTACATTACTGATCCTGAGTTACCTCCTGTATTATACTCCAGAGCTGCACTCACTATTCTGCTGGTGCAGTCACTGTGTACATACATTACATTACTGACCCTGAGTTACATCCTGTATTATACTCCAGAGCTGCACTCACTATTCTGCTGGTGCAGTCACTGTGTACATACATTACATTACTGATCCTGAGTTACCTCCTGTATTATACTCCAGAGCTGCACTCACTATTCTGCTGGTGCAGTCACTGTGTACATGTATTACGTTATTGATCCTGAGTTACCTCCTGTATTATACTCCAGAGCTCCACTCACTGTTCTGCTGGTGCAGTCACTGTGTACATACATTACATTACTGATCCTGAGTTACATCCTGTATTATACTCCAGAGCTGCACTCACTGTTCTGCTGGTGCAGTCACTGTGTACATACATTACATTACTGATCCTGAGTTACCTCCTGTATTATACTCCAGAGCTGCACTCACTGTTCTGCTGGTGCAGTCACTGTGTACATACATTACATTACTGATCCTGAGTTACCTCCTGTATTATACTCCAGAGCAGCACTCACTATTCTGCTGGTGCAGTCACTGTGTACATACATTACATTACTGATCCTGAGTTACATCCTGTATTATACCCCAGAGCAGCACTCACTATTCTGCTGGTGCAGTCACTGTGTACATACATTACATTACTGATCCTGAGTTACATCCTGTATTATACCACAGAGCAGCACTCGCTATTCTGCTTGTGCAGTCACTGTGTACATACATTACATTACTGACCCTGAGTTACATCCTGTATTATACTCCAGAGCTGCACTCACTATTCTGCTGGTGCAGTCACTGTGTACATACATTACATTACTGATCCTGAGTTACATCCTGTATTATACTCCAGAGCTGCACTCACTATTCTGCTGGTGCAGTCACTGTGTACATACATTACATTACTGATCCTGAGTTACCTCCTGTATTATACTCCAGAGCTGCACTCACTATTCTGCTGGTGCAGTCACTGTGTACATACATTACGTTACTGATCCTGAGTTACCTCCTGTATTATACTCCAGAGCTGCACTTACTATTCTGCTGGTGCAGTCAGTGTGTACATACATTACGTTACTGATCCTGAGTTACCTCCTGTATTATACTCCAGAGCTGCACTCACTATTCTGCTGGTGGAGTCACTGTGTACATACATTACATTACTGATCCTGAGTTACATCCTGTATTATACTCCAGAGCTGCACTCACTATTCTGCTGGTGCAGTCACTGTGTACATACATTACATTACTGATCGTGAATTACCTCCTGTATTATACTCCAGAGCTGCACTCACTATTCTGCTGGTGCAGTCACTGTGTACATGCATTACGTTATTGATCCTGAGTTACCTCCTGTATTATACTCCAGAGCTGCACTCACTGTTCTGCTGGTGCAGTCACTGTGTACATACATTACATTACTGATCCTGAGTTACATCCTGTATTATACTCCAGAGCTGCACTCACTGTTCTGCTGGTGCAGTCACTGTGTACATACATTACATTACTGATCCTGAGTTACCTCCTGTATTATACTCCAGAGCAGCACTCACTATTCTGCTGGTGCAGTCACTGTGTACATACATTACATTACTGACCCTGAGTTACATCCTGTATTATACCCCAGAGCAGCACTCACTATTCTGCTGGTGCAGTCACTGCGTACATACATTACATTACTGACCCTGAGTTACATCCTGTATTATTCTCCAGAGCTGCACTCACTATTCTGCTGGTGCAGTCACTGTGTACATACATTACATTACTGACCCTGAGTTACATCCTGTATTATACCCCAGAGCAGCACTCACTATTCTGCTGGTGCAGTCACTGTGTACATACATTACATTACTGATCCTGAGTTACCTCCTGTATTATACTCCAGAGTTGCACTCACTATTCTGCTGGTGCAGTCACTGTGTACATACATTACATTACTGATCCTGAGTTACCTCCTGTATTATACTCCAGAGCTGCACTCACTGTTCTGCTGGTGCAGTCACTGTGTACATACATTACATTACTGATCCTGAGTTACATCCTGTATTATACCCCAGAGCAGCACTCACTATTCTGCTGGTGCAGTCACTGTGTACATACATTACATTACTGATCCTGAGTTACATCCTGTATTATACCCCAGAGCAGCACTCACTATTCTGCTGGTGCAGTCACTGTGTACATACATTACATTACTGATTCTGAGTTACATCCTGTATTATACCCCAGAGCAGCACTCACTATTCTGCTGGTGCAGTCACTGTGTACATGCATTATGTTATTGATCCTGAGTTACCTCCTGTATTATACTCCAGAGCTGCACTCACTGTTCTGCTGGTGCAGTCACTGTGTACATGCATTACATTACTGATCCTGAGTTACATCCTGTATTATACTCCAGAGCTGCAGTCACTGTGTACATACATTACATTACTGATCCTGAGTTACATCCTGTATTATACTCCAGAGCTGCACTCACTATTCTGCTGGTGCAGTCACTATGTACATACATTACATTACTGATCCTGAGTTACATCCTGTATTATACTCCAGAGCTGCACTCACTATTCTGCTTGTGCAGTCACTGTGTACTTACATTACATTACTGATCCTGAGTTACATCCTGTATTATACTCCAGAGCTGCACTCACTGTTCTGCTGGTGCAGTCACTGTGTACATACATTACATTACTGATCCTGAGTTACCTCCTGTATTATACTCCAGAGCAGCACTCACTATTCTGCTGGTGCAGTCACTGTGTACATACATTACATTACTGACCCTGAGTTACATCCTGTATTATACTCCAGAGCTGCACTCACTATTCTGCTGGTGCAGTCACTGTGTACATACATTACATTACTGATCCTGAGTTACATCCTGTATTATACTCCAGAGCTGCACTCACTATTCTGCTGGTGCAGTCACTTTGTACATACATTACATTACTGATCCTAAGTTACATCCTGTATTATACTCCAGAGCTGCACTCACTATTCTGCTTGTGCAGTCACTGTGTACATACATTACATTACTGATCCTGAGTTACATCCTGTATTATACTCCAGAGCTGCACTCACTGTTCTGCTGGTGCAGTCACTGTGTACATACATTACATTACTGATCCTGAGTTACATCCTGTATGATACCCCAGAGCAGCACTCACTATTCTGCTGGTGCAGTCACTGTGTACATACATTACATTACTGATCCTGAGTTACATCCTGTATTATACCCCAGAGCAGCACTCACTATTCTGTTGGTGCAGTCACTGTGTACATACATTACGTTACTGATCCTGAGTTACATCCTGTATTATACCCCAGAGCTGCACTCACTATTCTGCTGGTGCAGTCACTGTGTACATACATTACGTTACTGATCCTGAGTTACCTCCTGTATTATACTCCAGAGCTGTACTCACTATTCTGCTGGTGCAGTCACTGTGTACATGCATTACGTTATTGATCCTGAGTTACCTCCTGTATTATACTCCAGAGCTGCACTCACTGTTCTGCTGGTGCAGTCACTGTGTACATACATTACATTACTGATCCTGAGTTACATCCTGTATTATACTCCAGAGCTGCACTCACTGTTCTGCTGGTGCAGTCACTGTGTACATACATTACATTACTGATCCTGAGTTACATCCTGTATTATACTCCAGAGCTGCACTCACTATTCTGCTGGTGCAGTCACTATGTACATACATTACATTACTGATCCTGAGTTACATCCTGTATTATACTCCAGAGCTGCACTCACTATTCTGCTGGTGCAGTCACTGTGTACATACATTACATTACTGATCCTGAGTTACATCCTGTATTATACTCCAGAGCTGCACTCACTGTTCTGCTGGTGCAGTCACTGTGTACATACATTACATTACTGATCCTGAGTTACCTCCTGTATTATACTCCAGAGCAGCACTCACTATTCTGCTGGTGCAGTCACTGTGTACATACATTACATTACTGATCCTGAGTTACATCCTGTATTATACCCCAGAGCAGCACTCACTATTCTGCTGGTGCAGTCACTGTGTACATACATTACATTACTGATCCTGAGTTACATCCTGTATTATACCACAGAGCAGCACTCACTATTCTGCTTGTGCAGTCACTGTGTACATACATTACATTACTGACCCTGAGTTACATCCTGTATTATACTCCAGAGCTGCACTCACTATTCTGCTGGTGCAGTCACTGTGTACATACATTACATTACTGATCCTGAGTTACATCCTGTATTATACTCCAGAGCTGCACTCACTATTCTGCTGGTGCAGTCACTGTGTACATACATTACATTACTGATCCTGAGTTACCTCCTGTATTATACTCCAGAGCTGCACTCACTATTCTGCTGGTGCAGTCACTGTGTACATACATTACGTTACTGATCCTGAGTTACCTCCTGTATTATACTCCAGAGCTGCACTCACTATTCTGCTGGTGGAGTCACTGTGTACATACATTACATTACTGATCCTGAGTTACATCCTGTATTATACCCCAGAGCAGCACTCACTATTCTGCTGGTGCAGTCACTGTGTACATACATTACATTACTGATCCTGAGTTACATCCTGTATTATACCCCAGAGCAGCACTCACTATTCTGCTGGTGCAGTCACTGTGTACATACATTACATTACTGATCCTGAGTTACATCCTGTATTATACTCCAGAGCTGCACTCACTATTCTGCTAGTGCAGTCACTGTGTACATACATTACATTACTGATCCTGAGTTACATCCTGTATTATACCCCAGAGCAGCACTCACTATTCTGCTGGTGCAGTCACTGTGTACATACATTACATTACTGATCCTGAGTTACCTCCTGTATTATACTCCAGAGCTGCACTCACTATTCTGCTGGTGCAGTCACTGTGTACATACATTACATTACTGACCCTTAGTTACATCCTGTATTATACTCCAGAGCTGCACTCACTATTCTGCTGGTGCAGTCACTGTGTACATACATTACATTACTGATCCTGAGTTACCTCCTGTATTATACTCCAGAGCTGCACTCACTATTCTGCTGGTGCAGTCACTGTGTACATGTATTACGTTATTGATCCTGAGTTACCTCCTGTATTATACTCCAGAGCTGCACTCACTGTTCTGCTGGTGCAGTCACTGTGTACATACATTACATTACTGATCCTGAGTTACATCCTGTATTATACTCCAGAGCTGCACTCACTGTTCTGCTGGTGCAGTCACTGTGTACATACATTACATTACTGATCCTGAGTTACCTCCTGTATTATACTCCAGAGCAGCACTCACTATTCTGCTGGTGCAGTCACTGTGTACATACATTACATTACTGACCCTGAGTTACATCCTGTATTATACCCCAGAGCAGCACTCACTATTCTGCTGGTGCAGTCACTGTGTACATACATTACATTACTGACCCTGAGTTACCTCCTGTATTATACTCCAGAGCTGCACTCACTATTCTGCTGGTGCAGTCACTGTGTACATACATTACATTACTGATCCTGAGTTACATCCTGTATTATACCCCAGAGCAGCACTCACTATTCTGCTGGTGCAGTCACTGTGTACATACATTACATTACTGATCCTGAGTTACATCCTGTATTATACCCCAGAGCAGCACTCACTATTCTGCTGGTGCAGTCACTGTGTACATACATTACATTACTGATTCTGAGTTACATCCTGTATTATACCCCAGAGCAGCACTCACTATTCTGCTGGTGCAGTCACTGTGTACATACATTACATTACTGATCCTGAGTTACATCCTGTATTATACCCCAGAGCAGCACTCACTATTCTGCTGGTGCAGTCACTGTATACATACATTACGTTACTGATCCTGAGATACCTCCTGTATTATACTCCAGAGGTGCACTCACTATTCTGCTGGTGCAGTCACTGTGTACATGCATTATGTTATTGATCCTGAGTTACCTCCTGTATTATACTCCAGAGCTGCACTCACTGTTCTGCTGGTGCAGTCACTGTGTACATGCATTACATTACTGATCCTGAGTTACATCCTGTATTATACTCCAGAGCTGCACTCACTGTTCTGCTGGTGCAGTCACTGTGTACATACATTACATTACTGATCCTGAGTTACATCCTGTATTATACTCCAGAGCTGCACTCACTATTCTGCTGGTGCAGTCACTATGTACATACATTACATTACTGATCCTGAGTTACATCCTGTATTATACTCCAGAGCTGCACTCACTATTCTGCTTGTGCAGTCACTGTGTACATACATTACATTACTGATCCTGAGTTACATCCTGTATTATACTCCAGAGCTGCACTCACTGTTCTGCTGGTGCAGTCACTGTGTACATACATTACATTACTGATCCTGAGTTACCTCCTGTATTATACTCCAGAGCTGCACTCACTATTCTGCTGGTGCAGTCACTGTGTACATGTATTACGTTATTGATCTTGAGTTACCTCCTGTATTATACTCCAGAGCTGCACTCACTGTTCTGCTGGTGCAGTCACTGTGTACATACATTACATTACTGATCCTGAGTTACATCCTGTATTATACTCCAGAGCTGCACTCACTGTTCTGCTGGTGCAGTCACTGTGTACATACATTACATTACTGATCCTGAGTTACCTCCTGTATTATACTCCAGAGCAGCACTCACTATTCTGCTGGTGCAGTCACTGTGTACATACATTACATTACTGACCCTGAGTTACATCCTGTATTATACCCCAGAGCAGCACTCACTATTCTGCTGGTGCAGTCACTGTGTACATACATTACATTACTGACCCTGAGTTACAGCCTGTATTATACTCCAGAGCTGCACTCACTATTCTGCTGGTGCAGTCATTGTGTACATACATTACATTACTGATCCTGAGTTACCTCCTGTATTATACTCCAGAGCTGCACTCACTATTCTGCTGGTGCAGTCACTGTGTACATACATTACATTACTGATCCTGAATTACCTCCTGTATTATACTCCAGAGCTGCACTCACTGTTCTGCTGGTGCAGTCACTGTGTACATACATTACATTACTGATCCTGAGTTACATCCTGTATTATACTCCAGAGCTGCACTCACTATTCTGCTGGTGCAGTCACTGTGTACATACATTACATTACTGATCCTGAGTTACATCCTGTATTATACCCCAGAGCACCACTCACTATTCTGCTGGTGCAGTCACTGTGTACATACATTACATTACTGATCCTGAGTTACATCCTGTATTATACCCCAGAGCAGCACTCACTATTCTGCTGGTGCAGTCACTGTGTACATACATTACATTACTGATTCTGAGTTACATCCTGTATTATACCCCAGAGCAGCACTCACTATTCTGCTGGTGCAGTCACTGTGTACATACATTACATTACTGATCCTGAGTTACATCCTGTATTATACCCCAGAGCAGCACTCACTATTCTGCTGGTGCAGTCACTGTATACATACATTACGTTACTGATCCTGAGATACCTCCTGTATTATACTCCAGAGGTGCACTCACTATTCTGCTGGTGCAGTCACTGTGTACATGCATTATGTTATTGATCCTGAGTTACCTCCTGTATTATACTCCAGAGCTGCACTCACTGTTCTGCTGGTGCAGTCACTGTGTACATGCATTACATTACTGATCCTGAGTTACATCCTGTATTATACTCCAGAGCTGCACTCACTGTTCTGCTGGTGCAGTCACTGTGTACATGCATTACATTACTGATCCTGAGTTACATCCTGTATTATACTCCAGAGCTGCACTCACTATTCTGCTGGTGCAGTCACTGTGTACATACATTACATTACTGATCCTGAGTTACATCCTGTATTATACTCCAGAGCTGCACTCACTATTCTGCTGGTGCAGTCACTATGTACATACATTACATTACTGATCCTGAGTTACATCCTGTATTATACTCCAGAGCTGCACTCACTATTCTGCTTGTGCAGTCACTGTGTACATACATTACATTACTGATCCTGAGTTACATCCTGTATTATACTCCAGAGCTGCACTCACTGTTCTGCTGGTGCAGTCACTGTGTACATACATTACATTACTGATCCTGAGTTACCTCCTGTATTATACTCCAGAGCAGCACTCACTATTCTGCTGGTGCAGTCACTGTGTACATACATTACATTACTGATCCTGAGTTACATCCTGTATTATACACCAGAGCTGCACTCACTGTTCTGCTGGTGCAGTCACTGTGTACATACATTACATTACTGATCCTGAGTTACATCCTGTATTATACTCCAGAGCTGCACTCACTATTCTGCTGGTGCAGTCACTATGTACATACATTACATTACTGATCCTGAGTTACATCCTGTATTATACTCCAGAGCTGCACTCACTATTCTGCTGGTGCAGTCACTGTGTACATACATTACATTACTGATCCTGAGTTACATCCTGTATTATACTCCAGAGCTGCACTCACTGTTCTGCTGGTGCAGTCACTGTGTACATACATTACATTACTGATCCTGAGTTACCTCCTGTATTATACTCCAGAGCAGCACTCACTATTCTGCTGGTGCAGTCACTGTGTACATACATTACATTACTGATCCTGAGTTACATCCTGTATTATACCCCAGAGCAGCACTCACTATTCTGCTGGTGCAGTCACTGTGTACATACATTACATTACTGATCCTGAGTTACATCCTGTATTATACCACAGAGCAGCACTCACTATTCTGCTTGTGCAGTCACTGTGTACATACATTACATTACTGACCCTGAGTTACATCCTGTATTATACTCCAGAGCTGCACTCACTATTCTGCTGGTGCAGTCACTGTGTACATACATTACATTACTGATCCTGAGTTACATCCTGTATTATACTCCAGAGCTGCACTCACTATTCTGCTGGTGTAGTCACTGTGTACATACATTACATTACTGATCCTGAGTTACCTCCTGTATTATACTCCAGAGCTGCACTCACTATTCTGCTGGTGCAGTCACTGTGTACATACATTACGTTACTGATCCTGAGTTACCTCCTGTATTATACTCCAGAGCTGCACTCACTATTCTGCTGGTGCAGTCACTGTGTACATACATTACGTTACTGATCCTGAGTTACCTCCTGTATTATACTCCAGAGCTGCACTCACTATTCTGCTGGTGGAGTCACTGTGTACATACATTACATTACTGATCCTGAGTTACATCCTGTATTATACTCCAGAGCTGCACTCACTATTCTGCTGGTGCAGTCACTGTGTACATGCATTACGTTATTGATCCTGAGTTACCTCCTGTATTATACTCCAGAGCTGCACTCACTGTTCTGCTGGTGCAGTCACTGTGTACATACATTACATTACTGATCCTGAGTTACATCCTGTATTATACTCCAGAGCTGCACTCACTGTTCTGCTGGTGCAGTCACTGTGTACATACATTACATTACTGATCCTGAGTTACCTCCTGTATTATACTCCAGAGCAGCACTCACTATTCTGCTGGTGCAGTCACTGTGTACATACATTACATTACTGACCCTGAGTTACATCCTGTATTATACCCCAGAGCAGCAATCACTATTCTGCTGGTGCAGTCACTGTGTACATACATTACATTACTGACCCTGAGTTACATCCTGTATTATACTCCAGAGCTGCACTCACTATTCTGCTGGTGCAGTCACTGTGTACATACATTACATTACTGATCCTGAGTTACCTCCTGTATTATACTCCAGAGCTGCACTCACTATTCTGCTGGTGCAGTCACTGTGTACATACATTACATTACTGATCCTGAGTTACCTCCTGTATTATACTCCAGAGCTGCACTCACTGTTCTGCTGGTGCAGTCACTGTGTACATACATTACATTACTGATCCTGAGTTACATCCTGTATTATACCCCAGAGCAGCACTCACTATTCTGCTGGTGCAGTCACTGTGTACATACATTACATTACTGATCCTGAGTTACATCCTGTATTATACCCCAGAGCAGCACTCACTATTCTGCTGGTGCAGTCACTGTGTACATACATTACATTACTGATTCTGAGTTACATCCTGTATTATACCCCAGAGCAGCACTCACTATTCTGCTGGTGCAGTCACTGTGTACATGCATTATGTTATTGATCCTGAGTTACCTCCTGTATTATACTCCAGAGCTGCACTCACTGTTCTGCTGGTGCAGTCACTGTGTACATGCATTACATTACTGATCCTGAGTTACATCCTGTATTATACTCCAGAGCTGCAGTCACTGTGTACATACATTACATTACTGATCCTGAGTTACATCCTGTATTATACTCCAGAGCTGCACTCACTATTCTGCTGGTGCAGTCACTATGTACATACATTACATTACTGATCCTGAGTTACATCCTGTATTATACTCCAGAGCTGCACTCACTATTCTGCTTGTGCAGTCACTGTGTACATACATTACATTACTGATCCTGAGTTACATCCTGTATTATACTCCAGAGCTGCACTCACTGTTCTGCTGGTGCAGTCACTGTGTACATACATTACATTACTGATCCTGAGTTACATCCTGTATTATACACCAGAGCAGCACTCACTATTCTGCTGGTGCAGTCATTGTGTACATACATTACATTACTGATCCTGAGTTACATCCTGTATTATACCCCAGAGCAGCACTCACTATTCTGCTTGTGCAGTCACTGTGTACATACATTACATTACTGACCCTGAGTTACATCCTGTATTATACTCCAGAGCTGCACTCACTATTCTGCTGGTGCAGTCACTGTGTACATACATTACATTACTGATCCTGAGTTACATCCTGTATTATACTCCAGAGCTGCACTCACTATTCTGCTGGTGCAGTCACTATGTACATACATTACATTACTGATCCTAAGTTACATCCTGTATTATACTCCAGAGCTGCACTCACTATTCTGCTTGTGCAGTCACTGTGTACATACATTACATTACTGATCCTGAGTTACATCCTGTATTATACTCCAGAGCTGCACTCACTGTTCTGCTGGTGCAGTCACTGTGTACATACATTACATTACTGATCCTGAGTTACATCCTGTATGATACCCCAGAGCAGCACTCACTATTCTGCTGGTGCAGTCACTGTGTACATACATTACATTACTGATCCTGAGTTACATCCTGTATTATACCCCAGAGCAGCACTCACTATTCTGCTGGTGCAGTCACTGTGTACATACATTACGTTACTGATCCTGAGTTACATCCTGTATTATACCCCAGAGCTGCACTCACTATTCTGCTGGTGCAGTCACTGTGTACATACATTACATTACTGATCCTGAGTTACCTCCTGTATTATACTCCAGAGCAGCACTCACTATTCTGCTGGTGCAGTCACTGTGTACATACATTACATTACTGATCCTGAGTTACCTCCTGTATTATACCCCAGAGCAGCACTCACTATTCTGCTGGTGCAGTCACTGTGTACATACATTACATTACTGATCCTGAGTTACATCCTGTATTATACCACAGAGCAGCACTCACTATTCTGCTTGTGCAGTCACTGTGTACATACATTACATTACTGACCCTGAGTTACATCCTGTATTATACTCCAGAGCTGCACTCACTATTCTGCTGGTGCAGTCACTGTGTACATACATTACATTACTGATCCTGAGTTACCTCCTGTATTATACTCCAGAGCTGCACTCACTATTCTGCTGGTGCAGTCACTGTGTACATACATTACGTTACTGATCCTGAGTTACCTCCTGTATTATACTCCAGATCTGCACTCACTATTCTGCTGGTGCAGTCACTGTGTACATACATTACGTTACTGATCCTGAGTTACCTCCTGTATTATACTCCAGAGCTGCACTCACTATTCTGCTGGTGGAGTCACTGTGTACATACATTACATTACTGATCCTGAGTTACATCCTGTATTATACTCCAGAGCTGCACTCACTATTCTGCTAGTGCAGTCACTGTGTACATACATTACATTACTGATCCTGAGTTACATCCTGTATTATACCCCAGAGCAGCACTCACTATTCTGCTGGTGCAGTCACTGTGTACATACATTACATTACTGACCCTGAGTTACATCCTGTATTATACTCCAGAGCTGCACTCACTATTCTGCTGGTGCAGTCACTGTGTACATACATTACATTACTGATCCTGAGTTACCTCCTGTATTATACTCCAGAGCTGCACTCACTATTCTGCTGGTGCAGTCACTGTGTACATGCATTACATTATTGATCCTGAGTTACCTCCTGTATTATACTCCAGAGCTTCACTCACTGTTCTGCTGGTGCAGTCACTGTGTACATACATTACATTACTGATCCTGAGTTACATCCTGTATTATACTCCAGAGCTGCACTCACTGTTCTGCTGGTGCAGTCACTGTGTACATACATTACATTACTGATCCTGAGTTACCTCCTGTATTATACTCCAGAGCAGCACTCACTATTCTGCTGGTGCAGTCACTGTGTACATACATTACATTACTGACCCTGAGTTACATCCTGTATTATACCCCAGAGCAGCACTCACTATTCTGCTGGTGCAGTCACTGTGTACATACATTACATTACTGACCCTAAGTTACATCCTGTATTATACTCCAGAGCTGCACTCACTATTCTGCTGGTGCAGTCACTGTGTACATACATTACATTACTGATTCTGAGTTACATCCTGTATTATACCCCAGAGCAGCACTCACTATTCTGCTGGTACAGTCACTGTGTACATACATTACATTACTGATCCTGAGTTACATCCTGTATTATACCCCAGAGCAGCACTCACTATTCTGCTGGTGCAGTCACTGTATACATACATTACGTTACTGATCCTGAGATACCTCCTGTATTATACTCCAGAGGTGCACTCACTATTCTGCTGGTGCAGTCACTGTGTACATGCATTATGTTATTGATCCTGAGTTACCTCCTGTATTATACTCCAGAGCTGCACTCACTGTTCTGCTGGTGCAGTCACTGTGTACATGCATTACATTACTGATCCTGAGTTACATCCTGTATTATACTCCAGAGCTGCACTCACTGTTCTGCTGGTGCAGTCACTGTGTACATACATTACATTACTGATCCTGAGTTACATCCTGTATTATACTCCAGAGCTGCACTCACTATTCTGCTGGTGCAGTCACTATGTACATACATTACATTACTGATCCTGAGTTACATCCTGTATTATACTCCAGAGCTGCACTCACTATTCTGCTTGTGCAGTCACTGTGTACATACATTACATTACTGATCCTGAGTTACATCCTGTATTATACTCCAGAGCTGCACTCACTGTTCTGCTCGTGCAGTCACTGTGTACATACATTACATTACTGATCCTGAGTTACCTCCTGTATTACACTCCAGAGCAGCACTCACTATTCTGCTGGTGCAGTCACTGTGTACATACATTACATTACTGATCCTGAGTTACATCCTGTATTATACACCAGAGCTGCACTCACTGTTCTGCTGGTGCAGTCACTGTGTACATACATTACATTACTGATCCTGAGTTACATCCTGTATTATACTCCAGAGCTGCACTCACTATTCTGCTGGTGCAGTCACTATGTACATACATTACATTACTGATCCTGAGTTACATCCTGTATTATACTCCAGAGCTGCACTCACTATTCTGCTGGTGCAGTCACTGTGTACATACATTACATTACTGATCCTGAGTTACATCCTGTATTATACTCCAGAGCTGCACTCACTGTTCTGCTGGTGCAGTCACTGTGTACATACATTACATTACTGATCCTGAGTTACCTCCTGTATTATACTCCAGAGCAGCACTCACTATTCTGCGGGTGCAGTCACTGTGTACATACATTACATTACTGATCCTGAGTTACATCCTGTATTATACACCAGAGCAGCACTCACTATTCTGCTGGTGCAGTCATTGTGTACATACATTACATTACTGATCCTGAGTTACATCCTGTATTATACCCCAGAGCAGCACTCACTATTCTGCTTGTGCAGTCACTGTGTACATACATTACATTACTGACCCTGAGTTACATCCTGTATTATACTCCAGAGCTGCACTCACTATTCTGCTGGTGCAGTCACTGTGTACATACATTACATTACTGATCCTGAGTTACATCCTGTATTATACTCCAGAGCTGCACTCACTATTCTGCTGGTGCAGTCACTATGTACATACATTACATTACTGATCCTAAGTTACATCCTGTATTATACTCCAGAGCTGCACTCACTATTCTGCTTGTGCAGTCACTGTGTACATACATTACATTACTGATCCTGAGTTACATCCTGTATTATACTCCAGAGCTGCACTCACTGTTCTGCTGGTGCAGTCACTGTGTACATACATTACATTACTGATCCTGAGTTACATCCTGTATTATACCCCAGAGCAGCACTCACTATTCTGCTGGTGCAGTCACTGTGTACATACATTACATTACTGATCCTGAGTTACATCCTGTATGATACCCCAGAGCAGCACTCACTATTCTGCTGGTGCAGTCACTGTGTACATACATTACATTACTGATCCTGAGTTACATCCTGTATTATACCCCAGAGCAGCACTCACTATTCTGCTGGTGCAGTCACTGTGTACATACATTACGTTACTGATCCTGAGTTACATCCTGTATTATACCCCAGAGCTGCACTCACTATTCTGCTGGTGCAGTCACTGTGTACATACATTACATTACTGATCCTGAGTTACCTCCTGTATTATACTCCAGAGCAGCACTCACTATTCTGCTGGTGCAGTCACTGTGTACATACATTACATTACTGATCCTGAGTTACATCCTGTATTATACCCCAGAGCAGCACTCACTATTCTGCTGGTGCAGTCACTGTGTACATACATTACATTACTGATCCTGAGTTACATCCTGTATTATACCACAGAGCAGCACTCACTATTCTGCTTGTGCAGTCACTGTGTACATACATTACATTACTGACCCTGAGTTACATCCTGTATTATACTCCAGAGCTGCACTCACTATTCTGCTGGTGCAGTCACTGTGTACATACATTACATTACTGATCCTGAGTTACATCCTGTATTATACTCCAGAGCTGCACTCACTATTCTGCTGGTGCAGTCACTGTGTACATACATTACATTACTGATCCTGAGTTACCTCCTGTATTATACTCCAGAGCTGCACTCACTATTCTGCTGGTGCAGTCACTGTGTACATACATTACGTTACTGATCCTGAGTTACCTCCTGTATTATACTCCAGAGCTGCACTCACTATTCTGCTGGTGCAGTCACTGTGTACATACATTACGTTACTGATCCTGAGTTACCTCCTGTATTATACTCCAGAGCTGCACTCACTATTCTGCTGGTGGAGTCACTGTGTACATACATTACATTACTGATCCTGAGTTACATCCTGTATTATACTCCAGAGCTGCACTCACTATTCTGCTAGTGCAGTCACTGTGTACATACATTACATTACTGATCCTGAGTTACATCCTGTATTATACCCCAGAGCAGCACTCACTATTCTGCTGGTGCAGTCACTGTGTACATACATTACATTACTGACCCTGAGTTACATCCTGTATTATACTCCAGAGCTGCACTCACTATTCTGCTGGTGCAGTCACTGTGTACATACATTACATTACTGATCCTGAGTTACCTCCTGTATTATACTCCAGAGCTGCACTCACTATTCTGCTGGTGCAGTCACTGTGTACATGCATTACGTTATTGATCCTGAGTTACCTCCTGTATTATACTCCAGAGCTGCACTCACTGTTCTGCTGGTGCAGTCACTGTGTACATACATTACATTACTGATCCTGAGTTACATCCTGTATTATACTCCAGAGCTGCACTCACTGTTCTGCTGGTGCAGTCACTGTGTACATACATTACATTACTGATCCTGAGTTACCTCCTGTATTATACTCCAGAGCAGCACTCACTATTCTGCTGGTGCAGTCACTGTGTACATACATTACATTACTGACCCTGAGTTACATCCTGTATTATACCCCAGAGCAGCACTCACTATTCTGCTGGTGCAGTCACTGTGTACATACATTACATTACTGACCCTAAGTTACATCCTGTATTATACTCCAGAGCTGCACTCACTATTCTGCTGGTGCAGTCACTGTGTACATACATTACATTACTGATTCTGAGTTACATCCTGTAATATACCCCAGAGCAGCACTCACTATTCTGCTGGTACAGTCACTGTGTACATACATTACATTACTGATCCTGAGTTACATCCTGTATTATACCCCAGAGCAGCACTCACTATTCTGCTGGTGCAGTCACTGTATACATACATTACGTTACTGATCCTGAGATACCTCCTGTATTATACTCCAGAGGTGCACTCACTATTCTGCTGGTGCAGTCACTGTGTACATGCATTATGTTATTGATCCTGAGTTACCTCCTGTATTATACTCCAGAGCTGCACTCACTGTTCTGCTGGTGCAGTCACTGTGTACATGCATTACATTACTGATCCTGAGTTACATCCTGTATTATACTCCAGAGCTGCACTCACTGTTCTGCTGGTGCAGTCACTGTGTACATACATTACATTACTGATCCTGAGTTACATCCTGTATTATACTCCAGAGCTGCACTCACTATTCTGCTGGTGCAGTCACTATGTACATACATTACATTACTGATCCTGAGTTACATCCTGTATTATACTCCAGAGCTGCACTCACTATTCTGCTTGTGCAGTCACTGTGTACATACATTACATTACTGATCCTGAGTTACATCCTGTATTATACTCCAGAGCTGCACTCACTGTTCTGCTCGTGCAGTCACTGTGTACATACATTACATTACTGATCCTGAGTTACCTCCTGTATTACACTCAAGAGCAGCACTCACTATTCTGCTGGTGCAGTCACTGTGTACATACATTACATTACTGATCCTGAGTTACATCCTGTATTATACACCAGAGCTGCACTCACTGTTCTGCTGGTGCAGTCACTGTGTACATACATTACATTACTGATCCTGAGTTACATCCTGTATTATACTCCAGAGCTGCACTCACTATTCTGCTGGTGCAGTCACTATGTACATACATTACATTACTGATCCTGAGTTACATCCTGTATTATACTCCAGAGCTGCACTCACTATTCTGCTGGTGCAGTCACTGTGTACATACATTACATTACTGATCCTGAGTTACATCCTGTATTATACTCCAGAGCTGCACTCACTATTCTGCTGGTGCAGTCACTGTGTACATACATTACATTACTGATCCTGAGTTACCTCCTGTATTATACTCCAGAGCAGCACTCACTATTCTGCTGGTGCAGTCACTGTGTACATACATTACATTACTGATCCTGAGTTACATCCTGTATTATACCCCAGAGCAGCACTCACTATTCTGCTGGTGCAGTCACTGTGTACATACATTACATTACTGATCCTGAGTTACATCCTGTATTATACCACAGAGCAGCACTCACTATTCTGCTTGTGCAGTCACTGTGTACATACATTACATTACTGACCCTGAGTTACATCCTGTATTATACTCCAGAGCTGCACTCACTATTCTGCTGGTGCAGTCACTGTGTACATACATTACATTACTGATCCTGAGTTACATCCTGTATTATACTCCAGAGCTGCACTCACTATTCTGCTGGTGCAGTCACTGTGTACATACATTACATTACTGATCCTGAGTTACCTCCTGTATTATACTCCAGAGCTGCACTCACTATTCTGCTGGTGCAGTCACTGTGTACATACATTACGTTACTGATCCTGAGTTACCTCCTGTATTATACTCCAGAGCTGCACTCACTATTCTGCTGGTGCAGTCACTGTGTACATACATTACGTTACTGATCCTGAGTTACCTCCTGTATTATACTCCAGAGCTGCACTCACTATTCTGCTGGTGGAGTCACTGTGTACATACATTACATTACTGATCCTGAGTTACATCCTGTATTATACTCCAGAGCTGCACTCACTATTCTGCTGGTGCAGTCACTGTGTACATACATTACATTACTGATCCTGAGTTACCTCCTGTATTATACTCCAGAGCTGCACTCACTGTTCTGCTGGTGCAGTCACTGTGTACATGCATTACATTACTGATCCTGAGTTACATCCTGTATTATACTCCAGAGCTGCAGTCACTGTGTACATACATTACATTACTGATCCTGAGTTACATCCTGTATTATACTCCAGAGCTGCACTCACTATTCTGCTGGTGCAGTCACTATGTACATACATTACATTACTGATCCTGAGTTACATCCTGTATTATACTCCAGAGCTGCACTCACTATTCTGCTTGTGCAGTCACTGTGTACATACATTACATTACTGATCCTGAGTTACATCCTGTATTATACTCCAGAGCTGCACTCACTGTTCTGCTGGTGCAGTCACTGTGTACATACATTACATTACTGATCCTGAGTTACCTCCTGTATTATACTCCAGAGCAGCACTCACTATTCTGCGGGTGCAGTCACTGTGTACATACATTACATTACTGATCCTGAGTTACATCCTGTATTATACACCAGAGCAGCAATCACTATTCTGCTGGTGCAGTCACTGTGTACATACATTACATTACTGACCCTGAGTTACAT
Organism: Phyllobates terribilis; assembly: GCF_046119375.1. Classification (NCBI taxonomy): domain Eukaryota; kingdom Metazoa; phylum Chordata; class Amphibia; order Anura; family Dendrobatidae; genus Phyllobates; species Phyllobates terribilis. Next base: position 311,461,722 of record NW_027362772.1, read on the forward strand.
CCTGTATTATACTCCAGAGCTGCACTCACTATTCTGCTGGTGCAGTCACTGTGTACATACATTACATTACTGATCCTGAGTTACATCCTGTATTATACTCCAGAGCTGCACTCACTGTTCTGCTGGTGCAGTCACTGTGTACATACATTACATTACTGATCCTGAGTTACCTCCTGTATTATACTCCAGAGCAGCACTCACTATTCTGCGGGTGCAGTCACTGTGTACATACATTACATTACTGATCCTGAGTTACATCCTGTATTATACCCCAGAGCAGCACTCACTATTCTGCTTGTGCAGTCACTGTGTACATACATTACATTACTGACCCTGAGTTACATCCTGTATTATACTCCAGAGCTGCACTCACTATTCTGCTGGTGCAGTCACTGTGTACATACATTACATTACTGATCCTGAGTTACATCCTGTATTATACTCCAGAGCTGCACTCACTATTCTGCTGGTGCAGTCACTATGTACATACATTACATTACTGATCCTAAGTTACATCCTGTATTATACTCCAGAGCTGCACTCACTATTCTGCTTGTGCAGTCACTGTGTACATACATTACATTACTGATCCTGAGTTACATCCTGTATTATACTCCAGAGCTGCACTCACTGTTCTGCTGGTGCAGTCACTGTGTACATACATTACATTACTGATCCTGAGTTACATCCTGTATTATACCCCAGAGCAGCACTCACTATTCTGCTGGTGCAGTCACTGTGTACATACATTACATTACTGATCCTGAGTTACATCCTGTATTATACCCCAGAGCAGCACTCACTATTCTGCTGGTGCAGTCACTGTGTACATACATTACGTTACTGATCCTGAGTTACATCCTGTATTATACCCCAGAGCTGCACTCACTATTCTGCTGGTGCAGTCACTGTGTACATACATAACATTACTGATCCTGAGTTACCTCCTGTATTATACTCCAGAGCAGCACTCACTATTCTGCTGGTGCAGTCACTGTGTACATACATTACATTACTGATCCTGAGTTACATCCTGTATTATACCCCAGAGCAGCACTCACTATTCTGCTGGTGCAGTCACTGTGTACATACATTACATTACTGATCCTGAGTTACATCCTGTATTATACCACAGAGCAGCACTCACTATTCTGCTTGTGCAGTCACTGTGTACATACATTACATTACTGACCCTGAGTTACATCCTGTATTATACTCCAGAGCTGCACTCACTATTCTGCTGGTGCAGTCACTGTGTACATACATTACATTACTGATCCTGAGTTACATCCTGTATTATACTCCAGAGCTGCACTCACTATTCTGCTGGTGCAGTCACTGTGTACATACATTACATTACTGATCCTGAGTTACCTCCTGTATTATACTCCAGAGCTGCACTCACTATTCTGCTGGTGCAGTCACTGTGTACATACATTACATTACTGATCCTGAGTTACCTCCTGTATTATACTCCAGAGCTGCACTCACTATTCTGCTGGTGCAGTCACTGTGTACATACATTACGTTACTGATCCTGAGTTACCTCCTGTATTATACTCCAGAGCTGCACTCACTATTCTGCTGGTGCAGTCACTGTGTACATACATTACGTTACTGATCCTGAGTTACCTCCTGTATTATACTCCAGAGCTGCACTCACTATTCTGCTGGTGGAGTCACTGTGTACATACATTACATTACTGATCCTGAGTTACATCCTGTATTATACTCCAGAGCTGCACTCACTATTCTGCTGGTGCAGTCACTGTGTACATACATTACATTACTGATCCTGAGTTACCTCCTGTATTATACTCCAGAGCTGCACTCACTGTTCTGCTGGTGCAGTCACTGTGTACATGCATTACATTACTGATCCTGAGTTACATCCTGTATTATACTCCAGAGCTGCACTCACTATTCTGCTGGTGCAGTCACTGTGTACATACATTACATTACTGATCCTGAGTTACATCCTGTATTATACTCCATAGCTGCACTCACTATTCTGCTGGTGCAGTCACTATGTACATACATTACATTACTGATCCTGAGTTACATCCTGTATTATACTCCAGAGCTGCACTCACTATTCTGCTTGTGCAGTCACTGTGTACATACATTACATTACTGATCCTGAGTTACATCCTGTATTATACTCCAGAGCTGCACTCACTGTTCTGCTGGTGCAGTCACTGTGTACATACATTACATTACTGATCCTGAGTTACCTCCTGTATTATACTCCAGAGCAGCACTCACTATTCTGCGGGTGCAGTCACTGTGTACATACATTACATTACTGATCCTGAGTTACATCCTGTATTATACACCAGAGCAGCAATCACTATTCTGCTGGTGCAGTCACTGTGTACATACATTACATTACTGACCCTGAGTTACATCCTGTATTATACTCCAGAGCTGCACTCACTATTCTGCTGGTGCAGTCACTGTGTACATACATTACATTACTGATCCTGAGTTACATCCTGTATTATACTCCAGAGCTGCACTCACTGTTCTGCTCTTGCAGTCACTGTGTACATACATTACATTACTGATCCTGAGTTACCTCCTGTATTATACTCCAGAGCAGCACTCACTATTCTGCGGGTGCAGTCACTGTGTACATACATTACATTACTGATCCTGAGTTACATCCTGTATTATACCCCAGAGCAGCACTCACTATTCTGCTTGTGCAGTCACTGTGTACATACATTACATTACTGACCCTGAGTTACATCCTGTATTATACTCCAGAGCTGCACTCACTATTCTGCTGGTGCAGTCACTGTGTACATACATTACATTACTGATCCTGAGTTACATCCTGTATTATACTCCAGAGCTGCACTCACTATTCTGCTGGTGCAGTCACTATGTACATACATTACATTACTGATCCTAAGTTACATCCTGTATTATACTCCAGAGCTGCACTCACTATTCTGCTTGTGCAGTCACTGTGTACATACATTACATTACTGATCCTGAGTTACATCCTGTATTATACTCCAGAGCTGCACTCACTGTTCTGCTGGTGCAGTCACTGTGTACATACATTACATTACTGATCCTGAGTTACATCCTGTATTATACCCCAGAGCAGCACTCACTATTCTGCTGGTGCAGTCACTGTGTACATACATTACATTACTGATCCTGAGTTACATCCTGTATGATACCCCAGAGCAGCACTCACTATTCTGCTGGTGCAGTCACTGTGTACATACATTACATTACTGATCCTGAGTTACATCCTGTATTATACTCCAGAGCAGCACTCACTATTCTGCTGGTGCAGTCACTGTGTACATACATTACGTTACTGATCCTGAGTTACATCCTGTATTATACCCCAGAGCTGCACTCACTATTCTGCTGGTGCAGTCACTGTGTACATACATTACATTACTGATCCTGAGTTACCTCCTGTATTATACTCCAGAGCAGCACTCACTATTCTGCTGGTGCAGTCACTGTGTACATACATTACATTACTGATCCTGAGTTACATCCTGTATTATACCCCAGAGCAGCACTCACTATTCTGCTGGTGCAGTCACTGTGTACATACATTACATTACTGATCCTGAGTTACATCCTGTATTATACCACAGAGCAGCACTCACTATTCTGCTTGTGCAGTCACTGTGTACATACATTACATTACTGACCCTGAGTTACATCCTGTATTATACTCCAGAGCTGCACTCACTATTCTGCTGGTGCAGTCACTGTGTACATACATTACATTACTGATCCTGAGTTACATCCTGTATTATACTCCAGAGCTGCACTCACTATTCTGCTGGTGCAGTCACTGTGTACATACATTACATTACTGATCCTGAGTTACCTCCTGTATTATACTCCAGAGCTGCACTCACTATTCTGCTGGTGCAGTCACTGTGTACATACATTACGTTACTGATCCTGAGTTACCTCCTGTATTATACTCCAGAGCTGCACTCACTATTCTGCTGGTGCAGTCACTGTGTACATACATTACGTTACTGATCCTGAGTTACCTCCTGTATTATACTCCAGAGCTGCACTCACTATTCTGCTGGTGGAGTCACTGTGTACATACATTACATTACTGATCCTGAGTTACATCCTGTATTATACTCCAGAGCTGCACTCACTATTCTGCTAGTGCAGTCACTGTGTACATACATTACATTACTGATCCTGAGTTACATCCTGTATTATACCCCAGAGCAGCACTCACTATTCTGCTGGTGCAGTCACTGTGTACATACATTACATTACTGACCCTGAGTTACATCCTGTATTATACTCCAGAGCTGCACTCACTATTCTGCTGGTGCAGTCACTGTGTACATACATTACATTACTGATCCTGAGTTACCTCCTGTATTATACTCCAGAGCTGCACTCACTATTCTGCTGGTGCAGTCACTGTGTACATGCATTACGTTATTGATCCTGAGTTACCTCCTGTATTATACTCCAGAGCTGCACTCACTGTTCTGCTGGTGCAGTCACTGTGTACATACATTACATTACTGATCCTGAGTTACATCCTGTATTATACTCCAGAGCTGCACTCACTGTTCTGCTGGTGCAGTCACTGTGTACATACATTACATTACTGATCCTGAGTTACCTCCTGTATTATACTCCAGAGCAGCACTCACTATTCTGCTGGTGCAGTCACTGTGTACATACATTACATTACTGAGCCTGAGTTACATCCTGTATTATACCCCAGAGCAGCACTCACTATTCTGCTGGTGCAGTCACTGTGTACATACATTACATTACTGACCCTGAGTTACATCCTGTATTATACTCCAGAGCTGCACTCACTATTCTGCTGGTGCAGTCACTGTGTACATACATTACATTACTGATTCTGAGTTACATCCTGTATTATACCCCAGAGCAGCACTCACTATTCTGCTGGTACAGTCACTGTGTACATACATTACATTACTGATCCTGAGTTACATCCTGTATTATACCCCAGAGCAGCACTCACTATTCTGCTGGTGCAGTCACTGTATACATACATTACGTTACTGATCCTGAGATACCTCCTGTATTATACTCCAGAGGTGCACTCACTATTCTGCGGGTGCAGTCACTGTGTACATGCATTATGTTATTGATCCTGAGTTACCTCCTGTATTATACTCCAGAGCTGCACTCACTGTTCTGCTGGTGCAGTCACTGTGTACATGCATTACATTACTGATCCTGAGTTACATCCTGTATTATACTCCAGAGCTGCACTCACTGTTCTGCTGGTGCAGTCACTGTGTACATACATTACATTACTGATCCTGAGTTACATCCTGTATTATACTCCAGAGCTGCACTCACTATTCTGCTGGTGCAGTCACTATGTACATACATTACATTACTGATCCTGAGTTACATCCTGTATTATACTCCAGAGCTGCACTCACTATTCTGCTTGTGCAGTCACTGTGTACATACATTACATTACTGATCCTGAGTTACATCCTGTATTATACTCCAGAGCTGCACTCACTGTTCTGCTGGTGCAGTCACTGTGTACATACATTACATTACTGATCCTGAGTTACATCCTGTATTATACTCCAGAGCTGCACTCACTGTTCTGCTGGTGCAGTCACTGTGTACATACATTACATTACTGATCCTGAGTTACCTCCTGTATTACACTCCAGAGCAGCACTCACTATTCTGCTGGTGCAGTCACTGTGTACATACATTACATTACTGATCCTGAGTTACATCCTGTATTATACACCAGAGCTGCACTCACTGTTCTGCTGGTGCAGTCACTGTGTACATACATTACATTACTGATCCTGAGTTACATCCTGTATTATACTCCAGAGCTGCACTCACTATTCTGCTGGTGCAGTCACTATGTACATACATTACATTACTGATCCTGAGTTACATCCTGTATTATACTCCAGAGCTGCACTCACTATTCTGCTGGTGCAGTCACTGTGTACATACATTACATTACTGATCCTGAGTTACATCCTGTATTATACTCCAGAGCTGCACTCACTGTTCTGCTGGTGCAGTCACTGTGTACATACATTACATTACTGATCCTGAGTTACCTCCTGTATTATACTCCAGAGCAGCACTCACTATTCTGCTGGTGCAGTCACTGTGTACATACATTACATTACTGATCCTGAGTTACATCCTGTATTATACCCCAGAGCAGCACTCACTATTCTGCTGGTGCAGTCACTGTGTACATACATTACATTACTGATCCTGAGTTACATCCTGTATTATACCCCAGAGCTGCATTCACTATTCTGCTTGTGCAGTCACTGTGTACATACATTACATTACTGACCCTGAGTTACATCCTGTATTATACTCCAGAGCTGCACTCACTATTCTGCTGGTGCAGTCACTGTGTACATACATTACATTACTGATCCTGAGTTACATCCTGTATTATACTCCAGAGCTGCACTCACTATTCTGCTGGTGCAGTCACTGTGTACATACATTACATTACTGATCCTGAGTTACCTCCTGTATTATACTCCAGAGCTGCACTCACTATTCTGCTGGTGCAGTCACTGTGTACATACATTACGTTACTGATCCTGAGTTACCTCCTGTATTATACTCCAGAGCTGCACTCACTATTCTGCTGGTGCAGTCACTGTGTACATACATTACGTTACTGATCCTGAGTTACCTCCTGTATTATACTCCAGAGCTGCACTCACTATTCTGCTGGTGGAGTCACTGTGTACATACATTACATTACTGATCCTGAGTTACATCCTGTATTATACTCCAGAGCTGCACTCACTATTCTGCTGGTGCAGTCACTGTGTACATACATTACATTACTGATCCTGAGTTACCTCCTGTATTATACTCCAGAGCTGCACTCACTATTCTGCTGGTGCAGTCACTGTGTACATGCATTACGTTATTGATCCTGAGTTACCTCCTGTATTATACTCCAGAGCTGCACTCACTGTTCTGCTCTTGCAGTCACTGTGTACATACATTACATTACTGATCCTGAGTTACATCCTGTATTATACTCCAGAGCTGCACTCACTGTTCTGCTGGTGCAGTCACTGTGTACATACATTACATTACTGATCCTGAGTTACCTCCTGTATTATACTCCAGAGCAGCACTCACTATTCTGCTGGTGCAGTCACTGTGTACATACATTACATTACTGACCCTGAGTTACATCCTGTATTATACCCCAGAGCAGCACTCACTATTCTGCTGGTGCAGTCACTGTGTACATACATTACATTACTGACCCTGAGTTACATCCTGTATTATACTCCAGAGCTGCACTCACTATTCTGCTGGTGCAGTCACTGTGTACATACATTACATTACTGATCCTGAGTTACCTCCTGTATTATACTCCAGAGCTGCACTCACTATTCTGCTGGTGCAGTCACTGTGTACATACATTACATTACTGATCCTGAGTTACCTCCTGTATTATACTCCAGAGCTGCACTCACTGTTCTGCTGGTGCAGTCACTGTGTACATACATTACATTACTGATCCTGAGTTACATCCTGTATTATACCCCAGAGCAGCACTCACTATTCTGCTGGTGCAGTCACTGTGTACATACATTACATTACTGATCCTGAGTTACGTCCTGTATTATACCCCAGAGCAGCACTCACTATTCTGCTGGTGCAGTCACTGTGTACATACATTACATTACTGATTCTGAGTTACATCCTGTATTATACCCCAGAGCAGCACTCACTATTCTGCTGGTGCAGTCACTGTGTACATGCATTATGTTATTGATCCTGAGTTACCTCCTGTATTATACTCCAGAGCTGCACTCACTGTTCTGCTGGTGCAGTCACTGTGTACATGCATTACATTACTGATCCTGAGTTACATCCTGTATTATACTCCAGAGCTGCAGTCACTGTGTACATACATTACATTACTGATCCTGAGTTACATCCTGTATTATACTCCAGAGCTGCACTCACTATTCTGCTGGTGCAGTCACTATGTGCGTACATTACATTACTGATCCTGAGTTACATCCTGTATTATACTCCAGAGCTGCACTCACTATTCTGCTTGTGCAGTCACTGTGTACATACATTACATTACTGATCCTGAGTTACATCCTGTATTATACTCCAGAGCTGCACTCACTGTTCTGCTGGTGCAGTCACTGTGTACATACATTACATTACTGATCCTGAGTTACCTCCTGTATTATACTCCAGAGCAGCACTCACTATTCTGCGGGTGCAGTCACTGTGTACATACATTACATTACTGATCCTGAGTTACATCCTGTATTATACACCAGAGCAGCAATCACTATTCTGCTGGTGCAGTCACTGTGTACATACATTACATTACTGATCCTGAGTTACATCCTGTATTATACCCCAGAGCAGCACTCACTATTCTGCTTGTGCAGTCACTGTGTACATACATTACATTACTGACCCTGAGTTACATCCTGTATTATACTCCAGAGCTGCACTCACTATTCTGCTGGTGCAGTCACTGTGTACATACATTACATTACTGATCCTGAGTTACATCCTGTATTATACTCCAGAGCTGCACTCACTATTCTGCTGGTGCAGTCACTATGTACATACATTACATTACTGATCCTAAGTTACATCCTGTATTATACTCCAGAGCTGCACTCACTATTCTGCTTGTGCAGTCACTGTGTACATACATTACATTACTGATCCTGAGTTACATCCTGTATTATACTCCAGAGCTGCACTCACTATTCTGCTTGTGCAGTCACTGTGTACATACATTACATTACTGATCCTAAGTTACATCCTGTATTATACTCCAGAGCTGCACTCACTATTCTGCTTGTGCAGTCACTGTGTACATACATTACATTACTGATCCTGAGTTACATCCTGTATTATACTCCAGAGCTGCACTCACTGTTCTGCTGGTGCAGTCACTGTGTACATACATTACATTACTGATCCTGAGTTACATCCTGTATTATACCCCAGAGCAGCACTCACTATTCTGCTGGTGCAGTCACTGTGTACATACATTACATTACTGATCCTGAGTTACGTCCTGTATTATACCCCAGAGCAGCACTCACTATTCTGCTGGTGCAGTCACTGTGTACATACATTACATTACTGATTCTGAGTTACATCCTGTATTATACCCCAGAGCAGCACTCACTATTCTGCTGGTGCAGTCACTGTGTACATGCATTATGTTATTGATCCTGAGTTACCTCCTGTATTATACTCCAGAGCTGCACTCACTGTTCTGCTGGTGCAGTCACTGTGTACATGCATTACATTACTGATCCTGAGTTACATCCTGTATTATACTCCAGAGCTGCAGTCACTGTGTACATACATTACATTACTGATCCTGAGTTACATCCTGTATTATACTCCAGAGCTGCACTCACTATTCTGCTGGTGCAGTCACTATGTACATACATTACATTACTGATCCTGAGTTACATCCTGTATTATACTCCAGAGCTGCACTCACTATTCTGCTTGTGCAGTCACTGTGTACATACATTACATTACTGATCCTGAGTTACATCCTGTATTATACTCCAGAGCTGCACTCACTGTTCTGCTGGTGCAGTCACTGTGTACATACATTACATTACTGATCCTGAGTTACCTCCTGTATTATACTCCAGAGCAGCACTCACTATTCTGCGGGTGCAGTCACTGTGTACATACATTACATTACTGATCCTGAGTTACATCCTGTATTATACACCAGAGCAGCAATCACTATTCTGCTGGTGCAGTCACTGTGTACATACATTACATTACTGATCCTGAGTTACATCCTGTATTATACCCCAGAGCAGCACTCACTATTCTGCTTGTGCAGTCACTGTGTACATACATTACATTACTGACCCTGAGTTACATCCTGTATTATACTCCAGAGCTGCACTCACTATTCTGCTGGTGCAGTCACTATGTACATACATTACATTACTGATCCTAAGTTACATCCTGTATTATACTCCAGAGCTACACTCACTATTCTGCTTGTGCAGTCACTGTGTACATACATTACATTACTGATCCTGAGTTACATCCTGTATTATACTCCAGAGCTGCACTCACTGTTCTGCTGGTGCAGTCACTGTGTACATACATTACATTACTGATCCTGAGTTACATCCTGTATTATACCCCAGAGCAGCACTCACTATTCTGCTGGTGCAGTCACTGTGTACATACATTACATTACTGATCCTGAGTTACATCCTGTATGATACCCCAGAGCAGCACTCACTATTCTGCTGGTGCAGTCACTGTGTACATACATTACATTACTGATCCTGAGTTACATCCTGTATTATACCCCAGAGCAGCACTCACTATTCTGCTGGTGCAGTCACTGTGTACATACATTACGTTACTGATCCTGAGTTACATCCTGTATTATACCCCAGAGCTGCACTCACTATTCTGCTGGTGCAGTCACTGTGTACATACATTACATTACTGATCCTGAGTTACCTCCTGTATTATACTCCAGAGCAGCACTCACTATTCTGCTGGTGCAGTCACTGTGTACATACATTACATTACTGATCCTGAGTTACATCCTGTATTATACCCCAGAGCAGCACTCACTATTCTGCTGGTGCAGTCACTGTGTACATACATTACATTACTGATCCTGAGTTACATCCTGTATTATACCACAGAGCAGCACTCACTATTCTGCTTGTGCAGTCACTGTGTACATACATTACATTACTGACCCTGAGTTACATCCTGTATTATACTCCAGAGCTGCACTCACTATTCTGCTGGTGCAGTCACTGTGTACATACATTACATTACTGATCCTGAGTTACCTCCTGTATTATACTCCAGAGCTGCACTCACTATTCTGCTGGTGCAGTCACTGTGTACATACATTACATTACTGATCCTGAGTTACATCCTGTATTATACTGCAGAGCTGCACTCACTATTCTGCTGGTGCAGTCACTGTGTACATACATTACATTACTGATCCTGAGTTACATCCTGTATTATACTCCAGAGCTGCACTCACTATTCTGCTAGTGCAGTCACTGTGTACATACATTACATTACTGATCCTGAGTTACATCCTGTATTATACCCCAGAGCAGCACTCACTATTCTGCTGGTGCAGTCACTGTGTACATACATTACATTACTGACCCTGAGTTACATCCTGTATTATACTCCAGAGCTGCACTCACTATTCTGCTGGTGCAGTCACTGTGTACATACATTACATTACTGATCCTGAGTTACCTCCTGTATTATACTCCATAGCTGCACTCACTATTCTGCTGGTGCAGTCACTGTGTACATACATTACATTACTGATCCTGAGTTACCTCCTGTATTATACTTCAGAGCTGCACTCACTATTCTGCTGGTGCAGTCACTGTGTACATACATTACATTACTGATCCTGAGTTACCTCCTGTATTATACTCCAGAGCTGTACTCACTATTCTGCTGGTGCGGTCACTGTGTACATACATTACATTACTGATCCTGAGTTACCTCCTGTATTATACTCCAGAGCTTCGCTCACTATTCTGCTGTTGCAGTCACTGTGTACATACATTACATTACTGATCCTGAGTTACCTCCTGTATTATACTCCAGAGCTGCACTCACTATTCTGCTGGTGCAGTCACTGTGTACATACATTACATTACTGATCCTGAGTTACCTCCTGTATTATACTCCAGAGCTGCACTCACTATTCTGCTGGTGCAGTCACTGTGTACATACATTACATTACTGATCCTGAGTTACATCCTGTATTATACCCCAGAGCAGCACTCACTATTCTGCTTGTGCAGTCACTGTGTACATACATTACATTACTGATCCTGAGTTACATCCTGTATTATACCCCAGAGCTGCACTCACTATTCTGCTGGTGCAGTCACTGTGTACATACATTACATTACTGATCCTGAGTTACCTCCTGTATTATACTCCAGAGCTGCACTCACTATTCTGCTGGTGCAGTCACTGTGTACATACATTACATTACTGATCCTGAGTTACCTCCTGTATTATACTCCAGAGCTGCACTCACTATTCTGCTGGTGCAGTCACTGTGTACATACATTACATTACTGATCCTGAGTTACATCCTGTATTATACCCCAGAGCAGCACTCACTATTCTGCTTGTGCAGTCACTGTGTACATACATTACATTACTGATCCTGAGTTACATCCTGTATTATACCCCAGAGCAGCACTCACTATTCTGCTGGTGCAGTCACTGTGTACATACATTACATTACTGATCCTGAGTTACATCCTGTATTATACCCCAGAGCTGCACTCACTATTCTGCTGGTGCAGTCACTGTGTACATACATTACATTACTGACCCTGAGTTACATCCTGTATTATACTCCAGAGCTGCACTCACTATTCTGTTGGTGCAGTCACTGTGTACATACATTACATTACTGATCCTGAGTTACCTCCTGTATTATACTCCAGAGCTGCACTCACTATTCTGCTGGTGCAGTCACTGTGTACATACATTACATTACTGATCCTGAGTTACATCCTGTATTATACTCCAGAGCTGCACTCACTGTTCTGCTGGTGCAGTCACTGTGTACATGCATTACATTACTGATCCTGAGTTACATCCTGTATTATACCTCAGAGCAGCACTCACTATTCTGCTGGTGCAGTCACTGTGTACATACATTACATTACTGATCCTGAGTTACATCCTGTATTATACCTCAGAGCAGCACTCACTATTCTACTGGTGCAGTCACTGTGTACATACATTACATTACTGATTCTGAGTTACATCCTGTATTATACTCCAGAGCTGCATTCACTATTCTGCTGGTGCTGTCACTGTGTACATATATTACATTACTGATCCTGAGTTACATCCTGTATTATACTCCAGAGCTGCATTCACTATTCTGCTGGTGCAGTCACTGTGTACATACATTACATTACTGATCCTGAGTTACCTCCTGTATTATACTCCAGAGCTGCACTCACTATTCTGCTGGTGCAGTCACTGTGTACATACATTACATTACTGATCCTGAGTTACATCCTGTATTATACTCCAGAGCTGCATTCACTATTCTGCTGGTGCAGTCACTGTGTACATACATTACATTACTGATCCTGAGTTACCTCCTGTATTATACTCCAGAGCTGCACTCACTATTCTGCTGGTGCAGTCACTGTGTACATACATTACATTACTGATCCTGAGTTACATCCTGTATTATACTCCAGAGCTGCCCTCACTGTTCTGCTGGTGCAGTCACTGTGTACATACATTACATTACTGATCCTGAGTTACCTCCAGTATTATACTCCAGAGCTGCCCTCACTGTTCTGCTGGTGCAGTCACTGTGTACATACATTACATTACTGATCCTGAGTTACATCCTGTATTATACTCCAGAGCTGCACTCACTGTTCTGCTGGTGCAGTCACTGTGTACATACATTACATTACTGATCCTGAGTTACATCCTGTATTATACTCCAGAGCTGCACTCACTATTCTGCTGGTGCAGTCACTGTGTACATACATTACATTACTGATCCTGAGTTACATCCTGTATTATACCTCAGAGCTGCACTCACTATTCTGCTGGTGCAGTCACTGTGTACATACATTACATTACTGATCCTGAGTTACATCCTGTATTATACTCCAGAGCTGCGCTCACTATTCTGCTGGTGCAGTCACTGTGTACATACATTACATTACTGATCCTGAGTTACCTCCTGTATTATACTCCAGAGCTGCACTCACTATTCTGCTGGTGCAGTCACTGTGTACATACATTACGTTACTGATCCTGAGTTACCTCCTGTATTATACCTCAGAGCTGCACTCACTATTCTGCGGGTGCAGTCACTGTGTACATACATTACATTACTGATCCTGAGTTATCTCCTGTATTATACTCCAAAGCTGCACTCACTATTCTGCTGGTGCAGTCACTGTGTACATACATTACATTACTGATCCTGAGTTACATCCTGTATTATACTCCAGAGCTGCACTCACTATTCTGCTGGTGCAGTCACTGTGTACATACATTACATTACTGATCCTGAGTTACATCCTGTATTATACTCCAGAGCTGCACTCACTGTTCTGCTGGTGCAGTCACTGTGTACATACATTACATTACTGATCCTGAGTTACATCCTGTATTATACTCCAGAGCTGCCCTCACTGTTCTGCTGGTGCAGTCACTGTGTACATACATTACATTACTGATCCTGAGTTACCTCCAGTATTATACTCCAGAGCTGCCCTCACTGTTCTGCTGGTGCAGTCACTGTGTACATACATTACATTACTGATCCTGAGTTACATCCTGTATTATACTCCAGAGCTGCACTCACTGTTCTGCTGGTGCAGTCACTGTGTACATACATTACATTACTGATCCTGAGTTACATCCTGTATTATACTCCAGAGCTGCACTCACTATTCTGCTGGTGCAGTCACTGTGTACATACATTACATTACTGATCCTGAGTTACATCCTGTATTATACCTCAGAGCTGCACTCACTATTCTGCTGGTGCAGTCACTGTGTACATACATTACATTACTGATCCTGAGTTACATCCTGTATTATACTCCAGAGCTGCGCTCACTATTCTGCTGGTGCAGTCACTGTGTACATACATTACATTACTGATCCTGAGTTACCTCCTGTATTATACTCCAGAGCTGCACTCACTATTCTGCTGGTGCAGTCACTGTGTACATACATTACGTTACTGATCCTGAGTTACCTCCTGTATTATACCTCAGAGCTGCACTCACTATTCTGCGGGTGCAGTCACTGTGTACATACATTACATTACTGATCCTGAGTTACTTCCTGTATTATACTCCAGAGCAGCACTCACTATTCTGCTGGTGCAGTCACTGTGTACATACATTACATTACTGATCCTGAGTTACATCCTGTATTATACTCCAGAGCTGCACTCACTATTCTGCTGGTGCAGTCACTGTGTACATACATTACATTACTGATCCTGAGTTACATCCTGTATTATACTCCAGAGCTGTACTCACTATTCTGCTGGTGCAGTCACTGTGTACATACATTACATTACTGATCCTGAGTTACATCCTGTATTATACTCCAGAGCTGCACTCACTATTCTGCTGGTGCAGTCACTGTGTACATACATTACATTACTGATCCTGAGTTACATCCTGTACTATACTCCAGAGCTGCACTCACTATTCTGCTGGTGGAGTCATTGTGTACATACATTACATTACTGATCCTGAGTTATATCCTGTATTATACTCCAGAGCTGCACTCACTATTCTGCTGGTGCAGTCACTGTGTACATACATTACATTACTGATCCTGAGTTATATCCTGTATTATACTCCAGAGCTGCACTCACTATTCTGCTGGTGGAGTCATTGTGTACATACATTACATTACTGATCCTGAGTTATATCCTGTATTATACTCCAGAGCTGCACTCACTGTTCTGCTGGTGCAGTCACTGTGTACATACATTACGTTACTGATCCTGAGTTACCTCCTGTATTATACCTCAGAGCTGCACTCACTATTCTGCGGGTGCAGTCACTGTGTACATACATTACATTACTGATCCTGAGTTACTTCCTGTATTATACTCCAGAGCAGCACTCACTATTCTGCTGGTGCAGTCACTGTGTACATACATTACATTACTGATCCTGAGTTACCTCCTGTATTATACTGCAGAGCTGCACTCACTATTCTGCTGCTGCAGTCACTGTGTACATACATTACATTACTGATCCTGAGTTACATCCTGTATTATACTCCAGAGCTGCACTCACTATTCTGCTGGTGCAGTCACTGTGTACATACATTACATTACTGATCCTGAGTTACATCCTGTATTATACTCCAGAGCTGCACTCACTATTCTGCTGGTGCAGTCACTGTGTACATACATTACATTACTGGTCCTGAGTTACATCCTGTATTATACTCCAGAGCTGCACTCACTATTCTGCTGGTGCAGTCACTGTGTACATACATTACATTACTGGTCCTGAGTTACATCCTGTATTATACTCCAGAGCTGCACTCACATTGGTTGGTGTCTTGTTGCTGACGCTATGGTGTGTGCCTTGTGTCCCCCCTTCCCTGCTCAGTATCTGGGGTGCAGGACATGGGGGGCACTTACACTCCCAGCATTGATGATCCGTGCAGCTTTTCCACTCTTCCCCTCTATCATGTTAGTGTCTCATCCCCTGATGACGCCGCTTGTGCTGTGAAACATGTTGGGGGGGATGTGCTGAGACTTATTTATCCCATTCTCCCCCCGGTGCCATCACAACGTCATAGATTTTAGTCTATTGATCATTTTGTCTGATTAAGGATAATATTTTAATATAAAAAGTAACATTTTATAGTCTGTTTAGAGAGGGATAATTAGAAGGGTTTTCCCTTTTGGGTCATTATTTCTATATACTTTCCTCCGGGGTCATCCTTCTCCGCTTTGGTTGTGATCTCTGTTATCAGCCATTACAGTGAGTGGTGGTGTCTGAGTACAGGACGAATACCCCAGATCCCCTATTCCAAAGGATAAGACTTGTGCCCTGGTTAGACATGATCTCGTGCTGGTTTTGTTGGTAAATCTCCTCAAAGTGGTGCCGTGCAGGGTCCAGGGTCATTTATACGGGGGTCCAGGGTCACCTGTGCGTGGTTTTGACTCTTCTCCTCTCTTCCAGGTAGCAGTAAATGACGCCGTCGCTCGCTGTGATGTCTCATGGTCGCTGCAGCACGAGAGTCTTTACAGGAAGACGAGGCGGCGCTAGCATGGAGGACGGGAGCACTGGAGCCGCCGCCGCGCCGCTCATCAGGCAGTTTTGCCGCAGGCTGTACCTGTGTTTGGAGGATGCGCTCCTCGGATCATCCGCGCTGCTGTACTGCAGACATCTCACATCCTGGACCCGACCCTGAGGGTCTCACCCCGTACAGACCCCCTACATTGTGATCTGCACTGTCAGTAAACCTGTGCAGCGCTAATTCTTCTCTCAGCGGGGGGTTTGTTACTATGTTTCCCACTTAGTGCCAGACGGTTGTCATAATGTAACTGGTTGAGGTTTTCCCAGATTTTGTAACTGCACCGACCCTCAGCTGTGAGGTCCGGAAACGTGAAGCTTCTGGCGTCAGAGAGTTCCCGGACTGACGCTTCCCGTCCGGTCTCCACCATCAGCCTCCTCTGTGACCGGCGATGGCGGACGGCGGCGCTCAGCCTGGGGGACAGTGATCTGCTCTGCAGGGAGAGCGCCGCCATGTTCTCGGATACACTTTATACTTTGTGTAGAGGCGATCAAGCCGCAAACTAAATAAATGCATCAGGTGACAGACTGCTGGTGATGACGGCACCGCGCCGGACCCTTCCCCCGAGGCCGCGGCAGGTAATAACGCGCAGACAGACGGCTTATAATTATGTAAGAAATTTATTCTCTTATAAATTACTTTCGCTCTGATCCATATGTTGCACGTGACAGAACGTGGCGCCGCTACACGAGGAGGCACGAGGTGTCGGACGCCTCCTGGTGCTGACAGGACAGACATATGGATACGGCCTCCGACAGATCAGCATGAGCCCCGAGATCTGGCCAGTAATGTGTGGAGTAGCGGCGCCCCCTGGAGGCGGCACCGCCTCTCTCTGCACCAAGAACTGCTGCTCTGGAGGCGTCTCAGCAAGTTCTCAGTGCAATGCTGGCAGATGACGGGCGGCCCCCCGTGAGGGCCGGAGACAAACACTGAGGGGGTCCTCCATCCCCATGTAAACGAAGCAGTCTCTGTAGTCTACACGCCCTTCATTACCACCGTCACTTTTGCAAGATCTCTGCTTGCCCTCAGTGACCGTTTCCTGCGGAGGCCGAGCGCGCGTCCTGCCCCCTATCTGCTCGGAGCGGAGCGTTTACTATAGCTGTATCCAGTGCAGACACCACCGCAGAGCTGCGCTCCTGCACGAGGAGTTTGTTACAATGTGTCAGGACAGGTAAGCCCTGGTTGTTATGTGCTGGATCGTCTAGACTGGATCCAATGGTAGCAAACCCTCAGCTGTGAGAGCACTGCTCAGGAAAGTGTGCTAAGCCTTCGCATGGAAACAACACTGCTGACGATCACTGACAGCAAGCAGAGATCTTGGCAAAAAGCCAGGATACAAGGTACATACATGACATAGAATCGGTTACACGCCTCCGGAGGACCCCTTTAAGGGATTGCAATTGGTTTAGCAGCAATATAATATAATGATGTGGCGATGTCAGTGCCACCTGCTGGACACTGTAGGTGTGACAGCTGCCTGACAGCGGTTAGTCTGGTGGCGACTATTCCGCAGGGGGATGGGTCACATAGCGCCGGCAGTATGGACTGTGCACGGCCCGACCGCCCAGCTCCGCCGCCGGCCTGGTGATGCCGGATTATTGGAATCATTGTGTACTATGTGACCGGCGTCCTGTCACCCCGGAGGTGCGGAGCTCAGGTGGCGGCCGAGTCCATGGGGCGAGGATTCAGGCAGCGACTGTTCACAGCAGCAGGTAACATGGCGGATAATAAACCTGGACCGGGGCGGGATGTGAGCGCGGCTCAGGCCTTCATCAGCGCACCCACCACCGCCTTCACATTCAGGCTGCGCAGGTCGCAGTACGTCTGCCCCGTGCCCACAAACACGATGGGCTGCCCGGT
The DNA here is from genome assembly GCF_046119375.1 of Phyllobates terribilis. Lineage (NCBI taxonomy): Eukaryota > Metazoa > Chordata > Amphibia > Anura > Dendrobatidae > Phyllobates > Phyllobates terribilis. The sequence goes on from NW_027362772.1 coordinate 311,480,496, forward strand.
GATGTACGTCATGGAGATGGCAGCGCCCACCTGCGGAGAGAAGAAGAGGCAGTGAGGAGCGCGGCCCCCCGACATCACACAGCCGCCATAGGCCGCGGCGCAGTACACACGGCTGCAGCTTTCTGCTCCTTTATCCCCACCATCTCTGCTGTCAGTGGCCGCTTGTCTAGATCAGGAGACCCCGTTAGCGCAGGGTTTAGTGGCGGCTGTGGTCAGGATAATAACTGAACATCCAGTGCTCTGCGAGCCGGACAGTGTGAACAGAGACCTGACAGCAAGCAGAGATCCCGAAACTGGTGAGGAAACTAAACGCACAGCAAACTGCAGGACACGGAATAACCGAGAAGAGGAGAAGGGGCCGACGAGGGGAAGGGGCCGACGAGGGGAAGGGGCCGACGAGGGGAAGGGGCCGACGAGGGGAAGGGGACAGCGCTCTGCGGCAGGATGGGATATAAATGCAGCTCTGGGTGTGACTAGAGAAGAGCCACAATCTCATCACACAGCAAAAGGCAAAGCAAAAATTTCTGCAGATTTATACTAAGTCCTGGTAAGATTGCAGCTGCCCCTTTAAGTTGGAGGGGGAATAACCCTTTACTGATGGAGGTGAGACCCCCAGAAATCAAGGCTCAGAACCCTGAGAAAAAGGCTCTGCTGCTCATGAGGATTGGCGTACGGGGCGCACGCTCGACCTCTGGTCCACTCATTATCTATGGGACTGATGGAAATACCCGCGCAAGCACCATAGACAATGGTGGGAGGCGGAGCGTGCGAGGAGGAAGGCTGAGGAGAGTACGAGGGCCCCAGTGCGAGGAGGAAGGCTGAGGAGAGTACGGGGGCCCCAGTACGAGGAGGAAGGCTGAGGACAGTACGGGGGCCCCAGTACGAGGAGGAAGGCTGAGGACAGTACGGGGGCCCCAGTACGAGGAGGAAGGCTGAGGACAGTACGGGGGCCCCAGTGCGAGGAGGAAGGCTGAGGAGAGTACGGGGGCCCCAGTGCGAGGAGGAAGGCTGAGGAGAGTACGGGGGCCCCAGTGCGAGGAGGAAGGCTGAGGAGAGTACGGGGGCCCCAGTGCGAGGAGGAAGGCTGAGGAGAGTACGGGGGCCCCAGTGCGAGGAGGAAGGCTGAGGAGAGTACGGGGGCCCCAGTGCGAGGAGGAAGGCTGAGGAGAGTACGGGGGCCCCAGTGCGAGGAGGAAGGCTGAGGAGAGTACGGGGGCCCCAGTGCGAGGAGGAAGGCTGAGGAGAGTACGGGGGCCCCAGTTCGAGGAGGAAGGCAGAGGAGAGTACGGGGGCCCCAGTGCGAGGAGGAAGGCAGAGGAGAGTACGGGGGCCCCAGTGCGAGGAGGAAGGCTGAGGAGAGTACGGGGGCCCCAGTGCGAGGAGGAAGGCTGAGGAGAGTACGGGGGCCCCAGTGCGAGGAGGAAGGCTGAGGAGAGTACGGGGGCCCCAGTGCGAGGAGGAAGGCAGAGGAGAGTACGGGGGCCCCAGTGCGAGGAGGAAGGCAGAGGAGAGTACGGGGGCCCCAGTGCGAGGAGGAAGGCTGAGGAGAGTACGGGGCCCCAGTATGAAGAGGAAGGCTGAGGACAGTATGGGGCCCCAGTATGAGGAGGAAGGCTGAGGAGAGTACGGGGGCCCCAGTGCGAGGAGGAAGGCTGAGGAGCGTACGGGGGCCCCAGTATGAAGAGGAAGGCTGAGGAGAGTACGGGGGCCCCAGTATGAAGAGGAAGGCTGAGGAGCGTACGGGGGCCCCAGTATGAAGAGGAAGGCTGAGGAGCGTACGGGGGCCCCAGTATGAAGAGGAAGGCTGAGGACAGTACGGGGCCCCAGTATGAGGAGGAAGGCTGAGGACAGTACGGGGCCCCAGTATAAGGAAGACGGCTCAGGGCGGACGGTGGATTTACCTTATCATCAATCGTATCGAACTTGGTGAGGACGATCCCGTCGATGAGCCGCGGCTTCTCGGACAGCGAGTGATCGGCCAGCGCCTTGTTAAACTTCACCTGTGATAATGAAGACGACACGTTATCTCCATGAAGCCCCTCATCCCCCAGCGAGCGCCCGGACCCTGCAATGTCACCGCACCAGCTGATCCACCGCCTCATTGCCCACCAAGGCTTCTCCAACAAAAAGGACAAGATCGGGCATGTTGACGGCGATGAGCTTGGCCAGGGCGGTCATCAGCGGAGCGTTGTCCTGCATGCGGCCGGCCGTGTCCACCAGCACCACGTCATAACCCTGATTCCGAGCTGCAGAGTAATCACAGAGGGTCTCATTCACCAGACAGCAGAGACCCTCAGGACAGCCAAGCCCGGACCACCCCCGTAATGAACGGACCCCTCCTGTGCCACTCTCCTGCAGAGGGCTCTCACCGTAAGATATGGCCTCCATGGCGATGCCAGCAGCGTCTTTGCCGTAGCCCTTCTCATAGAGCTGCACCATGGAGCGGCCATTGTGCTTCTCAGGGGGGTGCAGGGAATTAAGGCGTTTTGTGTGGGTGCGCAGCTGCTCCACCGCCCCGGCGCGGAACGTGTCGCACGCCGCAATCAGCACGTTGTAACCGTTCTCTATCAGCCAGAAAGAAATCTGCAGCAGAAGAGGCGACATGTAAGGAGGCAGGAAGAGGCGACACGTAAGGAGGCAGGAAGAGGCGACATGTAAAGAGGCAGGAAGAGGCGACATGTAAAGAGGCAGGAAGAGGCGACATGTAAGGAGGCAGGAAGAGGCGACATGTAAGGAGGCAGGAAGAGGCGACATGTAAAGAGGCAGGAAGAGGCGACATGTAAAGAGGCAGGAAGAGGCGACATGTAAAGAGGCAGGAAGAGGCGACATGTAAAGAGGCAGGAAGAGGCGACATGTAAGGAGGCAGGAAGAGGCGACATGTAAGGAGGCAGGAAGAGGCGACATGTAAGGAGGCAGGAAGAGGCGACATGTAAGGAGGCAGGAAGAGGCGACATGTAAGGAGGCAGGAAAAGGCAACGAGCGGCCGGCGCTCACTCACTCACCTTGGCCAAGTTGGTGGATTTCCCCACTCCATTCACCCCGCAGAAAGTGATGACGTACGGACGACGCAGGCGCTGCGACTCCATCACATCACGCAGCACATCCACACGGCGCTTAGGCTGCAAGATCTGCACCAGGGACTCCTGTAAAGCTTGTTTCACCGCAGACGTCACAGCTGATGGGAGAAAAGAGAAAAGCGGTGCAGTGAGCGCAGCTCTGGAGTATAATGCAGGATGTAACTCAGGATCAGTAATGTATGTACACAGTGACTGCACCAGCAGAATAGTGAGCGCAGCTCTGGAGTAGTATAATACAGGATGTAACTCAGGATCAGTAATGTAATGTATGTACACAGTGACTGCACCAGCAGAATAGTGAGTGCAGCTCTGGAGTATAATACAGGAGGTAACTCAGGATCAGTAATGAAATGTATGTACACAGTGATTGCACCAGCAGAATAGTGAGTGCAGCTCTGGAGTATAATACAGGATGTAACTCAGGATCAGTAATGAAATGTATGTACACAGTGACTGCACCAGCAGAATAGTGAGTACAGCTCTGGAGTATAATACAGGATGTAACTCAGGATCAGTAATGTAATGTATGTACACAGTGACTGCACCAGCAGAATAGTGAGCGCAGCTCTAGAGTATAATACAGGATGTAACTCAGGATCAGTAATGTAATGTATGTACACAGTGACTGCACCAGCAGAATAGTGAGTGCAGCTCTGGAGTATAATACAGGATGTAACTCAGGATCAGTAATGTAATGTATGTACACAGTGACTGCACCAGCAGAATAGTGAGTGCAGCTCTGGGGTATAATACAGGAGGTAACTCAGGATCAGTAATGTAATGTATGTACACAGTGACTGCACCAGCAGAATAGTGAGCGCAGCTCTGGAGTATAATACAGGATGTAACTCAGGATCAGTAATGTAATGTATGTACACAGTGACTGCACCAGCAGAATAGTGAGTGCAGCTCTGGGGTATAATACAGGAGGTAACTCAGGATCAGTAATGTAATGTATGTACACAGTGACTGCACCAGCAGAATAGTGAGCGCAGCTCTGGAGTATAATACAGGATGTAACTCGGGATCAGCACTGTTCTAGGACTTACTTGAGAAAGTTCCCATGACTTTCCCTTCCAGTCTCTTTGCCACCGACTCGCACAGCTTCACAGCAATGTCCGCTGCTACATTCTTGGCTGCAAGAATTGTAAACATGTAAGAAATGTCTGATCTTTTGCCTTTCGGAACACCAGGAAAGCTGAGTGTCAGGAGCAGCCGGTCTCCATTATTCACCATGTGCTTTTCTATCAGCCTCACCTATGAGATGATCCTTCATCTTCTCCAGCACCGGCTCCATGTCGCCCATGGTTAGGCTTTTGGCCCCAACCAGACCCTTCAACATCCCGAACATCCCCCCAAAGCCGCTCTTCTTGGCACTAGAAGAAGATCCCAATAGTGGTGAGAGCAGAGCATGGACCCACAGCCCTGGCCAGCAGTGCAGACAGGTGGGCTACCTGGGCCTGTCCACAGATGGAGGGGATTTAGTTTGGACAGTGGGGACGTCGTCCTCCTCTTCTTCGCTGCTGCTTTCATACTCCACATCTGGGGGGTTCCCTGACATGAAACCACTGCGGAATCTCTAAAAAACACATCACATGGACACTTAAAGGGGATGTCCAGGCTCAGCCAAACATGGATGCCGTCTTCCAAAAACAGCGCCACACCAGTCTACAGGTTGTGTCTGGCATTACACCTCAACTCCATAGAAGTGAACAGTGCAGACACGCAATCCTGCACAAGCAGCAGTTGTACCTGGGAGACCAACACTAATGGCTGACATTACAGCAACTGTATGGGTCAATGGTGTGCAACAGTAACAAACCCTCAGCTGTAAGAATTATAAAAAAAACATTATTCTCTGAGATTTCTACTCATTTACAGCAAGCGGAGATCTTGTAGATGATGAGGAATAGAAGCTATGTACAGCAAAGGGATACGGTGGTGCCGGACCTTACCAGCGCCTCCAGGTCCTCGTCCAGCGCGGCCCCCTCCTCCGTGCTGCCGTTGGTGGTGGGCTTGCTGTAGTCCAGCTCTTTGGTGTTGGACGCTCCGAGCTCCCACACCCGCGGCTGCTTTCCTTTCTCCTTCTGAGCCTCCGGTTTTGGGGATTTGCTATAAAAAAATAAATGGATAAAACTGTCGGCTCTCAGTGACAGGACCCTGCCCCGGGATCCCTGCGCACCGCAACCACACTGCGACCACACCTGGCCTTGTCCCCGGTCTTCATCTTCTTCTTGAAGAACTCCTCACGCTTCCGCTGCATGGTCTCCTCGGCGCTCAGCTCCTCCTTGTCTCCGGAGGATGGCGGCACAATCACCTTCGGTTTATTGGAAGCGACGGCTTCTGGTGCGATATCTGCAAAACATAAGAGGAGCTCGGTGGAGAACGTGCCGATAAGCCCTCGAGGCCCTACAGACGCCCCTGATGTGTGAGGTCTGCGGGGTCCACAATTCAGTCCGGCCCCCACACAATACACACTTAATCTCCGTCCAGGACACTGCGGGGTTAACTCTCGGCACTCACTCTCTTTCTTAGAAGACTTGCTCTTCTTATGATTCTCCTTCGCTTTTTCTCCCGGCTTCTCAATCATGGACTTCACCGTCTTCTTGGACTTCTCGGACTGTTTGAATGTCTTCATGGCGGCGGGGGCTCGAGCTCGGCTACTCTCCTCCGCTGCCCTGTACGTCACAGACGAGTCGGGTCAGGACCAGAAACCCCCACTAAGCAGCCCCTGGATGATCCAAGACCCCCCCATACCGTGGACGAGACTACAGCCCCCCCATACCGTGGACGAGACTACAGCCCCCCCATACCGAGGGCAAGACTATGCCCCCCCCCATACCGAGGACGAGACTATGCCCCCCCCATACCGAGGACGAGACTATGCCCCCCCCATACCGAGGGCGAGACTATGCCCCCCCCATACCGAGGACGAGACTATGCCCCCCCCCATACCGAGGACGAGACTATGCCCCCCCCCCATACCGAGGACGAGACTATGCCCCCCCCCTCCATACCGAGGACGAGACTATGCCCCCCCCCATACCGAGGACGAGACTATGCCCCCCCCCATACCGAGGACGAGACTATGCCCCCCCCCTCCATACCGAGGACGAGACTATGCCCCCCCCCATACCGAGGACGAGACTATGCCCCCCCCCCATACCGAGGACGAGACTATGCCCCCCCCCCATACCGAGGACGAGACTATGCCCCCCTCCCCCATACCGAGGACGAGACTATGCCCCCCTCCCCCATACCGAGGGCGAGACTATGCCCCCCTCCCCCATACCGAGGGCGAGACTATGCCCCCCTCCCCCATACCGAGGGCGAGACTATGCCCCCCTCCCCCATACCGAGGGCGAGACTATGCCCGCCCCCCATACCGAGGGCGAGACTATGCCCGCCCCCCATACCGAGGGCGAGACTATGCCCCCCCCCATACCGAGGACGAGACTATGCCCCCCCCCATACCGAGGACGAGACTATGCCCCCCCCCATACCGAGGACGAGACTATGCCCCCCCCCATACCGAGGACGAGACTATGCCCCCCCCCCATACCGAGGACGAGACTATGCCCCCCCCCCCATACCGAGGACGAGACTATGCCCCCCCCCCATACCGAGGACGAGACTATGCCCCCCCCCATACCGAGGACGAGACTATGCCCCCCCCCATACCGAGGACGAGACTATGCCCCCCCCATACCGAGGACGAGACTATGCCCCCCCCCATACCGAGGACGAGACTATGCCCCCCCCCCCATACCGAGGACGAGACTATGCCCCCCCCCCATACCGAGGACGAGACTATGCCCCCCTCCCCCATACCGAGGACGAGACTATGCCCCCCCCCATACCGAGGACGAGACTATGCCCCCCTCCCCCATACCGAGGACGAGACTATGCCCCCCTCCCCCATACCGAGGACGAGACTATGCCCCCCTCCCCCATACCGAGGACGAGACTATGCCCCCCTCCCCCATACCGAGGGCGAGACTATGCCCGCCCCCCATACCGAGGGCGAGACTATGCCCGCCCCCCATACCGAGGACGAGACTATGCCCCCCTCCCCCATACCGAGGACGAGACTATGCCCCCCTCCCCCATACCGAGGACGAGACTATGCCCCCCCCCTCCCATACCGAGGGCGAGACTATGCCCCCCTCCCCCATACCGAGGGCGAGACTATGCCCGCCCCCCATACCGAGGGCGAGACTACAGCCACCCCCCCACACCGAGGGCGAGACTATGCCCCCCTCCCCCATACCGAGGGCGAGACTACAGCCCACCCCCACGCCCACACCGAGACAGCCCCTGCGTCTCTCACCAACCTAAGAAGAAAGTCGAAATCATCCTGAAAATCGAAGGATCCGCTCAGTAACCCCAGCGCGCCGTTCTGCTGGATCTGGTTGCGATACTTGTCCCGGAATTCTTTATGGACGTCGTCTATTAACTTGTCCACGTAAGTCAACGTTAAAATCTTCTGGTATCCGACCTGCGGGGACGGATGAAGAGAAGACACACAAGGGTTAATGCACTGGATCGGGAGGTCGTGCTGTGATCAGACCCATATTGCGCAGTCCCCTGCTCCATCCACCCTTACATCAGGAGGCTCAGGATGAGCGAGGAGGACACAGAACAACATTATAAATCAGCGCCCGGCCGCCATCGTCCATGACTTACCACGAACACCAGCTCAAACTGATTGTCCAGCTTGTACTTCAGCATGAGGGAGTCATGGTTGTAGCAGTTGCTGCCGCCTCGCTCCTGCAGGGACAACACAGACAATGATGAGAGTAGTGGTCCCCACCCCATCACAGACCGCAGTGTTACAGCTCCGAACCTGCCGCACAGAGCCTGGACAGGACGCCCCAAAAATGCCGGACGCCCCCAGAGTCTGCAGACAAATGAACAACGCCCCATGGGCCCTCAGTGACCCCTGAACATTAACCCAACGGTGACAACCACCACAGCCCAATATGATGGGGACGGGGGCGCCGGGAGTATGGGGGACACCGAGGGACAAGGGCGCCAGGGGGGATGGCCCAGAATATGAGAGAGGAAACGAGCGCAGAAACAATAATGTGACAGTGAGATTCGCTCGACCTGGGACCACCTGACCCCGACATTGTGACGCACAAGGGTCAGGACCCGTGAGAAGAGTCCGGGCATCACCTCTCTCCCACATCAGGTCCCCGGTAATACCAGCATCTCTGTACTGACCCCCCGACTAAGAGTGTGAACCCCAACACACCACCGCGCTCCCCACATGGGGTCCCTCCCAAAAAAACAGCGCAAGACGTACACCACAAATATGGAGATCGATCCGCAGCAGCAGGACACCCCGGGAATCAGTGGAATATGGGGTCACCACCCCGCCCCCCGGGAATCAGTGGAATATGGGGTCACCTCCCCGCCCCCTGGGAATCACTGGAATATGGGGTCACCTCCCCGCCCCCTGGGAATCACTGGAATATGGGGTCACCTCCCCGCCCCTTCCCCGGGAATCACTGGAATATGGGGTCACCACCCCGCCCCCTGGGAATCACTGGAATATGGGGTCACCACCCCACCCCCTGGGAATCACTGGAATATGGGGTCACCACCCCGCCCCCTGGGAATCACTGGAATATGGGGTCACCTCCCCGCCCCTTCCCCTGGGAATCACTGGAATATGGGGTCACCTCCCCGCCCCTTCCCCGGGAATCACTGGAATATGGGGTCACCTCCCCGCCCCTTCCCCGGGAATCACTGGAATATGGGGTCACCTCCCCGCCCCTTCCCCGGGAGTCACTGGAATATGGGGTCACCACCCCGCCCCCTGGGAATCACTGGAATATGGGGTCACCTCCCCGCCCCCTGGGAATCACTGGAATATGGGGTCACCTCCCCGCCCCTTCCCCTGGGAATCACTGGAATATGGGGTCACCTCCCCGCCCCTTCCCCGGGAATCACTGGAATATGGGGTCACCTCCCCGCCCCTTCCCCGGGAATCACTGGAATATGGGGTCACCTCCCCGCCCCTTCCCCGGGAATCACTGGAATATGGGGTCACCACCCCGCCCCCTGGGAATCACTGGAATATGGGGTCACCACCCCACCCCCTGGGAATCACTGGAATATGGGGTCACCACCCTTCCCCCTGGGAATCACTGGAATATGGGGTCACCTCCCCGCCCCTTCCCCTGGGAATCACTGGAATATGGGGTCACCTCCCCGCCCCTTCCCCGGGAATCACTGGAATATGGGGTCACCTCCCCGCCCCTTCCCCGGGAATCACTGGAATATGGGGTCACCTCCCCGCCCCTTCCCCGGGAATCACTGGAATATGGGGTCACCTCCCCGCCCCTCCCGCCGGGAATCACCGGAACATGGGGTCCCCTCCCGCCGGGAATCACCGGAACATGGGGTCCCCTCCCGCCGGGAATCACCGGAACATGGGGTCCCCTCCCGCCGGGAATCACCGGAACATGGGGTCCCCTCCCGCCGGGAATCACCGGAACATGGGGTCCCCTCCCGCCGGGAATCACCGGAACATGGGGTCCCCTCCCGCCGGGAATCACCGGAACATGGGGTCCCCTCCCGCCGGGAATCACCGGAACATGGGGTCCCCTCCCGCCGGGAATCACCGGAACATGGGGTCCCCTCCCGCCGGGAATCACCGGAACATGGGGTCCCCTCCCGCCGGGAATCACCGGAACATGGGGTCCCCTCCCGCCGGGAATCACCGGAACATGGGGTCCCCTCCCGCCGGGAATCACCGGAACATGGGGTCCCCTCCCGCCGGGAATCACCGGAACATGGGGTCCCCTCCCGCCGGGAATCACCGGAACATGGGGTCCCCTCCCGCCGGGAATCACCGCAATATGGGGTCCCCTCCCGCCGGGAATCACCGCAATATGGGGTCCCCTCCCGCCGGGAATCACCGCAATATGGGGTCCCCTCCCGCCGGGAATCACCGCAATATGGGGTCCCCTCCCGCCGGGAATCACCGCAATATGGGGTCCCCTCCCGCCGGGAATCACCGCAATATGGGGTCCCCTCCCGCCGGGAATCACTGGAATATGGGGTCCCCTCCCTCCGGGAATCACTGGAATATGGGGTCCCCTCCCCCCGGGAATCACTGGAATATGGGGTCCCCTCCCTCCGGGAATCACTGGAATATGGGGTCCCCTCCCTCCGGGAATCACTGGAATATGGGGTCCCCTCCCTCCGGGAATCACTGGAATATGGGGTCCCCTCCCTCCGGGAATCACTGGAATATGGGGTCCCCTCCCTCCGGGAATCACTGGAATATGGGGTCCCCTCCCTCCGGGAATCACTGGAATATGGGGTCCCCTCCCTCCGGGAATCACTGGAATATGGGGTCCCCTCCCTCCGGGAATCACTGGAATATGGGGTCCCCTCCCCCCGGGAATCACTGGAATATGGGGTCCCCTCCCCCCGGGAATCACTGGAATATGGGGTCCCCTCCCCCCGGGAATCACTGGAATATGGGGTCCCCTCCCCCCGGGAATCACTGGAATATGGGGTCCCCTCCCCCCGGGAATCACTGGAATATGGGGTCCCCTCCCCCCGGGAATCACTGGAATATGGGGTCCCCTCCCCCCGGGAATCACTGGAATATGGGGTCACCTCCCGCCGGGAATCACTGGAATATGGGGTCCCCTCCCCCCGGGAATCACTGGAATATGGGGTCCCCTCCCCCCGGGAATCACTGGAATATGGGGTCCCCTCCCGCCGGGAATCACTGGAATATGGAGTCACCTCCCCCCGGGAATCATTGGAATATGGGGTCCCCTCCCCCCGGGAATCAATGGAATATGGGGTCCCCTCCCCCCGGGAATCAATGGAATATGGGGTCCCCTCCCCCCGGGAATCAATGGAATATGGGGTCACCTCCCCCCGGGAATCACTGGAATATGGGGTCCCCTCCCTCCAGGAATCACTGGAATATGGGGTCCCCTCCCCCCGGGAATCACTGGAATATGGGGTCCCCTCCCTCCAGGAATCACTGGAATATGGGGTCCCCTCCCGCCGGGAATCACTGGAATATGGGGTCCCCTCCCTCCAGGAATCACTGGAATATGGGGTCCCCTCCCGCCAGGAATCACTGGAATATGGGGTCCCCTCCCGCCAGGAATCACTGGAATATGGGGTCACCTCCCCCCGGGAATCACTGGAATATGGGGTCCCCTCCCCCCGGGAATCACTGGAATATGGGGTCCCCTCCCCCCGGGAATCACTGGAATATGGGGTCCCCTCCCCCCGGGAATCACTGGAATATGGGGTCACCTCCCCCCGGGAATCACTGGAATATGGGGTCACCTCCCCCCGGGAATCACTGGAATATGGGGTCCCCTCCCCCCGGGAATCACTGGAATATGGGGTCACCTCCCCCGGGAATCACTGGAATATGGGGTCCCCTCCCCCCGGGAATCACTGGAATATGGGGTCCCCTCCCCCACACCGTGCACCCCAATACCACAGTCCTGAGGTTTATGCCCCTGGATGTCAAGACCCCCGGTTTCTCCACGTTACGTCATCAGACCTCCCAGATCGTCTTCTCAGGGGGAGTCGGACACTCTATATCCCCCGTGTGGACCCGACTACAGGAGCTCTGACATCTGAGGCCCCGCAGCGCCCCCGGCGGTCACCTGCAGGATGACGGATCGCAGCAGCGCATTCACTGAGCTGCTGATGGAGCCGCGCACCCCCTGGAAGCACCAGAGCACGATGCCGCCTTTGCTGAAGATGGTGAAGAAGTCCAACATGTTTCTCCGTCCTCGCTGTGCACCGCACGTCACTAACGGCCCCGGGACACGTCAGAGAAACACCGGGATACGCGTCATTTCCGCACGTACCGGAAGAGGCGGGCCCTCTGCGTTCCAGAGTATCACCGCCGCCATCTTCCTGCACCCATCACCTGACCAGCGCGCCCTCTGGAGGAGACTGTGATATTTCACTGCACTGCTCCGATTGGCTGTCAGTATGACGCACGCTGATGATGTCACGGAATATGAAAGTTCTCTATCCGTGGTTGTCAGTCACTAGAGCTATGAGTGTGAGCAGGGTGTGCAGGACGGGGGCGCTGCGGCTGCTGAACCACGGGGGCCAGGGGGCCACAGCAGCCGCACACAGGGGCTTCAGGACATCCACAGCTTTACCGAAGGAGGATGAATTCACCAAAAGTAAGTGACCCCGCACAACATAGGGCACTGATATGTATAAGCAGGGTGTGGAGTCTATAAGCCAAACCTACGACTCCGACCCCCTCATACACGGCTGCGACCCCCTCATTCACGACTCATGTGTAAGTGATAAATTTACTGCAGCACAGATTCATCTCAGTAAAGTCCAGACCCTGAGATCAGGAATAGGACGGACATTTATAGGACATTTCAGAACTTTCCCAAATTCTAATGAAAAATATTCCCCACAAAACTGCATTGAACGACTGCACCCAATGTATTATATATTGTTGGAGTTGGTCCATTTTATACCGACTCCAGCTCCACAGCCCTGTGTGTGTGTGTGTGTGTATATATATATTATTTTACTCACTTATATAGTGCCATTAATTCCACAGCACTTTACAGACATTATCATCGCTGTCCCCATCGGGGCTCACAATCTACATTCCCTATCAGTATATCTTTGGATTGTGGGTAGAAACCCGAGAACACGGAGGAAACCCACGAAACACGGGGAGAACATACAAACTCCTTGCAGATGTCGTCCTTGGTGGGATTTGAACCCAGGACTCCAGCGCTGCAAGGCTGCAGTGCTAACCACTGAGCCACCATACAGTGCTAACCACTGAGCCACCATACAGTGCTAACCACTGAGCCACCATACAGTGCTAACCACTGAGCCACCATACAGTGCTAACCACTGAGCCACCATACAGTGCTAACCACTGAGCCACCATACAGTGCTAACCACTGAGCCACCATGCTGCCCTATATATAATGTGTGAGCAGTGACTGCAGCACTGTGTGCACAATCCCATATATACTGCATCACCTGAGATATATATATATATATATATATATATATATATATATATATATATATATATATATATATATATATATATATATATATATATATATATATATATATATAATGTACACACACTGTGTGATACAATGTATCATCCTATTCTCTGTGTGATTAGTATGTTTTCCTCCCTGATCTGTGGCTGCACAGACGTTCCTGTCCCCATCGGTCCACATCGGCTGCTTCCCTATCAGCGAAGATGATTCTTTCACCTTTGGGGACTGTAGCAAGTTGTCTGACAACTGACAGTAGCTGCTGCACGGCCTCCTCACAGGTGTCACCGATAATTACTGAGGAAATAATGTCACATGACGGCTCGTTACTTCTGGACTCGTCACCTTGTATTAACCCCGTGGTGTAACGAGCCGTCACAACTGCTGACAATGCTGCTGATTGTGCACGAGATATCTCTGGTTATTGCTTAATATTAAAACTTAAAGACTAAACCCGTCATAAAGAATCATCAGCTGTTTATGTATCAGCCTCATTACAAACTCCATACTGTTCAATACTGCTGACAACCAGCCTGTATATCATCATGTAGAGAGGTTGTCAGATCTGCCCCCTGGTGGTGACATCACTGACAGCACCGTCTGCTCGCCGTTGATCGTCTGTGATCGGATCATTATTTCTCTGTTTTCCTCCCAGTTCTCTCCCATGAGATGCAGAAGATCCACAATAAAGTGCGGGACGCTCTGCCCGGCAGTGACTGGTCACCGTTGAAATCCATGGACCATATGCCGCCAGAACACTCGGACATCGTCATCGCAGGGGGCGGAGTCATGGGCTGGGCAGTTGCCTATTGGCTGATGAAAATGCAGACCAAGAAGAAAGCGTACAATGTGCTGGTGGTGGAGCGCGACCCGACCGTGAGTCTCCTGGCAGGTCGGAGCGGCGCGCACAGATCGGAGCGGCGCGCTCTGCGCCGTCACTTTATCGTAACATTCAGATTTTAACGTGAAAGCGCCAACTGCAGGGCCGTTGTGACTATTACACCAGGGAGTTGCCTTGTAAGCAATTGTCTATTATTCATCATCTACCGGAATACAAGGTGTCATCCGCCCCAGATCCGATGCCCTATTGACAGCTGTTGAGTGGTCTGCGCCTCTGTGACCCCGTTATTTGTAGTATATTATACACCCTGCGAGCCGTGTACATGAGGCATCCCAGAGGACCCAGGTAACGTTATGTAATAACTCCCTCTCTTCTCTCACCCCCAGTACTCTCACGCCTCCACCGTTCTCTCGGCAGGCGGCATCCGGCAGCAATTCTCCCGACCCGAAAACATCCAGATGTCGCTGTTTGGCGCCCATTTCCTGCGCAACATTAATGTAAGATGCCAGTAATGTAACAAAAGGGACCGATGCAAAGAACCCACAGTACAGTCACTTATCACCTGCTATTATACTCCAGAGCTGCACTCACTATTCTGCTGGTGCAGTCACTGTGTACATACATTACATTACTGATCCTGAGTTACCTCCTGTATTATACTCCAGAGCTGCACTCACTATTCTGCTGGTGCAGTCACTGTGTACATACATTACTGATCCTGAGTTACCAACTGTATTATACTCCAGAGCTGCACTCACTATTCTGCTGGTGCAGTCACTGTGTACATACATTACTGGTCCTGAGTTACCTCCTGTATTATACTCCAGAGCTGCATTCACTATTCTGCTGGTGCAGTCACTGTGTACATACATTACATTACTGATCCTGAGTTACATCCTGCATTATACTCCAGAGCTGCACTCACTATTCTGCTGGTGCACTCACTGTGTACATACATTACATTACTGATTCTGAGTTACGTCCTGTATTATACTCCAGAGCTGCACTCACTATTCTGCTGGTGCAGTCACTGTGTACATACATTACTGATCCTGAGTTACCAACTGTATTATACTCCAGAGCTGCACTCACTATTCTGCTGGTGCAGTCACTGTGTACATACATTACTGATCCTGAGTTACCAACTGTATTATACTCCAGAGCTGCACTCACTATTCTGCTGGTGCAGTCACTGTGTACATACATTACTGGTCCTGAGTTACCTCCTGTATTATACTCCAGAGCTGCATTCACTATTCTGCTGGTGCAGTCACTGTGTACATACATTACATTACTGATCCTGAGTTACATCCTGCATTATACTCCAGAGCTGCACTCACTATTCTGCTGGTGCACTCACTGTGTACATACATTACATTACTGATTCTGAGTTACGTCCTGTATTATACTCCAGAGCTGCACTCACTATTCTGCTGGTGCACTCACTGTGTACATACATTACATTACTGATTCTGAGTTACGTCCTGTATTATACTCCAGAGCTGCACTCACTATTCTGCTGGTGCAGTCACTTTGTACATACATTACATTACTGATCCGGAGTTACATCCTGTATTATACTCCAGAGCTGCACTCACTATTCTGCTGGTGCAGTCACTGTGTACATACATTACATTACCGATCCTGAGTTACATCCTGTATTATACTCCAGAGCTGCACTCACTATTCTGCTGGTGCAGTCACTGTGTACATGCATTACATTACTGATCCTGAGTTACATCCTGTATTATACTCCAGAGCTGCACTCACTATTCTGCTGGAGCAGTCACTGTGTACATACATTACATTGCTGATCCTGAGTTACATCCTGTATTATACTCCAGAGCTGCACTCACTATTCTGCTGGTGCAGTCACTGTGTACATACATTACATTGCTGATCCTGAGCTACATCCTGTATTATACTCCAGAGCTGCACTCACTATTCTGCTGGTGCAGTCACTGTGTATATACATTACATTACTGATCCTGAGTTATATCCTGTATTATACTCCAGAGCTGCACTCACTATTCTGCTGGTGCAGTCACTGTGTTCATACATTACATTACTGATCCTGGGTTACCTCCTGTATTATACTCCAGAGCTGCACTCACTATTCTGCTGGTGCAGCCACTGTGTACATACATTACATTACTGATCCTGAGTTACATCCTGTATTATACTCCAGAGCTGCACTCACTATTCTGCTGGTGCAGTCACTGTGTATATACATTACATTACTGATCCTGAGTTACATCCTGTATTATACTCCAGAGCTGCACTCACTATTCTGCTGGTGCAGTCACTGTGTATATACATTACATTACTGATCCTGAGTTATATCCTGTATTATACTCCAGAGCTGCACTCACTATTCTGCTGGTGCAGTCACTGTGTTCATACATTACATTACTGATCCTGGGTTACCTCCTGTATTATACTCCAGAGCTGCACTCACTATTCTGCTGGTGCAGTCACTATGTACATACATTACATTACTGATCCTGAGTTACATCCTGTATTATACTCCAGAGCTGCACTCACTATTCTGCTGGTGAGGTCACTGTGTACATACATTACATTACTGATCCTGAGTTACATCCTGTATTATACTCCAGAGCTGCACTCACTATTCTGCTGGTGCAGTCACTGTGTACATACATTACATTACTGATCCTGAGTTACCTCCTGTATTATACTCCAGAGCTGCACTCACTATTCTGCTGGTGCAGTCACTGTGTACATACATTACATTACTGATCCTGAGTTACATCCTGTATTATACTCCAGAGCTGCACTCACTATTCTGCTGGTGCAGTCACTGTGTACATACATTACATTACTGATCCTGAGTTACATCCTGTATTATACTCCAGAGCTGCACTCACTATTCTGCTGGTGCAGTCACTGTGTACATACATTACATTACTGATCCTGAGTTACATCCTGTATTATACTCCAGAGCTGCACTCACTATTCTGCTGGTGCAGTCACTGTGTACATACATTACATTACTGATCCTGAGTTACTTCCTGTATTATACTCCAGAGCTGCACTCACTATTCTGCTGGTGCAGTCACTGTGTACATACATTACATTACTGATCCTGAGTTACATCCTGTATTATACTCCAGAGCTGCACTCACTATTCTGCTGGTGCAGTCACTGTGTACATACATTACATTACTGATCCTGAGTTACTTCCTGTATTATACTCCAGAGCTGCACTCACTATTCTGCTGGTGCAGTCACTGTGTACATACATTTCTTGTCCTCTTTCTTGGACCTGCCTGAGACCCCCATGTTTATTACAGGAGTACTTGGGTGTTATAAATGAAGACCCCGTTGATATTCAGTTTAACCCCTCGGGGTACCTCTTCCTGTCCAGTGAGAAAGGAGCCGATATCCTGGAGGAAAATTACCGAGTGCAGAGGTACTGGGTGGGGATGATAGAGGTTGTAGTACCAGGCCGCTCCATTCTTCTATAAGTCATATAATGTGGTATCATGGGAACCTCCTCATTTACACAAGACCTGACACTCGCTGAGGGTTTGTTACAGTTGTATTCAGTGTGGACAATCCTGTGTGAGCTGCACACCACTTCTGTCTTGAGGGTTTGTTACAATGTATCGCCCAGCTCCGGGGTACTTTGTGGTTGATGGTGGGGATTATAGGGTGGGCTCAGGTTCCCCCCGGGGTCTGCGAAAGCCGCGATGGACTTTCTAGTGGGAGGCTGTTGTGACCTTGGTGTTTCTGGTCACTTCCCACGAGATGTTGTGTCCTGGACATTAACCACAGACGTGGCCCATCAGTGGGTGTCACTCAGGACGGCCGCTCCTGCAGCTCCCGGGGGGTTGTCGCCAGTGGGTGTCACTCAGGATGTTGGCTCCTGCAGCTCCCGGGAGGTTGTCGCCAGTGGGTGTCACTCAGGATGTTGGCTCCTGCAGCTCCCGGGAGGTTGTCGCCAGTGGGTGTCACTCAGGATGTTGGCTCCTGCAGCTCCCGGGAGGTTGTCGCCAGTGGGTGTCACTCAGGATGTTGGCTCCTGCAGCTCCCGGGAGGTTGTCGCCAATGGGTGTCACTCAGGATGTTGGCTCCTGCAGCTCCCGGGAGGTTGTCGCCAGTGGGTGTCACTCAGGATGTTGGCTCCTGCAGCTCCCGGGAGGTTGTCGCCAGTGGGTGTCACTCAGGACGGCCGCTCCTGCAGCTCCCGGGAGGTTGTCGCCAGTGGGTGTCACTCAGGACGGCCGCTCCTGCAGCTCCCGGGGGGTTGTCGTCAGTGGGTGTCACTCAGGATGTTGGCTCCTGCAGCTCCCGGGAGGTTGTCGCCTGTGGGTGTCACTCAGGATGTTGGCTCCTGCAGCTCCCGGGAGGTTGTCGCCAGTGGGTGTCACTCAGGATGTTGGCTCCTGCAGCTCCCGGGAGGTTGTCGCCTGTGGGTGTCACTCAGGATGTAGGCTTCTGCAGCTCCCGGGAGGTTGTCGTCAGTGGGTGTCACTCAGGATGTTGGCTCCTGCAGCTTCCGGGAGGTTGTCGCCAGTGGGTGTCACTCAGGATGTTGGCTCCTGCAGCTCCCGGGAGGTTGTCGCCAGTGGGTGTCACTCAGGATGTTGGCTCCTGCAGCTCCCGGGAGGTTGTCGCCAGTGGGTGTCACTCAGGATGTTGGCTCCTGCAGCTCCCGGGAGGTTGTCGCCAATGGGTGTCACTCAGGATGTTGGCTCCTGCAGCTCCCGGGAGGTTGTCGCCAGTGGGTGTCACTCAGGATGTTGGCTCCTGCAGCTCCCGGGAGGTTGTCGCCAGTGGGTGTCACTCAGGACGGCCGCTCCTGCAGCTCCCGGGAGGTTGTCGCCAGTGGGTGTCACTCAGGACGGCCGCTCCTGCAGCTCCCGGGGGGTTGTCGTCAGTGGGTGTCACTCAGGATGTTGGCTCCTGCAGCTCCCGGGAGGTTGTCGCCTGTGGGTGTCACTCAGGATGTTGGCTCCTGCAGCTCCCGGGAGGTTGTCGCCAGTGGGTGTCACTCAGGATGTTGGCTCCTGCAGCTCCCGGGAGGTTGTCGCCTGTGGGTGTCACTCAGGATGTAGGCTTCTGCAGCTCCCGGGAGGTTGTCGCCAGTGGGTGTCACTCAGGATGTAGGCTCCTGCAGCTCCCGGGAGGTTGTCGCCAGTGGGTGTCACTCAGGATGTTGGCTCCTGCAGCTCCCGGGAGGTTGTCGCCAGTGGGTGTCACTCAGGATGTAGGCTCCTGCAGCTCCCGGGAGGTTGTCGTCAGTGGGTGTCACTCGGGATGTTGGCTCCTGCAGCTCCCGGGAGGTTGTCGTCAGTGGGTGTCACTCGGGATGTAGGCTCCTGCAGCTCCTGGGAGGTTGTCGTCAGTGGGTGTCACTCGGGATGTTGGCTCCTGCTGCTCCCGGGAGGTTGTCGTCAGTGGGTGTCACTCGGGATGTTGGCTCCTGCAGCTCCCGGGAGGTTGTCGTCAGTGGGTGTCACTCGGGATGTTGGCTCCTGCAGCTCCCGGGAGGTTGTCGTCAGTGGGTGTCACTCGGGATGTTGGCTCCTGCAGCTCCCGGGAGGTTGTCGTCAGTGGGTGTCACTCGGGATGTAGGCTCCTGCAGCTCCTGGGAGGTTGTCGTCAGTGGGTGTCACTCGGGATGTTGGCTCCTGCTGCTCCCGGGAGGTTGTCGTCAGTGGGTGTCACTCGGGATGTTGGCTCCTGCAGCTCCCGGGAGGTTGTCGTCAGTGGGTGTCACTCGGGATGTTGGCTCCTGCTGCTCCCGGGAGGTTGTCGTCAGTGGGTGTCACTCGGGATGTTGGCTCCTGCAGCTCCCGGGAGGTTGTCGTCAGTGGGTGTCACTCGGGATGTTGGCTCCTGCAGCTCCCGGGAGGTTGTCGTCAGTGGGTGTCACTCGGGATGTTGGCTCCTGCAGCTCCCGGGAGGTTGTCGCCAGTGGGTGTCACTCAGGACGGCCGCTCCTGCAGCTCCCCGGGGGGTTGTCGCCCGGCTTTTCCAGGAGCAGACAGGCAGTGACTCCCTGAATTCGGGGTATTGTCTTGGTGACACTTTTTGTATTACTTTCTTGCACGGCAGGGAGCAGGGGGCCAAGGTGACGCTGCTCTCCCCGGATCAGCTGAAGAGGAAGTTTCCGTGGATCAGTACGCAGGACGTGGCTTTGGCCTCTTATGGTGAGGGCTGCTCCGTACCGGACCATCAGGTTCTGGATTACTGCAATGACTGTGGGTTTCTCTGTATTCAGGGCTGGAGAACGAGGGCTGGTTCGATCCCTGGCTGCTGCTCAGTGCTCTCCGGCGTAAGGCCATGTCCATGGGCGCCCTGCATTGTCACGGAGAGGTGACGGGTGAGTGCCGCGCTCAGCAAGTGTCACCATTGGTCCTGTACTTGGTCTCTCCCGCTCGTCCTTAGCCAATGGCAGAACTTCAGGAAATCAACCCTAAATATATCCAGATAAATGAGGGGAACTGCAGAGGAAAGTGGGGGTCAAAAATCACCTAAATATTAACATGCAGCACCAGTAATAACCAGTGGGTGGCAGCACTGCAATGTGTCTTATACAATGTGATCCGCCCTGGTGTTGCAGCCGCCGGCGTAGAACTACATATCCCAGAATGCCCGGACTTCTAATAAAATATTATTGTCGATAGGTTTCAACTACATGTTGCAAGGAATGATGACGGAGGGCGGCGAGCGGGTGAACTGTAAAATAATCAAACAAGTAATTGTGAGTATATCCCGGATGGCGGGTTTATGTGATTACTGACGTTAATTAGGTTTTGTTTATTTCAGATTGATTTATTTTTTTCATATTATGGACATTCTGATTTTTGTAGTTTTTTTTTGTACATTCTGGTATTTTCCAGGTCCAGACGCAGAACAGTTTGGAGACGCAACCTGTGGACTGTATGGCGGTCGTCAATGCCGCCGGCGCCTGGTCTACCAAAGTGGCAGAGATGGTTGGGATCGGCTGTGGGAACCCGGGCACCTATGAAGAAGTCAAACTCCCTGTAGAGCCCAGAAAGAGGTATCATCACCCTCATCGTCCGGCTCGGTTGTTTCTCTGCACCGTTTTTATCCAGAATCATTTGACTTCTCCGCCAGATACATCTACATGTTCCACTGCCCCGGCGGCCCCGGTCTGGACTGCCCGATGATGATCGACAGCTCCGGGGTTTATTTCAGGAGGGAGGGAATGGGGGGAAACTACATCGGGGGCCTCTCTCCCCCGGAGGTAAGTGGCGGCTGCGTGCACGATGGCGGCTGCGTGCACGATGGCGGCGGAGGAGACACTAATCGTCCTTCTGCGCAGGAGGAAGAACCGGACACCAGTAACCTGGACGTGGACCACGAGTATTTCCAGCAGAAGGTCTGGCCGCTCCTGGCACACAGAGTGCCGCTCTTCGAGTCCTTGAAGGTGCGTCCGGCGGAGGAAACCGTCCACGGGTTCACATCAGCACAATCACTCCCATCATCTCTTTCAGAAGTTGTGAGACTTTAGAATAGACGTCGTTTCAATGTCTCACCATTTTCCGGCTCTCTGCTTGCTGTCAGTGAATAGATACAGCCGGTTCACTTCCAGGGGCTGGAGCCCCATACACAGGTGGTCTTCTTCTATTCTCCCAGCTGATAGAATTGTAGCCAAGCTGCTCTGGGTAATCCTGTGACTGCTACATTGTAGCAAACCCGGATTGTCAGCAGTGGGGTCCTGGGGTCAGGACTTCACTGACAGCAAGCGGAGATCTTCTACAGGACAAGAAACAAAGGGGCCGATTCGTCAGAGTAAAACTTTTTAAACAACTTGCAGACTCGAGAAAACGTTGTAAGTTTTGGCGCTTTCACACCGACCCCCCGCCATCTGGAGTGGGTGGATTTTATGGGAGGGGGGTGGTCAGGAGCGATGGATTTTGCAGACAAAGCGCCATTCTTGATGAATCGGTCACAAAGTAATTAGAAGCTGCAGAACTTCTTTGTGCCATAATTGGGGGCGGCCCTGTCAGCTCCTCCAGGGGTGGCCGCTGCGGCTCTTCGGGTCGTGCCCTTAGTGACGCGGGGTCTCTCGTGCAGGTGAAGTCGGCCTGGGCCGGGTATTACGACTACAACACGTATGACCAGAACGGCGTCATCGGCATCCACCCGCTGGTGCAGAACCTTTACTTCGCCTGCGGCTTCAGCGGGCACGGCTTGCAGCAGGCTCCGGCCGTGGGCCGCGCCATCGCAGAGATTCTGCACAACGGGCGCTTCACCACACTGGACCTGGAAGCTTTCGGGTTCCAGCGTTTCATCTCCCAACAACCAGTCCTGGAGAGGAACATTGTGTGAGGTGAGTGCGGGATGGGGGCGCTGGTCCGATGTGCACCCCGGGAATTTCGCTGCAGACCCCCCCCCCCCCCTCACGCGGCTACAGAACCCTGCAATTATCTTCTCCTGCTCATCCTGAGCCTCTCAGTGCATGAATATAATGTGAGTAGTGCAGTAAAGACTGACAGAGAATTCCTGGCATTGCAGTAATACATAAGGATGTATATGCCATTCAGGGCATGTGGAAAGCTGGGTGATCCCCACTTTGGGGCTAGTTGGGGGAGGGGTCTATTTTAACCCTTTGCAGTCTTTTTTGATGTTTCTAAGACTTCTTGTCTCTACAGCGTGGACAGGAGACTGCAGTCGCTGCCTTTTATATCCAGAGCCAAAGAGACAAAGATGGAGGCCGATGGCTTCAGGGATTACACCGTCACAAGTGCCCATTAAAGACTTGTATGAATGTGACTTATTGTGCACTCAGCTGCTATCTGCACGTGACCCTATGACAACTCTTCCTGCACCAATCCCCTGTTGTCATAGTCCTCTGGGCCTTGGTGCAATTGATGTTTTTTTTTTACTTGTGATGGATGTAGTGAAGTCCTTTAGCCCAGAAGAGCTGTCATAGGGACTGTCTTCTACATCGAGCTCTACCCTCTATTCGGAATGTATCTGGTGCTGTAGGAGGATCGCTTCTGGTACTTCCCCTTTAAGATACTGATTTCCAGCAGATACAATATATTTTTATCATTATCGGATCCTCTGTGTGATCGGCTTATTCCAGGGATCCCGTCCTCTCTGGGATCTAATAATCTACTTCCGCTGCGGGATCAATGAGCTGAGGATCTGTGGCTCTGCACAGCCGCTCAGGAGTATATAGAGGGGGGGGCTCTGGAGTATATTGGTGGGGGGGGGGGGCGGCGGCCCACGAGTATATCGGCGGTGGTGGTGGCGGCGGTGATATACTCCCGAGCCCTCCCCACCACCACCGCCGATATACTCGTGGGCCGCCGCCCCCACCACCGCCGATATACTCGTGGGCCGCCGCGGCCCACGAGTATATCGGCGGCGGTGGTGGGGAGGGCTTGGGAGTATATCATCGGCGGCAGCGGTGGTGGGGAGGGCTCGGGAGTATATCATCGGCGGCAGCGGTGGTGGGGAGGGCTCGGGAGTATATCATCGGCGGCAGCGGTGGTGGGGAGGGCTCGGGAGTATATCATCGGCGGCAGCGGTGGTGGGGAGGGCTCGGGAGTATATCATCGGCGGCAGCGGTGGTGGGGAGGGCTCGGGAGTATATCATCGGCGGCAGCGGTGGTGGGGAGGGCTCGGGAGTATATCATCGGCGGTGGTGGGGAGGGCTCGGGAGTATATCATCGGCGGCAGCGGTGGTGGGGAGGGCTCGGGAGTATATCATCGGCAGCAGCGGTGGTGGGGAGGGCTCGGGAGTATATCATCGGCGGCAGCGGTGGTGGGGAGGGCTCGGGAGTATATCATCGGCGGTGGTGGGGAGGGCTCGGGAGTATATCATCGGCGGCAGCGGTGGTGGGGAGGGCTCGGGAGTATATCATCGGCGGCAGCGGTGGTGGGGAGGGCTCGGGAGTATATCATCGGCGGTGGTGGGGAGGGCTCGGGAGTATATCATCGGCGGTGGTGGGGAGGGCTCGGGAGTATATCTGAGGTGGGGAGGGCTCGGGAGTATATCATCGGCGGCAGCGGTGGTGGGGAGGGCTCGGGAGTATATCATCGGCAGCAGCGGTGGTGGGGAGGGCTCGGGAGTATATCATCGGCGGCAGCGGTGGTGGGGAGGGCTCGGGAGTATATCATCGGCGGCGGCGGGGAGGGCTCGGGAGTATATCATCGGCGGCAGCGGTGGTGGGGAGGGCTCGGGAGTATATCATCGGCGGCAGCGGTGGTGGGGAGGGCTCGGGAGTATATCATCGGCGGCGGCGGGGAGGGCTCGGGAGTATATCGGCGGCGGCGGGGAGGGCTCGGGAGTATATCGGCGGTGGTGGTGGGGAGGGCTCGGGAGTATATCGGTGGTGGGGAGGGGCTCGGGAGTATATCGGTGGTGGGGAGGGGCTCGGGAGTATATCGGTGGTGGGGAGGGGCTCGGGAGTATATCGGTGGTGGGGAGGGGCTCGGGAGTATATCGGTGGTGGGGAGGGGCTCGGGAGTATATCGGTGGTGGGGAGGGGCGCGGGAGTATATCGGTGGTGGGGAGGGGCTCGGGAGTATATCGGCGGCGGCGGGGAGGGCTCGGGAGTATATCGGTGGTGGGGAGGGCTCGGGAGTATATCATCGGCGGCAGCGGTGGTGGGGAGGGCTCGGGAGTATATCGGCGGTGGTGGGGAGGGCTCGGGAGTATATCGGCGGTGGTGGTGGGGAGGGCTCGGGAGTACATTGGCGGCGGCAGTGGGGAGGGCTCGGGAGTACATCGGGGGGAGCCAGGCCGCTGCTTTCTACTATATTTTGTGAGGTAGCACCTCGCCTTTTATCAGATCTCTGCTTCCCGTCAGTGAATGGAAACAGGTTAGTGTCTGAGATCTGAACATCTCACAGCTGAAGATTTGTTACTATTGGATCCGCTCTAGACAATCTCTTGGGACCTTGCACATCTGCAGTCCTGGTGGTTGTTACAGTGTGTCAGCGCAGAGTCCCTGATGGCCTGGATACAACTGAAGCAAACCCTCAGCTGTGAGCATTAGCTCTCACTAGGTACAATATCCTGCACCCTGCCGGGCTCTGACCGCAGCCGGCGCCGTTCTTCTTACTCGGAAGTAAAAATCATTTTACTGAACATTAAATTAACTTTTTATTTTAAAAAAATTGTAACAAAAAAAATTTTTTCAAAAGAAAATGGAATTTTCCCTTTCACCGATTCGTCACTTATGGGGTCTTTAAGTCATTTGTGCCTTTTCTTGTTTCATTTTTTTGGTGTTTTTCACCTGTTTTACGCGGTCGCCATTGTATGTGAAGTTCAGAGCTGATGAATATTGACTGATGCCTTAATTGTAACGATAAAAAAGTTGCTAAATTTCTGCACAAATGTCCCCCAGCGATTTTTCTTATGAATTACTGAGCCTTTTTTGTACAAGTTTTTTATGACATTTTTAGCAGAACATGGAAACGTTTGAGCGAAAAAGTTGCACAAAAGCGTTAAAAGAACCTAAAAAGGTGAGGAAAGGGTTAATACAGTTATGAGAATGGGATCCCCACACTCCGGATCCACCGAGTCCATTACCAGCACCGCCGTTCCCAGGACCCTCCATCAGCACAGGGGTTGGGACCCCCCCAATAAACACCATAATAAGATGCAGAACGTTACTTTGTATCCACCGTGCGGAGCCAATAATGGCTGTCACTGCCCCCGGGGGGGCCGCACATCCGGCCGCTGCGACTCCGCTCTATGTTCTCGGGGCCGCGAGGTTCGCCGCACCTCGTTCCAGCTCCTCGTCACTTCTTTTTGAAGAACTCGGCCACAGACGTCGTCCTCTTCACCCCTGCAAGGAAGGATCCATATCACATCTACTGCTACCAAACTACAACTCCCAGCGTGTGCGGGGGAATATGGGGGTTGTACTTTGGTAGCAGCTGCCGGCCTCACCTCGGAGATTTCTGCCATCACAAGTCACTTCTGTGAATGTAAAGGGGTCTTATACAAATAAAGTGCAACAACTTTCTCCGAGACTGAACCCCCCGCTGCTTGCTGTCAGTGAATGTGCACAGTGTTACCTTGACTCATGTCCAACCCGTACATGTGCATTAGCGGCGATACACTGTAACAAACCTGCAGATCTAGGGCCGTGCGGTCCTTCATGCTCTGAATGTTGCCCTTCACTGACAGCAAGCACAGATATTACAATGGCTAGGAAGCAGAGTCACCGCCACCACTGATGACTTGTAATGTGGAGATGCCCCTTTAAATGTACATATGGGCGTTGAACAGAGCTGCAGCTCCGTTTCTGTGTGTCAGTTTCCGGATGATAGAAACCTGTGTGCGCACCGACGCCAGACTGAACTTGTACACAGCAGGCAGTCGAAACAAGCAGAGCTGCAGTGTAAAGCATGAGGGAGTGAGACCCCCCACCAGTCGTGCAGCAGTGCTGGAGTCGCCCATGTTTTCCATCTGTCACCCTGACGCTGTTCTCACCCTTGCTGGGGCTTTGTGGCCCGTCCGTCCCGCCGCTCCCCGACCTCCGGGCGTACGCCGCCTTCATGCGCTGGATGTTTCGCTTGCTCACGGTCTCGTGCTCCACGATGGGCTTGGGGTAGTCCTGTCCGATGATGCAGCCGGCGCGCTCCTGCACGCTGCGGGGGGATTTCCACGGCTCGTATATGTACTCGGGTGGGAACTTCTTTAATATCGGCAAATATTTCCTGCAGGACGGGAGCTGGAAAGTGATCAGCGGCTCCACGAACCCCCCACAATGGACCCGGCCCCAGCAGGGGGCGCCCCTCAGTGCCCGCTCGCCCGCCTTACAAATGCTCAGCAGCTGATGGGCAAAGGTGGAGGATTTGCGGTAAAACTGCTGGAACAATTCGAGCGTTTTTACTTGTATTTTTTTCCCATTCTGTTGAATCGCATTCACTGATGTTATTGGAAAGTGCAGCGGCTTTTATCATTGAAAATCATGCAGCGTGTGAACGAGCCCTGAAAGGGACGTTCCAGTTTGATGTGACTATTGAGAGTGCTCTACACTGACAGGCAGCAGAGGTCTTACTGGTAAGAAGCAGCGGTCCTTCCCAGTGCCGGAGGCGTCTAATCCGATGATTCGGCACTCACTTTATGTAATCTCCGTTTTTGTCGGTTTTCTTCCCAAACGCCACCGGGGAGTAAATGCGGAAGAAGCGGTGGAAGAAGGCGCTGGCGGAGAGCCACAGCCAGT
This sequence comes from Phyllobates terribilis, assembly GCF_046119375.1. Taxonomy (NCBI): domain Eukaryota; kingdom Metazoa; phylum Chordata; class Amphibia; order Anura; family Dendrobatidae; genus Phyllobates; species Phyllobates terribilis. The sequence continues at coordinate 311,507,662 of NW_027362772.1, forward strand.
TCCCGGCATTCAGCGACCAGTCCGCGTCCAGCAGCAGCTCCTCAAAAACCTGCGGGTGGAGAACACGGCGTCAGCGGCCCTCCCGCTCCGCCCATCAGATCACCCACACGGCCGCCATCTCTCTGACCTTCTGACCTTCCTCCCACGATATCCACAGATCTCCACGGGTCAGGAAACAGGCGACGGCGTGCCGAGCAAGATGGTGGATCCAGCCCTCCGTCCTCAGCTGCGTCATGATGGCGTCTATGAAGGGGAAACCAGTCCTGGCCTGAGGGAGGTCAGACACGGTCATCACCCAGCGGCCTGAACACATGAGCTGACACTCTACAGCACATAGATGAACGGACACCGGGGAATTGGTCACCGGGCCGTACTTATGTGTTGGTATCAGCCTGTATTAGGCAATGCTGGGGGTAGTAGTTCTACCACATCTGGAGACCACAGGAGGCAGATCAGTGTGACAGCCTGCAATTAGGCATGAACCAGCAGCGCCATCCCCCTCCTCCCCCACATCACTCACTTCGCTCCAGGCTTCCAGATATTCCTTGTTCTCATCCCAATCCACCTGCACACACACAGAGTTTCCCACCATCTTGTCAAAGTTGGGTGTCCCTGCCCCCGCTATGTAGTAGAACTCGCGCCACAGAAGCTGACCGTGGAGTGACACCGGCGGAGACGAGTGCTTCTTCTGCAGAAGGAGAAATGGTTAAGAGGCTGCAGAAAGGAGAGCGCGAGGCGGCAGAAAGGAGGGAGGGAGCGAGGCGGCAGAAGGGAAAGGGAAGCGAAGGAGGGAGGGAGCGAGGCGGCAGAAGGGAAGGAAGGAGCGAGGCGGCAGAAGGGAAGAGAAGGAGGGAGCGAGGCGACAGAAGGGAAGGAAGGAGCGAGGCGGCAGAAGGGAAGAGAAGGAGGGAGCGAGGCGGCAGAAGGGAAGGAAGGAGCGAGGGAGGGAGCGAGGCGGCAGAAGGGAAGCGAGGGAGGGAGAAAGGCGGCAGAAGGGAAGCGAGGGAGGGAGCGAGGCGGCAGAAGGGAAGCGAAGGAGGGAGCGAAGCGGCAGAAGGGAAGCGAAGGAGGGAGCGAGGAGGCAGAAGGGAAGCGAAGGAGGGAGCGAGGCGGCAGGAGGGAGCGAGGCAGCAGAAGGGAAGCGAAGGAGGGAGTGAGCGAGGCAGAAGGGAAGCGAAGGAGGGAGCGAGGCGGCAGAAGGGAAGCGAAGGAGGGAGCGAGGCGGCAGAAGGGAAGCGAAGGAGGGAGCGAGGCGGCAGAAGGGAAGCGAAGGAGGGAGCGAGGCGGCAGAAGGGAAGCGAAGGAGGGAGCGAGGCGGCAGAAGGGAAGCGAAGGAGGGAGCGAGGCGGCAGAAGGGAAGCGAAGGAGGGAGAGAGCGAGGCGGCAGAAGGGAAGCGAAGGAGGGAGAGAGCGAGGCGGCAGAAGAGAAAGGGAAGCGAAGGAGGGAGGGAGCGAGGCGGCAGAAGAGAAAGGGAAGCGAAGGAGGGAGGGAGCGAGGCGGCAGAAGGAAAGCGAAGGAGGGAGGGAGAGGCGGCAGAAGGAAAGCGAAGGAGGGAGGGAGAGGCAGCAGAAGGAAAGTGAAGGGGGGAGGGAGAGGCGGCAGAAGGAAAGTGAAGGGGGGAGGGAGAGGCGGCAGAAGGAAAGTGAAGGGGGGAGGGAGCGAGACGGCAGAAGGGAAGTGAAGGAGGGAGCGAGGCGGAAGAAAAGAAGGAGGGAGTGAGGTGGAAGAAAAGGAGGGAGGGAGCGAGGCGTCAGGAGGGAGGGAGCGAGGTGACAGAGGGAAGGGTGATGGAAGTGTCCTGCATTCCCCCAAACCCATGAAGTGAATATAGAGATGACTTGTCCAGAAGGCATCTTCTCACCCCGTGGTAGATCTCCACCAGTCTCCAGTAGAAGACCCGTGCAGACAGACACCCAAACTTCACATAGGGGCTCAGCACCGTCGTACTGGGGCTCAGACTGTTGGGTTCAGTGTCCGGTTTCTTGAAGTTACACACCCAGACCTGAGAGCAGGAAACAACCAATCAGCAATCGGCTTATGACTGCTCCGATCGCCGCAGACGTCTCCTCACCGTCCTCCGCATGTGCAGGTCCAGCCGCCGCAGGGCCTCGCTCTCTCCCCCGGGGTACAGGTGAGGTCCCAGCTTGCTGGGGTCTTGTCCCAGCTCTTGTAATGTGGGAATCCCATATATCTCCTCGTATGACATCTTCCATGGTGTGCGGCAATCTAGAAAGAACCAGGTAGTGATGAGCCCATCCCCCTCACAGGCTCTGATCACTGCCCGAGCCGCACGGAGACCCTCCGTCTGCACCTCTCGTGTTTTCTTCAGTAGGTGCTGGACACGGACGCTTCGGAGCACCGATGGAGGACAGGACGGTTTGCAGGCGGACGTAGGTTAGAGGGGGCTTGCCATTGTTTTCAGCAATCACTCTGCAGGACGAAGAAAGAAGGTGGCAAATATGACCGGACAGAAGGAACAGAGATAATGGTCCGCACGGTATAGGGGCTGCCCCCCGGCACCCGCCTGTCCACATCGTACAGGGGCTGCCCCCCCCGCACCCACCTGTCCACATCGTACAGGGGCCGCCTCTTCACACCCGCCTGTCCACATCGTAAAGGGGCCGCCCCCCGGGCACCCACCTGTCCACATCGTACAGGGGCCGCCTCTCCACACCCGCCTGTCCACATCGTACAGGGGCCGCCTCTCCACACCCGCCTGTCCACATCGTACAGGGGCCGCCTCTTCACACCCGCCTGTCCGCATCGTACAGGAGCCGCCTCTCCACACCCGCCTGTCCACATCGTACAGGGGCCGCCTCTCCACACCCGCCTGTCCACATCGTACAGGGGCCGCCTCTTCACACCCGCCTGTCCACATCGTACAGGGGCCGCCTCCCCACACCCGCCTGTCCACATCGTACAGGGGCCGCCTCTTCACACCCGCCTGTCCGCATCGTACAGGGGCCGCCTCTCCACACCCGCCTGTCCACATCGTAAAGGGGCCGCCCCCCCGGCACCCACCTGTCCACATCGTAAAGGGGCCGCCCCCCCGGCACCCACCTGTCCACATCGTACAGGGGCCGCCTCTCCACACCCGCCTGTCCACATCGTAAAGGGGCCGCCCCCCCGGCACCCACCTGTCCACATCGTAAAGGGGCCGCCCCCCCGGCACCCGCCTGTCCACATCGTACAGGGGCCGCCTCCCCACACCCGCCTGTCCACATCGTACAGGGGCCGCCTCTTCACACCCGCCTGTCCACAACGTAAAGGGGCCGCCCCCCCGGCACCCACCTGTCCACATCGTACAGGGGCCGCCTCTGCACACCCGCCTTTCCACATCGTACAGGGGCCGCCCCCCCGGCACCCACCTGTCCACATCGTACAGGGGCCGCCTCTCCACACCCGCCTGTCCACATCGTACAGGGGCCGCCTCTCCACACCCGCCTGTCCACATCGTACAGGGGCCGCCTCCCCACACCCGCCTGTCCACATCGTACAGGGGCCGCCTCCCCACACCCGCCTGTCCACATCGTACAGGGGCCGCCTCTTCACACCTGCCTGTCCACAACGTAAAGGGGCCGCCCCCCCGGCAACCACCTGTCCACATCGTACAGGGGCCGCCTCTCCACACCCGCCTGTCCACATCGTACAGGGGCTGCCCCCCCCGCACCCACCTGTCCACATCGTACAGGGGCCGCCCCCCCGGCACCCACCTGTCCACATCGTACAGGGGCCGCCTCTCCACACCCGCCTGTCCACATCGTACAGGGGCCGCCTCTCCACACCCGCCTGTACACATCTTACAGGGGCCGCCTCTTCACACCCGCCTGTACACATCTTACAGGGGCCGCCCCCCCGGCACCCACCTGTCCACATCGTACAGGGGCCACCTCCCCACACCCGCCTGTCCACATCGTACAGGGGCCGCCACCCCACACCCGCCTGTCCACATCGTACAGGGGCCGCCTCCCCACACCCGCCTGTCCACATCGTACAGGGGCTGCCTCTTCACACCCACCTGTCCACATTGTACAGGGGCCGCCCCCCCTGCACCCGCCTGTCCACATCGTACAGGGGCCGCCTCTCCACACCCACCTGTCCACATCGTACAGGGGCCGCCCCCCCGGCACCCGCCTGTCCACATCGTACAGGGGCCGCCTCTTCACACCCACCTGTCCACATTGTACAGGGGCCGTCCCCCCTGCACCCGCCTGTCCACATCGTACATGGGCCGCCTCTCCACACCCGCCTGTCCACATCGTAAAGGGGCCGCCCCCCCGGCACCCACCTGTCCACATCGTACAGGGGCCGCCTCTCCACACCCGCCTGTCCACATCGTACAGGGGCTGCCCCCCCTCACCCACCTGTCCGCACGGTACAGGGGCTGCTCCCCCGCACCCGCCTGTCCGCACGGTACGGGGGCTGCTCCCCCGCACCCGCCTGTCCGCACGGTACAGGGGCCACCTCCCCGCACCCGCCTATCCGCACGGTACAGGGGCCGCCCACCCGCACCCGCCAGTCCGCACGGTACAGGGGCCGCACCCGCCTGTCCGCATCATACAGGGGCCACCCCCCCGCACCCGCCTGTCCGCATGTTACAGGGGCCGCCCCCCCGCACCCGCCTGTCCGCATGGTACAGGGGCCGCCCCCCCGCACCCGCCTGTCCGCATGGTACAGGGGCCGCCCCCCGCACCCACCTATCCGCATGGTACAGGGGCCGCCCCCCGCACCCACCTATCCGCACGGTACAGGGGCCGCACCCGCCTGTCCGCATCATACAGGGGCCACCCGCCTGTTCGCATCATACAGGGGCCGACCCCCCGCACCCGCCTGTCCGCACGGTACAGGGGCCGCCCCCACCTGTCCGCACGGTACAGGGGCCGCCCCCCGCACCCGCCTGTCCGCACGGTACAGGGGCCGCCCCCCCGCACCCGCCTGTCCGCACGGTACAGGGGCCGCGCCCCGCACCCGCCTGTCCGCACGGTACAGGGGCCGCGCCCCGCACCCGCCTGTCCGCACGGTACAGGGGCCGCGCCCCGCACCCGCCTGTCCGCACGGTACAGGGGCCGCGCCCCGCACCCACCTGTCCGCAACATACAGAGGCCGCCCCCCTGCACCCACCTGTCCGCATCGTACAGGGGCTGCTCCCCGGCACCCACCTGTCCATATTGTACAGGGGTCGCCCCCCCCCCCCGATCCACCTGTCCACGTCATACACGGGCCGCCCCCCTGCATCCACCTGTCCACGTCATATAGTGTCCGTCCCTCCCACACCCATATGTCCGCACGGTACAGGGGCCGCCCCCCCCCCCAGCACCAGCCTGTCCGCACGGTACAGGGGCCGCCCCCCCTCCGCACCCACCTGTCTACATCGTACAGGGGCAGCCGCACCCACCTGTCCACGTCGTACAGAGGCCGTCCCCCCGCATCCGCCTGTCCGCACGGTACAGGGGCCGCCCCCCCCCCCGCACCCGCCTGTCTGCACGGTACAGGGCCGCCCCCCCCACACCCACCTGTCCGCACGGTACAGGGCCGCCCCCCCGCACCCAATTGTCCGCATGGTACAGGGGCCGCCCCCCCTCCGCACCCACCTGTCTACATCGTACAGGGGCAGCCACACCCACCTGTCCATGTCGTACAGAGGCCGTCCCCCCGCATCCGCCTGTCCGCACGGTACAGGGGCCGCCCCCCCCCGCACCCGCCTGTCCGCACGGTACAGGGGCCGCCCCCCCCCCACCCGCCTGTCCGCACGGTACAGGGCCGCCCCCCCCACACCCGCCTGTCCGCACGGTACAGGGCCGCCCCCCCGCACCCAACTGTCCGCACGGTACAGGGCCGCCCCCCCGCATCCACCTGTCCACGTCATATAGGGGCTATCCCTCCCGCACCCACCTGTCCACGTCATACAGGGTGTTGGACACCTTCTGGATGACCTCCACGTTGTGCTCGGCGGCCAGCTTCTCCACCTCGGCATCCCGCTGCCTTGCGTACGGCTCGGTGTCCACCTCGAATGTCAGACGCGTCACCTTCCACTTCCTGAAAAGCTGCGGGAAAACTTCTGCTGGTTTCCCTCGTACCACAAACAACCTGCACAGAAGTAATGAGCCCCCATGAGGCATAAGCTCCGCCCAGGAGAAGCCCCCGCTAGAGGGGCCACAGTGTAACCCCAGGGCCCCTTCTTACCTGGAGTTGATCCTCTTCAGGTTCTCGTCCAGATCTCGCAGGGACTCGATGAGGAATCTCCAGCGGTTCACACTGACCTTCATGTTCTTAGGGAACCAGGGATCCAGAATGAAGATGGGCAGCAGCTGCTCGCAGTCCCTGATGGCGGCCAGCAGCGCCGGGTTATCATGGAGGCGCAGCCCCTTCCTGAACCAGTGGATGGAGCAGTGCGGAGGCGGCATGGTGCTGCACAGAGACGAGGAGGAGAAATGCAGTCAGTAGTAGAGGATGGTGGGGGTGATAGTGCACTGTGGTGTCAGTAGATGGTGGGGGTGATAGTGCACTGTGGTGTCAGTAGATGGTGGGGGTGATAGTGCAGTGGGGGCTCGATAGAGGATGGTGGGGGCGATAGTGGTGTCAGTAGATGGTGGAGGTGATAGTGCACTGTGGTGTCAGTAGATGGTGGGGGTGATAGTGCACTGTGAGGGCTCGGTAGGGGATGGTGGGGGTGATAGTGCACTGTGGGGGCTCGGTAGAGGATGGTGGGGGCTCGGTAGAGGATGGTGGGGGTGACAGTGCACTGTGGGGGCTCGGTAGAGGATGGTGGGGGCTCGGTAGAGGATGGTGGGGGTGACAGTGCACTGTGGGGGCTCGGTAGAGGATGGTGGGGGTGACAGTGCACTGTGGGGGCTCGGTAGAGGATGGTGGGGGTGACAGTGCACTGTGGGGGCTCGGTAGAGGATGGTGGGGGTGATAGTGCACTGTGGGGGCTCGGTAGACGATGGTGGGGGTGACAGTACACTGTGGGGGCTCGGTAGAGGATGCTGGGGGTGATAGTGCACTGTGGGGGCTCGGTAGAGGATGCTGGGGGTGACGGTGCACTGTGGGGGCTCGGTAGAGGATGGTGGGGTTGATAGTGTACTGTGGGGGCTCGGTAGAGGATGCTGGGGGTGATAGTGCACTGTGGGGGCTCGGTAGAGGATGCTGGGGGTGACGGTGCACTGTGGGGGCTCGGTAGAGGATGCTGGGGGTGATAGTGCACGGTGGGGGCTCGGTAGACGATGGTGGGGGTGATAGTGCACTGTGGGGGCTCGGTAGAGGATGGTGGGGGTGACAGTGCACTGTGGGGGCTCGGTAGACGATGGTGGGGGTGATAGTGCCGGTACCTGCTTTCTCCTCTCTGGGTCTCGGTTACATCACGCTTTAAGAAAAGTTACACAACGTTCCATGTGGGGGAGGAGCTACAGCCGGAAAGACCAATGAGAACGAGCCACTCTGGCCACACCCACAGCTAGTAACCCTGTACATCCTGTATTGGGAGCAAGTGATGGGATCGTAGAACTGATGTCGGCCGATGTGATCGCTGTCGGCCACGGACGAGAACATTCTCCGTCCTTGTATTGTATTCCGTGTCCGTCCTGTAAAGTATTCTCAGACCATACTGGGGGCGAAGCCTGATGGATCAAATACCCGGAAGTGAGCGGTGCCCCCGACACCCAGGACCGGGTCATCGCTCGTCATCACACCGATCGTCCATGCTTCCAGCTTTTACATTGTGTCCGTGAAAAACATTGTCTCTGATTTTTTATAAGATTTCCAGAAACAGGAAAAAATCAAGCTGGTGACCAAATTCCATCATGACTCCCCCCCACCATTGGCGCTCGGACGGTTGTCCTCCGGGACATCAGACCGGGATCACACCGAGGTTTACGGAGATGATCATCAAATCTTGGAAAAGTTCCTATTCATTTCTATGGGAAACACTTGGTGGAAAAAACAAAGTGCAGGTGACTAGAGAAGAGGATCCCGCTGGAATCTGCTCCACGCTGGGCGCCGTCCAATCAGAAGGCTGCAAAAAAACACGCTTCATGGAAAGAAAAACTCCCCAAAAAAGGAAAAACTCCTCTGATTTATCCTCAGTGTGAACATGGCCTTATTCGCTTCATAAACTGTCACCGCGCGGCGTGTCTATGTGACACCTCTCAGGGGAGGCTCTGAGGACGCCCGTCACCCCCCATCTACAGCCCCGCGGCCCTGAGCGAGGCACGACCCCTGCGACCCTATCTATTCCAAGACCGCGGACAATCAGCCGCCGCTCCCGTCTCATCTCTGGCATCAATCGGCCCCATTACCTCTAGAGGCAAACTTCGTGTTCTGTGCAGGGGTCTCTCCCGGGGGTGTCCCTGCCCCAACCCCATCTGTTGTGCTGCTGTACTGACGAGGTCAGGACCCCAGCCGGTCCGTGCATCTGGCCATCCTGAGACCCCGACACATGGATGTGTGACCCCGGCCATACTCTGACCCCCAACACATGGATGTCTGACCTCGGCCATACTCTGACCCCCGACACATGGATGTGTGACCCTGGCCATACTCTGACCCCCGACACATGGATGTCTGACCTCGGCCATACTCTGACCCCCGACACATGGATGTGTGACCCTGGCCATACTCTGACCCCTGACACATGGATGTCTGACCTCGGCCATACTCTGACCCCCGACACATGGATGTGTGACCCCGGCCATACTCTGACCCTCGACAAATGGATGTGTGACCCTGGCCATACTCTGACCCCCGACACATGGATGTGTGACCCCGGCCATACTCTGACCCCCGACAAATGGATGTGTGACCCCGGCCATACTCTGACCCTCGACAAATGGATGTGTGACCCTGGCCATACTCTGACCCCCGACACATGGATATGTGACCCCGGCCATACTCTGACCCCCGACACATGGATGTGTGACCACGGTGATACTGACCCCGACACATGGATGTGTGACCACGGCCATACTCTGACCCCTGACACATGGATGTGTGATCCCGGCCATACTCTGACCCTGACACATGGATGTGTGATCCCGCTGTACTCTGACCCTGACACATGGATGTGTGACCCCGGCCATACTCTGACCCCCGACACATGGATGTGTGACCTCGGCCATACTCTGACCCCCGACACATGGATGTGTGACCTCGGCCATACTCTGACCCCCGACACATGGATGTGTGACCCTGGCCATACTCTGACCCCCGACACATGGATGTGTGATCCCGGCCATACTCTGACCCCCGACACATGGATATGTGACCCCGGCCATACTCTGACCCTGACACATGGATGTGTGACCCCGGCCATACTCTGACCCCCGACACATGGATGTGTGACCCCGGCCATACTCTGACCCCCGACACATGGATGTGTGACCCCGGCCATACTCTGACCCCCGACACATGGATGTTTGACCCCCGGCCATACTCTCACCCCAGACACATGGATGTGTGACCCCGGCCATAGTCTGTACCCAGACACATGGATGTGTGACCCCGGCCATACTCTGACCCCCGACACATGGATGTTTGACCCCCGGCCATACTCTCACCCCAGACACATGGATGTGTGACCACGGCCATACTCTGAGCCCCTGACACATGGATGTGTGACCACGGCCATACTCTGACCCTGACACATGGATGTGTGACCACGGCCATACTGACCCCCGACACATGGATGTGTGACCCCGGCCATACACTGACCCCTGACACATGGATGTGTGACCCCGGCCATACTATGACCTACAGGAATTGCTGTTATAATGAGGCCTGGATACCATGTTGATGCCGGACTGTGCACAGATTGGACTCTGCTGTGATTTTCACCGATCCGTAGACTTGTGAGTCTGATCCCTGATTTTTTGCAGACACATGAACGGCCCCTTAGATTATGATGGGAACCTGTTCTAGCTGTGAGAATCGCAGAACACATACTGCGCGTGACTCAGTGTGAACGAGGCCCTGTTGGGTAACGTAAACGAGCGCCGCTCCGTCCTACATAATCGCATCCATATCTCACTCGGCTTCACGACTGCACCAGTAACGTCTTCGCTTTCCAAGGATCAGATCTGATTTCTGCTCTAATTTATCTTGAAATTGCAGCAAACAATCCAGGACTTTGTGAAACCAAAATGTCGCCCCAAGAAATGCATCAGACGGTGCGATCCTGCAGCTCCGCGCATCGGGGGCTTCTTGTAGGATCTGAGGATCGGTGAATATTAAAGGGAACCTGTCACGTCCTGTGTGCTATATACACTTTGTTAGTGATGTAATGTGCAATGTGCGTCACTAACGAGCTGTTTTCACTTAAATCAGTGGTGGTAGAATGATTTTATAACATTATATACACTTTGTCCTTCCTGCTCGTATTCAGTCATAGGGGTGTGATCCTGCCATTCAGTCAGTGGTGGGCGCCGCATTCAGTCACTGCTGGTGCCGCGCACGTATTTGAATACTGGTCCCGGCAAGCGCTGATATTACTGTGGCCCGCATGCGCATTTCTACATGTCCGGCTGCTGGTCCGGCGCCTGCGCAGTGAGGCTGTGTGGTTTCCAGCTTGACTGCGCTATGACCAGTGGATCCCCGTGCGTGCGCAGTGAAGCTGGAAACCACACAGCCTCACTGCGCAGGCGCCGGACCAGCAGCCGTGTCTGCCCCAGCGGCCGTGCCTGCCTCCCCGCTGTGTCTGCCCCCCGCACCGTGTCTGCCCCCCGCGCCGTGCCTGCCTCCCCGCTGTGTCTGCCCCCCCGCTGTGTCTGCCCCCGCGCTGTGCCTGCCTCCCCGCTGTGTCTGCCCCCCGCACCGTGTCTGCCCCCCGCGCCGTGCCTGCCCCCCCGCTGTGTCTGCCCCCCCGCTGTGTCTGCCCCCGCGCTGTGCCTGCCTCCCCGCTGTGTCTGCCCCCCGCACTGTGTCTGCCCCCCGCGCCGTGTCTGCCCTCTCGCCGTGTCTGCCCCACGCGCCGTGTCTGCCCTCTCGCCGTGTCTGCCCCCCGCGCCGTGTCTGCCCTCTCGCCGTGTCTGCCCCCTTGCCGTGTCTGCCCCCCCCGCACCGTGTCTGCCCTCTCGCCGTGTCTGCCCCCGCACCGTGTCTGCCCCCGCGCCGTGTCTGCCCTCTCGCCGTGTCTGCCCTCTCGCCGTGTCTGCCCTCTCGCCGTGTCTGCCACCCGCGCCGTGTCTGCCCCCCGCGCCGTGTCTGCCCTCTCGCCGTGTCTGCCCCCGTGCCGTGTCTGCCCCCGCGCCGTGTCTGCCCTCTCGCCGTGTCTGCCCCCGCGCCGTGTCTGCCCCCTCGCCGTGTCTGCCCCCGCACCGTGTCTGCCCTCTCGCCGTGTCTGCCACCCGCGCCGTGTCTGCCCCCGCGCCGTGTCTGCCCCCCGCGCCGTGTCTGCCCTCTCGCCATGTCTGCCCCCCGCGCCGTGTCTGCCCTCTCGCCGTATCTGCCCCCGCGTCATGTCAGCCCCTGCACCGTGTCTGCCCCCTGCACCGTGTCTGCCCTTCGCGCCGTGTCTGCCCTCCGCGCCGTGTCTGCCACCCGCGCCGTGTCTGTCCTCTCGCCGTGTTTGCCCTCTTCCCGTGTCTGCCCCCTCGCCGTGTCTGCCCCATCGCCATGTCTGCCCCCCCGCACCGTGTCTGCCTTCTCGCCGTGTTTGCCCCCCCGCACTGTCTGCCCTCTCGCCGTGTCTGCCCCCCGCACCGTGTCTGCCCTCTCGCCGTATCTGCCACCCGCGCCGTGTCTGCCCCCGCGCCGTGTCTGCCCCCCGCGCCGTGTCTGCCCCCGCGCCGTGTCTGCCCCCCGCGCCGTGTCTGCCCCCGCGTCATGTCTGCCCCCGCGTCATGTCTGCCCCCCCGCACCGTGTCTGCCCCCTGCACCGTGTCTGCCCTCTCGCCGTGTCTGCCCCCTGCACCGTGTCTGCCCTCTCGCCTTGTCTGCCCCCCGCACCGTGTCTGCCCCCTCGCCGTGTCTGCCCCCCGCACCGTGTCTGCCCTCTCGCCGTGTCTGCCCCCCCGCACCGTGTCTGCCCCCCGCGCCATGTCTGCCCCCCGCACCCTGTCTGCCCCCCGCACCGTGTCTGCTGCACTGAATCTGCTGCTGTGATGTGTTAGTACTTTGATTGACAGCTCAGTCGTCCCGTCTGGTGCTAAGCTGCCGGTGTTTTGAGTGACAGCTCGGCCGTCCAATCTGGGACTGAGAGGTGCTGAGCTCCTTCAGTTGTTCCCTGTTCCAGGTGATTGTCCAGCTACTTAGCGGAGCTGTCTGTCTCAGATGGCTGCCAGTCGTAGCTCAGAGTGGTTTCTCCTCTGTGCCAGATCCTGGATTCACCTATTGATCACCCCTTTGTGTTACCCCTTTTGTCTTCACATGCTCGGACTCTGGGCTGTGACCTGACTGCGCCTCCTGTCTCACCCCTTGTATATGACGCCCTCTTGGTATCTGACCCCGGACCTCTTGATGACCCAGGTCTCTTGGCTTGTCTGTCAGTATTCAGCACGAGCTTCTGGACTTGGTTGATAAATCTCACACAGTAGTAATGGGTGTCCTGGGAGGGGCCGGCAGTGTGCAGGGGCCCGGCTGTACATGTGAGCAGGAGGAAGGACGTTGTGGGAATTTGTACCTCCCCGCAGACACTTCCTCCTGAGCCTCCTCCTCCTCCTCCTGAGCCTGGGCCTCCTCCTCCTGAGCCTGGGCCTCCTCCGCCTCCTGATCACAACCCTTCCAGCCTTGGGGAGAATGACGGCAAACACTAAGGATTCCTAAGCAACAGGTAACAAACCTGTTCTGCGGTGCCAGATGGGCAGCACTGGGTATACCGTGGGGTACAGACGGGCAGGACGGGACAGGCTGCAGGGCACAGGCTGGCAGGACGGGACGGGCTGCAGGGCACAGATGGGCAGGACTGGACACGCTGCAGGGTACAGGCGGGCAGGATGGGACAGGCTGCAGGGCACAAGCTGGCAGGACGGGACGGGCTGCAGGGCACAGATGGGCAGGACTGGACACGCTGCAGGGTACAGGCGGGCAGGATGGGACAGGCTGCAGGGCACAGGCGGGCAGGACATGAAGGGCAGGACGGGACAGGCTGCAGGGCACAGACTATGTGCAATATATTGATGATAGGACAGTATTATGCCATTACCGTATATCTGAATCTCCTGTATTCGCACACATCAGCTCTGTATCTGTGGGGTGATGTGACCCAGAGCCATAGGGGTTCTGTCTGGCAGCATGGGTGTCGTAGGAAATCTGGGTGAGTCACCCTGCTGGTACAGTGTCGCTGCATATTCCCTCGTAAAGGCCTCTGCCTGGCGTTAGCCCCGTGGTCTCCAGACCAATCTTCGGCTATCACTGCGTCCAAGAAAAAAGCTGGACTCCATGCTGAAAAGGACAGACCTCCATTCCAGCCTCCACTGCTCCAGTCCATCCTCTAGTCTTCACCCGGAGACCACTTAGGCAGCACCATGAAGAGACCTTCATGAGGGAACGTCACACTGGTCCTATCCCCAGGATTATGGTGTGGGGGATAATGTACCCGGTAGCCGGACGCCTCTAGTCTCCATTCCTGGTCACTAACAGCTCAGGCGTTCCAGTGATTTGTTGGAGGAACAAGGGGTGCTACTATTTCTCTAAAGGCTCCCAGGAGCCATTTTTCCACATGACACCCCCTCGTATTATTGCGAGCCTCCTGCGTAGCTTGAATGTGCTCCGGTGGCTGCAGAGTCTCCAGACTTGTCTCCATCGAGCACATCGGGGACGTCATTGGTCGGTGATCACACAGGAGCTGCCGGCAGCGTCTCCGGACTTGTCTCCATCGAGCACATCGGGGACGTCATTGGTCGGTGATCACACAGGAGCTGCCGGCAGCGTCTCCGGACTTGTCTCCATCGAGCACATCGGGGACGTCATTGGTCGGTGATTACACAGGAGCTGCCGGCAGCGTCTCCGGACTTGTCTCCATCGAGCACATCGGGGACGTCATTGGTCGGTGATCACACAGGAGCTGCCGGCAACGTCTCCGGACTTGTCTCCATCGAGCACATCGGGGACGTCATTGGTCGGTGATCACACAGGAGTTGCCGGCAGCGTCTCCGGACTTGTCTCCATCGAGCACATCGGGGACGTCATTGGTCGGTGATCACATAGGAGCTGCCGGCAGCATCTCCAGACTTGTCTCCATCGAGCACATCGGGGACGTCATTGGTCGGTGATCACACAGGAGCTGCCGGCAGCGTCTCCGGACTTGTCTCCATCGAGCACATCGGGGACGTCATTGGTCGGTGATCACACAGGAGCTGCCGGCAGCGTCTCCGGACTTGTCTCCATCGAGCACATCGGGGACGTCATTGGTCGGTGATCACACAGGAGTTGCCGGCAACGTCTCCGGACTTGTCTCCATCGAGCACATCGGGGACGTCATTGGTCGGTGATCACACAGGAGTTGCCGGCAGCGTCTCCGGACTTGTCTCCATCGAGCACATCGGGGACGTCATTGGTCGGTGATCACACAGGAGCTGCCGGCAGCGTCTCCGGACTTGTCTCCATCGAGCACATCGGGGACGTCATTGGTCGGTGATCACACAGGAGCTGCCGGCAGCGTCTCCGGACTTATCTCCATCGAGCACATCGGGGACGTCATTGGTCGGTGATCACACAGGAGCTGTCGGCAGCGTCTCCGGACTTGTCTCCATCGAGCACATTGGGGACGTCATTGGTCAGTGATCACACAGGAGCTGCCGGCAGCGGATCCTGATGATTTGTACATTTAGTGGCAGAACCTTCTTCAGACGACCATTAATGACCTCAGTGACAGCAGCCGAGGCCGGAGGTGCCGGGATTTCTGCACGAGGCTCAGACTCCGGACTGGAGAATCCAGATGTATAGGACATTTACCTTCCATTTTCCATCAGTTGCAGATCAGTCTCCGTCCTGTGATCTCCATCATTCACCACTTGTAGATCACGAATATCACAGCACAATAGTAAATATTTCCTCACTTGCTTCTTGGTCTGAATGAAATTTTGCTTTTCATTTTCCAGAAAAATTTCCATACGTAATCGGACCGGAAGATAACAGCAAGAGGAATGTCTGGTAAGATACTATGAATCCATTGTACTCCTGCAGTCCTATGTAACACCACAGAAAACACAGTAATAACTCGCTGAGTACAGATAATGTAGTAGATGTCACCTGCAGTCCTATGTAACACCACAGATAACACAGTGATATCTCTCTGAGTACAGATAATGTAGTAGATGTCACCTGCAGTCCTATGTAACACCACAGATAACACAGTGATAACTCTCTGAGTACAGATAATGTAGTAGATGTCACCTGCAGTCCTATGTAACACCACAGATAACACAGTGATAACTCTCTGAGTACAGATAATGGACTAGATGTCACCTGCAGTCCTATGTAACACCACAGATAACACAGTGATAACGCTCTGAGTACAGATAACATAGTAGATGTCACCTGCAGTCCTATGTAACACCACAGATAACACAGTGATAACTCTCTGAGTACAGATAATGTAGTAGATGTCACCTGCAGTCCTATGTAACACCACAGATAACACAGTGATAACTCTCTGACTACAGATAATGTAGTAGATGTCACTTGCAGTCCTATGTAACACCACAGATAACACAGTGATCACTCTCTGAGTACAGATAATGTAGTAGATGTCACCTGCAGTCCTATGTAACAGCACAGATAACACAGTGATAACTCTCTGAGTACAGATAATGTAGTAGATGTCACCTGCAGTCCTATGTAACACCACAGATAACACAGTGATAACTCTCTGAGTACAGATAATGTAGTAGATGTCACCTGCAGTCCTATGTAACACCACAGATAACACAGTGATAACTCTCTGAGTACAGATAATGTAGTAGATGTCACCTGCAGTCCTATGTAACACCACAGATAACACAGTGATAACTCTCTGAGTACAGATAATGTAGTAGATGTCACCTGCAGTCCTATGTAACACCACAGATAACACAGTGATAACTCTCTGAGTACAGATAATGTAGTAGATGTCACCTGCAGTCCTATGTAACACCACAGATAACACAGTGATAACTCTCTGAGTACAGATAATGTAGTAGATGTCACCTGCAGTCCTATGTAACACCACAGGTAACTCAGCAGTTTTCATCTTCAGTTCTGCAGTTACACTGTGTGCTGTAATCTTACTTCTGTTCTGATATTACAGGTAAGTCATGAGTGTAATTATCCGGCGTCTTCAGGACTTTCCTGTTCTGGCGCAGAGATTAATGTTTCCTGCCTGACATTTATTTTTACCTGCGGATGATTCAGAATCTTCCCTCAGTGATAATGTCACGTGTGGATGTAAAGCGTCAGTACAATGGTGAGGAAGAGCAGTGATAGGATAATGGCTGCTGGAAGAGCTACTCACTCCCCTCAGTATTAGAGCTCGTACTGAACAGAAAGGAAAAACAGCAGGTAGCCGATATGAAAACAGGACCCAAACCTGGGAAACTCAGTCCTAAAGGCTGAACTATACTCCAGAGCAGCACTCACTATTCTGCTGGTGCAGTCACTGTGTACATACATTACATTACTGATCCTGAGTTACATCCTGTATTATACTCCAGAGCAGCACTCACTATTCTGCTGGTGCAGTCACTGTGTACATACATTACATTACTGATCCTGAGTTACATCCTGTATTATACCCCAGAGCTGCACTCACTATTCTGCTGGTGCAGTCACTGTATACATACATTACATTACTGATCGTGAGTTACATCCTGTATTATACCCCAGAGCTGCACTCACTATTCTGCTGGTGCAGTCACTGTATACATACATTACATTACTGATCCTGAGTTACATCCTGTATTATACTCCAGAGCTGCACTCACTGTTCTGCTCGTGCAGTCACTGTGTACATACATTACATTACTGATCCTGAGTTACATCCTGTATTATACCCCAGAGCTGCACTCACTATTCTGCTGGTGCAGTCACTGTATACATACATTACATTACTGATCGTGAGTTACATCCTGTATTATACTCCAGAGCTGCACTCACTGTTCTGCTCGTGCAGTCACTGTGTACATACATTACATTACTGATCCTGAGTTACATCCTGTATTATACCCCAGAGCTGCACTCACTATTCTGCTGGTATAGTCACTGTGTACATACATTACATTACTGATCCTGAGTTACATCCTGTATTATACCCCAGAGCTGCACTCACTATTCTGCTGGTGCAGTCAGTGTGTACATACATTACATTACTGATCCTGAGTTACATCCTGTATTATACTCCAGAGCTGCACTCGTTATTCTGCTGGTGCAGTCAGTGTGTACATATGACGCGCCCCCTGGGCCAGTGCTGTTTGGGGGATTACCCGGAGCCGGATCAGATGGGGGTTGTAGTCTCCGAGTGGCGGCGACCCGGTCCGTGCCCAGGGTGTCAAGCTCAGTGTGTGGCAGTCTTTACAGATGTTATTGGTTGTTCTTAGTGTCGACTACGCCACCCGTTGGTTTGCGGTCAAAAGGCCGCCGCTCCAGCAGGGTCCGCTGAGGCTGGTGGTATATGTGCAGCTGTGGTGGTATAACCCCCAACGGGAGGGGTATAGCCTCAGGGGGTCAGGTGTAGAGGATGGTGGTAGTGGTGGTGCAGTGTGGATGTTAAGAAGACTCAGAGTCGGGCTGTGCAGTTCAGGGTTTTTACTTACTGCTGTTCTGTGGGTCACTCTGGCCTTGAGTGACCGCCCGAGCCGTGCTGCGTCCACCAGGTCCTGGACTCGGCCAACCCCCAAGCAATTCTGGAGCGTGGTCCTGAGCTCCCTTTCTGACTGTCCTCTCTACTGGCCGTTCCCACCAGGGGTCCACTTATGTCCGGCTCCCTCGGGTCTCCTGTTGGGTGAACCTTCTTTGGCTTCCCTGACCCTATGCTCGGTGTGCCTTCTAGTGGACTTGGTGAGGGGCTGCTCCACATGTAATGTCGCAGCCTCCGGTTCTTAGCTGAGGGTAGTTTCTCTCCTCCACTAATTTGGGATCCGGTTCCCTTGCGTGCCAACCCTTCACCCTTCTGGTTGTATACTGGGTTCTTGGGGTTCCTTCTTCTTCCCCTCTGGGTCCTTCTCTTCTCCTCTCTCTCTGCAGGCTCTCCTGGACCTCTCTCAGGACCGACTGTCCCTCTACAAAAGACTGACTGACTGACTGACCCTGTCTCTAGATGGTACCCACCTTATATACTCCCTCTATGTGTGAGCTCAGGTGACCAGCACCCAATGAGCTCCTAGCCTTACCCAGACTGCTCCCCCTATCTGCCCCTACACTACTGGGATGTTCCACCCCCCTCCCACTCCAGCCAGGGACAGACACTGTCGTACCTGCACATATACTGGTGGGAGTACCGTCGGTCTGTCCCCCGGAAATGGGATGTGTGTAGTGCATGCAGCCTACTGAGCTCAGTTCCACACTCCATCCTTACCCGGGAGTGGAATATCACACCTCTGGCTTGAGGTGTAATACCCCTGTAGCAGCCGAATCCTCAGGGTGCTACATTCCCCCCTGGTAAATCACAGCACGTCCTCGGGCTGTAAGAGAACAAAAACATCCAAAAACATACTTTTTTTTTTTTTTTTTCATAACAACATAAACATATAAAACATTATATAAATATTATTAGCATAAAAACTTTCTCATAATTAACATTCTTGGAAACTCTCTTGCTCCTCCGGCCACGGTGCAACTTGTGACCGGGTAAAGTGCGACAGTCTCTTCTGGAAAGAAAAACACAGCTTTCCTATAAAACCAGTAAGCGGCGCCTTTAAAAAGCGCAACTATATACAAGGGGAGGTTTGGCCGCTCTCAGTCCTCGACCAGTGGGAATAGGGACACACGGGTTAAAGTTCAATTTGCTGGTCCCAACGGGGACTATAATGGTAACAGTTCTGGTACCCTGACGGGTAACTATGTACAGTCTCTTTACCGTACTTTAATGACGGCGTACTCCTGCTCCTTCTTCAGACCCGTCCGGGTCCTCTTGCTCCTCTTCACACCGTAGCTCCTCCTCCGTCAGCCGGTGTACATGGAGGGCGTAGGGTCCTTTGGCACACTTGTGCCGGGTGAACGTGACCTCGTCCCCTACATATAGGTCACGACCTCTGTGTCCCTCCGGTAGGTGGGACTCAACGTCTCTTCTGGTCACAAAGACGTCGCTGGGGGTGTGATGATCCCTGATGAAACCCCAACCATGCTGCAGTTGGAATTTAATTACAGTCCCGGTGGCACGGGGACCGTGGGCTGCACGGGGGTTCCTCCTGGTCCTGCTCTTCTGCCCTGCGCTCTGTTCCTGCAGCCGCTGCTCACGGACCCGCCTCTCTCTCCGTTCTTGCTCGAAGACTGCCAACTGCTGGCGGCAGCACTCCACACGCTCCGCTGCGGCTGCCCGAGTTTCCTGAGTGAACCCCGTGAGGTCTCCTCCGGTGGGGTCCCACTCGAACTGCGCTTCTTCCAGCGGGAGCGGGGTCCTCTTAACGGGCTTCGGAGCCGGAATCAGGGGCTCGCACAGGGGCCTTGCTTTTTGGAGTTCCAGTTGGTAGTACTCCGGTGGCCATTTAAAGGGCTGCCCATCCGGGCACGTATGCTGGGCAAATAGGTCTTCACCCAGGTGTGGCGCTGTGGATGTTGAGGGCGCGGTGGTGGTAGCGGCGCCCGGGTTCGCCAGGCCTTGCGACCAGGCCTGGGGTACCCTGAACGTAAAGGGCACCGTGAAGACGGCGGCGCCCGGGGTTACTTGGCCCAGCGACCAGGCCGGTGGTGTTTCCTGCTTTGCCGCGCTTAGGGTTGAGGCGCGTGACGTCACAGGGGTCGCGGCCGCGGCTTCTGCTTGAGGCCTTGTCTGGAGCGGTGACGATGCAGCGACGGGCACGGCAGGGGGAATTTCGGGCTCTGCGACGGGGAGCTGGGGCAGGCTCACGGTTTCCCGGCTCGGGGTAGTGACGTCCCCTTTACCTGCCTCCATCTGTTCAGCTCCCTCTTCGGCGCCGTCTCCGGCCTTCACTCCTCCTGCACCATCCTCAGAGGCGGTCTGTCTCCTCGTCTCGGGTGGCGTGCTTTGCTGGCGGGTTCTTGCCTGCAGGGCCATCTCTCGGCTCCACTCCGTCAGCGTCTCTCGCTGCACCTGGGCCATCCTCCATGCGAGGCGCTCCAGCGCGGTCTGCGCACACTCCCGGTCTCGGGGGAGCTGTGCCAGAATCTCCACTAAGCCTAGTGGGGTTGTTGCTTGCAGCAGGCTCCTGACCACTGGGTCGGTGCTGCCTGTCTCTCCTTCCATCTCCGGGTGTGCTTTCTCCAGACTCCTCCAGGCTGCACCCATCTTCGCTCTTTTCTTCTGTCTCCGCCCACATTGAGGGTGGTCCCGGGGCAACTTTGTGATTGTCAGTTCCAGGGGCAGTTCTCTCACGCTGATGGACATCTCTAGCATCACAGTCTCTGTTGGTGGGCGCGGTTTCCGCTTTTGGCGCCATTCCTTGACCTGGCCCACGATGGGAGGTGACCTCTTGCCACCCTCTGGCACGCCCATAATGGCGTCCGCTCTTCCAAGGCGGGAAATCTTCTGGAAATGGCGGGAATCGTCTCCCAGTGGCGGGAAACTCCGTGGATGGCGGGAAAAAGCTGCAAATGGCGGGCAACCGGCGGGAGCCGACTTGTGATGGCGTCCGATGGCGGGGACCCTCCGGAACCGGCGGGAGACTTCTTTTTGAGGTAAATGTGTACTTTTCTTCAGGCACGCAGTACCCGGTGGTTGCGGGCACGAAATCCTGCCGACTACGCCAAAGTTGACGCGCCCCCTGGGCCAGTGCTGTTTGGGGGATTACCCGGAGCCGGATCAGATGGGGGTTGTAGTCTCCGAGTGGCGGCGACCCGGTCCGTGCCCAGGGTGTCAAGCTCAGTGTGTGGCAGTCTTTACAGATGTTATTGGTTGTTCTTAGTGTCGACTACGCCACCCGTTGGTTTGCGGTCAAAAGGCCGCCGCTGCAGCAGGGTCCGCTGAGGCTGGTGGTATATGTGCAGCTGTGGTGGTATAACCCCCAACGGGAGGGGTATAGCCTCAGGGGGTCAGGTGTAGAGGATGGTGGTAGTGGTGGTGCAGTGTGGATGTTAAGAAGACTCAGAGTCGGGCTGTGCAGTTCAGGGTTTTTACTTACTGCTGTTGTGCTGGTCACTCTGGCCTTGAGTGACCGCCCGAGCCGTGCTGCGTCCACCAGGTCCTGGACTCGGCCAACCCCCAAGCAATTCTGGAGCGTGGTCCTGAGCTCCCTTTCTGACTGTCCTCTCTACTGGCCGTTCCCACCAGGGGTCCACTTATGTCCGGCTCCCTCGGGTCTCCTGTTGGGTGAACCTTCTTTGGCTTCCCTGACCCTATGCTCGGTGTGCCTTCTAGTGGACTTGGTGAGGGGCTGCTCCACATGTAATGTCGCAGCCTCCGGTTCTTAGCTGAGGGTAGTTTCTCTCCTCCACTAATTTGGGATCCGGTTCCCTTGCGTGCCAACCCTTCACCCTTCTGGTTGTATACTGGGTTCTTGGGGTTCCTTCTTCTTCCCCTCTGGGTCCTTCTCTTCTCCTCTCTCTCTGCAGGCTCTCCTGGACCTCTCTCAGGACCGACTGTCCCTCTACAAAAGACTGACTGACTGACTGACTGACCCTGTCTCTAGATGGTACCCACCTTATATACTCCCTCTATGTGTGAGCTCAGGTGACCAGCACCCAATGAGCTCCTAGCCTTACCCAGACTGCTCCCCCTATCTGCCCCTACACTACTGGGATGTTCCACCCCCCTCCCACTCCGGCCAGGGACAGACACTGTCGTACCTGCACATATACTGGTGGGAGTACCGTCGGTCTGTCCCCCGGAAATGGGATGTGTGTAGTGCATGCAGCCTACTGAGCTCAGTTCCACACTCCATCCTTACCCGGGAGTGGAATATCACACCTCTGGCTTGAGGTGTAATACCCCTGTAGCAGCCGAATCCTCAGGGTGCTACACATACATTACTGATCCTGAGTTACATCCTGTATTATACTCCAGAGCTGCACTCACTGTTCTGCTGGTGCAGTCACTGTGTACATACATTACATTACTGATCCTGAGTTACATCCTGTATTATACTCCAGAGCTGCACTCACTATTCTGCTGGTGCAGTCACTGTGTACATACATTACATTACTGATCCTGAGTTACATCCTGTATTATACTCCAGAGCTGCACTCACTATTCTGCTGGTGCAGTCACTGTGTACATACATTACATTACTGATCCTGAGTTACCTCCTGTATTATACTCCAGAGCTGCACTCACTATTCTGCTGGTGCAGTCACTGTGTACATACATTACATTACTGATCCTGAGTTACATCCTGTATTATACTCCACAGCTGCTGACGCGCCCCCTGGGCCAGTGCTGTTAGGGATACCCGGAGCCGGATCAGATGGGGGTTGTAGTCTCCGAGTGGCTGTGACCCGGTCCGTGCCCAGGGTGTCAAGCTCAGTGTGTGGCAGTCTTTATGATGTTACTAGATGTTCTTTTGTGTCGACTACGCCACCCGTTGATTTGCGGTCACTACGGCCGCCGCTGCAGCAGGGTCCGCTGAGGCTGGTGATGTGAGTGCAGCTTAGGTAGTATAACCCCCAACGGGAGGGGTATAGCCTCAGGGGGTCAGCCGTGGAGGATGGTGGTTGTGAAGGTGCAGCAAGGAGACTCAGAGGCATAAAATGCAGTTCCAGGGTTTTACTTACTGGTGTTGCTCGGGTCACTGTGTACAGCAGTGACCACCCAAGCCGTGCTGCGTCCACCAGGTCCTGGACTCGGTCGACTCCCAGGCAACTCCGGAGTGTGGTCCTGAGCTCCTTTCTGTCTCTCCCTTCTTCTGGCCGTTCCCACCAGGGATCCACCTAAGTCCGGCTCCCTCGGGCCTCTTGTTGGTCAAGCCTCCTCTGGGCTCCCTGACCCTATTCTTGGTCTGCCTTCCGGGTGGATTTGGTGGGTGATCGTGGCAGATCCTGCCCACGACCTCCGGTTCCTGGCTAAGGTGTGCTGTAGCCTCTGCCAGCTTGGGATCCGGTACCCTGTTGCCGACCCTTCACCCTATTAGCTCTCTTATGGGCTCTTGGGGTCCCCTCTGCGCCTCTGGGTCTCTCTCTCTTCTCCTCTGCTCTGCTTCTCAGGTTACACTCTGACAGACTGACGTCTCACAGACTGACAACTGACTGACCGACTGACCCTGATCTAAGATGGTGCCCACCTTATATACTCCCTCTATGTGTGAGCTCAGGTGACCAGCACCCAATGAGCTCCTAGCTTTACCCAGGCTGCTCCCCCTATCTGCCCCTACACTACTGGGATGTTCCACCCCCCTCCCACTCCAGCCAGGAACAGACACTGTCGTACCTGCACATTTCTCTAGTGGGAGTACCATCGGTCTGTTCCCCGGAAATGGGATGTGTGTAGTGCATGCAGCCTACTAGCTCAGTTCCACACTCCATCCTTACCCGGGAGTGGAATATCACACCTCTGGGTTGAGGTGCAATACCCCTGTAGCAGCCGAATCCTCAGGGTGCTACATTCCCCCCTGGTAAATCACAGCACGTCCTCGGGCTGTAAAATATAAACATCCAAAACATACAAAATTTTTTTTTTTTCATAAACATATAAAACATATAAAACATCATATACATCATCAGCAGCAATAAACTCTTCATATAAAAACTTTTCATAAATAACATTCTTGTTTCTGGTTCCTCCGGTCACGGTGCAACTTGTGACCGGGTAAAGTGCTACAGTCTCTTGAAGAAAACAGTTTCCTATAAAACCGGTAGGGGGCGCTTTAGGAAGCGCAACTATATACAAGGGAAATATGGCCGCTCTCAGTCCTCGGCCAGGTATTAGGAACTAGGGACACACGGGCATCAGTTCAATTGGCTGGTCCCAACGGGGACTATATTTTAACTAGAACAGTTCTTATACCCTGACGGGTAACTATGTACAGTCTCTTTACCGTACTTTAACGACGGCGTCCTCCTGCTCCTTCTTTAGATTCTTCAGACCCGTCCGGGTCCTCTTGCTCCTTCTCACACCGCAGCTCCTCCTCCGTCAGGCGATGCACATGGAGGGCGTAGGGTCCTTTGGCACACTTGTGCCGGGTGAAGGTGACCTCGTCCCCTACATACAGGTCACGACCTCTGTGTCCCTCCGGCAGATGGCTTTCTACGTCTCTGCGAGTTACAAAGACGTCGCCGGGGGTCTGATGGTCTCTGTTAAAGCCCCATCCGTGCTGCATGTTGAATTTTATCACAGTCCCGGTGGAAGGGGGACCATGTGCTGCACGGGGATTCCTCCTGGTCCGGCTCTTCTGCTCCGCGCTCCTTATCTGCGCTTGCTGTTCCCGGACCCGCCTCTCTCTCCGCTCCCTCTCGAAGACCTCGAGCTGCTGCCGGCAGCACTCTGCACGCTCTGCTGCGGCCGCCCGAGTCTCCTGAGTGAACCCCATGAGGTCTTCTCCGGTGGGGTCCCACTCGAACTGTGCCTCCTCCAGCGGGGGCGAGGTCCTCTTTACGGGCTTCGGAGCCGGAATCAGGGGCTCGCACATGGGCCTTGCTCTCTGGAGTTCCAGCTGAATGTACTCCTGGGGCCATATGAAGGGCTGCCCATCCGGGCACGTATGCTGGGCAAATAGATTTTCACCCAGGTGCGGCACTCTAGATGTTGAGGGCGCGTTGATGGTAGTGGCGCCCGGGTCGACCAGGCCTTGCGACCAGGCTTGGGGCACCCTAAAGGCAAAGGGCACCGTAAGAACGGCGGCGCCCGTGGTTACTCGGCCCTGCGACCAGGCCGGTGGCTCCGCGGAGGTAGGGGGCGCTGTTGGAATTGCGGCGCCCGGGTGTACTAGGCCTTGCGACCAGGCCGGTGGTATTTCCTGCTTGGCCACGCTCGAAGTCGAGGCGTGTGACGTCACAGGGGTCGCGGCCGCGGTTTCCGGTTGAGGCCTAGTCGGCGGCGGTGACGATGCAGCGACGGGCACGGCAGGGGGAACTTCGGGCTCTGCGACGGGGAGCTGGGGCAGGCACGCGGTTTCCCGGCTCGGGGTAGAGACGTCCCCTTTACCTGCCCCCATTCGTTCAGCTCCCTTCTCGGCGCCGTCTCCGGCCTTGAGTCCTCCTGCACCATCCTCAGAGGCGGTCTGTCTCCTCGTCTCGGGTGGCGTGCTCCGCTGACGGGTTCCGGTCTGCTGGGCCATCTCTCGGCTCCACTCCGCCAACGTCTCTCGCTGCACCCGGGCCATCCTCCGTGCGAGGCCCTCCAGCGCGGTCTGTGCACACTCCCGGTCTCGGGGGAGCTGTGCTAGGATCTCCAGCAGGCCTTCTGGAGTGGCGACCTGCAACAGGCTCCTGACCACTGGGTCGGTGCTGCCTGACTCTCCCTCCATCTCCGGGTAGGCTCTCTCTGGACTCTCTTCCAGACGTCTTGTCTCCGGGTGCGCTCTCTCCAGACTGCTCCAGGCGACACCCATCTTTGTTCTCTTCTTCTGTCTCCGCCCACATTTAGGGTGGTCCCGGGGCAACTTTGTGATTGTCAGTTCCAGGGGCAGTTCTCTTACGCTGATGGACACTTCCAGCATCACAGTCTCTGTTGGTGGGTGCGGTTTCCGCTTTTGGCGCCATTCTTCGACCTGGCCCACGATGGGAGGTGGCCTTTTGCCACCCTCTGGCACGCCCATAATGGCGTCCGCTCTTCCAAGGCGGGAAATCTTTGGAAATGGCGGGAATCGTCTCCCAGTGGCGGGAAACTCCATGGATGGCGGGAAAAAGCTGCAAATGGCGGACAACTGGCGGGAAACGACCTGTGATGGGGTCCGTTGGCGGGGACCCTCCGGAACCGGCGGGAGACTTCTTTTTAAGGTAACGGTGTACTTTTCTTCAGGCACGCAGTACCCGGTTGTTGCGGGCACGTGATCCTGCCGACTACGCCAAAGTTGACGCGCCCCCTGGGCCAGTGCTGTTAGGGATACCCGGAGCCGGATCAGATGGGGGTTGTAGTCTCCGAGTGGCTGTGACCCGGTCCGTGCCCAGGGTGTCAAACTCAGTGTGTGGCAGTCTTTATGATGTTACTAGATGTTCTTTTGTGTCGACTACGCCACCCGTTGATTTGCGGTCACTACGGCCGCCGCTGCAGCAGGGTCCGCTGAGGCTGGTGATGTGAGTGCAGCTTAGGTAGTATAACCCCCAACGGGAGGGGTATAGCCTCAGGGGGTCAGCCGTGGAGGATGGTGGTTGTGAAGGTGCAGCAAGGAGACTCAGAGGCATAAAATGCAGTTCCAGGGTTTTACTTACTGGTGTTGCTCGGGTCACTGTGTACAGCAGTGACCACCCAAGCCGTGCTGCGTCCACCAGGTCCTGGACTCGGTCAACTCCCAGGCAACTCCGGAGTGTGGTCCTGAGCTCCTTTCTGTTTCTCCCTTCTTCTGGCCGTTCCCACCAGGGATCCACCTAAGTCCGGCTCCCTCGGGCCTCTTGTTGGTCAAGCCTCCTCTGGGCTCCCTGACCCTATTCTTGGTCTGCCTTCCGGGTGGATTTAGTGGGTGATCGTGGCAGATCCTGCCCACGACCTCCGGTTCCTGGCTAAGGTGTGCTGTAGCCTCTGCCAGCTTGGGATCCGGTACCCTGTTGCCGACCCTTCACCCTATTAGCTCTCTTATGGGCTCTTGGGGTCCCCTCTGCGCCTCTGGGTCTCTCTCTCTTCTCCTCTGCTCTGCTTCTCAGGTTACACTCTGACAGACTGACGTCTCACAGACTGACAACTGACTGACTGACTGACCCTGATCTAAGATGGTGCCCACCTTATATACTCCCTCTATGTGTGAGCTCAGGTGACCAGCACCCAATGAGCTCCTAGCTTTACCCAGGCTGCTCCCCCTATCTGCCCCTACACTACTGGGATGTTCCACCCCCCTCCCACTCCAGCCAAGAACAGACACTGTCGTACCTGCACATTTCTCTAGTGGGAGTACCATCGGTCTGTTCCTCGGAAATGGGATGTGTGTAGTGCATGCAGCCTACTAGCTCAGTTCCACACTCCATCCTTACCCGGGAGTGGAATATCACACCTCTGGGTTGAGGTGCAATACCCCTGTAGCAGCCGAATCCTCAGGGTGCTACACTGCACTCACTATTCTGCTGGTGCAGTCACTGTGTACATACATTACATTACTGATCCTGAGTTACATCCTGTATTATACTCCAGAGCTGCACTCACTATTCTGCTGGTGCAGTCACTGTGTACATACATTACATTACTGATCCTGAGTTATATCCTGTATTATACTCCAGAGCTGCGCTCACTATTCTGCTGGTGCAGTCACTGTGTACATACATTACATTACTCATCCTGAGTTACATCTTGTATTATACTTCAGAGCTGCACTCACTATTCTGCTGGTGCAGTCACCGTGTACATACATTACATTACTGATCCTGAGTTACATCCTGTATTATACTCCAGAGCTGCACTCACTATTCTGCTGGTGCAGTCACTGTGTACATACATTACATTACTGACCCTGAGTTACCTCCTGTATTATACTCCAGAGCTGCACTCACTATTCTGCTGGTGCAGTCACTGTGTACATACTGTACATTACATTACTGATCCTGAGTTACATCCTGTATTATACTCCAGAGCTGCACTCACTATTCTGCTGGTGCAGTCACTGTGTACATACATTACATTACTGATCCTGAGTTATATCCTGTATTATACTCCAGAGCTGCGCTCACTATTCTGCTGGTGCAGTCACTGTGTACATACATTACATTACTCATCCTGAGTTACATCTTGTATTATACTCCAGAGCTGCACTCACTATTCTGCTGGTGCAGTCACCGTGTACATACATTACATTACTGATCCTGAGTTACATCCTGTATTATACTCCAGAGCTGCACTCACTATTCTGCTGGTGCAGTCACTGTATACATACATTACATTACTGATCCTGAGTTACATCCTGTATTATACGCCAGAGCTGCACTCGTTATTCTGCTGGTGCAGTCACTGTGTACATACATTACATTACTGATCCTGAGTTACATCCTGTATTATACTCCAGAGCTGCACTCACTATTCTGCTGGTGTAGTCACTGTGTACATACATTACTGATCCTGAGTTACATCCTGTATTATACTCCAGAGCTGCACTCACTATTCTGCTGGTACAGTCACTGTGTACATACATTACATTACTGATCCTGAGTTATATATCCTGTATTATCCTCCAGAGCTGCACTCAGTATTCTGCTGGTGCAGTCACTGTGTACATACATTACATTACTGATCCTGAGTTACATCCTGTATTATCCTCCAGAGCTGCACTCACTATTCTGCTGGTGTAGTCACTGTGCACATACATTACATTACTGATCCTGAGTTACCTCCTGTATTATACCCCAGAGCTGCACTCACTATTCTGCTGGTGCAGTCACTGTGCACATACATTACATTACTGATCCTGAGTTACCTCCTGTATTATACTCCAGAGCTGCACTCACTATTCTGCTGGTGCAGTCACTGTGTACATACATTACAACTACCACAATGCAGCACCAGTCAGTGTGTACAGACACTGAACAAGTAACTATCAGCCAGGATATCTGATGTCTGCAGCTGCACTATGAATGCAGCTCTGGCTGTGACTGACACATGTGAAGCTTCTGCTTTATTCATTTCCTTTGAAACAAATCTTCATTATTATTTTTTTTTAGGCTTTTGGAAATGGGTTCAAGGGAGAGTAAATCCAAGTCGCCCCCCAGGATTCTTGCGAGTCTGGACCATGGGAGCAGAATCAGAGCCGTGACCAGCGGCCGCAGTATGCCAATGCAGCCAGTGCAGTCCACTAGTCGTGCGCCCGTCCCTGTGTGGCCGGACAGCAGCGTGCGCTGGCAGAGTCAGTACGATGTCTACATCTGCCACAGCGAGGCCGACGGCTCTTATGCCATGGAGATGCTGTCATACCTGGAGCAGCAGCCAGAGAAGCTGCGCTGCTTCCTACCCATGAGGGACATGCAGGCGGGGGGTCCGATACCCTCGGAGATGTGCAGCGGCTTAGAAAGCAGCCACTGCTGGGTGATGCTGCTGACCCCACAGTTCCTCTCTGATAGCTGGTGTAAATACCAGATGCACCAGTTCCTGGCACAAGCGCCATGCTCCAATGGGCGATTAATCCCGGTTATCATTGGACTGTCATTTGCGCAGTACCCATCAGTAGTGAAGCATATGTATGCCATCAAGGGCGCGCTCAGTGACCCCAGTGTGTTCTCAAAAGTCAAAGAAGCCATAGTAACATGTAAGTACAATTCTCCAAATCCCCAGCTGTATACAGAAATACATGATAAAATTGTATCTGCAGCCACCACTAGGGGGAGCTCCCTGTATACAGAGATAGATGATGAGATTCTGTCTGCAGCCACCACTAGGGGGAGCTCCCTGTATACAGAGATACATGATAAGATCCTGTCTACAGCCACCACTAGGGGGAGCTCCCTGTATACAGAGATACATGGTAAGATTCTGTCTGCAGCCACCACTAGGGGGAGCTCCCTGTTTACAGAGATACATGATAAGATTCTGTCTACAGCCACCACTAGGGGGAGCTCCCTGTTTACAGAGATACATGATAAGATTCTGTCTACAGCCACCACTAGGGGGAGCTCCCTGTATACAGAGATACATGATAAGATTCTGTCTACAGCCACCACTAGGGGGAGCTCCCTGTATACAGAGATACATGATAAGATTCTGTCTGCAGCCACCACTAGGGGGAGCTCCCAGTATACAGAGATACATGATAAGATCCTCTCTGCACTAACCACTACGTGGAGCTCCCTGTATACAGAGATACATGATAAGATTGTGTCTGCAGCCACCACTAGGGGGAGCTTCCTGTATTCAGAGATACATGATAAGATCCTGTCTGCAGCCACCACTAGAGGGAGCTCCCTGTATACAGATAAATGATAAGATTCTGTCTGCTGCCAGCACTAGGGGGAGCTCCCTGTATACAGAGATACATTATAAGATTGTGTCTGCAGCCACCACTAGGGGGAGCTTCCTGTATTCAGAGATACATGATAAGATTGTGTCTGCAGCCACCACTAGGGGGAGCTTCCTGTATACAGAGATACATGATAAGATTCTGTCTGCAGCCACCACTAGGGGGAGCTCCTGTATACAGAGATACATGATAAGATTCTGTCTGCAGCCACCACTAGGAGGAGCTCCCTGTATACAGAGATACATGATAAGATCCTGTCTGCAGCCACCACTAGGAGGAGCTCCCTGTATACAGAGATACATGATAAGATCCTGTCTGCAGTCACCACTAGGGGGAGCTCCCTGTATACAGAGATACATGATAAGATCCTGTCTGCAGCCACCACTAGGGAGAGCTCCCTGTATACAGAGATACATGATAAGATCCTGTCTGCAGCCACCAGTAGGGGGAGCTCCCTGTATACAGAGATACAAGATAAGATCCTGTCTGCAGTCACCACTAGGGGGAGCTCCCTGTATACAGAGATACATGATAAGATCCTGTCTGCAGCCACCACTAGGGGGAGCTCCCTGTATACAGAGACACATGATAAGATCCTGTCTGCAGCCACCACTAGGAGGAGCTCCCTGTATACAGAGATACATGATAAGATCCTGTCTGCAGCCAGCACTAGGGGGAGCTCCCTGTATACAGAGACACATGATAAGATCCTGTCTGCAGCCACCACTAGGAGGAGCTCCCTGTATACAGAGATACATGATAAGATCCTGTCTGCAGTCACCACTAGGGGGAGCTCCCTGTATACAGAGATACATGATAAGATCCTGTCTGCAGCCACCGCTAGGGGGAGCTCCCTGTTTACAGAGATACATGATAAGATCCTGTCTGCAGCCAGCACTAGGGGGAGCTCCCTGTATACAGAGACACATGATAAGATTCTGTCTGCAGCCACCACTAGAGGGAGCTCCCTGTATACAGAGATACATGATAAGATCCTGTCTGCAGACACCGCTAGGGGGAGCTCCCTGTATACAGATACATGATAAGATTCTGTCTGCAGTCACCACTAGGGGGAGCTCCCTGTATACAGAGATACATGATAAGATCCTGTCTGCAGCCACCAATAGGGGGAGCACCCTGTATGCAGAGATACACGATAAGATTCTGTCTGTAGCCACCACTAGGGGGAGCTCCCTGTATATAGAGATACATGATAATATTCTGTCTGCAGCCACCACTAGGGGGAGCTCCCTGTATACAGAGATACATGATAAGATTCTGTCTGCAGCCACCACTAGGGGGAGCTCCCTGTATACAGAGATACATGATAAGATCCTGTCTGCAGCCACCACTAGGGGGAGCTCCCTGTATACAGAGATACAAGATAAGATCCTGTCTGCAGCCACCACTAGGGGGAGCTCCCTGTATATAGAGATACATGATAATATTCTGTCTGCAGCCACCACTAGGGGGAGCTCCCTGTATACAGAGATACATGATAAGATCCTGTCTGCAGTCACCACTAGGGGGAGCTCCCTGTATACAGAGGTACATGATAATATTCTGTCTGCAGCCACCAATAGGGGGAGCTCCCTGTATACAGACATACATGATAAGATTCTGTCTGCAGCCACCACTAGGGGGAGCTCCCTGTATATAGAGATACATGATAATATTCTGTCTGCAGCCACCACTAGGGGGAGCTTCCTGTATACAAAGATACATGATAAGATTCTGTCTGCAGTCACCACTAGGGGGAGCTCCCTGTATACAGAGATACATGATAAGATCCTGTCTGCAGCCACCACTAGGGGGAGCTCCCTGTATACAGAGATACATGATAAGATTCTGTCTGCAGCCATCACTAGGGGGAGCTCCCTGTATACAGAGATACATGATAACATTCTGTCTGTAGCCACCACTAGGGGGAGCTTCCTGTATACAAAGATACATGATAAGATTCTGTCTGCAGTCACCACTAGGGGGACCTCCCTGTATACAGAGATACATGATAAGATCCTGTCTGCAGCCACCACTAGGGGAGCTCCCTGTATACAGAGATACATGATAAGATCCTGTCTGCAGCCACCACTAGGGGGAGCTCCCTGTATACAGAGATACATGATAAGATTCTGTCTGCAGCCACCACTAGGGGGAGCTCCCTGTATACAGAGGTACATGATAAGATTCTATCTGCAGCCACCAGTAGGGGGAGCTCCCTGTATACAGAGGTACATGATAAGATTCTATCTGCAGCCACCAGTAGGGGGAGCTCCCTGTATACAGAGATGCATGATAAGATTCTATCTGCAGTCACCACTAGGGGGAGCTCCCTGTATACAGAGATACATGATAAGATCCTGTCTGCAGCC
Organism: Phyllobates terribilis; assembly: GCF_046119375.1. Taxonomy (NCBI): domain Eukaryota; kingdom Metazoa; phylum Chordata; class Amphibia; order Anura; family Dendrobatidae; genus Phyllobates; species Phyllobates terribilis. Next base: position 311,540,130 of record NW_027362772.1, read on the forward strand.
ACCACTAGGGGGAGTTCCCTGTATACAGAGATACATGATAAGATCCTGTCTGCAGTCACCACTAGGGGGAGCTCCCTGTATACTGATGTATACAGCTCTTATTGAATTAAATTAGTATTTAGTCTTCAGAAAGCTCCTTCTAGTGGTGACAACAGAAATAATAATGTTAAAGGGGTACTCCAGGGAGCTAAAAAAAAATTGTACTGTGTCTGCACTCATACACTAAAGGGGAGATGCCCAGTGCACTTTAATGATCTTTATATAACACTTGTAATTCTGTGTGACAGGAGCTGCTCCCCCCTGTGAGTAACAGCCTGAGAAGAGGGGCCATGGCCTGTGGCGGCCCCTCATATCTGTCTCTATTCAGTCCAAGAACAGATAGATAGAAACATACAGGTGCATCTCACAAAATTAGAATATCATCAAAAAGTGAATTTATTTCAGTTCATCAATCCAAAAAGTGAAACTCCTATATTATATAGAGTCATTACACGCAGAGCGATCTATTATATAGAGTCATTACACGCAGAGGGATCTATTATATAGAGTCATTACACGCAGAGGGATCTATTATATAGAGTCATTACACACAGAGGGATCTATTATATAGAGTCATTACACGCAGAGCGATCTATTATATAGAGTCATTACACCCAGAGGGATCTATTATATAGAGTCATTACACCCAGAGGGATCTATTATATAGAGTCATTACACACAGAGTGATCTATTATATAGAGTTATTACACCCAGAGGGATCTATTATATAGAGTCATTACACCCAGAGGGATCTATTATATAGAGTCATTACACCCAGAGGGATCTATTATATAGAGTCATTACACACAGAGGGATATATTATATAGAGTCATTACACGCAGAGGGATCTATTATATAGAGTCATTACACACAGAGTGATCTATTATATAGAGTCATTACACACAGAGTGATCTATTATATAGAGTCATTACACCCAGAGGGATCTATTATATAGAGTCATTACACGCAGAGCGATCTATTATATAGAGTCATTACACCCAGAGGGATCTATTATATAGAGTCATTACACCCAGAGGGATCTATTATATAGAGTCATTACACACAGAGTGATCTATTATATAGAGTCATTACACCCAGAGGGATCTATTATATAGAGTCATTACACCCAGAGGGATCTATTATATAGAGTCATTACACCCAGAGGGATCTATTATATAGAGTCATTACACACAGAGGGATATATTATATAGAGTCATTACACGCAGAGGGATCTATTATATAGAGTCATTACACCCAGAGGGATCTATTATATAGAGTCATTACACACAGAGTGATCTATTATATAGAGTCATTACACCCAGAGGGATCTATTATATAGAGTCATTACACACAGAGTGATCTATTATATAGAGTCATTACACCCAGAGGGATCTATTATATAGAGTCATTACACACAGAGTGATCTATTATATAGAGTCATTACACCCAGAGGGATCTATTATATAGAGTCATTACACCCAGAGGGATCTATTATATAGAGTCATTACACACAGAGTGATCTATTATATAGAGTCATTACACACAGAGGGATCTATTATATAGAGTCATTACACACAGAGGGATCTATTATTTAGAGTCATTACACACAGAGGGATCTATTATATAGTCATTACACACAGAGGGATCTATTATATAGAGTCATTACACACAGAGTGATCTATTATATAGAGTCATTACACGCAGAGGGATCTATTATATAGAGTCATTACAAGCAGAGGGATCTATTATATAGAGTCATTACACGCAGAGGGATCTATTATATAGGGTCATTACACGCAGAGGGATCTATTATATAGAGTCATTACACGCAGAGGGATCTATTATATAGAGTCATTACACGCAGAGGGATCTATTATATATAGTCATTATGCGCAGAGGGATCTATTATATAGAGTCATTACGCGCAGAGGGATCTATTATATAGAGTCATTACGCGCAGAGGGATCTATTATATAGAGTCATTACGCGCAGAGGGATCTATTATATAGAGTCATTATGCGCAGAGGGATCTATTATATAAAGTCATTACGCGCAGAGGGATCTATTATATAGAGTCATTACACGCAGAGGGATCTATTATATAGAGTCATTACACGCAGAGGGATCTATTACATAGAGTCATTACACGCAGAGGGATCTATTACATAGAGTCATTACACGCAGAGGGATCTATTATATAGAGTCATTACACGCAGAGGGATCTATTACATAGAGTCATTACACACAGAGGGATCTATTACATAGAGTCATTACACACAGAGGGATCTATTATATAGAGTCATTACACACAGAGGGATCTATTATATAGTCATTACACACAGAGGGATCTATTATATAGAGTCATTACACACAGAGGTATCTATTATATAGAGTCATTACACACAGAGGGATCTATTATATAGAGTCATTACACACAGAGGGATCTATTCTATAGAGTCATTACACACAGAGGGATCTATTATATAGAGTCATTACACACAGAGGGATCTATTATATAGAGTCATTACACACAGAGGGATCTATTATATAGAGTCATTACACACAGAGGGATCTATTATATAGAGTCATTACACGCAGAGGGATCTATTATATAGAGTCATTACACGCAGAGGGATCTATTATATAGAGTCATTACATGCAGAGGGATCTATTATATAGAGTCATTACACGCAGAGGGATCTATTATATAGAGTCATTACACGCAGAGGGATCTATTACATAGAGTCATTACACACAGAGGGATCTATTACATAGAGTCATTACACACAGAGGGATCTATTATATAGAGTCATTACACACAGAGGGATCTATTATATAGTCATTACACACAGAGGGATCTATTATATAGAGTCATTACACACAGAGGTATCTATTATATAGAGTCATTACACACAGAGGGATCTATTATATAGAGTCATTACACACAGAGGGATCTATTATTTAGAGTCATTACACACAGAGGGATCTATTATATAGAGTCATTACACACAGAGGGATCTATTATATAGAGTCATTACACGCAGAGGGATCTATTATATAAAGTCATCACAGACAGAGGGATCTATTATATAGAGTCATTACACGCAGAGGGATCTATTATATAGAGTCATTACACACAGAGGGATCTATTATATAGAGTCATTACACACAGAGGGATCTATTATATAGAGTCATTACACACAGAGGGATCTATTATATAGAGTCATTACACACAGAGGGATCTATTATATAGAGTCATTACACACAGAGGGATCTATTATATAGAGTCATTACACACAGAGGGATCTATTATATAGAGTCATTACACACAGAGGGATCTATTATATAGAGTCATTACACGCAGAGCGATCTATTCTATAGAGTCATTACACGCAGAGGGATCTATTATATAGAGTCATTACACGCAGAGGGATCTATTATATAGAGTCATTACACGCAGAGGGATCTATTATATAGAGTCATTACACGCAGAGTGATCTATTATATAGAGTCATTACACGCAGAGTGATCTATTATATAGAGTCATTACACGCAGAGGGATCTATTATATAGAGTCATTACACACAGAGGGATCTATTATATAGAGTCATTACACGCAGAGGGATCTATTATATAGAGTCATTACACGCAGAGGGATCTATTATATAGTCATTACACGCAGAGGGATCTATTATATAGAGTCATTACACACAGAGGGATCTATTATATAGAGTCATTACACACAGAGGGATCTATTATATAGAGTCATTACACACAGATGGATCTATTATATAGAGTCATTACACACAGAGGGATCTATTATATAGAATCATTACACACAGGGGGATCTATTATATAGAGTCATTACACACAGAGGGATCTATTATATAGAGTCATTACACACAGAGGGATCTATTATATAGAGTCATTACACACAGAGGGATCTATTATATAGAGTCATTACACACAGAGGGATCTATTATATAGAGTCATTACACGCAGAGCGATCTATTATATAGAGTCATTACACGCAGAGGGATCTATTATATAGAGTCATTACACGCAGAGGGATCTATTATATAGAGTCATTACACGCAGAGTGATCTATTATATAGAGTCATTACACGCAGAGTGATCTATTATATAGAGTCATTACACACAGAGGGATCTATTATATAGAGTCATTACACACAGAGGGATCTATTATATAGAGTAATTACACGCAGAGGGATCTATTATATAGAGTCATTACACGCAGAGGGATCTATTATATATAGTCATTACACGCAGAGGGATCTATTATATAGAGTCATTACACACAGAGCGATCTATTATATAGAGTCATTACACACAGAGGGATCTATTATATAGAGTCATTACATACAGGGGGATCTATTATATAGAGTCATTACACACAGAGGGATCTATTATATAGAGTCATTACACACAGAGGGATCTATTATATAGAGACATTACACACAGAGGGATCTATTATATAGAGTCATTACACACAGGGGGATCTATTATATAGAGTCATTACACACAGAGGGATCTATTATATAGAGTCATTACACACAGAGGGATCTATTATATAGAGTCATTACACACAGAGGGATCTATTTCACGTGTTTATTTCTGTTAATGTCGATGATTATTGCTTACAGCTAGTGATGAGCTCGCAGACAATTTCCGGGTTGCTCGGTGGAAGCTCGGGTCCCCTCCTTGCATGTTTGGCGCTCTTTACAGAGCCAATGAACTTGCAGGGATTGCCTGCCATGCACTGTAATGCCGTAGCCATGTTGGTTGTGGGCATTACAGTGATTGGCTGGCCGCACAGCGTCATCAGGTCTATATAAGACCTGGCACCGCCATGCTCGTCACAGTCACTCCGGATCAGACAGTGTAGGGAGAGCTGCTGCTGTGTCAGGGAGAGATTTGCTTGTGTATTAGGTGGTGTAGGGAGAAAAACCGTACATTACACATATCCATCTTAACAAACAGTCCTTCTGAGGACTAATCCATCTGCAGAGATATCAGGCAGGCAGTGTATATAGGCAGGCAGGCAGGGTATATAGCAGACTGCAGTGCATATAGCACAAGAGGCTCCATTCCAGTTCTGCCTTCTGCTGCTGTTAGATATTTCTAGACATAACCCCAGGTCTCAGGGGCCAGGAATAATTTTTTTTTGTATCTTAATCCTCATTATTTGTTTAAAAAGCAATCCAGAGAACACCGTTTTTCTGTGTCATTTGCCAGGTCCTTTCCATATTACAGAGCTAAAAATCCAGCTATTTAAAACTGTGGTTTGTCCGTCACATGGATCACATATAATTGCGCTGAAAATACTGCCATTTCTGGCCTCCATTAAAAATTTGTTTCAGTGTGTCAGTGAAGCTATTGACACCAGTTTGCTGTTCAAAATAGTTACCTACAGGCCAGGTATTTAAAACTGTGGTTTGTCTGTCACACAGATCACATATAAATTCGCTCCAAATTCAGACATTTGTAGTGAGCGTGGAAGATATTATCCTCCATTTAAAATGGTGCATGCAGAGGCCGAGGCCGTGGGCAAGCTGAAATTGTGCCACAACAAACACCCACATCTTCTCGCTCAACCTTCCTGTCCCAATTAATAGGGGACCGCAGCACACCACTATTGAACCCAGAGCAGTGTGAAAAGGTTATTAGTTGGATAGCAGATAATGCTTCCAGTCACTTAGCCACCACCACCCTGTCTTCCACACGGTCAAGTCTCAGTAGCCGTGAGTCTGGACCGCATATTCCTCACCCTGATCCTCCATCCTCCCACCATGCCGAGTGCCCAGAGACAACTGATCCCACACTTGGACACTCTGAAGAGCTGTTCACTTTTCCATTTATAGATTCGGGCCTCTCGCCCGGTCCACTTGAAGTGGGGCATGAGGAGATGGCATGTAGCGATGCCCAAATATTTGAGCAGTCACGGTCACACGAAAGCGACGGTGGGAAAGTGACACAAGAGGTGGATGATGATGAGACACAATTGCCAGAAAGTCAGGAGGAGGACCAGGGTGCGGAAGTGGAAGACGAGGTGGTGGATGATATAGTAACTGACCCAACCTGGCAGGAGGACATGCAGAGCGGGGCCAGCAGCACACAGGGGGAGGTAGGCAGAGCACCCCAACAGGCAGGAAGAAGCAGTGTGGTGGCCGCAGAGAGAAGGTGGGCAACCGCTCCCTGTAACACCAACACGAAGGAAGTTGCCAATACAACTGTTAGGTCTTCCCGAGTCTTGGTGTTTCTTAAAGACTCTGCCAATAACCCCAAAAAAGGCCATTTGCACCACCTGCCAGGCCAGTATCAGCAGGGGTGGCAAAACGACCAGCCTGACCACCACCAGCATGATCAGGCACATGGCAGCAAAGCACCCGACTAAGTGGGCCGAGCCCCAGGGTCCAGGAACAGTGTCTGCAGGTGGCACCATTGTTTCTTCCGCTGTTGTGCGTGCAAGCCAATCCCCTGTCCATGTGAAGACTCCTCCTGCCCTGCACCTGTCGTTGCGCACTCTCAAGAAGCAGCATCAGGAAGCACGTCCACATCCTTGTCCCAGCGCAGCGTTCAGTTGTCCATACCCCAGTCCTTGGAACGCAAGCGCAAATATGCAGCCAACGCCCCACAGGCCACACTACTAAATTCTCACATTTCGCGACTGCTTGCACTCGAAATGTTGCCTTTTAGGCTCATGGAGATGGAAGCATTCCGCAACCTGATGGCGGTGGCTGTCCCTCAGTACTCTGTCCCCAGCCTCCACTATTTCTCCCGGTGTGTCGTCCCCGCATTACACAAGCACGTGTCCCAAAACATTAGCCGTGCCCTCAACAACGCAGTTACCGGGAAAGTCCACCTAACCACGGACACGTGGACAAGTGGTTGTGGACAGGGATGGTACATCTTGCTGACGGCACACTGGGTTAACATAGTGGAAGCCGGGACCCAGTTGGACCTTGTGACGGAACACGTCCTCCCGACGCCAAGGATTGCAGGCCCTAGGTCAATCAGGGTTTCCACCACAGTCTACAGCTCCTGCACCTCAGCCTCCTCCTCCTCTTCAGCCTCCATCTCCGAAATGACCACATCAGTCACAAGCTGGAAGCACTGCAGCCCTGCCTCGACCAAGCGGCAACAGGCTGTGCTGAAGCTAATATGCTTAGATGACAAACCACACAATGCTGTGGCTCACACCGCTGAACCTACAGTCTACACACATAAGACCTCAGGAGTGGACATGGATGTCAGACATATGTACCATCCTCCAAAACTTTGAGGACTCCACCAAGATGGTGAGCGGCGATGACGCCATAATTAGAGTCACCATCCCTCTTCTCTGTCTTCTGAAATGCTCACTGCTCACAATCAAAGAGGATGCATTGCAGGCAGAGCACGATGAGATGGAGCAAGGAACCATACAGAATGATTACACACAGCCAAGCCTCATCTCTTCCCAACGTGGATTGGGTGATAATGAGGAAGAGGAGGAGGAAGAACAGGAGCTAGTTTCATGCGCTATAGACTGTACTACCTGCACAACTGTCATACCGTCTGTTCAGCGTGGATGGCCAGAGGACAGAGAGGAGGAGGAGGAGGAGAGCATGGTCACTCGTCCTCTTGGTGAGGACACGGAAGTCTTGCCTGTTAGTAGTCTGGCACGCATGGCTGAGTTTATGTTACGCTGCCTTTCCCATGACCCTCGCGTTCTCAAAATTTTGGCTGACAGTCTGTTACGGGTCCGGGTGGTGGAACCTCTGTGCCGAGGTGCAAGGAGGGACCCAGAGGGGCGTGACTAAGTATCCACCCGAACCGACCCTGGTCGTACGCCAGCAAACGACACCGTGACCAGGGAGGATCCGGGCTGAGGGACCAGGTGCTACTCTGGGGACGACCTTGTAAGAGAGCAGGTGGCTCCCACAGGTCAGATGGCAGGGACTGACCAGTATGGCGGATGGACACGGCAAGCAGGCGGAAGTCTCTGGTAGCAGACAGGTGGTCACAGTTCGAGAAAGCAGGGCAAGTAGCAGTCTTTAGGTTTACCAGGAAGGTGGTCACAGCAAGTGACGGCAGGGTCTCCAGGCAAGGCTGGCAGGAAACAGGCAGGTGCTCCCAGGTGAGCAGGCAGACAGATGAGGCAGGTAACTGGCAGGTAACTGGTGGGTGCTCCCAGGTGAGCCGGCAGACAGACGAGGCAGGTAACAGGTGGGCGCTCCCAGGTGAGCGGTCTGACAGACAAGGCAGCCGGATGCTCCCAGGTGAGCGGACAGATAGCCAAGGCAGGTAACCGACAGGTAACAGGTGAGCGCTCCAGGTGAGCAGGCTGGCAGGTAACGGGCAGGCAGGACGAGAAGTCAGGCTAGCAGCGGGACCTGAGGGCTGAAGCACAGATCAGACACAGTGCAAACAACTTTGCTCGGGCACCTCCATTTTGGAGGAGGTGCCTTATATATGGGAGGTCCTCCGGCAATTGGCCGGGGACTCCTTAGGACGGCGCGCGGTCCCTTTAAGAGAGGGGGAGCGCGCGCGCGCCCTAAGCACACAGCCGGGGAAGGAGCGCGTGCCGGAAGCAGCGGGGACAGAAGCGCTAGAGGACGCCGCGCCAGGAGCGGGAAGGTTAGAGGGACGGCGTCTCTGCCTAGCAAGGGGCAGAGACGCCGATGCTACAGTACCCCCCCCCCCCTTTAGGCCCCCTCTTTTTTAGGCCAGAAAGAAATTTTTCAAGGAGAAGCGGGGCGTTGATGTTCTCCCTGGGTTCCCAAGTTCTCTCCTCGGGACCAAATCCCTTCCAATCTACCAGAAAAAAGGTCTTTCCTCTTACCCTCTTGGTGGCCAGAATACTGTCTACCTCAAAGACGTCTTCAGCGGAAACCGGAGCAGGGGGAGCACCTGGATTGTTGGAAAAAGAGTTAAAGACAACGGGTTTGAGGAGAGATACGTGGAAGGAGTTGGGAATCCGTAAGGTGGCCGGGAGTTTTAATTTGTAGGCCACTGGATTAATTTGCCTGAGGATTTCGAAAGGGCTGATGAAGCGAGGACCTAACTTGTAGGAGGGTATCTTGAGCCGTACATGTTTGGAGGAGAGCCAAACCTTGTCCCCCGGACGGAATTGAGGCGGATCCAGACGTCTCTTATCAGCATATTTCTTCATCCGCTCGGAGGACAGAAGAAGTGCGGACCTAGTGCTCTCCCAAATAGTAGAAAACTCGCTGACAAGAGACTGCGCGGCAGGGTTGTCCACAGAGGCGGAGACGGGAAACGGAATCCGGAGGTGCTGGCCATAGACAATAAAGAACGGGGACTTGGAAGAGGATTCACTCTCGTGGTTATTATAAGAGAACTCGGCCCAAGGAAGGAGGTCCACCCAATCAGAATGGTGGGCATTAACAAAGTGCCGGAGATAGCTGGTAAGGATCTGATTGATCCGCTCCACTTGACCATTGAACTGAGGGTGGTAAGCGGAGGAGAAATCCAGGGTGACGTCTAGCAGTTTACATGTGGCTCTCCAGAAGCGTGAGGTGAACTGAACCCCTCGATCCGACACGATGTGGAGGGGTAGGCCATGGAGACGGAAGATATGACAAAGAAATCCTTGGCCAGCTCAGGTGCAGACGGGAGACCAGGCAGGGGAATGAAGTGGGCCATTTTAGAAAAGCGGTCCGCGACTACCCAAATGACAGTACACCCGGCAGAAACAGGGAGATCGGTAATGAAGTCCATAGCGATGTGTTGCCACGGGGCAACAGGTATGGGAAGCGGCAGGAGATGACCAGCTGGTAAGTGTCTGGGAACTTTGTTGCGACCACAAGATGAACAGGCAGAGACGAAGTCTACCACATCCTTACGCAGGGTAGACCACCAGTAATGCCGGGAAATGAGTAGGAAGGTCTTCTTTTGGCCGGCATGGCCAGCTAGTTTAGAAGAATGACCCAGAACCTTCTCACGGTCAGGAGCCGCCACGAATGTCTTGCCGGGTGGTAGACGAGTCAAATCCAAGGGGGCCACATTCATCACCTTGGAGGGGTCGATAATGTGCATAGGCTCCTCCTCTTGGTCGGAGGACAGGAAGGATCGAGACAAGGCATCAGCTTTGACATTTTTGTCCGCCGGGCGGAAATGAAGGATGAAATCGAAGCGGGCAAAATACAAAGACCACCGGGCCTGACGTGGATTAAGTCTCTGGGCATTTTGGAGATATGCCAGGTTTTTGTGATCCGTGTAGATGATCACCGGGTATAGAGCCCCTTCAAGCAGATAGCACCACTCTTCAAGCGCCAATTTGACGGCCAGCAGTTCTCGGTCTCCTATGGAGTAATTGTGCTCAGAGGAGGAGAAGATTTTGGAGAAAAAGCCGCAGGTTACCATTCTCCCAGATGAAGACTTTTGGGTGAGCACCGCTCCGGCTCCAGAAGAGGAAGCATCAACCTCCAGGTAGAACTGTTTGTTGCAGTCCGGACGGTGCCGCACAGGGGCAGAGGAGAAGGCTTGCTTCAGGGAAAGGAAGGCCTCCTCAGCTTCGGATGACCATACCTTGGGATTTGCTCCCTTACGGGTGAGCGCAGATATGGGCGCAGTCCGTGACGAGAAGTGAGGAATGAAGAGACGATAGTAATTAGCGAAGCCCAGGAATCGCTGTATCGCCTTCAAGCCCTCCGGACGGGGCCACTTTAGGACAGCAGAGAGCTTCTCGGGATCCATTCGCAAGCCTGTCTGGGAGATAACATAGCCTAGAAATGGAAGAGAGGTCTGCTCAAAAAGGCACTTCTCGTATTTAGCATAGAGGTGGTTCTGCCTGAGCCTAAGCAGGACGTGACGAACATCCCTCCGGTGTGTGGGAAGATCCGGAGAGAAGACCAAGATGTTGTCCAGGTATACCACCACGCAGGAGTAAAGAAGGTCACGGAAGATGTCGTTGACCAGTTCTTGGAAGACGGCGGGAGCATTGCAGAGACCGAAGGGCATCACACGGTACTCATAGTGTCTGTCCCGGGTATTAAATGCTGTTTTCCACTCGTCTCCCTGACGGATACGGACCAGGTTATATGCTCCACGTAGATTCAGCTTGGAAAAGATCCTGGCACCTTTAAGGCGATCAAATAACTCAGAGATGAGCGGAAGGGGGTATTTATTTTTAACCGTGATCTGATTGAGTCCTCTATAGTCAATACAGGGGCGTAGCGAGCCATCCATTTTTTTGACAAAGAAGAATCCGGCTCCAGCCGGGGAAGTAGACTTCCGGATGAATCCCCTGGCCAGATTTTCCTCTATGTACTCAGACATGGCCCGGGTTTCAGCCGCAGACAACGGATAAATACGCCCACGGGGTGGAGTGGCGCTAGGTACCAGGTCGATCGGGCAATCATATGGCCTATGAGGTGGCAATGTCTCTGCTTCCTTTTTACCGAAGACATCAGCATAGGGCCAGTAAGGAGCCGGAAGACCGGGTAAATTAGCTGGGGTAGGTGGAGGACGAACCGGAACCAGGCAGGTCTTATGGCAGAGCGGCCCACACCGGAGTACTTCACCGGAATGCCAGTTCAACACGGGTTCATGTGTCTGGAGCCAAGGTAGGCCTAGCAATAGGGAGTGGGAGATTCCGGGCAACACATGGAAGGAGATTACCTCAGAGTGCAGCATTTCCACCTGCAGGGTTATGGGTTCCGTGACGAGCAGGATGGTCACCGAAAGGAGTCTTCCATCCACGGAGGCGACTGACAAAGGTTCAGCCAGAGACTTGGTGGGAATATGGTATTTCTCAACCAGGGACTGAGAGATGAGGTTTCCAGCGGATCCAGAGTCCAGATGGGCGAGTTCAAAGTGACGGCTCTCTCCCCAGGAGATAGATACAGACAAAGTCAGGGTTGGAGAGGACTTATTTTTGTCTAGGGCGACCTCTCCGAGCGGTCCTAGACACTGGAGTTTCCCGGCCTCTCCGGGCAGGAACGGATCAGGTGCTCCTTACTGCCACAATAGAAACAGCTCCCCTCGGCTCTGCGTGTGTCTTGGCGAGATTTGACCATCTTGGTCTGGTCGATTTGCATGGGCTCGGGTGAGTGCGCCCAGGGAGTGACAGAAGAGGAGACAGGTCTCTGGAAAGTAGGAGCTAGGCGGGGAAACCTTCTCTGACGGGTGGTCTCTTTGGTGCGTTCTTGAAACCGGATGTCAATCCGGGTAGCCAGCGACACCAGGTCATCCAGGGTGGTAGGAATGTCCCGACCGGCGAGCTCATCTTTAATCCGACTGGAAAGACCCTCCCAGAAGACGGACACCAGGGCCTCGTTATCCCAGGCAAGCTCAGAAGCGAGGGTGCGGAACCGTATGGCATATTGGCCACGGTGAGACTCCCTTGGCGGAGACGTAGCAGAGAGGAGGCTGATGAGGTCTTTCGTCCCGGTTCATCGAAGACTCTCCGGAAAGCAGTGAGGAAAGACGACAGGTCGGACACCAGGGGGTCCCCTCTCTCCCACAGGGGGTTAAGCCATGCCAGTGCCTCCCCAGTGAGATGGGACATGATGAATGTCACTTTGGCCTGGTCGGAGATAAACTGGTGAGCCAAGAGTTCAAAGTGCAGGGTGCACTGGTTTATGAAGCCCCGAGCTTGAGCGGGGTCGCCTCCGAAACGAGGAGGTGCAGAAAGCCGGGGTCCGGGGCAGGATGCCATGGTATTGGTGGGCAGCGGCGCTGCCGGGGTGCGAGTCGTGCGACTTGCGGTGGTTGCAGGTGGAGCAGTCAGTGTGTCCAGGCGGGAGTTGACATTCCACAGGTGGTTCAGGATGGACTCCTGCTGGGATCTCTGACGGAAGACTTTCTGGTATAGGTCAGAGAGCGAGGGAGCTTGGGTGCCACCGGGTTCCATGGCCCGAGCAAACTGTTACGGGTCCGGGTGGTGGAACCTCTGTGCCGAGGTGCAAGGAGGGACCCAGAGAGGCGTGACTAAGTATCCACCCGAACCGACCCTGGTCGTACGGCAGCAAACGACACCGTGACCAGGGAGGATCCGGGCTGAGGGACCAGGTGCTACTCTGGGGATGACCTTGTAAGAGAGCAGGTGGCTCCCACGGGTCAGGTGGCAGGGATTGACCGGTATGGCGGATGGACACGGCAAGCAGGCGGAAGTCTCTGGTAGCAGACAGGTGGTCACAGTTCGAGAAAGCAGGGCAAGTAGCAGTCTTTAGGTTTACCAGGAAGGTGGTCACAGCAAGTGACGGCAGGGTCTCCAGGCAGGCTGGCAGGAAACAGGCAGGTGCTCCCAGGTGAGCAGGCAGACAGACGAGGCAGGTAACTGGCAGGTAACTGGTGGGTGCTCCCAGGTGAGCCGGCAGACAGACGAGGCAGGTAACTGGCAGGTAACAGGTGGGGGCTCCCAGGTGAGCGGTCTGACAGACAAGGCAGCCGGATGCTCCCAGGTGACCGGACAGATAGCCAAGGCAGGTAACCGGCAGGTAACAGGTGAGCGCTCCAGGTGAGCAGGCTGGCAGGTAACGGGCAGGCAGGACGAGAAGTCAGGCTAGCAGCGGGACCTAAGGGCTGAAGCACAGATCAGACACAGTGCAAACAACTTTGCTCGGGCACCTCCATTTTGGAGGAGGTGCCTTATATATGGGAGGTCCTCCGCAATTGGCCGGGGACTCCTTAGGACGGCGCGCGCAGTCCCTTTAAGAGAGGGGGAGCGCGCGCGCCCTAAGCACACAGCCGGGGAAGGAGCGCGTGCCGGAAGCAGCGGGGACAGAAGCGCTAGAGGACGCCGCGCCAGGAGCGGGAAGGTTAGAGGGACGGCGTCTTTGCCTAGCAAGGGGCAGAGATGCCGATGCTACACAGTCATTACTGGTTGGTGACACTTCTAGACCCACGCTACAAGGAGAACTTTATATCTCTTATTCCTGAGGCAGACAGGTCTACAAAAATGGGGCTGTACCAGAAGGCCCTTGTTGCAGAACTATTAAAATAATTCCCATCTGAAAACGCTGGCGACAGAGGTCACAGTTCGTTGGACAACCCAGGAGTACAGGCGAGAGAGACACAACTTCAATCCAGCAGAGGCAGGAGAACACTGTCAAAGTTCTGGGAGAGTTTTCTCAGCCCCTCCCATCGCACAGGCCCTGAGGCGCGGGGTACTCTCACAAGGAGTGCAAAGTTTGGGAAGATGCTGAGGGAGTACCTTGCCGACCGTACCAACGTCCTCCGTGATTCCGCTGTGCCTTATAATTATTGGGTATCCAAGCTGGATACGTGGAATGAACTAGCTCTCTACGCCTTGGAGGTCCTGGCCTGCCCTGCCGCCAGCGTTTTATCAGAGCGGGTTTTTAGTGCCGCTGGTGGAATTATAACTGATAAGCGCATCCGCCTGTCAACTGAAAATGCTGACAGGCTGACTCTTATAAAAATGAACAAGGGCTGGATTGGGCCAGACTTCTCAACACCACCAAATGATAGCAGTGTAACATAAACTCCAATCCAGTGTCTTTTCTTGGGAGGTCTATTCCCATGCACCTTTTCACACCCACACATGGGTATATGCTTCCTGATTTTGGCTATTTGCTCTTGTCCTCCTCCTCCTCCTTCTCCTCATCCTCCACTACCATATCACCAGGGTGACCGAGGTCCGTGATGCAACACCCACATAATTTTTTTTAAAGGGTCTTTATGATGCCCATAAAAAAATTTTTATACAGTATGTTCATGTATACCCCCCAGGGGTAAATGTTTGTCAGCCCATACACTTAATGCATGGGCATTACAAGTATAGGAGGCCCGCTCCTTTCTAATGGGAACATTTTTTTATGAGGCCCTCTAAGTCTCTTCCAATGGGGCATTGGAGTGCCTCCCAATTTTTGGCAGCCCTTGCATTCACTGCATAGGCCAACACTATGGGAGACCCACTTCCTAATAATGGGAACATTGTTTTTAGGAGACTCTCCGACCTCTACGTCTCTTCCAAGGGGAATTGGAGTGCCTCCAAATTTTTGGCAGCTTATGCATTCACTGCAAAGGCAAACACTATGAGAGACCCACTTCCTAATAATGAGAACATTGTTTTTTTAGGAGGCTCTCTGACCTCTACGTCTCTTGCATGGGGCATTGGAGTTCCTCCAAATTTTTGGCAGCCGTTGCTGCACTGCATAGGCAAACAGTATGGGAGACCCTCTCCTTTCTAATGGGAATTTGTTGTTACTGTGGCCCTGCTATATGTGTCTTTAAATTGTTAGTGGGGTTTTTCCTAAATGTTGTCAGCCGTTTGACTTATTGCATACCCTATAACTGTATAGCAGAATCTTTCCTTTGTAATGGAAACATCATTACTGTGGCCCTGCTCTGTGTGTCTTTAAATTGTTAGTGGGCTTTCTCCCAAATGTTGGCAGCCCTTGCAGTCACAGCATGGGCATTACCATTATAGGAGACCCGCTCCTTTATAATGGGAACATTTTTTTTACTGAGACCCTCCTCTATGTCTCTTCAAAGGGGTATTGGGTTGTGTCCGAATAAGGTTAAGCCAGATAAGGTTGTAAAATGTTAAAATGACATTTCCCGGTGAATGCATTTGTCTTAAAAAATGAGGTTAAAAAAAAAAAACAGTAGGATCTTTCTTTAGTATAAAAAACAGAGTCACCAATTTAACCTCAATGTAATCACATTGTTCAGCTCCTGCATCAACTCCTCCATCTCCGAAATGACCACATCAGTCACAAGCTGACAGCACTGCAGCACGGCCTTGGCCAAGCGGCAACAGGCTGTGCCGAAGATAACATGCTTAAAGGGGTTGTCCAGTACTTTTAAAAAAATGCCAGTTTGTTTTAATGATAAATACGAGCTTCTTTCTTATTACCTTGCGCTGCTGATACTGCCTGCGAGCAGTTTTTGTATGTTTTATTGTGAGTCCGTAAAAGTGGCATAATACTCTGACCACTTTGCTGACAGCAGTGACCTGGGGGTCAGAGATGCTTCCAGGGGTCTTCCCCATGCTGTTCCCATGTCATTTGAGCACTGTTCCCGTTGAGTTGGGCAATTTTTAGGCCACTGCTCACCGCCGGGGGGGGTAGCCGCCGGAAAAATGCTCGAGTTTCCCATAGACTTACTTTGGGCTCGTTTCCCAGATCGAACACCCGAGTATTCCAATGTGGTCAACCCGAGCAACGAGCACCCGAGCATTTTAGTGCTCGCCCATCACTACTTACAGCCAATGAAAACACAAAAGTCATTATCTCAGTAAATTAGAATAATTAACAAAAAACATCTGCAAAGGCTTCTTAAGCGTTTAAAAATGTCCTTTAGTCTGTTTCAGTAGGCTCCAAAATCAAGGGGAAGACTGCTGACTTGACAGATGTCCAGAAGGCAGTCATTGACACACTCCACAAGGTCCCAGAGTCTGGAGGAAGAGTGGAGAGGCCACAATCCAAGCTGCTGGAGGTCTAGTGTGAAGTCTCCACAATCAGTGATGGTTTGGGGGCCATGTCATCTGCTGGTGGAGCTCCACTGTGTTTTATCAAGACCAAAGTCAGCGCAGCCGCCTATCAGGAAATTTTAGAGCACTTCATGCTTCCCTCTGCCGACAAGCTTTATGGAGATGGAAATGTCATTCTCCAGCAGGACTTGGCCCCTGTCCACACGGCCAAAAGTACCAATACCTGGTTTACACACAACAGTATCACTGTGCTTGATTGGCAGCAAACTCGCCTGACCTTAACCCCATAGAGCAGGGGTCTCAAACTCGGCTGGGTATATGGGCCACACATGGAAAAAATTTGAATTTGGGGGGCCGCATTCTTTGTTCAATGTGACATTTTTAGTGATACCATTTTTTTTTGTATACACCTTTTGAACATTTTTTCCGTGTTTATTTTTTTATAGCTTGGGTCGTTATGGATGTGGCGATAATAAACGTGCACTTTTTTGTGTTTACTTTAGTTTACATATAAAACAGCATTTTTAGTGCCCAATATTTTTTCAGGCTTTATTTTTATTTTTTTGATTTTTACAATTTTGTTTCCCCCAATTGGCCACATACAGTAATATTGTCTTACAATTAGCATCATATAGTAATAATGGCAAACATCTTGTAGTAATGTTCCCCATCCAAGTCCCCATCTTGTACTAATGTGCCCCATCCAGGTCCCCATCCTGTGGCTATGTGCCTCATCCAGGTCCCCATCTTGTGGCTATGTGCCCCATCCAGGTCCCCATCTTGTGGCTATGTGCCCCATCCAGGTCCCCATCCTGTGGCTATGTGTCCCATCCAGATCCCCATCTTGTGGCTATGTACCCCATCCAGGTCCCCATCTTGTGGCTATGTGCCCCATCCAGGTCCCCATCCTGTGGCTATGTGCCCCATCCAGGTCCCCATCTTGTGGCTATGTGCCCCATCCAGATCCCCATCTTGTGGCTATGTGCCCCATCCAGATCCCCATCTTGTGGCTATGTGCCCCATCCAGATCCCCATCTTGTGGCTATGTGCCCCATCCAGGTCCCCATCTTGTGGCTATGTGCCCCATCCAGGTCCCCATCCGGTGGCTATGTGCCCCATCCCGGTCCCCATGTTGTGGCTATGTGCCCCCTGTGCTGTTCTTCACACACATAAAAAAAAAAAAAAGATGATTCTCACCTGTCCTCCGTTCCCTCGGCGGCCTTCCTGCAGATGTGGCCCGCAGGCACCACAGAGTCCGACCCCTTGACGATCCCGACCTGGTCCAGGAGGAGCCGCCGACAGCAGCGCTGCATTGCCGCACAGAGACTGTCTCCCAGCACAGCATTTTCAATGTCAGCCGCCGGCCAATCAGAGGCCAGCAGCTGACATCTGCATATGGCAATGACGTCATACTCGCTGCGCCGACACGCAGATATCAACTGCTGGCCTCTGATTGGCCAGCGGCTGGCATTGAAAATGCTGTGCTGGGAGACAGTCTCTGTGCGGCAATGCAGCGCTGCTGTCGGCGGCTCCTCCTGGACCAGGTCGGGATCGTCAAGGGGTCTGTGTTTGAGACCCCTGCCATAGAGGATCTATTATAGAGAATCTATGGGGTATTGTCAAGAGGAAGATGAGAGAGACCAGACCCAACAATGCAGACGAGCTGAAGGCTGCTATCAAAGCAACCTGGGCTTCCATAAGGCTATGCGGATTTGAAGTAGAAATTTCCTGAGCGTTTTTGCCTCTTCCTGGAAGAAAAAAAAACGCATGCGAATTTACATGCGTTTTTGACGCGTTTTTACATGCATTTTTTAAAGCGTTTTTTGAAGCATTTTTGTACATGAATGAATGCTTTTTGGAGCTAAACAAAGTTATTTGGTGGGACATTGCTTAAACCCTTGGATTACCATAGAACTGGGGTGAGTATATTGGTTCATTTAAATGATTAAAGAATGTGTCTGCTGTAATTCAAATAAAGTGTTTACTCTATGTCTATGTGTTTAACTCTTTGCTTGACTTTAAGTTTGGTCATGAAAAAGTCTGATTGACACCTTGTCATCATCAAACAAAAGAGCTGGATGTCAGCTAGTCCCATTCCCCCAATCTTCATTAGCATTTCCATTCATGTAATTTATGTGACTGCTGTGAGCTGTTTTTTTTAGCCTGGGAAGGTGCCCATAGGCAAACATGGTCCCTGGCCATAATTAACATTTCACAGATGGTTCGTTAGCCGCTATGTCCTATGTGCTTTGGAGACAACGTATTTATGTTGCGTCCAAAACGCGGTGCTCTAATGCCGCACTTTTGTTGTCGGTACATGTGAATCCACCGCATATAATGACACTTCAATCGGTCAAAATCTGCAGCAGAGACTGACATGTCCGCTACAGAAATTGACATACTGCGGGTGAGTTTGGGTACGTGGCCACGGTCAGGAGCCGCTGCTGGTTCGATGCTGCGTGTTTATACAGCGTCAAGCCCGCAGTGTCCAGATGTTACAGCATAGTGGATGGGATCTCTAGAAATCCCATGTCCACTATGCGTGCATCAGAGGCTGCGAATCACCCATGGACACTGACATACGTCACGTCTTCCAGGACCGCAGCATGTCAAATTCTCTTGCGGAGTCGCTAGTCTCCGCAACAGAAATTTGACCACTAGAACGTATTGAATGCGGTAAATCCGCATGGTTCAGTGAACACGTGGATTTTCTTGCGTTCAATAGAATGCAACATTTTGGACGCAGAAAAAATTTGCGTCCAAAGCACTGCTACGTTCGGATCGTGGGGTTCAGAGCCTAAAATTTTTTTAAAAAATGGCGTGGGCTCCCGCGTCATCTTTATAACCAGCAGAGGGAAAGCCGACTGCTGAGAGCTGATATTAGTAGCCAGGGAAGGGGCCATTAGCCAAAAATGTTCCCTGGTTATTAATATCAGCCCACAGCTGTTTGTTTAGCCTTTACTGGCTAGATTTCAGGGGGGGACCCCAGAAAAAAATTGACGTGGGGTACCCCTATAAAATCTAACCAGCAAAGGCTAAATTAGACAGCTGTGGGCTGATATTAATAGCCAGGGAGGGGGCCATGGATACTAGCCCCCTCCGCGGCTAATAATATCACCTCTCAGCAGTCCCAGAAATGGCGCATCCATAAGATGCCCGAAATCTGGCGCATAGCCTCCTCTCTTCCCACTGCCATGTAGCGGTGGTGAGTGAAGTAATGGGGTTGGGGTTCACGTCAGCCTTGTATTGGCGGCTGACGTGAAGCCCAGGTTAGTAATGGAGGGCGTCTATAAGGGCGTCTGTTATCAGCCAGAGCAGCGGTCGGATGAGAGGAGTAATAGCCTCCTCTCCCAACCCGGGTACCACCTGCAGCGCGATTCCCGGCGATTTCACGTCTATTGATTTTCATTGAAACGCAGCAATTCCACAGGTATAGATATTCTACCTGCGGGTTTCCTGCGATTCAGTGCAAGTCAATGGGCGCGAATTCGCCGCGGAATCGCGTTAGAAATAGTAGTGCTGCGGATTTTACCGCAATGGTAATCTGGAGTGGAAATTTCCGCATCATGTGCATATACCCTAACACCTCAGCAGGGCCACAGGCTGATCCCTCCATGCCACAGGCTGATCCCTCCATGCCACAGGCTGATCCCTCCATGCCACATTGCCGCATTGATGCAGTAATTGATGCACAAGGAGCCGACCAAGTATTGAGGCATTTACTGAACGGACATTTCAGATTTTAAGACATTTTTCCAGCTGTTGTTATAAAGTATTCTAATTTACTGAGATAATGACTTTTGTGTTTTCATTGGCTGTAAGCCATAATCATCAACATTAACAGAAATAAACACGTGAAATAGATCCCTCTGTGTGTAATGACTCTATATAATAGATCCCTCTGTGTGTAATGACTATATAATAGATCCCTCTGTGTGTAATGACTCTATATAATAGATCACTCTGCGTGTAATGACTCTATATAATAGATCCCTCTGTGTGTAATGACTCTATATAATAGATCCCTCTGCGTGTAATGACTCTATATAATAGATCCCTCTGTGTGTAATGACTCTATATAATAGATCCCTCTGCGTGTAATAACTCTATATAATAGATCCCTCTGTGTGTAATGACTCTATATAATAGATCCCTCTGTGTGTAATGACTCTATATAATAGATCTCTCTGTGTGTAATGACTCTATATAATAGATCCCTCTGTGTGTAATGACTCTATATAATAGATCTCTCTGTGTGTAATGACTCTATATAATAGATCCCTCTGTGTGTAATGACTCTATATAATAGATCCCTCTGTGTGTAATGACTCTATATAATAGATCTCTCTGTGTGTAATGACTCTATATAATAGATCCCTCTGTGTGTAATGACTCTATATAATAGATCCCTCTGCGTGTAATGACTCTATATAATAGATCCCTCTGTGTGTAATGACTCTATATAATAGATCACTCTGTGTGTAATGACTATATAATAGATCCCTCTGTGTGTAATGACTCTATATAATAGATCCCTCTGTGTGTAATGACTCTATATAATAGATCTCTCTGTGTGTAATGACTCTATATAATAGATCCCTCTGTGTGTAATGACTCTATATAATAGATCACTCTGCGTGTAATGACTCTATATAATAGATCCCTCTGCGTGTAATGACTCTATATAATAGATCCCTCTGCGTGTAATGACTCTATATAATAGATCACTCTGCATGTAATGACTCTATATAATAGATCCCTCTGCGTGTAATGACTCTATATAATAGATCCCTCTGCGTGTAATGACTCTATATAATAGATCCCTCTGCGTGTAATGACTCTATATAATAGATCCCTCTGCGTGTAATGACTCTATATAATAGATCCCTCTGCGTGTAATGACTCTATATAATAGATCCCTCTGTGTGTAATGACTCTATATAATAGATCTCTCTGTGTGTAATGACTCTATATAATAGATCCCTCTGCGTGTAATGACTCTATATAATAGATCACTCTGCGTGTAATGACTCTATATAATAGATCCCTCTGCGTGTAATGACTCTATATAATAGATCCCTCTGCGTGTAATGACTCTATATAATAGATCCCTCTGCGTGTAATGACTCTATATAATAGATCCCTCTGCGTGTAATGACTCTATATAATAGATCCCTCTGCGTGTAATGACTCTATATAATAGATCCCTCTGCGTGTAATGACTCTATATAATAGATCCCTCTGTGTGTAATGACTCTATATAATAGATCTCTCTGTGTGTAATGACTCTATATAATAGATCCCTCTGTGTGTAATGACTCTATATAATAGATCCCTCTGTGTGTAATGACTCTATATAATAGATCCCTCTGCGTGTAATGACTCTATATAATAGATCCCTCTGCGTGTAATGACTCTATATAATAGATCACTCTGCGTGTAATGACTCTATATAATAGATCCCTCTGTGTGTAATGACTCTATATAATAGATCCCTCTGTGTGTAATGACTCTATATAATAGATCCCTCTGTGTGTAATGACTCTATATAATAGATCCCTCTGTGTGTAATGACTCTATATAATAGATCCCTCTGTGTGTAATGACTATATAATAGATCCCTCTGCGTGTAATGACTCTATATAATAGATCCCTCTGTGTGTAATGACTCTATATAATAGATCCCTCTGTGTGTAATGACTCTATATAATAGATCCCTCTGTGTGTAATGACTCTATATAATAGATCGCTCTGCGTGTAATGACTCTATATAATAGATCCCTCTGCGTGTAATGACTATATATAATAGATCACTCTGTGTGTAATGACTCTATATAATAGATCCCTCTGCGTGTAATGACTCTATATAATAGATCCCTCTGCGTGTAATGACTCTATATAATAGATCCCTCTGCGTGTAATGACTCTATATAATAGATCGCTCTGCGTGTAATGACTCTATATAATAGATCCCTCTGCGTGTAATGACTATATATAATAGATCACTCTGTGTGTAATGACTCTATATAATAGATCACTCTGCGTGTAATGACTCTATATAATAGATCCCTCTGCGTGTAATGACTCTATATAATAGATCCCTCTGTGTGTAATGACTCTATATAATAGATCCCTCTGTGTGTAATGACTATATAATAGATCCCTCTGCGTGTAATGACTCTATATAATAGATCCCTCTGTGTGTAATGACTCTATATAATAGATCACTCTGCGTGTAATGACTCTATATAATAGATCCCTCTGCGTGTAATGACTCTATATAATAGATCCCTCTGCGTGTAATGACTCTATATAATAGATCCCTCTGCGTGTAATGACTCTATATAATAGATCCCTCTGCGTGTAATGACTCTATATAATAGATCCCTCTGCGTGTAATGACTCTATATAATAGATGCCTCTGTGTGTAATGACTCTATATAATAGATCGCTCTGCGTGTAATGACTCTATATAATAGATCCCTCTGTGTGTAATGACTCTATAATAGATCCCTCTGTGTGTAATGACTCTATATAATAGATCCCTCTGTGTGTAATGACTCTATATAATAGATCCCTCTGCGTGTAATGACTCTATATAATAGATCCCTCTGTGTGTAATGACTCTATATAATAGATCCCTCTGCGTGTAATGACTCTATATAATAGATCCCTCTGCGTGTAATGACTCTATATAATAGATCCCTCTGCGTGTAA
Organism: Phyllobates terribilis; assembly: GCF_046119375.1. Lineage (NCBI taxonomy): Eukaryota > Metazoa > Chordata > Amphibia > Anura > Dendrobatidae > Phyllobates > Phyllobates terribilis. Next base: position 311,563,309 of record NW_027362772.1, read on the forward strand.
TGACTCTATATAATAGATGCCTCTGTGTGTAATGACTCTATATAATAGATCCCTCTGTGTGTAATGACTCTATATAATAGATCCCTCTGTGTGTAATGACTCTATATAATAGATCCCTCTGTGTGTAATGACTCTATATAATAGATCCCTCTGTGTGTAATGACTCTATATAATAGATCCCTCTGTGTGTAATGACTCTATATAATAGATCCCTCTGTGTGTAATGACTCTATATAATAGATCCCTCTGTGTGTAATGACTCTATATAATAGATCCCTCTGTGTGTAATGACTCTACAGTGGGTGCGGAAAGTATTCAGACCACTTTACATTTTTTCACTCTTTGTTTCATTGCAGCCATTTGGTAAATTCTAAAAAGTTCATTTTTTTTCTCATTAAAGTCCACTCTGTCCCCATCTTCACTGAAAAAAACAGAAATGTAGAAATTTTTGCAAATTTACTAAAAAAGAAAAACTGAAATATCACATGGTCATAAGTATTCAGACCCTTCGCTCAGACACTCATATTTAAGTCACATGCTGTCCATTTCCTTGTGATCCTCCTTGAGATGGTTCTACTCCTTCATTGGAGTCCAGCTGTGTTTCATTAAACTGATAGGACTTGATTTGGAAAGGCGCACACCTGTCTATATAAGACCCCACAGCTCACACTGCATGTCAGACCAAATGAGAATTATCAGCTCAAAGGAACTGCCCAAGGAGCTCAGAGACAGAATTGTGGCAAGGCACAGATCTGGCCAAGGTTACAAAAGAATTTCTGCATTACTCAAGGTTCCTAAGAGCACAGTGGCCTCCATAATTCTTAAATGGAAGAAGTTTGGGACCACCAGAAGTCTTCCTAGACCTGGCCGTCCAGCCAAACTGAGCAATCGTGGGAGAAGAGCCTTGGTGAGAGAGGTAAAGAAGAACCCCAAGATCACTGTGGCTGAACTCCAGAGATGCAGTAGGGAGATGGAGAAAGTTCCACAAAGTCAACTATCACTGCAGCCCTCCACCAGTCGGGTCTTTATGGCAGAGTGGCCCGACAGAAGCCTCTCCTCAGTGCAAGACATATGAAAGCCCGTATAGAGTTTGCTCAAAAACACATGAAGGACTCCCAGACTATGAGAAATAAGATTCTCCGGTCTGATGAGACGAAGATAGAACTTTTTGGTGATAATTTTAAGCTGTATGGGTGGAGAAAACCAGGCACTGCTCATCACCTGCCCAATACAATCCCAACAGTGAAACATGGTGGTGGCAGCATCATGCTATGGGGGTGTTTTTCACCTGCAGGGACAGGACGACTGGTTGCAATTGAAGGAAACATGAATGCGGCCAAGTACAGAGCTATCCCGGATGAAAACCTCTTCCAGAGTGCTCTGGACCTCAGACTTGGCTGAAGGTTCACCTTCCAACAAGACAATGACCCTAAGCACACAGCTAAAATAACAAAGGAGCGGCTTCAGAACAACTCTGTGGCCATTCTTGACCGGCCCAGCCAGAGCCCTGACCTAAACCCAATTGAGCATCTCTGGAGAGACCTGAAAATAGCTGTCCACCAACGTTCACCATCCAACCTGACGGAACTGGAGAGGATCTGCCAGGAAGAATGGCCGAGGATCCCCAAATCCAGGGGTGAAAAATGTGTTGCATCATTCCCAAGAAGACTCATGGCTGTACTAGCTCAAAAGGGGGCTTCTACTCAATACTGAGCAAAGGGTCTGAATACTTATGACCATGGGATATTTCAGTTTTTCTTTTTTAATAAATTTGCAAAAATTTCTACATTTCTGTTTTTTTTCAGTGAAGATGGGGACAGAGTGGACTTTACTGAGAAAAAAATGAACTTTTTAGAATTTACCAAATGGCTGCAATGAAACAAAGAGTGAAGAATGAAAAGGGTCTGAATACTTTCCGTACACACTGTATATGAGTTTCACTTTTTGTATTGAAGAACTGAAATAAATTAACTTTGTGATGATATTCTAATTTAGTGAGAAGCACCTGTAGATAGATAATAGATGGATAGATGATATATAATATATAGATAATATATAGATAATAGATAATATTATAGAGGTTTTCTATTGCTATGCCAGCTGTCTACTCCATGATGACGGATGCACAGATAGACAATGCGGATGGCTTATTTATACATCACACTTAAAGAAAAATGTCTTATGTGGACTTCACCTTTAAATATATTGTGTATAAACACATGATGATCGGATGCAGCCGGGGTCCGCAGACCACCAGACGTCTACACTGCACTTGTGATATGAACTTTGTACATTGTCATTTGTTATTTATATTTTTTATAGATTTAAAAGACATGATACCTGTGACCATCAACCAGATTCCTGCATATTCACCAAGGAGCCGGACCCCCGAGAGCAGCTGTAGTTCTGTAGGAAACAGCTTGGTGGAAAGTCTAGTAAATCAGGAGCCCACAAGTGACACAACCATCAGGAGCCCATCGACCCAGGAGCCAATCAGTGACAGCACCATCAGGAGCCCATCGACCCAGGAGCCAATCAGTGACAGCACCATCAGGAGCCCATCGACCCAGGAGCCAATCAGTGACAGCACCATCAGGAGCCCATCGACCCAGGAGCCAATCAGTGACAGCACCATCAGGAGCCCATCGACCCAGGAGCCAATCAGTGACAGCACCATCAGGAGCCCATCGACCCAGGAGCCAATCAGTGACAGCACCATCAGGAGCCCATCGACCCAGGAGCCAATCAGTAACAGCACCATCAGGAGCCCATCGACCCAGGAGCCAATCAGTGACAGCACCATCAGGAGCCCATCGACCCAGGAGCCAATCAGTGACAGCACCATCAGGAGCCCACTGACCCAGGAGCCAATCAGTGACAGCACCATCAGGAGCCCACTGACCCAGGAGCCAATCAGTGACAGCACCATCAGGAGCCCACTGACCCAGGAGCCAATCAGTGACAGCACCATCAGGAGCCCACTGACCCAGGAGCCAATCAGTGACAGCACCATCAGGAGCCCACTGACCCAGGAGCCAATCAGTGACAGCACCATCAGGAGCCCACTGACCCAGGAGCCAATCAGTGACAGGACCATCAGGAGTCCAGTGACCCAGGAGCCAATCAGTGACAGCACCATCAGGAGTCCACTGACCGAGGAGCTAATCAGTGACAGGACCATCAGGAGTCCAGTGACCCAGGAGCCAATCAGTGACAGCACCATCAGGAGCCCACTGACCCAGGAGCCAATCAGTGACAGCACCATCAGGAGCCCACTGACCCAGGAGCCAATCAGTGACAGCACCATCAGGAGCCCACTGACCCAGGAGCCAATCAGTGACAGCACCATCAGGAGCCCACTGACCCAGGAGCCAATCAGTGACAGCACCATCAGGAGCCCACTGACCCAGGAGCCAATCAGTGACAGCACCATCAGGAGTCCAGTGACCGAGGAGCTAATCAGTGACACGTCCATGAGTGGCTCCATGAACGGACAGGAGACCGCCAGTGATGCGTCCGTGATTGACTCTATGATGGGACAGGAGCCCCCCTCTTGGCTGCAGGACCCTGTCAGTGACCTTTCTGCATCACTTCTCAGCAGGGTCGCCCTTGCAGATTGTGAACTCTTCACGGCAGCGACAAAAGCCTCGTCCCCACGGGAGACACGGGACACCAGTGACTCGGGCGTGTGGTCCATGTCTAGGGACCTTCCCACTGACTTCAGCTGACACCAGCTGATTGGCGGGAGGACCCACAGGCCCGGCATTGACTCTCATGCTCGTCACACAGTTTCTCGGTAATTCTGGAGAAGTTCTATTTCCCGGGACCCCGAGCTGCGATCCCTGGTGACTGCTCCGTGCACCACACTGTGGGGGCTGCGGGGGGCGTTCATAGTGGTTATATCTCTCACAGAGCTGGAGCAGCTGCACCGGGGGGCAGCCGCATCGGGGGGCGTCCATGCTGCGGCTTCCTCCCCGTTTATAGAGCCGGACGCAGAACACGAGTCTGACCCGAGAGTCAGGTGCAGGTGACACCATGCAGACTGATCGCTTCCTGTACTGATACATTGTAGCAAACTCAGCAGCTACCTCGCCCGTCTCTCTCACTGTGCGGAGTGAGCGCTCCTGCGTCCTCGATCAGACCGCTGCTGACAGTCATCTTACCTGCAGGAGAACTAAAGGATCTGCAGGCCGAAACGCCGGATCCTTAACTCCCCCGACAACCACCTGTCAGGGACCCCCATAAATATCAGTGAGTCAGCCGCACATTACACGGGGTCTCACGCTTACATCACAGTCACCAGCCTTATAAAGGGGTTTTACACTTTCAGGAGAGTGGACACGAAACAAAACGCTCCAAAGTAACAGACAGATCAGGTCCCCCTCCGCGATCAGCGCTGGGTCTCCGCCGCTCCTCCTCCTCCTCTTGGTTTTGGCTGCAGCCGTATTGTCACGTTGACAGTGCACATCACCGCTGCAGACCATCACTGAACTCAGTGGGTGTGCCGAGAGACTGCATGAGCCGCTGAGGGCCTGAATGATTGACTGCAGCGGTGATGTGTATTGTCAATGTGACGCGGAGTGTCAGCGCCTGACCGGGGGAGGGGGACCTGATCGCTTTCTTATTTTACAGCGTTTCGGCTCCAGTCTCGGGTTGTTTTTTTCCTTTGTAGATGTTTTATGACTGAACTGACAAATGTTTCTGCTGTAATAAAGCTGCTACAATGTGTCCGTGTTGTTCCATTGTGTCCAGGAGACTTTCCGACTGACGTCCATGAGAAAAGCGGAGCGCCCTCCGACCAATGTTATACAATGGGGCCGAAAAATGTCCGCGAGCGCTGGGTTCTTCCATAAATATGATGAAACTCGAACATTCAAGTCTATGGGGGAGTAAAAGAAATCTGATGCCGCGCGGAGCCGCCGGCCAGCGGCCGATTGTTACTGACACGTTGTAATTCTGTAACCGGAAACTGTAGATGATCAATAGCTGCTGCTGCGAGAAACCGACCACGAGTGAGAAACAACCTGTCCGCCTGTCCAGGATAAATGAGTTTTTTTATGCGCTCGTAAAAATCGGATCTAGATTGTGACATCTGATTTTTTTTACGCTCCCATAGACTTGAATGGGCGACATGCATCTGATGTGGAGGAATCCAGTGCGGCCGCCATTGTGTTCACACTCAGATAAAAAAATATCGCTCATCTTCTCGGCTCCATTGTATCACATTGCTCCAAGTGTTGTCTGTTTTTTTTCATGGACAGCACTAAGACTAAGGCCACGGCCCCACTGTCAGTATTCGGTCAGTATTCGGTCAGTATTTGTTCTCAGGAGAGGGTGATAAATGCAGAATTGGTGACTTGTTTCTATTAGACCTTTTCTCTGATTGTTCCTCACCTGGTTTTGGCTCCTGAGAAAGAATAGAGTCGGACCTCCAATGACACAACATTATCTAAAATAATGGAGATTTAAGCCTCAGAAGAACTGAGTCGCGTTCTGACTACTGATGTCTGGAGAAACAGCTGCTGAATTTCACCATAAGCTCCATGGACCCCCACGTGGAGCGCAGCCGGACCCTCAGGATGTGCGCTGTCGGATCCCTGCGGAGCTGATGACGTCCAGCCGGAAGCCCTATCACATGACGCCTCTTCTGGATTCATCACAGTAAATGCACACAACGCGTTTCAGCCGCGGCCGAGGCCATCATCAGATTCACTTAATACATCAAATAAAAGTATCGGTCATTACAGAACATGGAGATGAAGACGGGACACTGACCAGAACGTCAGACCCAACACAAGGTATGGAAATCTATGGAACGTGAGCGCGCATCGGTACAATACATGGTCGCCATCATTGTCTGGTGCCGCAGCTCCATTCACTTCACTGGGGCTGAGCATTATCAGCAGACACAAGCCATGGGCAGGACTGGCACTGAGAGATAAAGCAGCCATGCTCCTCTGTGCCTGGACCACCCTGCACTGATTTCCCTGCAGTGTTTTTTCCTGCACTGATTTCCCTGCAGTGTTTTTTTCCTGCACTGATTTCCCTGCAGTGTTTTTTTCCTGCATTGATTTCCCTGCAGTGTTTTTTTCCTGCACTGATTTCCCTGCAGTGTTTTTTTCCTGCACTGATTTCCCTGCAGTGTTTTTTTCCTGCATTGATTTCCCTGCAGTGTTTTTTTCCTGCACTGATTTCCCTGCAGTGTTTTTTCCTGCACTGATTTCCCTGCAGTGTTTTTTTCCTGCACTGATTTCCCTGTAGTGTTTTTTTCCTGCACTGATTTCCCTGCAGTGTTTTTTTCCTGCACTGATTTCCCTGCAGTGTTTTTTTACTGCATTGATTTCCCTGCAGTGTTTTTTTCCTGCACTGATTTCCCTGTAGTGTTTTTTTCCTGCACTGATTTCCCTGTAGTGTTTTTTTCCTGCACTGATTTCCCTGCAGTGTTTTTTTCCTGCACTGATTTCCCTGCAGTGTTTTTTTTCCTGCACTGATTTCCCTGTAGTGTTTTTTTCCTGCACTGATTTCCCTGCAGTGTTTTTTTCCTGCACTGATTTCCCTGCAGTGTTTTTTTCCTGCATTGATTTCCCTGCAGTGTTTTTTTCCTGCACTGATTTCCCTGCAGTGTTTTTTTCCTGCACTGATTTCCCTGCAGTGTTTTTTTCTGCACTGATTTCCCTGCAGTGTTTTTTTCCTGCACTGATTTCCCTGCAGTGTTTTTTTTCCTGCATTGATTTCCCTGCAGTGTTTTTTTCCTTCACTGATTTCCCTGCAGTGTTTTTTTCCTGCACTGATTTCCCTGCAGTATTTTTTTCCTGCATTGATTTCCCTGCAGTGTTTTTTTCCTGCACTGATTTCCCTGTAGTGTTTTTTTCCTGCACTGATTTCCCTGTAGTGTTTTTTTCCTGCACTGATTTCCCTGCAGTGTTTTTTTCCTGCACTGATTTCCCTGCAGTGTTTTTTTCCTGCACTGATTTCCCTGTAGTGTTTTTTTCCTGCACTGATTTCCCTGCAGTGTTTTTTTCCTGCACTGATTTCCCTGCAGTGTTTTTTTCCTGCATTGATTTCCATGCAGTGTTTTTTTCCTGCACTGATTTCCCTGCAGTGTTTTTTTTCCTGCATTGATTTTCCTGCAGTGTTTTTTTCCTGCACTGATTTCCCTGCAGTGTTTTTTCCTGCACTGATTTCCCTGCAGTGTTTTTTCCTGCACTGATTTCCCTGCAGTGTTTTTTCCTGCACTGATTTCCCTGCAGTGTTTTTTTTCCTGCACTGATTTCCCTGCAGTGTTTTTTTCCTGCACTGATTTCCCTGCAGTGTTTTTTTCCTGCAGTGTTTTTTCCTGCACTGATTTCCCTGCAGTGTTTTTTTCCTGCACTGATTTCCCTGCAGTGTTTTTTTCCTGCACTGATTTCCCTGCAGTGTTTTTTTCCTGCAGTGTTTTTTTCCTGCACTGATTTCCCTGCAGTGTTTTTTTCCTGCACGGATTTCCCTGCAGTGTTTTTTTCCTGCCCTGATTTCCCTGCACTGATTTCCCTGCAGTGTTTCTTCCTGCACTGATTTCCTAGGGGGGGCAGTTTCCTCATCCTCCTGCAGTCATTTCCCTGCACACACACCAGGTGGCGCTGTCACACTTCTCATCACTGTCATTACAACACCGTGCGGCAGGTGGCGCTTTGAATGGACTCTTACTGCGCATGCTCCACACCACAATGGCTCAACCCGGAGACAAGAGGAAGCGGGAAGATGAAGTGGAGAATGGCGGCGCCGGGGAGTCCGCGGCCTCCGCGGGAGCAGAACATCCGCTCACAGGCTTCAAGCTCCGGAGCGTCCTGAGAGAGTCTGCCAGGGACAAGACCATCTTCCTGCACGGACAGGTACCCGGGGGAAGGCAGAGGAGGTTACACCTGACCGCGGATTGTACCACTGCCGCGGAGAGCGGGGTGTTCGGGCTGAACCATTGCCACCTGTGGGCATTGACACATTGTAACGACGTTATTGCTTTACAGCTGTATTGTGTGTGGCGCTGTTGCTAGGTTACAGGCTGTATTGCCCCCAGGGACCACATTACATCAGTTCCTTTAGTTGTGCCATCTCATGCAGTCCATTGTTCCCTGTTATCTGCCACCTGTAGTAATTGCTGTTATTTCTGATTATTTTCTGTCCCCAGGTGAGCGATGAGGACGCGGTGGTGATCCTGGAGCGAGCGCCCTTCCAGGCGGACACCGTCTGTCGCCTCCTCGCTGACGACCCCGCGCTGAGGCTGCAGCTGAAGAACGACATCTATGGCGTCTACCACCTGAGCCCCCCGCCCCAGCTGAACGGTCCGTGCTCGCTGCCAGCGAATGTGGGCGTCCTGCGGGCAGAGGTGCGCGGATCACCCCGCCTGACACCAGCTGACGGGGGGCCGAGGGTGCGCGGATCACCCCGCCTGACACCAGCTGACGTGGGGGGCCGAGAGTGCGCGGATCACCCCCCGCCTGACACCAGCTGACGTGGGGGGGCCGAGAGTGCGCGGATCACCCCTCCTGACACCAGCTGACGTGGGGGGGCCGAGAGTGCGCGGATCACCCCGCCTGACACCAGCGGATGTGGGGGGCCGAGAGTGCGCGGATCACCCCCCGCCTGACGCCAGCGGATGTGGGGGGCCGAGGGTGCGCGGATCACCCCCCGCCTGACACCAGCGGACGTGGGGGGCCGAGGGTGCGCGGATCACCCCGCCTGACGCCAGCGGACGTGGGGGGGCCAAGAGTGCGCGGATCACCCCCGCCTGACGCCAGCGGACGTGGGGGGCCGAGAGTGCGCGGATCACCCCCCGCCTGACGCCAGCGGACGTGGGGGGCCGAGAGTGCGCGAATCACCCCCCGCCTGACGCCAGCGGACGTGGGGGGCCGAGGGTGCGCGGATCACCCCCCGCCTGACGCCAGCGGACGTGGGGGGCCGAGGGTGCGCGGATCACCCCGCCTGACACCAGCTGACGTTAGGGGGCCGAGAGTGCGCGGATCACCCCGCCTGACACCAGCTGACGTGGGGGGGCCGAGGGTGCGCGGATCACCCCGCCTGACACCAGCTGACGTGGGGGGGCCGAGAGTGCGCGGATCACCCCGCCTGACACCAGCGGATGTGGGGGGCCGAGAGTGCGCGGATCACCCCCCGCCTGACGACAGCGGACGTGGGGGGCCGAGGGTGCGCGGATCACCCCGCCTGACACCAGCGGACGTGGGGGGCCGAGAGTGCGCGGATCACCCCGCCTGACGCCAGCGGACGTGGGGGGGGGCCAAGAGTGTGCGGATCACCCCCGCCTGACGCCAGCGGACGTGGGGGGGGGCCGAGAGTGCGCGGATCACCCCCGCCTGACGCCAGCGGACGTGGGGGGGGGCCGAGAGTGCGCGGATCACCCCCGCCTGACGCCAGCGGACGTGGGGGGGGGCCGAGAGTGCGCGGATCACCCCCGCCTGACGCCAGCGGACGTGGGGGGGGGCCGAGAGTGCGCGGATCACCCCCGCCTGACGCCAGCGGACGTGGGGGGGGCCGAGAGTGCGCGGATCACCCCCGCCTGACGCCAGCGGACGTGGGGGGGGCCGAGAGTGCGCGGATCACCCCCGCCTGACGCCAGCGGACGTGGGGGGGGGCCGAGAGTGCGCGGATCACCCCCGCCTGACGCCAGCGGACGTGGGGGGGGGCCGAGAGTGCGCGGATCACCCCCGCCTGACGCCAGCGGACGTGGGGGGGGCCGAGAGTGCGCGGATCACCCCCGCCTGACGCCAGCGGACGTGGGGGGGGGCCGAGAGTGCGCGGATCACCCCCGCCTGACGCCAGCGGACGTGGGGGGGGGCCGAGAGTGCGCGGATCACCCCCGCCTGATGCCAGCGGACGTGGGGGGGGGCCGAGAGTGCGCGGATCACCCCCGCCTGACGCCAGCGGACGTGGGGGGGGGCCGAGAGTGCGCGGATCACCCCCGCCTGACGCCAGCGGACGTGGGGGGGGGCCGAGAGTGCGCGGATCACCCCCGCCTGACGCCAGCGGATGTGGGGGGGGGCCGAGAGTGCGCGGATCACCCCCGCCTGACGCCAGCGGACGTGGGGGGGGGCCGAGAGTGCGCGGATCACCCCCGCCTGACGCCAGCGGACATGGGGGTCCAGCGCTCAGCACCTGCTTCTAGCAGCAGAGACCAGGGCACATAAGCGGATTTGTTGTTGTGCCACCTGTGGGGTGACTTAATCCCCGCTGCCATCTTGGTCCTTGTCGTGGGCACAATACCAGTTGTATTTTCCCTGTTGTTCACTATATTCAAGCCTAGAACTCATCTGGCAATGAACGCGCGCTCGTACGGCTGTGGGGGAGGTAGGATTAGAAAGTGGCGGGTCCTGGAAGAAGCGGAGGGGAAAATTGCCCAGTCATGAAGGGGTTAATGCCAGCTGCGCTGCTGTGTGATGGATAACACATAGTATCCAACTGAGAATGTCTCCCGTTACATTGTATCCGTCTGTTCTGTGCACATGCCATTGTGCACCTGATGCCACTGTAACAAAAGCTCAGCTGTAGGGCCGATGTTACTGAAGTCGGATGAGTATCGGGCGTTTTTCATGTGAGTACAGTGCGATTTTTCTCATTTAGTTTCCGAATGACATCCGCGTGCAATGCGACTTTAACATCAGCTTTTACCTAGAGTAATTCTGTCATTTCAAGATAGTTATCAAAGGAAATATTCTTCTAACTCTAGATATAAATATGGGAGTGAGATGTATAATCGGTGCTTTGTGTGGAGCTTACTGTACATCTATTTTATTAAATACATTTCAGAAAAAATGGTGTGGGATCCTCCTACATTTTATTAACCAGCAGAGGGAAAGCAAACAGCTGGGGTGGATGTTGATAGCCTGGGAAGGGGTAATACCCACCGAGCTTCCCAGATTACTGCTGTTTACTTAGCCTTTACTGGTTATTAAAATGGGGACCCCCCCCCAAAAAACAAAAAGACGTATGGCCCCTCATAATTAATAACCAGCAAAGGCTAGGTAGACAGCTGTGGGCTTTCATTAATAGGCTAGGAAGGGGCCTTGGATCCTGGCCTCCTCCTAGGCTAAGAACATCAGCTCTCAGCTGCCCCAGAACTGGCGCATCCATAAGATGTTCCATTCTGGCACTTAGCCTCCGCTCTTCCCACTTGCCCTGGTGCAGTGGCGAGTGGGGTAATAGGATTGGCGTTGACGTCATCTTTGTATTGGCAGCTGACACGAAGCCCAGGGGTTAGTAATGGAGAGGTGTCTATAAGACGCCCTCATTACTAACCCCATAGTCATATTGTAAATATAGTCCAGAATAAAGTCCTTTATTTAAAATAATGACACAGACTCCTTTATTGAAATTAAAATATAAAAACGGTTGTACTCCCCTTTACGCCTAATCCGCTGAAGCCCTTGTTCCCCGCAAAGGAACTAAAATAATAAACCAACATATTCCTCACCTCTCTGACTTGAAGATAATCCATTTGTCCTTTGACGTGTCTAGCTCTGCTACATGTAGATGGCAGGCTGAATGTTTGCATGATGCGACTATTCAGCCTGACATCCAGCAGAGACACTGAGCTGTGGGTGCTTGCGCAGCTCAGTGACTCGCAGTGATGGGAATAAAGTGAGCGGAGTTCAGAGCCAATGGAACTCCGTTCATCTCACTGCCGTGAGAAAGTTCGATGGTTTTTTTTTTTTTCTCACACCCATTGACTTGCATTGGCAAGTCTCGTCTGACATTCGCAGCCACTTGCTGCAAGCTGTGATTTTTTTTCTTTTTTTTTTCTCAGTCCTATCCGATGAGTCGGGAATCATTGAATAACATTAGTCTGTGCAATGCGATTTTTTTTTTTTTATTTTATTTTTTTTGTCGGATTGCACTCGTCCATTTTTCTCGCAGTTGAGTATGAGCCCTTACAAAGAAAGTTCCCAAAATGTTCTGCACTTTGCAACATTGGCGGTGGTCGCAGGGCGCGCTGCGTGTGATGGCGGTGGTCGCAGGGCGCGCTGCGTGTGATGGCGGTGGTCGCAGGGCGCGCTGCGTGTGATGGCGGTGGTCGCAGGGCGCGCTGCGTGTGATGGCGGTGGTCGCAGGGCGCGCTGCGTGTGATGGCGGTGGTCGCAGGGCGCGCTGCGTGTGATGGCGGTGGTCGCAGGGCGCGCTGCGTGTGATGGCGGTGGTCGCAGGGCGCGCTGCGTGTGATGGCGGTGGTCGCAGGGCGCGCTGCGTGTGATGGCGGTGGTCGCAGGGCGCGCTGCGTGTGATGGCGGTGGTCGCAGGGCGCGCTGCGTGTGATGGCGGTGGTCGCAGGGCGCGCTGCGTGTGATGGCGGTGGTCGCAGGGCGCGCTGCGTGTGATGGCGGTGGTCGCAGGGCGCGCTGCGTGTGATGGCGGTGGTCGCAGGGCGCGCTGCGTGTGATGGCGGTGGTCGCAGGGCGCGCTGCGTGTGATGGCGGTGGTCGCAGGGCGCGCTGCGTGTGATGGCGGTGGTCGCAGGGCGCGCTGCGTGTGATGGCGGTGGTCGCAGGGCGCGCTGCGTGTGATGGCGGTGGTCGCAGGGCGCGCTGCGTGTGATGGCGGTGGTCGCAGGGCGCGCTGCGTGTGATGGCGGTGGTCGCAGGGCGCGCTGCGTGTGATGGCGGTGGTCGCAGGGCGCGCTGCGTGTGATGGCGGTGGTTGCAGGGCGCGCTGCGTGTGATGGCGGTGGTTGCAGGGCGCGCTGCGTGTGATGGCGGTGGTCGCAGGGCGCGCTGCGTGTGATGGCGGTGGTCGCAGGGCGCGCTGCGTGTGATGGCGCTGGGCGCGCTGCTTGTGATGGCGGTGGTTGCAGGGCGCGCTGCGTGTGATGGCGGTGGTTGCAGGGCGCGCTGCGTGTGATGGCGGTGGTTGCAGGGCGCGCTGCGTGTGATGGCGGTGGTTGCAGGGCTCGCTGCGTGTGATGGCGGTGGTCGCAGGGCGCGCTGCGTGTGATGGTGCAGGGCGCGCTCTATATATTTTAATGTAATCAAGTTCTGCTCTTGTCTCCCGTTGGACAGAAGTGAAAACCACCATCATCCGACCAGCGACTGAGAAGCACGTGAAGAAGTATCTGCGGCAGGAGCTGCACCTGATCGCGGAGACGGGCGAGGACTACAGGAGCATCACCCTCCCCTTCATCCAGGCCCAGAGCTTCAGCATCCAGGTGAGTGCAGGACAGCGGACCCCTCTGCGGAGCTGCACTCACACCCCGGTGTCGCCTGCTCCCAGGATCCCGAATAGGCGAGAAGAGCTCCGGTGCCGCAGCCATGCTGGTAACGGTGTCTGACGATAGCGCCAGAGTTGTCACCGGCTTAGTCTGCGGTGTTGTCGCAGGAGGACGACTCCTATATTCTGGGGATTTCGGCAGTGTGTTTCTCATCAGGCTCTTCTAGCGGTGATGACGGCTGTTTTTCGGCAGGGGGCGCTGTTGCATTTATGTTTCTCTGCTGGTAGTGAGGAGCGGTACTGCAGGTCACTGCCGCGATGCTCTGCAGCAGGTTACAAGCAGCTGTTCCAGGGCCGTCTTCTCCTCCGGGCCCTGCACACCCCACCCCCGCACAGCGTCGCAGCTCAGGAACAATGGCCGCTTCAGTTCTTTTTCAGATCAGGTGAAAACTTAAAAGGAATTTTCCAGATGAAACAAAGCGTCATTGTCAGATAGTTCTACAATATAGGAAACCACCTGCACTTCATAGCTGAGGGTTTGTTACAATGTATCTAATTTGAGATACGCAGCCTGTCTGTGCTCCAGACTGACACATTGTAACAACCTATCAGAGTGCTGGATACATGGTGATTAGTGTTGAGCGATACCTTCCTATATCAGGAAATATCGGATCGGATTGAATCGGACCAATACTCAAAAAGTATCGGATATCGCCGATTCCGATACCGGAAACCAATGCAAGTCAATGGGACACAAATATCGGAATGAAAATAAACCCTTTCTTTCCTTGTAGGTTAATTCTACATGAAGTAAAACAACTAAGAATAATGTAGAATGACATGAAAAGCCGGCAATTCATCAGCGGCATTCACCGGTACCCGACAATTTACAACAGAAAGAATAGAGCTTCACACATAGATTAGATATATATGTGACTGACATGTTTCTATCTATGAAGTACAGTGACAGTGTTGGTTACTGTACTTGTCATTTAGTGTTAAAGTAAAGGATTTATTAAAAAAAAAATTGGCGTGGGCTTCCCCGTAATTTTAGTCTCTAGCGGAGGTTAAGCAGACAGCTGGGGCAGATGTTTGAAGCCTGGGAAGGGGGTAATACCCACGGAGCTTCCCAGGCTACTAATATCAGCCCCCAGATGAATACCTAGCCTTTACTAGCTATTAAAATGGGGGACCCCCTCAAAAAAATGACGTGGGGTCCCCCCTAATTTAATAGCTAGCAAAGGCTAGGCAGACAGCTGGGGGCTGACATTAATAGCCCAGGAAGGGTGCCATGAACATTGGCCCCCTCCCAGGCTAGAAACACCAGCCGTCAGCCGCCCCAGAAATGGTGCATCCACAGGATGCGCCAACTCTGGCACTTAGCCTCGCTCTTCCCACTGCCCTGTAGCGGTGGCAGGGGGGTAATAGAGCTGGGGTTGATGCCAGCTGACATCAAGCCCAGGTTTGTAATGGAGAGGCATCTATAAGACACCCCCATTACTAACCCCATAGTCAAAGTTAAAAAAAAAAACCACAACACCCAGAATAAAGTCCTTTAATTGAAATAAAGACACAATTCTTTATTCTAAATTAAACCATACTTACCGCCACGCCCATTCCAGCTGAAGCCAACGATCTCCTGCAATAAAAGAAAAATAATAAACCAACATCATCCTTACCTTTCCATGGTTCCCAGGACGGCTTCAGCTCTGCTACATCGAGATGACAGGCTGGATCGCAGCAGAACGCTGAGTGCAGGAGAATTCTCCCACGCTGTCAGTGACGTGCATGAGGTGAGCTGAGTTCATTGGACATGACCTCGGCTCATCTGGATGCCGTCACAGAGAGACATTGAGGAGCGCAAGCAAGCCTGCGCTTCTCAGTGTCCGCGGGATGACAGGCTGGATGGCAGCGTTCTGCTGCGGTCCAGCCTGTCATCTCGATGTAGCAGAGCTGAAGCGGTCCTGGGAACCATGGAAAGGTAAGGATGAGGTTGCTTTATTATTTTTCTTTTATTGCAGGAGATCATTGGCTTCAGCTGGAATGGGCGTGATGGTAAGTATGGTTTAATTTAGAACAATAAAGAATTGTGTGTTTATTTCAATTAAAGGACTTTATTCTGGGTGTTTGTGTTTTTTTTTAAATACTTTACTAGAAATTCATGGCGGTCATGTCTAATATTGGCGTGACCCCATGAATTTCGGGCTTAGGGCCAGCTGATAATGCCAAGCTGGCCCTAACCCCTTTATTACCCAGTGAGCCACCGCACCAGGGCCCTGGATGAGTTGGGTACAGCGCCAGAAGATGGCGCTTCTATGAATGCGCCATTTTCTGGGGCGGCTGCGGACTGCAATTTGTAGCGGGGGGTGGGGGGGGCAGAAAGCTTGGGTCTCCCTGCGCTGCAGATTCCAGCCCCCAGGTGCCTGCTGTACCTGGCTGGACACAAAAACAGGGCGAAGCCCCACGTCAATTTTTTTTTAAATTATTTCATGAAATAATTAAAAAAAAAAAAGGGCTTCCCTATATTGTTGTGTCCGGCCAGGTACAAATAGGCAGCTGGGAGTTGTGGGCAGCCCATTCCTGGATGCTGTACCTGCTGGCACACAAAAATATGGCAAAGCCCACGTCAAAATTTTTGGGAAAAATTAATTAAAAATAAATAATAATTTAGGGACTGCATCTTTATTAACCCCTCAAGTGTCATTTAGTGTTAAAATAAAAGATTTATTAAAAATAAAATTGGCGTGGGGTTCCCCGTAATTTTAGGCTCTAGCGGAGGTTAAGCAGACGGCTGGGGCAGATGTTTGAAGCCTGGGAAGTGGGTAATACCCACGGAGCTTCCCAGGCTACTAATATCAGCCCCCAGCTGAATACCTAGCCTTTACTAACTATTAAAATGGGAGACCACCCCCCCCAAAAAAATGACGTGGGGTCCCCCCTATTTTAATAGCTAGCAAAGGCTAGGCAGACAGCTGGGGGCTGATATTAATAGCCCAGGAAGGGTGCCATGAATATTGGCCCCCTCCCAGGCTAGAAACAGCAGCCGTCAGCCGCCCCAGAAATGGCGCATCTATAGGATTCGCCAATTCTGGCACTTAGCCTCGCTCTTCCACGCTGCCCTGGTGCGGTGGCAGGGGGTAATAGTGGTGGGGTTCATGTCAACGCCAGCTGCCATGAAGCCCAGGTTAGTAATGATGGGCGTCTATAAGACACCCCCATTACTAACCTACAAAGTGTTAAAAATAAAAAACACAAACACCCAGAAAAAAATAATTTATTTGAAATAAAACACAACATTTTATTTAATTCTTAGTTTACTAAAAAAAAAATAGTTCCCTGTCCACGTTCCTGCGCTGATCTCCCATGCACAGCTGTCACATCTGGAGATGGTGACAGCTGTGCATGGCTGCTGTAAGCTCACGCTGCCGGGAACACGTCCGCTCCCGGCAGCGTGAGCCCCTGACTGAGGTCACCGGAGTGCATTCAGGCAGCGCAGCTCCGGAGACCTCCTTTACGGCACTGCTGTACCGTGGGAATTTCTCACGATACAGCAGGGCCGTAAAGGAGCTAACCGGAGCAGCGCTGCCTGAACTCCGGCGAACCCGCTTATGCAGTGACGGGGCTGCTTTACGGCCCCATCATTCTAGCGGCGGCAGCGGTTCAGAGCGGTCACATTCTATGTGGCTGCTCTAAACTGGAGATCTTCGTGGGACACTCGTGGACTACTACGGAGGGGTAAGGATAAGGTTGTGGTTTATTATTTTATATTTTATTACAGGAGATCGATGGCTTCGGGGAATTAGGTGTCTAGGTGAGTATAAGTGTAGTTTTTTATTTTTTACTTTATTTTAGGTGGCGATCGGCGGGGACAGGTAATGTATGAACTAATTTATTGTAGGTAACCACTGGCCACCAATGACATGTATTTAACATTTATTGGGGACACAGTAGGGCAATTTAAATAGCAGGATCAGGCTGATGGGAACTACTGCTCCCATTGAGCTGATCCTGCTGGCAGGAGTGGACGGGGGACAGACATAGGCCGATGGGAGTAGTAGTGTCACATCGGCCTATGTTTGCCTGCACGCCGACACCGGCAGACATCGCACAGACACCGTGCACACACCAATCATGACGGGCTGATGGTCTGGGAGGTGAGGCTGACCTGTGCGGCCGTGGGAAAGTTCATGTGAGTTCATGCAATGCAGTCAAGCATGAACTCACATGAACCCTCTGAAGGCACCGCGGCTACTTCAAATGAACAGCTGATCGGCATCACCTGATACCTCAGCTGTTCATTTGAAATAACCGGCGGGAAAGCGCAGCACAGAACGGGAAAGCCGGCGGTGAAGTCTTTTCACTGCCGGCTTCCCCGCCCGGGTCCTTCGCTCCTTGGTGCTGCGCTCCCCGCCCGGTCCTAACTTACGATCGGGATGAGAGGTGGCGAGGGGAGCGGAGGATCGGGGAGGGAGGCTGCGGGGAAGCAGTATGGGGCTGTGTGATTGTTTAAAAGCCGGCAGCTTTTAAACAATCGGGAGAATTCTCCCACGCTGGGATGGCATTCTGATGACAGGCTGGATCGCAGCTGAGCGCTGCCATCCAACTTGTCATCCTTCAGAGACACTGCAGAGCGCAGGCATTATGGGAACTTCCGATTCCGGTATTCGATATTCTAAAAGTATCGGAATTAAGTATCGGCATTCCGATACCGCGAATATCGGCCGATACCCGATATTTCAGTATCGGAATGCTCAACACTAATGGTGACAGACCCTCAGCTGTGAGAATCACTGAATGAGGAGACCCTGGCACTGGCGAGATATTGGCTGTAGATTGCAGACATCACCTGTTGTCTCATTTCAGTGGGTCTATAACATCCTGGAGAAGAAGGCGGAGGCGGATCGGATCGTCCACGAGAACCCGGATCCAGAGCTCGGCTTCATCCTGCTACCTGACTTCAAGTGGAATCAGAAACAGGTTGGTGGTCCCGGGGGTCCGTCTAATCTGCTAGAGGTCACACTGAGGGGGGGGGAAGCCGAAAAGGGTGATTCCTGTAGCCTGCAGGGCCACTTGAGACCACCCTGGGATAAGAGTTGTCCGAGACAGGGCTGTGGAGTCAATAAGCCAAACCTACGACTCCGGCCCCCGCATACACGGCTCCGGCCCCCTCATACACGGCTCCGACCCCCTCATACACGGCTCCGACCCCCTCATACACGTCCCCGACCCCCTCATACACGTCCCCGACCCCCTCATACACGTCCCCGGCCCCCTCATACACGTCCCCGACCCCCTCATACACGTCCCCGGCCCCCTCATACACGTCCCCGACCCCCTCATACACGTCCCCGACCCCCTCATACACGTCCCCGACCCCCTCATACACGTCCCCGACCCCCTCATACACGTCCCCGGCCCCCTCATACACGTCCCCGGCCCCCTCATACACGTCCCCGGCCCCCTCATACACGGCTCATGTGCACAGATTCATCTCAGTAAAGTCCAGACCCTGAGATCAGGAATAGGACGGACATTTATAGGACATTTCATAACTTTCCCAAATTCTTATGAAAAAATATTCCCCACAAAACTGCACTGAACTACTGCACCCAATTTATTATATATTTTAGGAGTTGGCGTTGGTCCATTTTATACCGACTCCGATTCTGACTTCACCCAAATGGACCCCGACTCCACAGCCCTGCTCAGAGCCCCTCTGACTGTGGTCGCTGTATCCTCAGTAAGAGGAGGGGAGTGATTCGCTGCTGAGCTCCTCTGATGGAGATTTATCTCCCCAGGAACAGAAGGATCGGACATCTTGGAATCACTCTGCCCAATCCTTACCATCTGTTATTTTCACTGTTTCTTCTCCGGTTTCTGTCTGATCACAGTAGCGGAGTACAGCATATACTCCATGCATGTAAGGGTTAAGCGAGGCTCTCCCGCCCCGTCCTGCTCTTGTGTGGGGCTCGTTGCTCCTCGTTAAATCCCCCGTCCTGGTGTCGCCGGCTCCTCTTTCTTGTCTTGCTGAGAGCTGCGCTGAACACAATGATGCTGTGCTTGGCGAGATCAAGTCCATGCATTCCCGGGATCCTGTTACTGTGAAGCCTGGGACCTGGGGAGGGCGGAGAGCGCAGAAAATGGGGAAACATCATAGTGACGGGAGCACCCCGGATCAGGAGCCGCCTGGTGTGATCCCCATCGGAGTCCTGACCACAGAACAGACGTGACTGGTTTACACAGAGGTGCAAACCCCCAGCTATACCAGGGAAGGAGCGTCGCTGTATGATGGGGCTCATTCACCATTCAGGACTCTCGGAAAGCTGGGTGACTATCTCTGCTGTAATGTTGGCCATGAAGCTTGTCATTCAGCTTTCCCATAGACAAACGACTGCCAACGTCCCGCACACGGGATCTGTATGGTGATCCGCTAATCACCACTGGCGTCCTGCGCTCGGGATCTGTACGGTGATCCGCTGATCACCACTGGCGTCCCGCGCTCGGGATCTGTACGGTGATCCGCTGATCACCATTGGCGTCCCGCGCTCGGGATCTGTACGGTGATCCGCTGATCACCATTGGCGTCCCGCGATCGGGATCTGTACGGTGATCCGCTGATCACCACTGGCGTCCCGCGATCGGGATCTGTACGGTGATCCGCTGATCACCACTGGCACCCCATGCTCGGGATCTGTTGCTCGCGGTCGCGGTGTCCTGACATTTCGCCAGTAGGAATGAGAGACCTGTTATCTTCGGTGCTTCCTCCCGTGTTATGGATGTTTGTGATCCGCTTCCTTATCGGCGGCTGCGATGATCCGGTCACTAATTGTTGTATCACATTCCGTAACCAAACAAGGAGCCATAGGCGAAGCGTCCAGGAGCCGCGGGGTGGGGCAGGGGTCTTCACACTGGAGTGATGGCCGCGTGGTGGAGGAGGGGGTCTTCACACCGGAGTGGTGGCCGCGGGGTGGGGGAGGGGTCTTCACACCGGAGTGGTGGCCGCGGGGTGGGGGAGGGGTCTTCACACCGGAGTGGTGGCCGCGGGGTGGGGGAGGGGTCTTCACACCGGAGTGGTGGCCGCGGGGTGGGGGAGGGGTCTTCACACCGGAGTGGTGGCCGCGGGGTGGGGGAGGGGTCTTCACACCGGAGTGGTGGCCGCGGGGTGGGGGAGGGGTCTTCACACCGGAGTGGTGGCCGCGGGGTGGGGGAGGGGTCTTCACACCGGAGTGGTGGCCGCGGGGTGGGGGAGGGGTCTTCACACCGGAGTGGTGGCCGCGGGGTGGGGGAGGGGTCTTCACACCGGAGTGATGGCCGCGGGGTGGGGCAGGGGTCTTCACACCGGAGTGATGGCCGCGGGGTGGGGCAGGGGTCTTCACACCGGAGTGATGGCCGCGGGGTGGGGGAGGGGTCTTCACACCGGAGTGATGGCCGCGGGGTGGGGGAGGGGTCTTCACACCGGAGTGATGGCCGCGGGGTGGGGGAGGGGTCTTCACACCGGCGTGATGGCCGCGGGGTGGGGGAGGGGTCTTCACACCGGCGTGATGGCCGCGGGGTGGGGGAGGGGTCTTCACACCGGCGTGATGGCCGCGGGGTGGGGGAGGGGTCTTCACACCGGAGTGATGGCCGCGGGGTGGGGGAGGGGTCTTCACACCTGAGCCCAGTCCAAGTCTGTACCAGGGACCCCACTTGCCGTGTGTAGTACTGGTGTGTAATGTGGTCCCACGTGCCGGGGTGTGGGTCTGATCTGCCTGCGCCCCCTCATGGCCGCCCCTTGTCTTTCAGGTGGATGATCTGTACCTCATCGCCATCTGTCACCCGCGCGGCATCAAGTCCTTGCGAGACCTGGATGGGGGTCATCTGCCGCTGCTGAAGAACATCCTGCGGGAGGGGCAGGTGAGGACGCGGGGGGAGGGGCTGCCGGGCCTTAAAGGGCCAGAGATTTATATGAAAATTTGCTGCAGAACTGATAATTTTATGGAGATGCAGAAGATTGTATCAGACTTTTTGACTTTCTTCATAAATGTTTTTTTTTCATTGATTTTCTTCATGGCTGCTGCGGTCAGTGAATGCAGACATTCTTATTTTCAGTTTCTGGCTATAGAAGCCGTCGTGTCCTGGTCACACAGCTGAGTATCTGTTACAGTTGCATGTAGTCAGTTTATTTCTTTTTTCTCCCCGGCAGTTCTCTTTGTGGTGTTGAACCTGCGTTCGCTTCTGCTGTATACTGCAGTGCCGGGCTGTGGCGGAGTTTCCCACGGGGGGCCCCAGCTGCTATGTTATCCCGTCAGCTCCCCACAATTGCATTGCAGTCCTTAAATGGTTAACAGCAGCAGTGATCGGGGTGCTCTCCGGCCGCTGCTGTGATGGGCAGATGTCAGTGGTCTATGCAGCAACATCTGCCGGGTAGGAGGCGAGTGAGAATGTGCATCACAGGTTCTTAAAGGGAACCTGTCACGTCCTAGCTGCCCTCTACACTGCCCCATTGCTTTGTTAGTGGTGCAATGTGCGTCACTAACGAGCTGTTTTCATTTAAATCGGTGGTGGTAGAATGATTTTATAACATTATATACACTTTGTCCTACCTGCTCGTATTCAGTCATAGGGGTGTGATCCTCGCATTCAGTCATGGGCAGCCCCGCATTCAGTCACTGCTGACGTCGCCCATGTATTTTGCTCCGGGAGGTTGTGTCTAGATCGGAGGTGATTCCTTCTGCTCTTCACTTCAGCCTCCGATCTAGAGGCTTCACTGCTGAGGAGATCGGAGCTGCCGGAGTGAGGGTCTCAGTAATCCCCTCCGATGTAGACAGCCCAGCGCCGACGCCGCCAGACCGATGTAGACAGCCCGGCGCCGACACGGCTAGACCGATGTAGACAGCCCGGCGCCGACACGGCTAGACCGATGTAGACAGCCCGGCGCCGACACGGCTAGACCGATGTAGACAGCCCAGCGCCGACACGGCTAGACCGATGTAGACAGCCCAGCGCCGACGCGGCTAGACCGATGTAGACAGCCCAGCGCCGACGCGGCTAGACCGATGTAGACAGCCCAGCGCCGACGCGGCTAGACCGATGTAGACAGCCCAGCGCCGACGCGGCTAGGCCGATGTAGACAGCCCAGCGCTTTCTGTAATATGAAGAATCACACACCGCTCTGATTGATTGATCAGTTTTCATAGAATTCAAATGTTCCTGTCGGTCCACAAGTGTCAGAGACGGAGCAGCCGAGAGAACCATCAGAATGGACAGCACAAAAGGGGCGTCAATGATAACGGCAGTGTTCTCCAGAGACCCCCCGGACATCTCTGTATATAGATATATATATTACCAGCAGTGTCCTCCAGAGACCCCGGACATCTCTGTAATAATTTGTCACTTCTGTGTTGTACATTGTGGTGACTGTCGGGGGCGCTCTTCGCTCTTTTACGCCTCTCCCCACTCTTCACAATGTCGGTGCTGTGGACACACGGGAAGAGTCACATTCTGGCAAAACTGAACAATCAGCGATAAGGGGAATTTTTTTATATTACATAAAGTGACAATAAAAATGTAAGTTTCATTAATCAGGAAAAAAAAGAATTTTGCCCAAATCCATAAATTATTTAAGTGTAAAAAAAATAATTTTTGACTTGTGATGTTTGTGCCATTAAAAACCTAAGAAAAACATTAGAAAGCCAGAAGAGGCGACGAGAGAGCAGTGAGTATGAGGGTCCTGGAATCAGCGCCATCTAGTGGTGTCAGCGCTGAGCTGTCTACATCGGTCTAGTGGTGTCAGCGCTGAGCTGTCTACATCGGTCTAGTGGTGTCAGCGCTGAACTGTCTACATCGGTCTAGTGGTGTCAGCGCTGAGCTGTCTACATCGGTCTAGTGGTGTCAGCGCTGAGCTGTCTACATCGGTCTAGTGGTGTCAGCGCTGAGCTGTCTACATCGGTCTAGTGGTGTCAGCGCTGAACTGTCTACATCGGTCTAGTGGTGTCAGCGCTGAACTGTCTACATCGGTCTAGGGGTGTCAGCGCTGAACTGTCTACATCGGTCTAGTGGTGTCAGCGCTGAACTGTCTACATCGGTCTAGGGGTGTCAGCGCTGAACTGTCTACATCGGTGTAGTGGTGTCAGCGCTGAACTGTCTACATCGGTCTAGTGGTGTCAGCGCTGAGCTGTCTACATCGGTCAAGGGGTGTCAGCGCTGAACTGTCTACATCGGTCTAGTGGTGTCAGCGCTGAACTGTCTACATCGGTCTAGTGGTGTCAGTGCTGAGCTGTCTACATCGGTCTAGTGGTGTCAGCGCTGAGCTGTCTACATCGGTCTAGTGGTGTCAGCGCTGAGCTGTCTACATCAGTCTAGTGGTGTCAGCGCTGAGCTGTCTACATCGGTCTAGTGGTGTCAGCGCTGAGCTGTCTACATCGGTCTAGTGGTGTCAGCGCTGAGCTGTCTACATCGGTCTAGTGGTGTCAGCGCTGAGCTGTCTACATCGGTCTAGTGGTGTCAGCGCTGAGCTGTCTACATCGGTCTAGTGGTGTCAGCGCTGAACTGTCTACATCGGTCTAGTGGTGTCGGCCCTGAGCTGTCTACATCGGTCTGGCGGTGTCGGCCCTGAGCTGTCTACATCGGTGTAGTGGTGTCGGTTCTGAGCTGTCTACATCGGTCTAGTGGTGTCGGCCCTGAGCTGTCTACATCGGTGTAGTGGTGTCGGCTCTGAGCTGTCTACATCGGTCTAGTGGTGTCGGCTCTGAGCTGTCTACATCGGTCTAGTGGTGTCGGCTCTGAGCTGTCTACATCGGTCTAGTGGTGTCGGCTCTGAGCTGTCTACATCGGTCTGGCGGTGTCGGCCCTGAGCTGTCTACATCGGTGTAGTGGTGTCAGTGCTGAACTGTCTACATCGGTCTGGCGGCGTCGGCGATGAGCTGTCTACATCGGTCTAGTGGTGTCGGCCCTGAGCTGTCTACATCGCTCTAGTGGTGTCGGCCCTGAGCTGTCTACATCGGTCTAGTGGTGTCGGCCCTGAGCTGTCTACATCGGTCTAGTGGTGTCGGCCCTGAGCTGTCTACATCGGTCTAGTGGTGTCAGCGCTGAGCTGTCTACATCGGTCTAGTGGTGTCGGCCCTGAGCTGTCTACATCGGTCTAGTGGTGTCGGCTCTGAGCTGTCTACATCGGTCTAGTGGTGTCGGCCCTGAACTGTCTACATCGGTCTAGTGGTGTCAGCGCTGAACTGTCTACATCGGTCTGGCGGTGTCGGCCCTGAGCTGTCTACATCGGTCTGGCGGTGTCGGCCCTGAGCTGTCTACATCGGTCTGGCGGTGTCGGCCCTGAGCTGTCTACATCGGTCTAGTGGTGTCGGCCCTGAGCTGTCTACATCGGTCTAGAGGTGTCGGCCCTGAGCTGTCTACATCGGTCTAGTGGTGTCTGCCCTGAGCTGTCTACATCGGTCTAGAGGTGTCGGCCCTGAGCTGTCTACATCGGTCTAGTGGTGTCTGCCCTGAGCTGTCTACATCGGTCTGGTGGTGTCGGCCCTGAGCTGTCTACATCGGTCTGGCGGTGTCGGCCCTGAGCTGTCTACATCGGTCTGGCGGTGTCGGCCCTGAACTGTCTACATCGGTCTGGCGGCGTCGGCGATGAGCTGTCTACATCGGTCTAGTGGTGTCGGCCCTGAGCTGTCTACATCGCTCTAGTGGTGTCGGCCCTGAGCTGTCTACATCGCTCTAGTGGTGTCGGCCCTGAGCTGTCTACATCGGTCTAGTGGTGTCAGCGCTGAGCTGTCTACATCGGTCTAGTGGTGTCGGCCCTGAGCTGTCTACATCGGTCTAGTGGTGTCGGCTCTGAGCTGTCTACATCGGTCTAGTGGTGTCGGCCCTGAACTGTCTACATCGGTCTAGTGGTGTCAGCGCTGAACTGTCTACATCGGTCTGGCGGCGTCGGCGATGAGCTGTCTACATCGGTCTAGTGGTGTCGGCTCTGAGCTGTCTACATCGGTCTAGTGGTGTCGGCTCTGAGCTGTCTACATCGGTCTAGTGGTGTCGGCCCTGAGCTGTCTACATCGCTCTAGTGGTGTCGGCTCTGAGCTGTCTACATCGGTCTAGTGGTGTCAGCGCTGAACTGTCTACATCGGTCTGGCGGCGTCGGCGATGAGCTGTCTACATCGGTCTAGTGGTGTTGGCCCTGAGCTGTCTACATCGCTCTAGTGGTGTCGGCTCTGAGCTGTCTACATCGCTCTAGTGGTGTCGGCTCTGAGCTGTCTACATCGGTCTAGTGGTGTCGGCCCTGAGCTGTCTACATCGGTCTAGTGGTGTCGGCTCTGAGCTGTCTACATCGGTCTAGTGGTGTCGGCGCTGAGCTGTCTACATCGGTCTAGTGGTGTCGGCCCTGAGCTGTCTACATCGGTCTAGTGGTGTCGGCTCTGAGCTGTCTACATCGGTCTGGCGGTGTCGGCGCTGAGCTGTCTACATCGGTCTGGCCGTGTCGGCGCTGGGCTGTCTACATCGGTCTAGCCGTGTCGGCGCTGGGCTGTCTACATCGGTCTAGCCGTGTTGGCGCTGGGCTGTCTACATCGGTCTAGCCGTGTCGGCGCTGGGCTGTCTACATCGGAGGGGATTACTGAGACCCTCACTCCGGCAGCTCCGATCTCCTCAGCAGTGAAGCCTCTAGATCGGAGGCTGAAGTGAAGAGCAGAAGGAATCACCTCCGATCTAGACACAACCTCCCGGAGCAAAATACAT
Organism: Phyllobates terribilis; assembly: GCF_046119375.1. Classification (NCBI taxonomy): domain Eukaryota; kingdom Metazoa; phylum Chordata; class Amphibia; order Anura; family Dendrobatidae; genus Phyllobates; species Phyllobates terribilis. The sequence goes on from NW_027362772.1 coordinate 311,589,208, forward strand.
GGGCGACGTCAGCAGTGACTGAATGCGGGGATCACACCCCTATGACTGAATACGAGCAGGTAGGACAAAGTGTATATAATGTTATAAAATCATTCTACCATCACCGATTTAAATGAAAACAGCTCGTTAGTGACGCACATTGTATCACTAACAAAGCAATGGGGCAGTGTAGATAGCAATTGGGACTTGACAGGTTCCCTTTAAGGGGTTAAAAAAGTATTCCTACCCCACAGTTAAAGGGATGTCCAAGTGTTGTTTCTGTTTTTCTTATCTCCTGCCCGGTTCTGTCTCTTAGGCGGCCATCTTGGCGCGGTACGGTGTCCAGGGCCACCAGCTGCGGATCTATTTGCATTACCAGCCCTCGTATTACCACCTGCATGTACATTTCGTGGCGCTGGGGCACGAGGCGCCGGGGATCACGGTGGAGCGCGCTCATCTGCTGAGTGACGTCATCCAGAACCTGGAGCTGGACGCGCAGTACTACAGCACCCGCACCCTGACGTACGCCCTGCGCGCGGACGAGCCGCTGCTGCAGAGGTTCAGAGACGCCGGGAGGTGCTGACACCCGCACCTTTTATTATATTGTTCTAGGTCTTTATTTTTAAACATCAGTTTTTCTTCTGCGACTGATCTCGTTCTGATCTGTAAAGTGATGACGTCACAGGCCGGGCCGCCGCTGGCGGTTTATTCTGTCCGTAATGTTTGTATTTTCTTGGTTCTTTAATATAAAAATAAAAAAAATTTAAAAAATTTAAAAAAAAAAAAAAAAAAAGGTTTTTTTTCCAAGTTATAAAATTACATCCATGCGACTGTGAGCGCTGCTCTGAGGGAAAAAAAGCCGCTGCTGCTGAGACTACGATTCCCAGAATGCCTTGCACTGGCTCCAAGTTCGCCGCTGTCATCTGCGCCCGAGTAGTCCTCAAATTGCACGACGCTCTCCTGAAATGTGCCGGCGCTGGCACCGCCGTAGATGATCTCACGGGGCAAATCATAGATGGCGTCCGGAGTCATGTGACCGCAGCTAGAACACAAAGTACAAAGCAATCCAAACTGAAGAAGTTATAATGGGGGGGGTAATGGGGATAGAGAAAAGCGGGGTGATGCTCGGCCTTACAGTCGGGGCAGGGGGTTTTTTTATTTAGAAATTTCTCGGCAGAGACAAGAAGAATCCATTATCGTTATTCATGATAGTAAATTAGTAACAGATTCCTGTAAGATTCTGTGACACCATAACACTGATCCGAACCGCAGTCAGCAAGTTCGCCTGGGAGAAGCGAGGAGACTGCAAACGTGACCATTGTTAATGCCTGTGTGGACTTAAAGAGACCCTGCACCTCAAATGTTTAGTGATCTGACAGGAGACCGCACCCCTTATACTACAGCACCTGCTCCTCATCTATCACTGCTGACAACCAGCCTGTATACATGTGTGAGAGGTTGTCAGATCTGCCCCCTGGTGGTGACATCAGTAACAGGAGACCACACCCCTTATACTACAGCACCTGCTCCTCATCTATCACTGCTGACAACCAGCCTGTATACATGGGTGAGAGGTTGTCAGATCTGCCCCCTGGTGGTGAGATCAGTAAAAGGAGACCACACCCCTTATACTACAGCACCAGCTCCTCATCTATCACTGCTGACAACCTGCCTGTATACATGTGTGAGAGGTTGTCAGATCTGCCCCCTGGTGGTGACATCAGTAACAGGAGACCACACCCCTTATACTACAGCACCTGCTCCTCATCTATCACTGCTGACAACCAGCCTGTATACATGTGTGAGAGGCTGTCAGATCTGCCCCCTGGTGGTGACATCAGTAACAGGAGACCACACCCCTTATACTGCAGCACCAGCTCCTCATCTATCACTGCTGACAACCTGCCTGTATACATGTGTGAGAGGTTGTCAGATCTGCCCCCTGGTGGTGACATCAGTAACAGGAGACCTCATCCCTTATACTACAGCACCAGCTCCTCATCTATCACTGCTGACAACCTGCCTGTATACATGTGTGAGAAGCTGTCAGATCTGCCCCCTTGTGGTGACATCAGTAACAGAAGACCACACCCCTTATACTACAGCACCAGCTCCTCATCTATCACTGCTGACAACCTGCCTGTATACATGTGTGAGAGGATGTCAGATCTGCCCCCTGGTGGTGACATCAGTAACAGGAGACCACACCCCTTATACTACAGCACCAGCTCCTCATCTATCACTGCTGACAACCTGCCTGTATACATGTGTGAGAGGTTGTCAGATCTGCCCCCTGGTGGTGACATCAGTAACAGGAGACCACACCCCTTATACTACAGCACCAGCTCCTCATCTATCACTGCTGACAACCTGCCTGTATACATGTGTGAGAGGTTGTCAGATTTGCCCCCTGGTGGTGACATCAGTAACAGGAGACCACACTCCTTATACTACAGCACCAGCTCCTCATCTATCACTGCTGACAACCAGCCTGTATATATGTGAGAGGTTGTCAGATCTGCCCCCTGGTGGTGACATCAGTAACAGGAGACCACACCCCTTATACTACAGCACCAGCTCCTCATCTGATACTGCTGACAACCAGCCTGTATACAGTCATGGCCAAAAGTATTGAGAATGTGACAAATAGTAATTTTTCCAAAGTTTACTGCTTCATTTTTTGTAATGGCAATTTGCATATACTCCTGAATGTCAAAGAGTGATCAGCTTAACAGCAATTACTGTACTTGCAAAGTCAATATTTGCCCAGAAAATGAACTTTAACCCCCAAAACACATTTCAACATCATTGCAGTCCTGCCTTAAAAGGAGCAGCTAACATCGTTTTAGTGATTGATCCATTAACACAGGTGTGGGTGTTGATGAGGACAGGGCTGGCGATCAATCAGTCATGATTAAGTAAGAATGACATCACTGGACACTTTAAAAGGAGGCTGGTTCTTGGTATCATTGTTTCTCTTCAGTTAACCATGGTTATCTCTAAAGAAACACGTGCAGCCATCATTGCACTGCACAAAAATGGCCTAACAGGGAAGAGTATCGCAGCTACAAAGATTGCGCCTCAGTCAACAATCTATCGCATCATCAAGAACTTCAAGGAGAGAGCTTCCATTGTTGTCAAAAAGGCTCCAGGGCGCCCAAGAAAGACCAGCAAGCGCCAGGACCGTATCTTAAAACTGTTTCAGCTGCGGGATCGGACTACCAGCAGTGCTGAGCTTGCTCAGGAATGGCAGCAGGCTGGTGTGAGTGCTTCTGCACGCACTGTGAGGTGGAGACTCTTTGAGCAAGGGCTGGTTTCAAGGAGGGCAGCAAAGAAGCCACTTCTCTCCAGAAAAAACATCAGGGACCGACTGATATTCTGCAAAAGGTACAGGGAGTGGACTGCTGAGGACTGGGGCAAAGTCATTTTCTCTGATGAATCCCCTTTTCGATTGTTTGGGACATCTGGAAAACAGCTTATTCGGAGAAGAAGAGGTGAGCGCTACCACCAGTCTTGTCTCATGCCAACTGTAAAGCATCCTGAAACCATTCATGTGTGGGGTTGCTTCTCAGCCAAGGGAATCGGCTCACTCACAGTCTTGCCTAAAAACACAGCCATGAATAAAGAATGGTACCAGAATGTCCTCCAAGAGCAACTTCTCCCAACCGTCCAAGAGCAGTTTGGCGCCCAACAATGCCTTTTCCAGCATGATGGAGCACCTTGCCATAAAGCAAAGGTGATAACTAAATGGCTCATGGAACAAAACATAGAGATTTTGGGTCCATGGCCTGGAAACTGCCCAGATCTTAATCCCATTGAGAACTTGTGGTCAATCATCAAGAGACGGGTGGACAAACAAAAACCAACAAATTCTGGCAAAATGCAAGCATTGATTATGCAAGAATCGACTGCTATCAGTCAGGATTTGGTCCAAAAGTTGATTGAGAGCATGCCAGGGAGAATTACAGAGGTCTTGAAGAAGAAGGGGCAACACTGCAAATATTGACTTGCTGCATTAACTCATTCTGTCAATATAACCTATTGGTCCTCATAATATGATTGCAATTATATTTCTGTATGTGATATAAACATCAGACAAACACTAATAAAAACCAGAGGCCAGCAAATCATGGGAAAATATCATTTTGGTGTCATTCTCAAAACTTTTGGCCATGACTGTACATGTGTGAGAAGTTGTCAGATCTGCCCCCTGGTGGTGACATCAGTAACAGGAGACCACTCCCCTTATACTACAGCACCAGCTCCTCATCTATCACTGCTGACATCCAGCCTGTATACATGTGTGAGAGGTTGTCAGATCTGCCCCCTGGTGGTGACATCAGTAACAGGAGACCACACCCCTTATACTACAGCACCAGCTCCTCATCTATCACTGCTGACAACCTGCCTGTATACATGTGTGAGAGGTTGTCAGATCTGCCCCCTGGTGGTGACATCAGTAACAGGAGACCTCATCCCTTATACTACAGCACCAGCTCCTCATCTATCACTGCTGACAACCTGCCTGTATACATGTGTGAGAAGCTGTCAGATCTGCCCCCTTGTGGTGACATCAGTAACAGGAGACCACACCCCTTATACTACAGCACCAGCTCCTCATCTATCACTGCTGACAACCTGCCTGTATACATGTGTGAGAGGTTGTCAGATCTGCCCCCTGGTGGTGACATCAGTAACAGGAGACCACACCCCTTATACTACAGCACCAGCTCCTCATCTATCACTGCTGACAACCAGCCTGTATACATGTGTGAGAGGATGTCAGATCTGCCCCCTTGTGGTGACATCAGTAACAGAAGACCACACCCCTTATACTACAGCACCAGCTCCTCATCTATCACTGCTGACAACCTGCCTGTATACATGTGTGAGAGGATGTCAGATCTGCCCCTTGTGGTGACATCAGTAACAGAAGACCACACCCCTTATACTACAGCACCAACTCCTCATCTATCACTGCTGACAACCTGCCTGTATACATGTGTGAGAGGTTGTCAGCTCTGCCCCCTGGTGGTGACATCAGTAACAGGAGATCACACCCCTTATACTACAGCACCAGCTCCTCATCTATCACTGCTGACAACCTGCCTGTATACATGTGTGAGAGGTTGTCAGATCTGCCCCCTGGTGGTGACATCAGTAACAGGAGACCACACCCCTTATACTACAGCACCAGCTCCTCATCTGATACTGCTGACAACCAGCCTGTATACATGTGTGAGAGGTTGTCAGATCTGCCCTCTGGTGGTGACATCAGAAACAGGAGACCACACCCCTTATACTACAGCACCAGCTCCTCATCTATCACTACTGACAACCTGCCTGTATACATGTGTGAGAGGTTGTCAGCACTGCCCCCTGGTGGTGACATCAGTAGTAGGAGACCACACCCCTTAAACTACAGCACCAGCTCCTCATCTATCACTGCTGACAACCAGCCTGTATACATGTATGATAGGTTGTCAGATCTGCCCCCTGGTGGTATCAGTAACAGGCGACCACACCCCTTATACTACAGCACCAGCTCCTCATCTATCACTGCTGACAACCTGCCTGTATACATGTGTGAGAGGTTGTAAGATCTGCCCTCTGGTGGTGACATCAGAAACAGGAGACCACACCCCTTATACTACAGCACCAGCTCCTCATCTATCACTGCTGACAACCTGCCTGTATACATGTGTGAGAGGTTGTCAGCTCTGCCCCCTGGTGGTGACATCAGTAACAGGAGACCACACCCCTTATACTACAGCACCAACTCCTCATCTATCACTGCTGACAACCAGCCTGTATACATGTGTGAGAGGTTGTCAGCTCTGCCCCCTGGTGGTGACATCAGTAACAGGAGATCACACCCCTTATACTACAGCACCAGCTCCTCATCTATCACTGCTGACAACCTGCCTGTATACATGTGTGAGAGGTTGTCAGATCTGCCCCCTGGTGGTGACATCAGTAACAGGAGACCACACCCCTTATACTACAGCACCAGCTCCTCATCTGATACTGCTGACAACCAGCCTGTATACATGTGTGAGAGGTTGTCAGATCTGCCCTCTGGTGGTGACATCAGAAACAGGAGACCACACCCCTTATACTACAGCACCAGCTCCTCATCTATCACTACTGACAACCTGCCTGTATACATGTGTGAGAGGTTGTCAGCACTGCCCCCTGGTGGTGACATCAGTAGTAGGAGACCACACCCCTTAAACTACAGCACCAGCTCCTCATCTATCACTGCTGACAACCAGCCTGTATACATGTATGATAGGTTGTCAGATCTGCCCCCTGGTGGTATCAGTAACAGGCGACCACATCCCTTATACTACAGCACCAGCTCCTCATCTATCACTGCTGACAACCTGCCTGTATACATGTGTGAGAGGTTGTAAGATCTGCCCTCTGGTGGTGACATCAGAAACAGGAGACCACACCCCTTATACTACAGCACCAGCTCCTCATCTATCACTGCTGACAACCTGCCTGTATACATGTGTGAGAGGTTGTCAGATCTGCCCCCTGGTGGTGACATCAGAAACAGGAGACCACACCCCTTATACTACAGCACCAGCTCCTCATCTATCACTGCTGACAACCAGCCTGTATACATGTGTGAGAGGTTGTCAGATCTGCCCCCTGGTGGTGATATCAGTAACAGGCGACCACATCCCTTATACTACAGCACCAGCTCCTCATCTATCACTGCTGACAACCAGCCTGTATACATGTGTGAGAGGTTGTCAGATCTGCCCCCTGGTGGTGACATCAGTAACAGGAGACCACACCCCTTATACTACAGCACCAGCTCCTCATCTATCACTGCTGACAACCTGCCTGTATACACGTGTGAGAGGTTGTCAGATCTGCCCCCTGGTGGTGACATCAGTAACAGGAGACCACACCCCTTATACTACAGCACCAGCTCCTCATCTATCACTGCTGACAACCTGCCTGTATACATGAGTGAGAGGTTGTCAGATCTGCCCCCTGGTGGTGACAACAGTAACAGGAGACCACACCCCTTATACTACAGCACCTGCTCCTCATCTATCACTGCTGACAACCTGCCTGTATACATGTGTGAGAGGTTGTCAGATCTGCCCCCTGGTGGTGACATCATTAACAGGAGACCACACCCCTTATACTCCAGCACCAGCTCCTCATCTATCACTGCTGACAACCTGCCTGTATACATGTGTGAGAGGTTGTCAGATCTGCCCCCTGGTGGTGACATCAGTAACAGGAGACCACACCCCTTATACTACAGCACCAGCTCCTCATCTATCACTGCTGACAACCAGCCTGTATACATGTGTGAGAGGTTGTCAGATCTGCCCCCTGGTGGTGACATCAGTAACAGGAGACCACACCCCTTATACTACAGCACCAGCTCCTCATCTATCACTGCTGACAACCTGCCTGTATACATGTGTGAGAGGTTGTCAGATCTGCCCCCTGGTGGTGACATCAGTAACAGGAGACCACACCCCTTATACTACAGCACCAGCTCCTCATCTATCACTGCTGACAACCAGCCTGTATACATGTGTGAGAGGTTGTCAGATCTGCCCCCTGGTGGTGACATCAGTAACAGGAGACCACACCCCTTATACTCCAGCACCAGCTCCTCATCTATCACTGCTGACAACCTGCCTGTATACATGTGTGAGAGGTTGTCAGATCTGCCCCCTGGTGGTGACATCAGTAACAGGAGACCACACCCCTTATACTACAGCACCAGCTCCTCATCTATCACTGCTGACAACCAGCCTGTATACATGTGTGAGAGGTTGTCAGATCTGCCCCCTGGTGGTGACATCAGTAACAGGAGACCACACCCTTATACTACAGCACCAGCTCCTCATCTATCACTGCTGACAACCTGCCTGTATACATGTGTGAGAGGTTGTCAGATCTGCCCCCTGGTGGTGACATCAGTAACAGGAGACCACACCCCTTATACTACAGCACCAGCTCCTCATCTATCACTGCTGACAACCTGCCTGTATACACGTGTGAGAGGTTGTCAGATCTGCCCCCTGGTGGTGACATCAGTAACAGGAGACCACACCCCTTATACTACAGCACCAGCTCCTCATCTATCACTGCTGACAACCTGCCTGTATACATGAGTGAGAGGTTGTCAGATCTGCCCCCTGGTGGTGACAACAGTAACAGGAGACCACACCCCTTATACTACAGCACCTGCTCCTCATCTATCACTGCTGACAACCTGCCTGTATACATGTGTGAGAGGTTGTCAGATCTGCCCCCTGGTGGTGACATCATTAACAGGAGACCACACCCCTTATACTCCAGCACCAGCTCCTCATCTATCACTGCTGACAACCTGCCTGTATACATGTGTGAGAGGTTGTCAGATCTGCCCCCTGGTGGTGACATCAGTAACAGGAGACCACACCCCTTATACTACAGCACCAGCTCCTCATCTATCACTGCTGACAACCAGCCTGTATACATGTGTGAGAGGTTGTCAGATCTGCCCCCTGGTGGTGACATCAGTAACAGGAGACCACACCCTTATACTACAGCACCAGCTCCTCATCTATCACTGCTGACAACCTGCCTGTATACATGTGTGAGAGGTTGTCAGATCTGCCCCCTGGTGGTGACATCAGTAACAGGAGACCACACCCCTTATACTACAGCACCAGCTCCTCATCTATCACTGCTGACAACATGCCTGTATACATGTGTGAGAGGTTGTCAGATCTGCCCCCTGGTGGTGACATCAGTAACAAGAGATCACACCCCTTATACTACAGCACCAGCTCCTCATCTATCACTGCTGACAACCTGCCTGTATACATGTGTGAGAGGTTGTCAGATCTGCCCCCTGGTGGTGACATCAGTAACAGGAGACCACACCCCTTATACTACAGCACCAGCTCCTCATCTATCACTGCTGACAACCTGCCTGTATACATGTGTGAGAGGTTGTCAGATCTGCCCCCTGGTGGTGACATCAGTAACAGGAGACCACACCCTTATACTACAGCACCAGCTCCTCATCTATCACTGCTGACAACCTGCCTGTATACATGTGTGAGAGGTTGTCAGATCTGCCCCCTGGTGGTGACATCAGTAACAGGAGACCACACCCTTATACTACAGCACCAGCTCCTCATCTATCACTGCTGACAACCTGCCTGTATACATGTGTGAGAGGTTGTCAGATCTGCCCCCTGGTGGTGACATCAGTAACAGGAGACCACACCCCTTATACTACAGCACCAGCTCCTCATCTATCACTGCTGACAACATGCCTGTATACATGTGTGAGAGGTTGTCAGATCTGCCCCCTGGTGGTGACATCAGTAACAAGAGATCACACCCCTTATACTACAGCACCAGCTCCTCATCTATCACTGCTGACAACCTGCCTGTATACATGTGTGAGAGGTTGTCAGATCTGCCCCCTGGTGGTGACATCAGTAACAGGAGACCACACCCCTTATACTACAGCACCAGCTCCTCATCTATCACTGCTGACAACCTGCCTGTATACATGTGTGAGAGGTTGTCAGATCTGCCCCCTGGTGGTGACATCAGTAACAGGAGACCACACCCTTATACTACAGCACCAGCTCCTCATCTATCACTGCTGACAACCTGCCTGTATACATGTGTGAGAGGTTGTCAGATCTGCCCCCTGGTGGTGACATCAGTAACAGGAGACCACACCCTTATACTACAGCACCAGCTCCTCATCTATCACTGCTGACAACCTGCCTGTATATGACGCGCCCCCTGGGCCAGTGCTGTTTGGGGATTACCCGGAGCCGGATCAGATGGGGGTTGTAGTCTCCGAGTGGCGGCGACCCGGTCCGTGCCCAGGGTGTCAAACTCAGTGTGTGGCAGTCTTTACAGATGTTGGTAAAGGTCCTTAATGTCGACTACGCCACCCGTTGATTTGCGGTCAAAAGGCCGCCGCTGCAGCAGGGTCCGCTGAGGCTGGTGGTATGTCTGCAGCTCTGGTAGTATAACCCCCAACGGGAGGGGTATAGCCTCAGGGGGTCAGATGTAGAGGATGGTGGTTGTGAAGGTGCAGGATGAATCAGCAAGAAGACTCAGAGTCGGGCTGTGCAGTTCAGGGGTTTTTACTTACGGGTGTTCTTATGGTCACTCTGGCCTGAAGCGACCACCCGAGCCGTGCTGCGTCCACCAGGTCCTGGACTCGGCCAACCCCCAAGCAATTCTGGAGCGTGGTTCTGAGCTCCTGTCTGACTTTCCCTCTCTTCTGGCCGTTCTCACCAGGGATCCACTTATGTCCGGCTCCCTCGGATCTCTTGGTGGGTACACCTCTTCTGGGTTCCCTGACCCTATACTTGGTATGCCTTCCTAGTGGATTTAGTGAGGGTCGTGGCAGATCCTGCCCACGACCTCCGGTCTCTGGCTGAGGATTAGTGGCCTCCACCAGCTTGGGATCCGGTACCCTGGGTGCCAACCCTTCACCCTGCTGTTTGTATTCTGGGGTCTTGGGGTTCCTTCTTCTTCTCTCTGGGTCCTTCTGACTCCTCTCTCTCTCTCTCAGACTTGGCCTTGGAGCTGGGCCCAGCCGGAACCACAACTCCCTGTCAGCCCTTCTGGCTGAGCTTCTCTGCTCTGCTCCTCAGGACTGATTCACTCTACAAAAGACCCTGTTCTAAGATGGTGCCCACCTTATATACTCCGTCTATGTGTGAGCTCAGGTGACCAGCACCCAATGAGCTCCTAGCATTACCCAGACTGCTCCCCCTATCTGCCCCTACACTACTGGGATGTTCCACCCCCCTCCCACTCCAGCCAGGGACAGACACTATCGTACCTGCACATATACTGGTGGGATTACCGTCGGTCTGTCCCCCGGAAATGGGATGTATGTAGTGTATGCAGCTATCTGAGCTCAGTTCCACACTCCATCCTTACCCGGGAGTGGAATACCACACCTCTGGCTTGAGGTGCAATACCCCTGTAGCAGCCGAGTCCTCAGGGTGCTACATTCCCCCCTGGTAAATCACAGCACGTCCTCGGGCTGTAAGAGAATAAAAACATCCACAAACATACCTTTTTTTTCATAAAACATAAACATATAAAACATTATATATATCATCAGCATAAAACTTTTCATAGTAAACATTCTTGTTCCTCCGGCCACGGTGCAACTTGTGACCGGGTAAAGTGCGACAGTCTCTTGTAGTAAAAACAACAGTTTCCTATAAAACCGGTAGGGGGCGCTTTAAGAAGCGCAACTATATACAAGGGGAATATGGCCGCTCTCAGTCCTCGGCCAGTGGGGAAAAGGGATGGCTGCTCACAGTCCTCAGCCTGTGGGGAGATGGGACACACTGGAACAGTTCACACATGTCCCAACGGGGACCTTATTTTAAGTTAGCAGCATGGCATATACCCTGACGGGTAAATTGTACAGTCTCTTTACCGTACTTTAATGACGGCGTACTCCTGCTCCTCCTTCAGACCCGTCCGGATCCTCTTGCTCCTCTTCACACCGTAGCTCCTCCTCCGTCAGCCGGTGTACATGGAGGGCGTAGGGTCCTTTGGCACACTTGTGCCGGGTGAATGTGACCTCGTCCCGTACATATAGGTCACGACCTCTGTGTCCCTCCGGCAGATGGGACCCCACGTCTCTGCGGGTGACAAAGACGTCGCCGGGGGTGTGATGATCCCTGATGAAACCCCAACCGTGCTGCAGTTGGAATTTAATTACAGTCTTGGTGGCACGGGGACCGTGGGCTGCACGGGGGTTCCTCCTGGTCCGGCTCTTCTGCCCTGCACTCTGTTCCTGCAGCCGCTGCTCACGGACCCGCCTCTCTCTTCGCTCCCGGTCGAAGACCTCTAACTGCTGCCGGCAGCACTCCGCACGCTCAGCTGCGGCTGCCCAAGTCTCTTGGGTGAATCCCATGAGGTCTCCTCCGGTGGGGTCCCACGCAAACTGCGCTTCCTCCAACGAGAGTGGGGTGATCTTAACGGGCTTCGGAACCGGAATCAGGGGCTCATCTAGGGGTCTTTCTTTCCGGAGTCGGGGATGGTGGAACTCCGGTGGCCACACAAAGGGCTGCCCATCCAGGCACGTATGCTGGGCAAACAAGTCTTCACCCAGGTGCGGCACGGTGGACGTTGAGGGCGCGGTGGTGGTAGCGGCGCCCGGGTTCACTAGGCCTTGCGACCAGGCTTGGGGCACCCTGAAGGTAAAGGGCACCGTGAAGACGGCGGCGCCCGGGGTTACTTGGCCCAGCGACCAGGCCGGTGACTCAGCAGAGGTAGAGGGCGCTATTGGTACTGCGGCGCCCGGGGGTACTAGACCTTGCGACCAGGCCGGTGGTGTTTCCTGCTTTGCCGCGCTCAGGGTTGAGGCGCGTGACGTCACAGGGGTCGCGGCCGCGGCTTCTGCTTGAGGCCTTGTCTGGAGCGGTGACGATGCAGCGACGGGCACGGCAGGGGGAATTTCGGGCTCTGCGACGGGGAGCTGGGGCAGGCACGCGGTTTCTCGGCTCGGGGTAGTGACGTCCCCTTTACCTGCCTCCACCTGTTCAGCTCCCTCTTCGGCGCCGTCTCCGGCCTTCACTCCTCCTGCACCATCCTCAGAGGCGGTCTGTCTCCTCGTCTCGGGTGGCGTGCTTCGCTGGCGGGTTCCAGCCTGCTGGGCCATCTCTCTGCTCCATGCGGCCAGTACGTCCCGCTGCACTCGGGCCATCCTCTGAGCCAAGCCCTCCAGTGCGGTCTGTGCACGCTCTCGGTCTCGGGGGAGCTGTGCCAGGATCTCCACCAGGCCTTCTGGGGTTGTCGCTTGCAACAGGCTCCTGACCACTGGGTCGGTGCTGCCTGCCTCTCCCTCCATCTCCGGGTACGACTTCTCCGGAGTCCTCTCCAGACTTCTTGTCTCCGGGTGCGCTCTCTCCAGACTCCTCCAGGCTGCACCCATCTTCTCTGTTTTGTTCTGTCTCCGCCCACATTGAAGGTGGTCCCGGGGCAACTTTGTGATTGTCAGTTCCAGGGGCAGTTCTCTCACGCTGATGGACATCTCCAGCATCACAGTCTCTGTTGGTGGGGGCGGTTTCCGCTTTTGGCACCATTCCTTGACCTGGCCCACGATGGGAGGTGACCTCTTGCCACCCTCTGGCACGCCCATAATGGCGTCCGCTCTTCCAAGGCGGTAAATCTTCTGGAAATGGCGGGAATCGTCTCCCAGTGGCGGGAAACTCCGTGGATGGCGGGAAAAAGCTGCAGATGGCGGGCAACCGGCGGGAAACGATCCGTGATGGCGTCCCATGGCGGGGACCCTCTGGAACCGGCGGGAGACTTCTTCTTGAGGTAAATTTGGAACTTTTCTTCAGGCACGCAGTACCCGGTGGTTGCGGGCACGAAATCCTGCCGACTACGCCAAAGTTGACGCACCCCCTGGGCCAGTGCTGTTTGGGGATTACCCGGAGCCAGATCAGATGGGGGTTGTAGTCTCCGAGTGGCGGCGACCCGGTCCGTGCCCAGGGTGTCAAACTCAGTGTGTGGCAGTCTTTACAGATGTTGGTAAAGGTCCTTAATGTCGACTACGCCACCCGTTGATTTGCGGTCAAAAGGCCGCCGCTGCAGAAGGGTCCGCTGAGGCTGGTGGTATGTGTGCAGCTCTGGTAGTATAACCCCCAACGGGAGGGGTATAGCCTCAGGGGGTCAGATGTAGAGGATGGTGGTTGTGAAGGTGCAGGATGAATCAGCAAGAAGACTCAGAGTCGAGCTGTGCAGTTCAGGGGTTTTTACTTACGGGTGTTCTTATGGTCACTCTGGCCTGAAGCGACCACCCGAGCCGTGCTGCGTCCACCAGGTCCTGGACTCGGCCAACCCCCAAGCAATTCTGGAGCGTGGTCCTGAGCTCCTGTCTGACTTTCCCTCTCTTCTGGCCGTTCTCACCAGGGATCCACTTATGTCCGGCTCCCTCGGGTCTCTTGGTGGGTACACCTCTTCTGGGTTCCCTGACCCTATACTTGGTATGCCTTCCTAGTGGATTTAGTGAGGGTCGTGGCAGATCCTGCCCACGACCTCCGGTCTCTGGCTGAGGATTAGTGGCCTCCACCAGCTTGGGATCCGGTACCCTGGGTGCCAACCCTTCACCCTGCTGTTTGTATTCTGGGGTCTTGGGGTTCCTTCTTCTTCTCTCTGGGTCCTTCTGACTCCTCTCTCTCTCTCTCAGACTTGGCCTTGGAGCTGGGCCCAGCCGGAACCACAACTCCCTGTCAGCCCTTCTGGCTGAGCTTCTCTGCTCTGCTCCTCAGGACTGATTCACTCTACAAAAGACCCTGTTCTAAGATGGTGCCCACCTTATATACTCCCTCTATGTGTGAGCTCAGGTGACCAGCACCCAATGAGCTCCTAGCATTACCCAGACTGCTCCCCCTATCTGCCCCTACACTACTGGGATGTTCCACCCCCCTCCCACTCCAGCCAGGGACAGACACTATCGTACCTGAACATATACTGGTGGGAGTACCGTCGGTCTGTCCCCCGGAAATGGGATGTATGTAGTGTATGCAGCTATCTGAGCTCAGTTCCACACTCCATCCTTACCCGGGAGTGGAATACCACACCTCTGGCTTGAGGTGCAATACCCCTGTAGCAGCCGAGTCCTCAGGGTGCTACATATACATGTGTGAGAGGTGGTCAGATCTGCCCCCTGGTGGTGACATCACTAACAGGAGACCACACCCCTTATACTACAGCACCAGCTCCTCATCTATCACTGCTGATAACCTGCCTGTATACATGAGTGAGAGGCTGTCAGATCTGCCCCCTGGTGGTGACATCAGTAACAGGAGACCACACTCCTTATACTACAACACCAGCTCCTCATCTATCACTGCTGACAACCTGCCAGTATACATGTATGAGAGGTTGTCAGATCTGCCCCCTGGTGGTGAGATCAGTAACAGGAGACCACACCCCTTATGCTACAGCACCAGCTTCTCATCTATCACTGCTGACAACCTGCCTGTATACATGTGTGAGAGGTTGTCAGATCTGCCCCCTGGTGGTGACATCAGTAACAGGAGACCCCACCCCTTATACTACAGCACCAGCTCCTCATCTATCACTGCTGATAACCTGCCTGTATACATGTGTGAGAGGTTGTCAGATCTGCCCCCTGGTGGTGACATCAGTAACAGGAGATCACACCCCTTATACTACAGCACCAGCTCCTCATCTATCACTGCTGACAACCTGCCTGTATACATGAGTGAGAGGTTGTCAGATCTGCCCCCTGGTGGTGACATCAATAACAGGAGACCACACCCCTTATACTACAGCACCAGCTCCTCATCTGATGCTGTTATCAACCTGCCTGTATACATGTGTGAGAGGTTGTCAGATCTGCCCCCTGGTGGTGACATCAGTAACAGGAGACCACACCCCTTATACTACAGCACCAGCTCCTCATCTGATACTGCTGACAACCTGCCTGTATACATGAGTGAGAGGTTGTCAGATCTGCCCTCTGGTGGTGACATCAGAAACAGAAGACCGCACCCCTTATACTACAGCACCAGCTCCTCATCTATCACGGCTGGCAACCAGCCTGTATAAATGTGTGAGAGGTTGTCAGATCTGCCCCCTGGTGGTGACATCAGAAACAGGAGACCGCACCCCTTATACTACAGCACCAGCTCCTCATCTATCACTGCTGACAACCAGCCTGTATACATGTGTGAGAGGTTGTCAGATCTGCCCCCTGGTGGTGATAATAGTAACAGGAGACCACATCCCTTATACTACAGCACCAGCTCCTCATCTATCACTGCTGACAACCAGCCTGTATACATGTGTGAGAGGTTGTCAGATCTGCCCCCTGGTGGTGACAACAGTAACAGGAGACCACACTCCTTATACTACAGCACCTGCTCCTCATCTATCACTGCTGACAACCTGCCTGTATACATGTGTGATGGGTTGTCTGATCTGCCCCCTGGTGGTGACATCAGTAACAGTAGACCACACCCCTTATACTACAGCACCAGCTCCTCATCTGATACTGCTAACAACCTGCCTGTATACATGTGTGAGAGGTTGTCAGATCTGCCCCCTGGTGGTGACATCAGTAACAGGAGACCACACCCCTTATACTACAGCACCAGCTCCTCATCTATCACTGCTGACAACCAGCCTGTATACATGTGTGAGAGGTTGTCAGATCTGCCCCCTGGTGGTGACATCAGTAACAGGAGACCACACCCCTTATACTACAGCACCAGCTCCTCATCTATCACTGCTGACAACATGCCTGTATACATGTGTGAGAGGTTGTCAGATCTGCCCCCTGGTGGTGACATCAGTAACAGGAGACCACACCCCTTATACTACAGCACCAGCTCCTCATCTATCACTGCTGACAACCTGCCTGTATACATGTGTGAGAGGTTGTCAGATCTGCCCCCTGGTGGTGACATCAGTAACAGGAGGCCACACCCCTTATACTACAGCACCAGCTCCTCATCTGATACTGCTGACAACCTGCCTGTATACATGTGTGAGAGGTTGTCAGATCTGCCCCCTGGTGGTGATATCAGTTACAGGAGACCACACCCCTTATACTACAGCACCAGCTCCTCATCTGATACTGCTAACAACCTGCCTGTATAAATGTGTGAGAGGTTGTCAGATCTGCCCCCTGGTGGTGACATCAGTAACAGGAGACCACACCCCTTATACTACAGCACCAGCTCCTCATCTGATACTGCTGACAACCTGCCTGTATACATGTGTGAGAGGTTGTCAGATCTGCCCCCTGGTGGTGACATCAGTAACAGGAGACCACACCCCTTATGCTACAGCACCAGCTCCTCATCTATCACTGCTGACAACCTGCCTGTATACATGTGTGAGAGGTTGTCAGATCTGCCCCCTGGTGATGACATCAGTAACAGGAGACCACACCCCTTATACTACAGCACCAGCTCCTCATCTATCACTGCTGACAACCTGCCTGTATACATGTGTGAGAGGTTGTCAGATCTGTCCCCTGGTGGTGACATCAGTAACAGGAGATCACACCCCTTATACTACAGCACCAGCTCCTCATCTGATACTGCTGACAACCTGCCTGTATACATGTGTGAGAGGTTGTCAGATCTGCCCCCTGGTGGTGACATCAGTAACAGGAGACGACACCCCTTATACTACAGCACCAGCTCCTCATCTATCACTGCTGATAACCTGCCTGTATACATGAGTGAGAGGCTGTCAGATCTGCCCCCTGGTGGTGACATCAGTAACAGGAGACCACACCCCTTATACTACAGCACCAGCTCCTCATCTATCACTGCTGACAACCTGCCTGTATACATGTGTGAGAGGTTGTCAGATCTGTCCCCTGGTGGTGACATCAGTAACAGGAGATCACACCCCTTATACTACAGCACCAGCTCCTCATCTGATACTGCTGACAACCTGCCTGTATACATGTGTGAGAGGTTGTCAGATCTGCCCCCTGGTGGTGACATCAGTAACAGGAGACGACACCCCTTATACTACAGCACCAGCTCCTCATCTATCACTGCTGATAACCTGCCTGTATACATGAGTGAGAGGCTGTCAGATCTGCCCCCTGGTGGTGACATCAGTAACAGGAGGCCACACCCCTTATACTACAGCACCAGCTCCTCATCTGATACTGCTAACAACCTGCCTGTATAAATGTGTGAGAGGTTGTCAGATCTGCCCCCTGGTGGTGACATCAGTAACAGGAGACCACACCCCTTATACTACAGCACCAGCTCCTCATCTGATACTGCTGACAACCTGCCTGTATACATGTGTGAGAGGTTGTCAGATCTGCCCCCTGGTGGTGACATCAGTAACAGGAGACCACACCCCTTATGCTACAGCACCAGCTCCTCATCTATCACTGCTGATAACCTGCCTGTATACATGTGTGAGAGGTTGTCAGATCTGCCCCCTGGTGGTGACATCAGTAACAGGAGACCACACCCCTTATGCTACAGCACCAGCTCCTCATCTATCACTGCTGACAACCTGCCTGTATACATGTGTGAGAGGTTGTCAGATCTGCCCCCTGGTGGTAACATCAGTAACAGGAGATCACACCCCTTATACTACAGCACCAGCTCCTCATCTATCACTGCTGACAACCTGCCTGTATACATGTGTGAGAGGTTGTCAGATCTGCCCCCTGGTGGTAACATCAGTAACAGGAGATCACACCCCTTATACTACAGCACCAGCTCCTCATCTATCACTGCTGACAACCTGCCTGTATACATATGTGAGAGGTTGTCAGATCTGCCCCCTGGTGGTGACATCAATAACAGGAGACCACACCCCTTATACTACAGCACCAGCTCCTCATCTGATGCTGTTATCAACCTGCCTGTATACATGTGTGAGAGGTTGTCAGATCTGCCCCCTGGTGGTGACATCAGTAACAGGAGACCACACCCCTTATACTACAGCACCAGCTCCTCATCTGATACTGCTGACAACCTGCCTGTATACATGAGTGAGAGGTTGTCAGATCTGCCCCCTGGTGGTGACATCAGTAACAGGAGGTCACACCCCTTATACTACAGCACCAGCTCCTCATCTATCACGGCTGGCAACCAGCCTGTATAAATGTGTGAGAGGTTGTCAGATCTGCCCCCTGGTGGTGACATCAGAAACAGGAGACCGCACCCCTTATACTACAGCACCAGCTCCTCATCTATCACTGCTGACAACCAGCCTGTATACATGTGTGAGAGGTTGTCAGATCTGCCCCCTGGTGGTGATAATAGTAACAGGAGACCACATCCCTTATACTACAGCACCAGCTCCTCATCTATCACTGCTGACAACCAGCCTGTATACATGTGTGAGAGGTTGTCAGATCTGCCCCCTGGTGGTGACAACAGTAACAGGAGACCACACTCCTTATACTACAGCACCTGCTCCTTATCTATCACTGCTGACAACCTGCCTGTATACATGTGTGATGGGTTGTCTGATCTGCCCCCTGGTGGTGACATCAGTAACAGGAGACCACACCCCTTATACTACAGCACCAGCTCCTCATCTGATACTGCTAACAACCTGCCTGTATACATGTGTGAGAGGTTGCCAGATCTGCCCCCTGGTGGTGATATCAGTTACAGGAGACCACACCCCTTATACTACAGCACCAGCTCCTCATCTGATACTGCTGACAACCTGCCTGTATACATGTGTGAGAGGTTGTCAGATCTGCCCCCTGGTGGTGACATCAGTAACAGGAGACCACACCCCTTATACTACAGCACCAGCTCCTCATCTATCACTGCTGACAACCAGCCTGTATACATGTGTGAGAGGTTGTCAGATCTGCCCCCTGGTGGTGACATCAGTAACAGGAGACCACACCCCTTATACTACAGCACCAGCTCCTCATCTATCACTGCTGACAACATGCCTGCATACACTTGTGAGAGGTTGTCAGATCTGCCCCCCCGGTGGTGACATCAGTAACAGGAGACCACACCCCTTATACTACAGCACCAGCTCCTCATCTATCACTGCTGACAAGCTGCCTGTATACATGTGTGAGAGGTTGTCAGATCTGCCCCCTGGTGGTGACATCAGTAACAGGAGGCCACACCCCTTATACTACAGCACCAGCTCCTCATCTGATACTGCTGACAACCTGCCTGTATACATGTGTGAGAGGTTGTCAGATCTGCCCCCTGGTGGTGATATCAGTTACAGGAGACCACACCCCTTATACTACAGCACCAGCTCCTCATCTGATACTGCTAACAACCTGCCTGTATAAATGTGTGAGAGGTTGTCAGATCTGCCCCCTGGTGGTGACATCAGTAACAGGAGACCACACCCCTTATACTACAGCACCAGCTCCTCATCTGATACTGCTGACAACCTGCCTGTATACATGTGTGAGAGGTTGTCAGATCTGCCCCCTGGTGGTGACATCAGTAACAGGAAACCACACCCCTTATACTACAGCACCAGCTCCTCATCTATCACTGCTGACAACCAGCCTGTATATATGTGTGAGAGGTTGTCAGATCTGCCCCCTGGTGGTGACATCAGTAACAGGAGACCACACCCCTTATACTACAGCACCAGCTCCTCATCTATCACTGCTGACAACCTGCCTGTATACATGTGTGAGAGGTTGTCAGATCTGCCCCCTGGTGGTGACATCAGTAACAGAAGACCACACCCCTTATACTACAGCACCAGTTCCTCATCTGATACTGCTGACAATCTGCCTGTATACATGTGTGAGAGGTTGTCAGATCTGCCCCCTGGTGGTGACATCAGTAACAGGAAACCACACCACTTATACTACAGCACCAGCTCCTCATCTATCACTGCTGACAACCTGCCTGTATACATGTGTGAGAGGTTGTCAGATCTGCCCCCTGGTGGTGACATCAGTAACAGGAGACCAAACCCCTTATACTACAGCACCAGCTCCTCATCTATCACAGCTGACAACCTGCCTGTATACATGTGTGAGAGGTTGTCAGATCTGCCCCCTGGTGGTGACATCAGTAACAGGAGACCAAACCCCTTATACTACAGCACCAGCTCCTCATCTATCACTGCTGACAACCAGCCTGTATACATGTGTGAGAGGTTGTCAGATCTGCCCCCTGGTGGTGACATCAGTAACAGGAGACCACACCCTTGTACTACAGCACCAGCTCCTCATCTATCACTGCTGACAACCTGCCTGTATACATGAGTGAGAGGTTGTCAGATCTGCCCCCTGGTGGTGACATCAGTAACAGGAGATCACACCCCTTATACTACAGCACCAGCTCCTCATCTATCACTGCTGACAACCTGCCTGTATACATGTGTGAGAGGTTGTCAGATCTGCCCCCTGGTGGTGACATCAGTAACAGGAGATCACACCCCTTATACTACAGCACCAGCTCCTCATCTATCACTGCTGACAACCTGCCTGTATACATGTGGGAGAGGTTGTCAGATCTGCCCCCTGGTGGTGACATCAGTAACAGGAGACCACACCCCTTATACTACAGCACCAGCTCATCTATCACTGCTGACAACCAGCCTGTATACATGTGTGAGAGGTTGTCAGATCTGCCCCCTGGTGGTGACATCAGTAACAGAAGACCACACCCCTTATACTACAGCACCAGCTCCTCATCTATCACTGCTGATAACCTGCCTGTATACATGTGTGAGAGGTTGTCAGATCTGCCCCCTGGTGGTGACATCAGAAACAGGAGACCACACTCCTTATACTACAGCACCAGCTCCTCATCTACCACTGCTGACAACCTGCCTGTATACATGAGTGAGAGGTTGTCAGATCTGCCCCCTGGTGGTGACATCAGTAACATGAGACCACACCCCTTATACTACAGCACCAGCTCCTCATCTATCACTGCTGACAACCTGCCTGTATTCATGAGTGAGAGGTTGTCAGATCTGCCCCCTGGTGGTGACATCAGTAACAGGAGACCACACCCCTTATACTACAGCACCAGCTCCTCATCTATCACTGCTGACAACCTGCCTGTATTCATGAGTGAGAGGTTGTCAGATCTGCCCCCTGGTGGTGACATCAGTAACAGAAGACCACACCCCTTATACTACAGCACCAGCTCCTCATCTATCACTGCTGACAACCTGCCTGTATACATGTGTGAGAGGTTGTCAGATCTGCCCCCTGGTGGTGACATCAGTAACAGGAGACCACACCCCTTATACTACAGCACCAGCTCCTCATCTATCACTGCTGACAACCTGCCTGTATACATGTGTGAGAGGTTGTCAGATCTGCCCCCTGGTGGTGACATCAGTAACAGGAGACCACACCCCTTATACTACAGCACCAGCTCCTCATCTATCACTGCTGACAACCTGCCTGTATTCATGAGTGAGAGGTCCGGCAGTAGAAATTTTTGTTAATCTAGTGGCAGAGGATTTCAAAAAACTCTCCACACGGAGAAAGTTTGACAATTTAACCTCCGCCCAACGCCAAGCGATTCGACAACTTCAAACTCTTAAGGACACAGTCATTAAGCCGGCAGACAAGGGAGGGAATATCGTCCTGTGGCCCCACCACAAATATGAGAGGGAGGCTTTGCGACAGCTGAGAGATAAGGACACTTATTCTAGGCTGTCATATAAACCCACTGCCTCCTTCTCCGCCACCTTGCAGGGTATTCTGGCCCGGGCTTGTGAGGGGGGTATTATAGATAAGAGGACTGTGGAGGCTTTGACTGTACGTTCCCCCAGAACAGCTACTTTTTATTTTCTCCCCAAAGTACATAAGGATGCCATTAACCCTCCTGGACGTCCGATCGTGTCCGGCCTGGGGGGTTTATGCGGTCCTATTTCACAATATGTTGATAGTCATTTAAGACCACTTGTGGGGACCCTCCCGTCCTATGTGCGGGACACGACGGACGTCCTCACTAGGGTTGATGGCATCTCTTTGGAACCTGGCACTATTATGGTCACGGCCGATGTGGAGAGTCTGTACACCTGCATAGATCATGATCTTGGCGTGACTTGCGTCGAGCTCTTCCTTGGGGGTTCCGACCTGGGCGGCCCTTCACGGGAATTTATCCTCGAGCTCCTCCGCTTTATCCTTTGCCATAACTATTTTCTCTTCAAAGACACGATATACCTGCAGCGACGTGGTACGGCCATGGGGGCGGCCTGTGCACCATCGTATGCAAACCTCTTCCTTGGTGCATGGGAGAGGGACATCTTTGGGGACGATGGTGTGCGGGGCGCTGACCGGGTCGTGGCATGGCTCAGGTATATTGATGATGTCCTATTTTTTTGGCGGGGTTCGGCGGAGGAGCTCGATGATTTCATGAGGCGGCTTAACACCAATGAGTGGGGCATTAAATTGACGTATACTTACAGCCTTACACGCTTGGACTTCCTGGACGTCACTCTGGTGGTGGACTCACACTCCCTCATCCAGACTGACGTCTATAGGAAGCCCACAGCGGTGAACTCTTTGGTGCATGCTGCCTCTGGTCACACCCTTTCCACTATTAGGGCCGTCCCGGTCGGACAATTCCTCAGGATTAAGCGCATTTGCTCGACGGAAGCCAACTTTGATAAGCAGGCGGCAGTTCTAACTCAACGCTTCAAACAGAGAGGCTACAGTAATCGCTGCATCGGCCGTGGCTATGGAAGGGCCCGCAGCACCCCCCGCAGTTCTCTACTATATCCTCCTCCGAGATCATCCTCCTCCGGGCCTCATGAGAGGACCCGCTTCATTTCCACTTACAACCATGAGTGGGTCACTATGAGGCGGGTCCTCTCACGACATTGGAATGTTCTTGGGGCGGAGCCCTCCCTGAGGGATGTGGTGGGACAATTTCCACTCATGACTGCCAGACGAGCTAGAAATCTGGGTGATCTGGTCACTTCAAGTCATTATGTCCCACCAGCACCTAACCCTTTCGGGTCGCGCGGTCCCAGGGTTGGGTCCTATCCATGTGGCCATTGCAGGGCCTGCGCTAATGTCCTTCGCAGTTCGTCTTTTACGAATTCAGATGGCTCCCGCACATACCGAATCCTCAGATATATTTCCTGTAGTACAACACACGTGGTCTATTATGCCACGTGTAGTTGTCAGAAAATCTATGTAGGTCTTACGACAAGGGAATTGAGGATTCGGGTGCGGGAGCATGTGCGGGACATTGGCGCAGCCAAATCTGTGTCGGACCCCTGTGAGCTCAGAACTTTACCACGACATTTCAAACAAGTTCACGATTGTGACCCACGCAGCCTCCTGGTGCGTGGAATCGATGTGGTACATCTGGGCTCTCGGGGGGGTGACTACAAACTTTGCCTTGCACAAAAAGAGGCCAGGTGGATCAGTACCCTGGACACCCTGGCACCGCGTGGCCTCAATGAAAATCTGAGCTTCTCCTCATTTTTGTGACTGGGCCTCCTTGTTTGGCTTTGCTCTCCCTCAGTGTTTACTTTTTCTGATCTAAAATCCGTGCTCTAGTTTTTAGCCTGTTTTTATCATTTGTTTTTAACCTTGTTTTTTCTTACCCTTCTAGACCCGAGGCTACTAACTCATTATCTTTGTGCACCATATGGACCTTCTTCAATCTATTGTTCAAGGCATCCTATAGCTGATAACATGGAGCATCTTTCAAGAGCCCCTAGACTATCATCCTTCCTTTCCTTGTGGGAAATGGTCCCATGCTGACTAGTATCCACATATATACCTGGACTCATATATATTTATCCTTTTGGGTACTTATTGTAACTATCTAGGAGTTTTTTGATGGATCCCTATTATAATTATGCTCCATTAAGTTATCTTACGCATTTGTTTGTGCCTGAGAGCATTTTGTCTTATTTAATGTGTATTATACTATTTAGTCATTTGCTCTCTATCTTCTGTCTGTATCTTTAATATTTATTCTTTCTTACACATTGATGGTGCGTGTTCTCCGGCTCCTGGCTGACCCATGCCCGTGTCCGGCTGTCTCCTATCCCTGGCGCGCCCCTGGGAGCGTTTCCTAGGCGCGCCACCTGGCGCGCGCTCGGGACTTGACAGCTGTGACGTGTGCGGCGGGGGGCGCGGCTCCGGGTACACGCGCCGCTACATACCAATGTGCTTTTCCTTTATCCATCACGTGATTAGTGGTGGGCGTATATAATCAGGTCCTGCCGGGTACACATACAGCGCCTCTTGATAAAGAAGAGCGAAACGCGCGTCGGGGCGCGCTTTTACTTGCTGCACGTTCTGTGGCTCCCCTGGCATTTTGCGGGCTTCCTGCCACCCGGGCACTCTGCCACTGGGTGAGTGATTCCATCCATGTTCCGGGTACTTTTTGTATATATTTTTCTATTTAACACTACATGGCATAGGGTAGTTGTACAACTCATCCTTAATTTGTATCTTTGTTTTATTGCTGCTACTTAGCGATTCTTGCACATGCTATGGTAGATTATACCTATCCTACTGACTCTTATCCCTTAATGGGCGAATTGTGATATTTATTTACTGCTTTTACTTGTAGTTACATATTTATGGAGTGTCCCTCTGCCTGTAGATTTATTTGTACACTTGTATTTTGGACTGCCCAGCAGCCTTATTGCTAGGGGTTGTCTTGTTTCTGGCACTGTTCCTCCTGATCCCCTTGCCTTGCTATTTTTCTATATAACTTTTTATCACTGTGATTATGAATCATTAATAAAGATTTTGTCTCTTTGCTAACTACTCTTTTGTTCTCCGTTTGTTCTTTATATTGGACATGAGTAGGCAATTTGAACCCGGTACTGGACAATTTGTCTTAGCACCGGGTTTTGTATTTTAGTATATAATTGGCCAGTTTTTTCTCATGAGTGAGAGGTTGTCAGATCTGCCCCCTGGTGGTGACATCAGTAACAGGAGACCACACCCCTTATACTACAGCACCAGCTCCTCATCTATCACTGCTGACAACCTGCCTGTATACATGTGTGAGAGGTTGTCAGATCTGCCCCCTGGTGGTGACATCAGTAACAGGAGATCACACCCCTTATACTACAGCACCAGCTCCTCATCTATCACTGCTGACAACCTGCCTGTATACATGTGTGAGAAGATGTCAGATCTGCCCCCCTGGTGGTGACATCAGTAACAGGAGACCACACCCCTTATACTACAGCACCAGCTCCTCATCTATCACTGCTGACAACCAGCCTGTATACATGTGTGAGAGGTTGTCAGATCTGCCCCCTGGTGGTGACATCAGTAACAGGAGACCACACTCCTTATACTACAGCACCAGCTCCTCATCTATCACTGCTGACAACCAGCCTGTATACATGTGTGAGAGGTTGTCAGATCTGCCCCCTGGTGGTGACATCAGTAACATGAGACCACACTCCTTATACTACAGCACCAGCTCCTCATCTATCACTGCTGACAACCAGCCTGTATACATCTGTGAGAAGATGTCAGATCTGCCCCCCTGGTGGTGACATCAGTAACAGGAGACCACACCCCTTATACTACAGCACCAGCTCCTCATCTATCACTGCTGACAACCTGCCTGTATACATGTGTGAGAGGTTGTCAGATCTGCCCCCTGGTGGTGACATCAGTAACAGGAGACCACACCCCTTATACTACAGCACCAGCTCCTCATCTATCACTGCTGACAACCAGCCTGTATACATGTGTGAGAGGTTGTCAGATCTGCCCCCTGGTGGTGACATCAGTAACAGGAGACCACACCCCTTATACTACAGCACCAGCTCCGCATCTATCACTGCTGACAACCTGCCTGTATACATGTGTGAGAGGCTGTCAGATCTGCCCCCTGGTGGTGACATCAGTAACATGAGACCACATCCCTTATACTACAGCACCAGCTCCTCATCTATCACTGCTGACAACCAGCCAGTATACATGTGTAAGAGGTTGTCAGATCTGCCCCCTGGTGGTGACATCAGTAACAGGAGACCACACCCTTTATACTACAGCACCAGCTCCTCATCTGATACTGCTGACAACCTGCCTGCATACATGTGTGAGAGGTTGTCAGATCTGCCCCCTGGTGGTGACATCAGTAACAGGAGACCACACTCCTTATACTACAGCACCAGCTCCTCATCTATCACTGCTGACAACCAGCCAGTATACATGTGTAAGAGGTTGTCAGATCTGCCCCCTGGTGGTGACATCAGTAACAGGAGACCACACCCCTTATACTACAGCACCAGCTCCTCATCTATCACTGCTGACAACCAGCCAGTATACATGTGTGAGAGGTTGTCAGATCTGCCCCCTGGTGGTGACATCAGTAACAGGAGACCACACCCCTTATACTACAGCACCAGCTCCTCATCTATCACTGCTGACAACC
Organism: Phyllobates terribilis; assembly: GCF_046119375.1. Taxonomy (NCBI): domain Eukaryota; kingdom Metazoa; phylum Chordata; class Amphibia; order Anura; family Dendrobatidae; genus Phyllobates; species Phyllobates terribilis. Next base: position 311,616,084 of record NW_027362772.1, read on the forward strand.
AGCCAGTATACATGTGTGAGAGGTTGTCAGATCTGCCCCCTGGTGGTGACATCAGTAACAGGAGACCACACCCCTTATGCTACAGCACCAGCTTCTCATCTATCACTGCTGACAACCAGCCTGTATACATGTGTGAGAGGTTGTCAGATCTGCCCCCTGGTGGTGACATCAGTAACAGGAGACCACACCCCTTATACTACAGCACCAGCTCCTCATCTATCACTGCTGACAACCTGCCTGTATACATGAGTGAGAGGTTGTCAGATCTGCCCCCTGGTGGTGACATCAGTAACAGGAGACCACACTCCTTATACTACAGCACCAGCTCCTCATCTATCACTGCTGACAACCTGCGTGTATACATGTGTGAGAGGTTGTCAGATCTGCCCCCTGGTGGTGACATCAGTAACAGGAGACCACACCCCTTATACTACAGCACCAGCTCCTCATCTGATACTGCTAACAACCTGCCTGTATACATGTGTGAGAGGTTGTCAGATCTGCCCCCTGGTGGTGACATCAGTAACAGGAGACCACACCCCTTATACTACAGCACCAGCTCCTCATCTGATACTGCTGACAACCTGCCTGTATACATGTGTGAGAGGTTGTCAGATCTGCCCCCTGGTGGTGACATCAGTAACAGGAGACCACACCCCTTATACTACAGCACCAGCTCCTCATCTATCACTGCTGACAACCTGCCTGTATACATGAGTGAGAGGTTGTCAGATCTGCCCCCTGGTGGTGACATCAGTAACAGGAGACCACACTCCTTATACTACAGCACCAGCTCCTCATCTATCACTGCTGACAACCTGCGTGTATACATGTGTGAGAGGTTGTCAGATCTGCCCCCTGGTGGTGACATCAGTAACAGGAGACCACACCCCTTATACTACAGCACCAGCTCCTCATCTGATACTGCTAACAACCTGCCTGTATACATGTGTGAGAGGTTGTCAGATCTGCCCCCTGGTGGTGACATCAGTAACAGGAGACCACACCCCTTATACTACAGCACCAGCTCCTCATCTGATACTGCTGACAACCTGCCTGTATACATGTGTGAGAGGTTGTCAGATCTGTCCCCTGGTGGTGACATCAGAAACAGGAGACCGCACCCCTTATACTACAGCACCAGCTCCTCATCTATCACTGCTGACAACCAGCCAGTATACATGTGTGAGAGGTTGTCAGATCTGCCCCTGGTGGTGACATCAGAAACAGGAGACCGCACCCCTTATACTACAGCACCAGCTCCTCATCTATCACTGCTGACAACCAGCCTGTATACATGTGTGAGAGGTTGTCAGATCTGCCCCCTGGTGGTGACATCAGTAACAGGAGATCACACCCCTTATACTACAGCACCAGCTCCTCATCTATCACTGCTGACAACCTGCCTGTATACATGGGTGAGAGGTTGTCAGATCTGCCCCCTGGTGGTGACATCAGTAACAGGAGACCACACCCCTATACTACAGCACCAGCTCCTCATCTATCACTGCTGACAACCTGCCTGTATACATGTGTGAGAGGTTGTCAGATCTGCCCCCTGGTGGTGACATCATAACAGGAGACCGCACCCCTTATACTACAGCACCAGCTCCTCATCTATCACTGCTGACAACCAGCCTGTATACATGTGTGAGAGGTTGTCAGATCTGCCCCCTGGTGGTGACATCAGTAACAGGAGACCGCACCCCTTATACTACAGCACCAGCTCCTCATCTATCACTGCTGACAACCAGCCTGTATTCATGTGTGAGAGGTTGTCAGCTCTGCCCCCTGGTGGTGACATCAGTAACAAGAGATCACACCCCTTATACTACAGCACCAGCTCCTCATCTATCACTGCTGACAACCTGCCTGTATACATGGGTGAGAGGTTGTCAGATCTGCCCCCTGGTGGTGACATCAGTAACAGGAGACCGCACCCCTTATACTACAGCACCAGCTCCTCATCTATCACTGCTGACAACCAGCCTGTATACATGTGTGAGAGGTTGTCAGATCTGCCCTCTGGTGGTGACATCAGTAACAGGAGACCACACCCCTATACTACAGCACCAGCTCCTCATCTATCACTGCTGACAACCAGCCTGTATACATGTGTGAGAGGTTGTCAGATCTGCCCCCTGGTGGTGACATCAGTAACAGGAGACCACACCCTTATACTACAGCACCAGCTCCTCATCTATCACTGCTGACAACCTGCCTGTATACATGTGTGAGAGGTTGTCAGATCTGCCCCCTAGTGGTGACATCAGTAACAGGAGACCACACTCCTTATACTACAGCACCAGCTCCTCATCTATCACTGCTGACAACCTGCCTGTATACATGTGTGAGAGGATGTCAGATCTGCCCCCTGGTGGTGACATCAGTAACAGGAGACCACACTCCTTATACTACAGCACCAGCTCCTCATCTATCACTGCTGACAACCTGCCTGTATACATGTGTGAGAGGTTGTCAGATCTGCCCCCTAGTGGTGACATCAGTAACAGGAGACCACACTCCTTATACTACAGCACCAGCTCCTCATCTATCACTGCTGACAACCTGCCTGTATACATGTGTGAGAGGTTGTCAGATCTGCCCCCTAGTGGTGACATCAGTAACAGGAGACCACACTCCTTATACTACAGCACCAGCTCCTCATCTATCACTGCTGACAACCTGCCTGTATACATGTGTGAGAAGATGTCAGATCTGCCCCCCTGGTGGTGACATCAGTAACAGGAGACCACACTCCTTATACTACAGCACCAGCTTCTCATCTATCACTGCTGACAACCTGCCTGTATACATGTGTGAGAGGCTGTCAGATCTGCCCCCTGGTGGTGACATCAGTAACAGGAGACCACACTCCTTATACTACAGCACCAGCTTCTCATCTATCACTGCTGACAACCTGCCTGTATACATGTGTGAGAGGCTGTCAGATCTGCCCCCTGGTGGTGACATCAGTAACAGGAGACCACACTCCTTATACTACAGCACCAGCTTCTCATCTATCACTGCTGACAACCTGCCTGTATACATGTGTGAGAAGATGTCAGATCTGCCCCCCTGGTGGTGACATCAGTAACAGGAGACCACACCCCTTATACTACAGCACCAGCTCCTCATCTATCACTGCTGACAACCTGCCTGTATAAATGTGTGAGAGGTTGTCAGATCTGCCCCCTGGTGGTGACATCAGTAACAGGAGACCACACCCCTTATACTATAGCACCAGCTCCTCATCTATCACTGCTGACAACCTGCCTGTATACATGTGTGAGAGGTTGTCAGATCTGCCCCCTGGTGGTGACATCAGTAACAGGAGACCACACCCTTTATACTACAGCACCAGCTCCTCATCTGATACTGCTGACAACCTGCCTGTATACATGTGTGAGAGGTTGTCAGATCTGCCCCCTGCTGGTGACATCAGTAACAGGAGACCACACCCCTTATACTACAGCACCAGCTCCTCATCTATCACTGCTGACAACCAGCCAGTATACATGTGTGAGAGGTTGTCAGATCTGCCCCCTGGTGGTGACATCAGTAACAGGAGACCACACCCTTTATACTACAGCACCAGCTCCTCATCTGATACTGCTGACAACCTGCCTGTATACATGTGTGAGAGGTTGTCAGATCTGCCCCCTGGTGGTGACATCAGTAACAGGAGACCACACCCCTTATACTACAGCACCAGCTTCTCATCTATCACTGCTGACAACCAGCCTGTATACATGTGTGAGAGGTTGTCAGATCTGCCCCCTGGTGGTGACATCAGTAACAGGAGACCACACCCCTTATACTACAGCACCAGCTCCTCATCTATCACTGCTGACAACCTGCCTGTATACATGAGTGAGAGGTTGTCAGATCTGCCCCCTGGTGGTGACATCAGTAACAGGAGACCACACCCCTTATACTACAGCACCAGCTCCTCATCTATCACTGCTGACAACCTGCCTGTATACATGAGTGAGAGGTTGTCAGATCTGCCCCCTGGTGGTGACATCAGTAACAGGAGACCACACCCCTTATACTACAGCACCAGCTCCTCATCTATCACTGCTGACAACCAGCCTGTATACATGTGTGAGAGGTTGTCAGATCTGCCCCCTGGTGGTGACATCAGTAACAGGAGACCACACCCCTTATACTACAGCACCAGCTCCTCATCTATCACTGCTGACAACCTGCCTGTATACATGTGTGAGAGGTTGTCAGATCTGCCCCCTGGTGTTGACATCAGTAACAGGAGACCACACCCCTTATGCTACAGCACCAGCTCCTCATCTATCACTGCTGACAACCAGCCAGTATACATGTGTGAGAGGTTGTCAGATCTGCCCCCTGGTGGTGACATCAGTAACAGGAGACCACACCCTTTATACTACAGCACCAGCTCCTCATCTGATACTGCTGACAACCTGCCTGTATACATGTGTGAGAGGTTGTCAGATCTGCCCCCTGGTGGTGACATCAGTAACAGGAGACCACACCCCTTATACTACAGCACCAGCTCCTCATCTGATACTGCTGACAACCTGCCTGTATACACGTGTGAGAGGTTGTCAGATCTGCCCCCTGGTGGTGACATCAGTAACAGGAGACCACACCCCTTATACTACAGCACCAGCTTCTCATCTATCACTGCTGACAACCAGCCTGTATACATGTGTGAGAGGTTGTCAGATCTGCCCCCTGGTGGTGACATCAGTAACAGGAGACCACACCCCTTATACTACAGCACCAGCTCCTCATCTATCACTGCTGACAACCTGCGTGTATACATGTGTGAGAGGTTGTCAGATCTGCCCCCTGGTGGTGACATCAGTAACAGGAGACCACACCCCTTATACTACAGCACCAGCTCCTCATCTATCACTGCTGACAACCAACCTGTATACATGTGTGAGAGGTTGTCAGATCTGCCCCCTGGTGGTGACATCAGTAACAGGAGACCACACCCCTTATACTACAGCACCAGCTCCTCATCTGATACTGCTGACAACCTGCCTGTATACATGAGTGAGAGGTTGTCAGATCTGCCCTCTGGTGGTGACATCAGAAACAGAAGACCGCACCCCTTATACTACAGCACCAGCTCCTCATCTATCACGGCTGGCAACCAGCCTGTATACATGTGTGAGAGGTTGTCAGATCTGTCCCCTGGTGGTGACATCAGAAACAGGAGACCGCACCCCTTATACTACAGCACCAGCTCCTCATCTATCACTGCTGACAACCAGCCTGTATACATGTGTGAGAGGTTGTCAGATCTGCCCCCTGGTGGTGATATCAGTAACAGGAGACCACATCCCTTATACTACAGCACCAGCTCCTCATCTATCACTGCTGACAACATGCCTGTATACATGTGTGAGAGGTTGTCAGATCTGCCCCCTGGTGGTGACATCAGTAACAGGAGACCACACCCCTTATACTACAGCACCAGCTCCTCATCTATCACTGCTGACAAACTGCCTGTATACATGTGTGAGAGGTTGTCAGATCTGCCCCCTGGTGGTGACATCAATAACAGGAAACCACACCCCTTATACTACAGCACCAGCTCCTCATCTATCACTGCTGACAACCTGCCTGTATACATGTGTGAGAGGTTGTCAGATCTGCCCCCTGGTGGTAACATCAATAACAGGAGACCACACCCCTTATACTACAGCACCAGCTCCTCATCTATCACTGCTGACAACCTGCCTGTATACATGTGTGAGAGGTTGTCAGATCTGCCCCCTGGTGGTGACATCAGTAACAGGAGACCACACCCCTTATACTACAGCACCAGCTCCTCATCTATCACTGCTGACAACCTGCCTGTATACATGTGTGAGAGGTTGTCAGATCTGCCCCCTGGTGGTGACATCAGAAACAGGAGACCGCACCCCTTATACTACAACACCAGCTCCTCATCTATCTCTGCTGACAACCTGCCTGTATACATGTGTGAGAGGTTGTCAGATCTGCCCTCTGGTGGTGACATCAGAAACAGGAGACCGCACCACTTATACTAAAGCACCAGCTCCTCATCTATCACGGCTGACAACCAGCCTGCATACATGTGTGAGAGGTTGTCAGATCTGCCCCCTACTGGTGACATCAGAAACATGAGACCGCACCCCTTATACTACAGCACCAGCTCCTCATCTATCACTGCTGACAACCTGCCTGTATACATGTGTGAGAGGTTGTCAGATCTGCCCTCTGGTGGTGACATCAGAAACAGGAGACCACACCCCTTATACTACAGCACCAGCTCCTCATCTATCACTGCTGACAACCAGTCTGTATACATGTGTGAGAGGTTGTCAGATCTGCCCCCTGGTGGTGACATCAGTAACAGGAGACCACACCCCTTATACTACAGCACCAGCTCCTCATCTATCACTGCTGACAACCTGCCTGTATACATGTGTGAGAGGTTGTCAGATCTGCCCCCTGGTGGTGACATCAGTAACAGGAGACCACAGCCCTTATGCCACAGCACCAGCTCCTCATCTATCACTGCTGACAACCAGCCTGTATACATGTGTGAGAGGTTGTCAGATCTGCCCCCTGGTGGTGACATCGGTAACAGGAGACCACACCCCTTATACTACAGCACCAGCTCCTTATCTATCACTGCTGACAACCTGCCTGTATACATGTGTGAGAGGTTGTCAGATCTGCCCCCTGATGGTGACATCAGTAACAGGAGATCACACCCCTTATACTACTGCACCAGCTCCTCATCTGATACTGCTGACAACCTGCCTGTATACATGTGTGAGAGGTTGTCAGATCTGCCCCCTGGTGGTGACATCAGTAACAGGAGACCACACCCCTTATACTACAGCACCAGCTCCTCATCTATCCGAGCTGACAACCTGCCTGTATACATGTGTGAGAGGTTGTCAGATCTGCCCCCTGGTGGTAACATCAATAACAGGAGACCACACCCCTTATACTACAGCACCAGCTCCTCATCTATCACTGCTGACAACCTGCCTGTATACATGTGTGAAAGGTTGTCAGATCTGCCCCCTGGTGGTGCCATCAGTAACAGGAGACCACACCCCTTATACTACAGCACCAGCTCCTCATCTATCACTGCTGACAACCTGCCTGTATACATGTGTGAGAGGTGGTCAGATCTGCCCCCTGGTGGTGACATCAGTAACAGGAGACCACACCCCTTATACTACAGCACCAGCTCCTCATCTATCACTGCTGACAACCTGCCTGTAAACATGTGTGAGAGGTTGTCAGATCTGCCCTCTGGTGGTGACATCAGAAACAGGAGACCGCACCACTTATACTAAAGCACCAGCTCCTCATCTATCACGGCTGACAACCAGCCTGCATACATGTGTGAGAGGTTGTCAGATCTGCCCCCTGGTGGTGACATCAGAAACATGAGACCGCACCCCTTATACTACAGCACCAGCTCCTCATCTATCACTGCTGACAACCTGCCTGTATACATGTGTGAGAGGTTGTCAGATCTGCCCTCTGGTGGTGACATCAGAAACAGGAGACCACACCCCTTATACTACAGCACCAGCTCCTCATCTATCACTGCTGACAACCAGTCTGTATACATGTGTGAGAGGTTGTCAGATCTGCCCCCTGGTGGTGACATCAGTAACAGGAGACCACACCCCTTATACTACAGCACCAGCTCCTCATCTATCACTGCTGACAACCTGCCTGTATACATGTGTGAGAGGTTGTCAGATCTGCCCCCTGGTGGTGACATCAGTAACAGGAGACCACAGCCCTTATGCCACAGCACCAGCTCCTCATCTATCACTGCTGACAACCAGCCTGTATACATGTGTGAGAGGTTGTCAGATCTGCCCCCTGGTGGTGACATCGGTAACAGGAGACCACACCCCTTATACTACAGCACCAGCTCCTCATCTATCACTGCTGACAACCTGCCTGTATACATGTGTGAGAGGTTGTCAGATCTGCCCCCTGGTGGTGACATCGGTAACAGGAGACCACACCCCTTATACTACAGCACCAGCTCCTTATCTATCACTGCTGACAACCTGCCTGTATACATGTGTGAGAGGTTGTCAGATCTGCCCCTGGTGGTGACATCAGTAACAGGAGACCACACCCCTTATACTACTGCACCAGCTCCTCATCTGATACTGCTGACAACCTGCCTGTATACATGTGTGAGAGGTTGTCAGATCTGCCCCCTGGTGGTGACATCAGTAACAGGAGACCACACCCCTTATACTACAGCACCAGCTCCTCATCTATCCGAGCTGACAACCTGCCTGTATACATGTGTGAGAGGTTGTCAGATCTGCCCCCTGGTGGTAACATCAATAACAGGAGACCACACCCCTTATACTACAGCACCAGCTCCTCATCTATCACTGCTGACAACCTGCCTGTATACATGTGTGAAAGGTTGTCAGATCTGCCCCCTGGTGGTGCCATCAGTAACAGGAGACCACACCCCTTATACTACAGCACCAGCTCCTCATCTATCACTGCTGACAACCTGCCTGTATACATGTGTGAGAGGTGGTCAGATCTGCCCCCTGGTGGTGACATCAGTAACAGGAGACCACACCCCTTATACTACAGCACCAGCTCCTCATCTATCACTGCTGACAACCTGCCTGTAAACATGTGTGAGAGGTTGTCAGATCTGCCCTCTGGTGGTGACGTCAGAAACAGGAGACCGCACCACTTATACTAAAGCACCAGCTCCTCATCTATCACGGCTGACAACCAGCCTGCATACATGTGTGAGAGGTTGTCAGATCTGCCCCCTGGTGGTGACATCAGAAACATGAGACCGCACCCCTTATACTACAGCACCAGCTCCTCATCTATCACTGCTGACAACCTGCCTGTATACATGTGTGAGAGGTTGTCAGATCTGCCCTCTGGTGGTGACATCAGAAACAGGAGACCACACCCCTTATACTACAGCACCAGCTCCTCATCTATCACTGCTGACAACCAGTCTGTATACATGTGTGAGAGGTTGTCAGATCTGCCCCCTGGTGGTGACATCAGTAACAGGAGACCACACCCCTTATACTACAGCACCAGCTCCTCATCTATCACTGCTGACAACCTGCCTGTATACATGTGTGAGAGGTTGTCAGATCTGCCCCCTGGTGGTGACATCAGTAACAGGAGACCACAGCCCTTATGCCACAGCACCAGCTCCTCATCTATCACTGCTGACAACCAGCCTGTATACATGTGTGAGAGGTTGTCAGATCTGCCCCCTGGTGGTGACATCGGTAACAGGAGACCACACCCCTTATACTACAGCACCAGCTCCTCATCTATCACTGCTGACAACCTGCCTGTATACATGTGTGAGAGGTTGTCAGATCTGCCCCCTGGTGGTGACATCAGTAACAGGAGACCACAGCCCTTATGCCACAGCACCAGCTCCTCATCTATCACTGCTGACAACCAGCCTGTATACATGTGTGAGAGGTTGTCAGATCTGCCCCCTGGTGGTGACATCGGTAACAGGAGACCACACCCCTTATACTACAGCACCAGCTCCTCATCTATCACTGCTGACAACCTGCCTGTATAAATGTGTGAGAGGTTGTCAGATCTGCCCCCTGGTGGTGACATCAGTAACAGGAGACCACACCCCTTATACTACAGCACCAGCTCCTCATCTATCACTGCTGACAACCAGCCTGTATACATGTGTGAGAGGCTGTCAGATCTGCCCCCTGGTGGTGACATCAGTAACAGGAGACCACACCCCTTATACTACAGCACCAGCTCCTCATCTATCACTGCTGACAACCAGCCTGTATACATGTGTGAGAGGTTGTCAGATCTGCCCCCTGGTGGTGACATCAGTAACAGGAGACCACACCCCTTATACTACAGCACCAGCTCCTCATCTATCACTGCTGACAACCAGCCTGTATACATGTGTGAGAGGTTGTCAGATCTGCCCCCTGGTGGTGACATCAGTAACAGGAGATCACACCCCTTATACTACAGCACCAGCTCCTCATCTATCACTGCTGACAACCAGCCAGTATACATGTGTGAGAGGTTGTCAGATCTGCCCCCTGGTGGTGACATCAGTAACAGGAGACCACACCCTTTATACTACAGCACCAGCTCCTCATCTGATACTGCTGACAACCTGCCTGTATACATGTGTGAGAGGTTGTCAGATCTGCCCCCTGGTGGTGACATCAGTAACAGGAGACCACACCCCTTATACTACAGCACCAGCTCCTCATCTGATACTGCTGACAACCTGCCTGTATACACGTGTGAGAGGTTGTCAGATCTGCCCCCTGGTGGTGACATCAGTAACAGGAGACCACACCCCTTATACTACAGCACCAGCTTCTCATCTATCACTGCTGACAACCAGCCTGTATACATGTGTGAGAGGTTGTCAGATCTGCCCCCTGGTGGTGACTTCAGTAACAGGAGACCACACCCCTTATACTACAGCACCAGCTCCTCATCTGATACTGCTGACAACCTGCCTGTATACATGTGTGAGAGGTTGTCAGATCTGCCCTCTGGTGGTGACATCAGTAACAGGAGACCACACCCCTTATACTACAGCACCAGCTCCTCATCTATCACTGCTGACAACCAGCCTGTATACATGTGTGAGAGGTTGTCAGATCTGCCCCCTGGTGGTGACATCAGTAACAGGAGACCACACCCCTTATACTACAGCACCAGCTCCTCATCTATCACTGCTGACAACCTGCGTGTATACATGTGTGAGAGGTTGTCAGATCTGCCCCCTGGTGGTGACATCAGTAACAAGAGACCACACCCCTTATACTACAGCACCAGCTCCTCATCTATCACTGCTGACAACCAGCCTGTATACATGTGTGAGAGGTTGTCAGATCTGCCCCCTGGTGGTGACATCAGTAACAGGAGACCACACCCCTTATACTACAGCACCAGCTCCTCATCTGATACTGCTGACAACCTGCGTGTATACATGAGTGAGAGGTTGTCAGATCTGCCCTCTGGTGGTGACATCAGAAACAGAAGACCGCACCCCTTATACTACAGCACCAGCTCCTCATCTATCACTGCTGACAACCAGCCTGTATGCATGTGTGAGCGGTTGTCAGATCTGCCCCCTGGTGGTGATATCAGTAACAGGAGACCACATCACTTATACAACAGCACCAGCTCCTCATCTATCACTGCTGACAACCAGCCTGTATACATGTGTGAGAGGTTGTCAGATCTGCCCCTGGTGGTGACATCAGAAACAGGAGACCGCACCCCTTATACTACAGCACCAGCTCCTCATCTATCACTGCTGACAACCAGCCTGTATACATGTGTGAGAGGTTGTCAGATCTGCCCCCTGGTGGTGATATCAGTAACAGGAGACCACATCCCTTATACTACAGCACCAGCTCCTCATCTATCACTGCTGACAACCAGCCAGTATACATGGGTGAGAGGTTGTCAGATCTGCCCCTGGTGGTGACATCAGTAACAGGAGACCACACTCTTTATACTACAGCACCAGCTCCTCATCTATCACTGCTGACAACCTGCCTGTATACATGTGTGAGAGGTTGTCAGATCTGCCCCCTGGTGGTGACATCAGTAACAGGAGACCACACCCCTTATACTTCAGCACCAGCTCCTCATCTGATACTGCTGACAACCTGCCTGTATACATGTGTGAGAGGTTGTCAGATCTGCCCCCTGGTGGTGACATCAATAACAGGAAACTACACCCCTTATACTACAGCACCAGCTCCTCATCTATCACTGCTGACAACCTGCCTGTATACATGTGTGAGAGGTTGTCAGATCTGCCCCCTGGTGGTAACATCAATAACAGGAGACCACACCCCTTATACTACAGCACCAGCTCCTCATCTATCACTGCTAACAACCTGCCTGTATACATGTGTGAGAGGTTGTCAGATCTGCCCCCTGGTGGTGACATCAATAACAGGAGACCGCACCCCTTATACTACAGCACCAGCTCCTCATCTATCACTGCTGACAACCTGCCTGTATACATGTGTGAGGGGTTGTCAGATCTGCCCCCTGGTGGTGACATCAGAAACAGGAGACCGCACCCCTTATACTACAGCACCAGCTCCTCATCTATCACTGCTAACAACCTGCCTGTATACATGTGTGAGAGGTTGTCAGATCTGCCCCCTGGTGGTGACATCAATAACAGGAGACCACATCCCTTATACTACAGCACCAGCTCCTCATCTATCACTGCTGACAACCTGCCTGTATACATGTGTGAGAGGTTGTCAGATCTGCCCCCTGGTGGTAACATCAATAACAGGAGACCACACCCCTTATACTACAGCACCAGCTCCTCATCTATCACTGCTGACAACCTGCCTGTATACATGTGTGAGAGGTTGTCAGATCTGCCCCCTGGTGGTAACATCAATAACAGGAGACCACACCCCTTATACTACAGCACCAGCTCCTCATCTATCACTGCTAACAACCTGCCTGTATACATGTGTGAGAGGTTGTCAGCTCTGCCCCCTGGTGGTGATATCAGTAACAGGAGACCGCACCCCTTATACTACAGCACCAGCTCCTCATCTATCACTGCTGACAACCTGCCTGTATACATGTGTGAGAGGTTGTCAGATCTGCCCCCTGGTGGTGACATCAGAAACAGGAGACCGCACCCCTTATACTACAGCACCAGCTCCTCATCTATCACTGCTGACAACCTGCCTGTATACATGTGTGAGAGGTTGTCAGATCTGCCCCCTGGTGGTAACATCAATAACAGGAGACCACACCCCTTATACTACAGCACCAGCTCCTCATCTATCACTGCTGACAACCTGCCTGTATACATGTGTGAGAGGTTGTCAGATCTGCCCCCTGGTGGTGACATCAGAAACAGGAGACCACACCCCTTATACTACAGCACCAGCTCCTCATCTATCACTGCTGACAACCAGTCTGTATACATGTGTGAGAGGTTGTCAGATCTGCCCCCTGGTGGTGACATCAGAAACATGAGACCGCACCCCTTATACTACAGCACCAGCTCCTCATCTATCACTGCTGACAACCAGTCTGTATACATGTGTGAGAGGTTGTCAGATCTGCCCCCTGGTGGTGACATCAGTAACAGGAGACCACACCCCTTATACTACAGCACCAGCTCCTCATCTATCACTGCTGACAACCTGCCTGTATACATGTGTGAGAGGTTGTCAGATCTGCCCCCTGGTGGTGACATCAGAAACAGGAGACCGCACCCCTTATACTACAGCACCAGCTCCTCATCTATCACTGCTGACAACCTGTCTGTAAACATGGGTGAGAGGTTGTCAGATCTGCCCTCTGGTGGTGACATCAGAAACAGGAGACCGCACCACTTATACTAAAGCACCAGCTCCTCATCTATCACGGCTGACAACCAGCCTGCATACATGTGTGAGAGGTTGTCAGATCTGCCCCCTGGTGGTGACATCAGAAACATGAGACCACACCCCTTATACTACAGCACCAGCTCCTCATCTATCACTGCTGACAACCTGCGTGTATACATGAGTGAGAGGTTGTCAGATCTGCCCTCTGGTGGTGACATCAGAAACAGAAGACCACACCCCTTATACTACAGCACCAGCTCCGCATCTATCACTGCTGACAACCTGCGTGTATACATGTGTGAGAGGTTGTCAGATCTGCTCCCTGGTGGTGACATCAGTAACAGGAGACCACACCCCTTATACTACAGCACCAGCTCCTCATTTGATACTGCTGACAACCAGCCTGTATACATGTGTGAGAGGTTGTCAGATCTGTCCCCTGGTGGTGACATCAGAAACAGGAGACCACACCCCTTATACTACAGCACCAGCTCCTCATCTATCACTGCTGACAACCAGCCTGTATACATGTGTGAGAGGTTGTCAGATCTGTCCCCTGGTGGTGACATCAGAAACAGGAGACCGCACCCCTTATACTACAGCACCAGCTCCTCATCTATCACTGCTGACAACCAGCCTGTATACATGTGTGAGAGGTTGTCAGATCTGCCCCCTGGTGGTGATATCAGTAACAGGAGACCACATCCCTTATACTACAGCACCAGCTCATCTATCACTGCTGACAACCTGCCTGTATACATGTGTGAGAGGTTGTCAGATCTGCCCCCTGGTGGTGACATCAGAAACATGAGACCACACCCCTTATACTACAGCACCAGCTCCTCATCTATCACTGCTGACAACCTGCGTGTATACATGTGTGAGAGGTTGTCAGATCTGCCCCCTGGTGGTGACATCAGTAACAGGAGACCACACCCCTTATACTACAGCACCAGCTCCTCATTTGATACTGCTGACAACCAGCCTGTATACATGTGTGAGAGGTTGTCAGATCTGCCCCCTGGTGGTGACATCGGTAACAGGAGACCACACCCCTTATACTACAGCACCAGCTCCTCATCTATCACTGCTGACAACCTGCCTGTATAAATGTGTGAGAGGTTGTCAGATCTGCCCCCTGGTGGTGACATCAGTAACAGGAGACCACACCCCTTATACTACAGCACCAGCTCTCTCATCTATCACTGCTGACAACCAGCCTGTATACATGTGTGAGAGGCTGTCAGATCTGCCCCCTGGTGGTGACATCAGTAACAGGAGACCACACCCCTTATACTACAGCACCAGCTCCTCATCTATCACTGCTGACAACCAGCCTGTATACATGTGTGAGAGGTTGTCAGATCTGCCCCCTGGTGGTGACATCAGTAACAGGAGACCACACCCCTTATACTACAGCACCAGCTCCTCATCTATCACTGCTGACAACCAGCCTGTATACATGTGTGAGAGGTTGTCAGATCTGCCCCCTGGTGGTGACATCAGTAACAGGAGATCACACCCCTTATACTACAGCACCAGCTCCTCATCTATCACTGCTGACAACCAGCCAGTATACATGTGTGAGAGGTTGTCAGATCTGCCCCCTGGTGGTGACATCAGTAACAGGAGACCACACCCTTTATACTACAGCACCAGCTCCTCATCTGATACTGCTGACAACCTGCCTGTATACATGTGTGAGAGGTTGTCAGATCTGCCCCCTGGTGGTGACATCAGTAACAGGAGACCACACCCCTTATACTACAGCACCAGCTCCTCATCTGATACTGCTGACAACCTGCCTGTATACACGTGTGAGAGGTTGTCAGATCTGCCCCCTGGTGGTGACATCAGTAACAGGAGACCACACCCCTTATACTACAGCACCAGCTTCTCATCTATCACTGCTGACAACCAGCCTGTATACATGTGTGAGAGGTTGTCAGATCTGCCCCCTGGTGGTGACATCAGTAACAGGAGACCACACCCCTTATACTACAGCACCAGCTCCTCATCTGATACTGCTGACAACCTGCCTGTATACATGTGTGAGAGGTTGTCAGATCTGCCCTCTGGTGGTGACATCAGTAACAGGAGACCACACCCCTTATACTACAGCACCAGCTCCTCATCTATCACTGCTGACAACCAGCCTGTATACATGTGTGAGAGGTTGTCAGATCTGCCCCCTGGTGGTGACATCAGTAACAGGAGACCACACCCCTTATACTACAGCACCAGCTCCTCATCTATCACTGCTGACAACCTGCGTGTATACATGTGTGAGAGGTTGTCAGATCTGCCCCCTGGTGGTGACATCAGTAACAGGAGACCACACCCCTTATACTACAGCACCAGCTCCTCATCTATCACTGCTGACAACCAGCCTGTATACATGTGTGAGAGGTTGTCAGATCTGCCCCCTGGTGGTGACATCAGTAACAGGAGACCACACCCCTTATACTACAGCACCAGCTCCTCATCTGATACTGCTGACAACCTGCCTGTATACATGAGTGAGAGGTTGTCAGATCTGCCCTCTGGTGGTGACATCAGAAACAGAAGACCGCACCCCTTATACTACAGCACCAGCTCCTCATCTATCACGGCTGGCAACCAGCCTGCATACATGTGTGAGAGTTTGTCAGATCTGTCCCCTGGTGGTGACATCAGAAACAGGAGCCCACACCCCTTATACTACAGCACCAGCTCCTCATCTATCACTGCTGACAACCAGCCTGTATGCATGTGTGAGCGGTTGTCAGATCTGCCCCCTGGTGGTGATATCAGTAACAGGAGACCACATCCCTTATACTACAGCACCAGCTCCTCATCTATCACTGCTGACAACCAGCCTGTATACATGTGTGAGAGGTTGTCAGATCTGCCCCTGGTGGTGACATCAGAAACAGGAGACCACACCCCTTATACTACACCACCAGCTCCTCATCTATCACTGCTGACAACCAGCCTGTATACATGTGTGAGAGGTTGTCAGATCTGCCCCCTGGTGGTGATATCAGTAACAGGAGACCACATCCCTTATACTACAGCACCAGCTCCTCATCTATCACTGCTGACAACCTGCCTGTATACATGGGTGAGAGGTTGTCAGATCTGCCCCTGGTGGTGACATCAGTAACAGGAGACCACACTCCTTATACTACAGCACCAGCTCCTCATCTATCACTGCTGACAACCTGCCTGTATACATGTGTGAGAGGTTGTCAGATCTGCCCCCTGGTGGTGACATCAGTAACAGGAGACCACACCCCTTATACTTCAGCACCAGCTCCTCATCTGATACTGCTGACAACCTGCCTGTATACATGTGTGAGAGGTTGTCAGATCTGCCCCCTGGTGGTGACATCAATAACAGGAAACTACACCCCTTATACTACAGCACCAGCTCCTCATCTATCACTGCTGACAACCTGCCTGTATACATGTGTGAGAGGTTGTCAGATCTGCCCCCTGGTGGTAACATCAATAACAGGAGACCACACCCCTTATACTACAGCACCAGCTCCTCATCTATCACTGCTAACAACCTGCCTGTATACATGTGTGAGAGGTTGTCAGCTCTGCCCCCTGGTGGTGATATCAGTAACAGGAGACCGCACCCCTTATACTACAGCACCAGCTCCTCATCTATCACTGCTGACAACCTGCCTGTATACATGTGTGAGAGGTTGTCAGATCTGCCCCCTGGTGGTGACATCAGAAACAGGAGACCACACCCCTTATACTACAGCACCAGCTCCTCATCTATCACTGCTGACAACCAGTCTGTATACATGTGTGAGAGGTTGTCAGATCTGCTCCCTGGTGGTGACATCAGAAACAGGAGACCGCACCCCTTATACTACAGCACCAGCTCCTCATCTATCACTGCTGACAACCTGCCTGTATACATGTGTGAGAGGTTGTCAGATCTGCCCCCTGGTGGTGACATCAGTAACAGGAGACCACACCCCTTATACTACAGCACCAGCTCCTCATCTATCACTGCTGACAACCTGCCTGTATACATGTGTGAGAGGTTGTCAGATCTGCCCCCTGGTGGTGACATCAGAAACAGGAGACCGCACCCCTTATACTACAGCACCAGCTCCTCATCTATCACTGCTGACAACCTGTCTGTAAACATGGGTGAGAGGTTGTCAGATCTGCCCCCTGGTGGTGACATCAGAAACAGGAGACCGCACCACTTATACTAAAGCACCAGCTCCTCATCTATCACGGCTGACAACCAGCCTGCATACATGTGTGAGAGGTTGTCAGATCTGCCCCCTGGTGGTGACATCAGAAACATGAGACCACACCCCTTATACTACAGCACCAGCTCCTCATCTATCACTGCTGACAACCTGCGTGTATACATGAGTGAGAGGTTGTCAGATCTGCCCTCTGGTGGTGACATCAGAAACAGAAGACCACACCCCTTATACTACAGCACCAGCTCCGCATCTATCACTGCTGACAACCTGCGTGTATACATGTGTGAGAGGTTGTCAGATCTGCTCCCTGGTGGTGACATCAGTAACAGGAGACCACACCCCTTATACTACAGCACCAGCTCCTCATTTGATACTGCTGACAACCAGCCTGTATACATGTGTGAGAGGTTGTCAGATCTGCCCCCTGGTGGTGACATCAGTAACAGGAGACCACACCCCTTATACTACAGCACCAGCTCCTCATCTGATACTGCTGACAACCTGCCTGTATACATGTGTGAGAGGTTGTCAGATCTGCCCCCTGGTGGTGACATCAGTAACAGGAGACCACACCCCTTATACTACAGCACCAGCTCCTCATTTGATACTGCTGACAACCAGCCTGTATACATGTGTGAGAGGTTGTCAGATCTGCCCCCTGGTGGTGACATCAGTAACAGGAGACCACACCCCTTATACTACAGCACCAGCTCCTCATCTATCACTGCTGACAACCTGCCTGTATACATGTGTGAGAGGTTGTCAGATCTGCCCCCTGGTGGTGACATCAGAAACAGGAGACCGCACCCCTTATACTACAGCACCAGCTCCTCATCTATCACTGCTGACAACCAGCCTGTATACATGTGTGAGAGGTTGTCAGATCTGCCCCCTGGTGGTGATATCAGTAACAGGAGACCACATCCCTTATACTACAGCACCAGCTCATCTATCACTGCTGACAACCTGCCTGTATACATGTGTGAGAGGTTGTCAGATCTGCCCCCTGGTGGTGACATCAGTAACAGGAGACCACACCCCTTATACTTCAGCACCAGCTCCTCATCTGATACTGCTGACAACATGCCTGTATACATGTGTGAGAGGTTGTCAGATCTGCCCCCTGGTGGTGCCATCAGTAACAGGAGACCACACCCCTTATACTACAGCACCAGCTCCTCATCTATCACTGCTGACAACCTGCCTGTATACATGTGTGAGAGGTTGTCAGATCTGCCCCCTGGTGGTGACATCAATAACAGGAAACCACACCCCTTATACTACAGCACCAGCTCCTCATCTATCACTGCTGACAACCTGCCTGTATACATGTGTGAGAGGTTGTCAGATCTGCCCCCTGGTGGTGACATCAGTAACAGGAGACCACACCCCTTATACTACAGCACCAGCTCCTCATCTATCACTGCTGACAACCTGCCTGTATACATGTGTGAGAGGTTGTCAGATCTGCCCCCTGGTGGTGACATCAGTAACAGGAGACCACACCCCTTATACTTCAGCACCAGCTCCTCATCTGATACTGCTGACAACATGCCTGTATACATGTGTGAGAGGTTGTCAGATCTGCCCCCTGGTGGTGCCATCAGTAACAGGAGACCACACCCCTTATACTACAGCACCAGCTCCTCATCTATCACTGCTGACAACCTGCCTGTATACATGTGTGAGAGGTTGTCAGATCTGCCCCCTGGTGGTGACATCAATAACAGGAGACCACACCCCTTATACTACAGCACCAGCTCCTCATCTATCACTGCTGACAACCTGCCTGTATACATGTGTGAGAGGTTGTCAGATCTGCCCCCTGGTGGTGACATCAGAAACAGGAGACCACACCCCTTATACTACAGCACCAGCTCCTCATCTATCACTGCTGACAACCTGCCTGTAAACATGTGTGAGAGGTTGTCAGATCTGCCCTCTGGTGGTGACATCAGAAACAGGAGACCACACCCCTTATACTACAGCACCAGCTCCTCATCTATCACTGCTGACAACCTGCCTGTATACATGTGTGAGAGGTTGTCAGATCTGCCCCCTGGTGGTGACATCAGTAACAGGAGACCACACCCCTTATGCCACAGCACCAGCTCCTCATCTATCACTGCTGACAACCAGCCTGTATACATGTGTGAGAGGTTGTCAGATCTGCCCCCTGGTGGTGACATCAGTAACAGGAGACCACATCCCTTATACTACAGCACCAGCTCCTCATCTATCACTACTGACAACCTGCCTGTATACATGTGTGAGAGGTTGTCAGATCTGCCCTCTGGTGGTGACATCAGAAACAGGAGACCGAACCCCTTATACTACAGCACCAGCTCCTCATCTATCACTGCTGACAACCAGCCTGTATACATGTGTGAGAGGTTGTCAGATCTGCCCCCTGGTGGTGACATCAGTAACAGGAGACCGAACCCCTTATACTACAGCACCAGCTCCTCATCTATCACTGCTGACAACCAGCCTGTATACATGTGTGAGAGGTTGTCAGATCTGCCCCCTGGTGGTGACATCAGTAACAGGAGACCCCACCCCTTATACTACAGCACCAGCTCCTCATCTATCACTGCTGACAACCTGCCTGTATACATGTGTGAGAGGCTGTCAGATCTGCCCCCTGGTGGTGATATCAGTAACATGAGACCACACCCCTTACACTA
The DNA here is from genome assembly GCF_046119375.1 of Phyllobates terribilis. NCBI lineage: Eukaryota > Metazoa > Chordata > Amphibia > Anura > Dendrobatidae > Phyllobates > Phyllobates terribilis. Next base: position 311,636,394 of record NW_027362772.1, read on the forward strand.
CAGCACCAGCTCCTCATCTATCACTGCTGACAACCTGCCTGTATACATGTGTGAGAAGATGTCAGATCTGCCCCCTGGTGGTGACATCAGAAACAGGAGACCGCACCCCTTATACTACAGCACCAGCTCCTCATCTATCACTGCTGACAACCAGCCTGTATACATGTGTGAGAGGTTGTCAGATCTGCTCCCTGGTGGTGACATCAGTAACAGGAGACCGCACCCCTTATACTACAGCACCAGCTCCTCATCTATCACTGCTGACAACCTGCCTGTATACATGTGTGAGAGGTTGTCAGATCTGCCCCCTGGTGGTGACATCAGTAACAGGAGACCACACCTCTTATACTACAGCACCAGCTCCTCATCTATCACTGCTGACAACCAGTCTGTATACATGTGTGAGAGGTTGTCAGATCTGCCCCCTGGTGGTGACATCAGTAACAGGAGACCACACCCCTTATACTACAGCACCAGCTCCTCATCTATCACTGCTGACAACCTGCCTGTATACATGTGTGAGAGGTTGTCAGATCTGCCCCCTGGTGGTGACATCAGTAACAGGAGACCGCACCCCTTATACTACAGCACCAGCTCCTCATCTGATACTGCTGACAACCTGCCTGTATACATGTGTGAGAGGTTGTCAGATCTGCCCCCTGGTGGTGACATCAGTAACAGGAGACCGCACCCCTTATACTACAGCACCAGCTCCTCATCTATCACTGCTGACAACCTGCCTGTATACATGTGTGAGAGGTTGTCAGATCTGCCCCCTGGTGGTGACATCAGTAACAGGAGACCACACCCCTTATACTACAGCACCAGCTCCTCATCTATCACTGCTGACAACCTGCCTGTATACATGAGTGAGAGGTTGTCAGATCTGCCCTCTGGTGGTGACATCAGAAACAGAAGACCGCACCCCTTATACTACAGCACCAGCTCCTCATCTATCACTGCTGACAACCTGCGTGTATACATGTGTGAGAGGTTGTCAGATCTGCTCCCTGGTGGTGACATCAGTAACAGGAGACCACACCCCTTATACTACAGCACCAGCTCCTCATTTGATACTGCTGACAACCAGCCTGTATACATGTGTGAGAGGTTGTCAGATCTGTCCCCTGGTGGTGACATCAGAAACAGGAGACCGCACCCCTTATACTACAGCACCAGCTCCTCATCTATCACTGCTGACAACCAGCCTGTATACATGTGTGAGAGGTTGTCAGATCTGCCCCCTGGTGGTGATATCAGTAACAGGAGACCACATCCCTTATACTACAGCACCAGCTCATCTATCACTGCTGACAACCTGCCTGTATACATGTGTGAGAGGTTGTCAGATCTGCCCCCTGGTGGTGACATCAGTAACAGGAGACCACACCCCTTATACTTCAGCACCAGCTCCTCATCTGATACTGCTGACAACATGCCTGTATACATGTGTGAGAGGTTGTCAGATCTGCCCCCTGGTGGTGCCATCAGTAACAGGAGACCACACCCCTTATACTACAGCACCAGCTCCTCATCTATCACTGCTGACAACCTGCCTGTATACATGTGTGAGAGGTTGTCAGATCTGCCCCCTGGTGGTGACATCAATAACAGGAAACCACACCCCTTATACTACAGCACCAGCTCCTCATCTATCACTGCTGACAACCTGCCTGTATACATGTGTGAGAGGTTGTCAGATCTGCCCCCTGGTGGTGACATCAGTAACAGGAGACCACACCCCTTATACTACAGCACCAGCTCCTCATCTATCACTGCTGACAACCTGCCTGTATACATGTGTGAGAGGTTGTCAGATCTGCCCCCTGGTGGTGACATCAGTAACAGGAGACCACACCCCTTATACTTCAGCACCAGCTCCTCATCTGATACTGCTGACAACATGCCTGTATACATGTGTGAGAGGTTGTCAGATCTGCCCCCTGGTGGTGCCATCAGTAACAGGAGACCACACCCCTTATACTACAGCACCAGCTCCTCATCTATCACTGCTGACAACCTGCCTGTATACATGTGTGAGAGGTTGTCAGATCTGCCCCCTGGTGGTGACATCAATAACAGGAGACCACACCCCTTATACTACAGCACCAGCTCCTCATCTATCACTGCTGACAACCTGCCTGTATACATGTGTGAGAGGTTGTCAGATCTGCCCCCTGGTGGTGACATCAGTAACAGGAGACCACACCCCTTATACTACAGCACCAGCTCCTCATCTATCACTGCTGACAACCTGCCTGTATACATGTGTGAGAGGTTGTCAGATCTGCCCCCTGGTGGTAACATCAATAACAGGAGACCACACCCCTTATACTACAGCACCAGCTCCTCATCTATCACTGCTGACAACCTGCCTGTATACATATGTGAGAGGTTGTCAGATCTGCCCCCTGGTGGTGACATCAGAAACAGGAGACCGCACCCCTTATACTACAGCACCAGCTCCTCATCTATCACTGCTGACAACCTGCCTGTAAACATGTGTGAGAGGTTGTCAGATCTGCCCTCTGGTGGTGACATCAGAAACAGGAGACCACACCCCTTATACTACAGCACCAGCTCCTCATCTATCACTGCTGACAACCTGCCTGTATACATGTGTGAGAGGTTGTCAGATCTGCCCCCTGGTGGTGACATCAGTAACAGGAGACCACACCCCTTATGCCACAGCACCAGCTCCTCATCTATCACTGCTGACAACCAGCCTGTATACATGTGTGAGAGGTTGTCAGATCTGCCCCCTGGTGGTGACATCAGTAACAGGAGACCACATCCCTTATACTACAGCACCAGCTCCTCATCTATCACTGCTGACAACCAGCCTGTATACATGTGTGAGAGGTTGTCAGATCTGCCCCCTGGTGGTGACATCAGTAACAGGAGACCCCACCCCTTATACTACAGCACCAGCTCCTCATCTATCACTGCTGACAACCTGCCTGTATACATGTGTGAGAGGCTGTCAGATCTGCCCCCTGGTGGTGATATCAGTAACATGAGACCACACCCCTTATACTACAGCACCAGCTCCTCATCTGATACTGCTGACAACCTGCCTGTATACATGTGTGAGAAGATGTCAGATCTGCCCCCTGGTGGTGACATCAGAAACAGGAGACCGCACCCCTTATACTACAGCACCAGCTCCTCATCTATCACTGCTGACAACCAGCCTGTATGCATGTGTGAGAGGCTGTCAGATCTGCCCCCTGGTGGTGACATCAGTAACAGGAGACCACACCCCTTATACTACAGCACCAGCTCCTCATCTATCACTGCTGACAACCTGCCTGTATACATGTGTGAGAGGTTGTCAGATCTGCCCTCTGGTGGTGACATCAGAAACAGGAGACCGCACCCCTTATACTACAGCACCAGCTCCTCATCTATCACTGCTGACAACCAGCCTGTATACATGTGTGAGAGGTTGTCAGATCTGCCCCCTGGTGGTGACATCAGTAACAGGAGACCACATCCCTTATACTACAGCACCAGCTCCTCATCTATCACTGCTGACAACCTGCCTGTATACATGTGAGAGAGGCTGTCAGATCTGCCCCCTGGTGGTGACATCAGTAACAGGAGACCGCACCCCTTATACTACAGCACCAGCTCCTCATCTATCACTGCTGACAACCTGCCTGTATACATGTGTGAGAGGTTGTCAGATCTGCCCCCTGGTGGTGACATCAGGAACAGGAGACCACACCTCTTATACTACAGCACCAGCTCCTCATCTATCACTGCTGACAACCAGTCTGTATACATGTGTGAGAGGTTGTCAGATCTGCCCCCTGGTGGTGACATCAGTAACAGGAGACCACACCCCTTATACTACAGCACCAGCTCCTCATCTATCACTGCTGACAACCTGCCTGTATACATGTGTGAGAGGTTGTCAGATCTGCCCCCTGGTGGTGACATCAGTAACAGGAGACCACACCCCTTATACTACAGCACCAGCTCCTCATCTATCACTGCTGACAACCTGCCTGTATACATGTGTGAGAGGTTGTCAGAGCGGCTGGTTTGAGAACCTATTACATGTTATAGCTGGATCTGGTGGTTTTTGCAGTTGCAGGGGTTGTGTCTGGTCTGATAAGTCTGCAGACGCTCTCTGTGACTGCAGACTTCTTGATCGTTACAGTGCGCTCACTGCTCGCTTTCCTGATTCCCCATTGTTGGCGGTGATCTGCAGACCTGCCGTCACATTATGGCGCCGTTCTCAGCTTCACTAAAGTCGCTTGCTTTGAGCGACGCATAGTTGACAAGTGACCATTTGTTGTCCCCAGCGCCGGAGAATCCTGACTGCGGGGCCGGACGCTGTAGGATTCAGAAGTCTGCAGTCATATGGAGCGACTTCAGACTTTCACCACAAGACCGGGCCACCCCTTGAATGGAAACTTTGTAAGTGGAGCCGGACCCTGAGCCCCCGACCCTTCTACCAGCATGATCCGGATCGGGTTCATAAGAAATGTATCCCAGCAGTGGCGGCTCGGATACACGGTGAGATGGTATCGCTGGCTCGTTATATACGGTGACGGGACCTCGCACTTTACTTCCTCATCATCTTGGAGATGAAGCTTTAAGATGTGGATCCATTACTGGCGTCCTGGTAAATTATTCATCCCGGGTATCGTTGTCTCCTTTCCCCGCTGTCGTCTTGGCGGCTCCTTCACTTTCCTGGCGCTCAGTACAAAGGTGGAGAACGATGGTCCGCACTCGCGGTGCGAGACACATGCGTAACAATGTGTCTTCATTCAGGTTCTTGGATAATCTGATGTCGGGGATCTCTAGAATTTTGCTCCATCAATATAAAACGAGCGGCGCCGTCCGGAGCACAGGGTTATGCTATGTTTTTTAATAGACCCTGCCCTATAGGGGTCATAGCTCATATAACAGGGGCGTACGTAGACCTCAATGGTCCCCATAGCAAGAGCCCGTATTTGCCCTCCCCCGGAGTAAGCAGGGTCACGATACATGGACACAGACATCCCAACACAGGGAGCATGTACACAGAAATAGGACCCCCACTGATGCCCCTTAGTGTTCTCACCCATTGCAATACCGCTTCCATGACGTCCTTGGGGTATGATGCTCCCAAATATACCGCCCACGCATGATACCTCCACACAGTTTGTCCCCACAGAAACCCCCATATGCATAGTATGATGTCTCCATAGACATTTACACAGTATATTTCCCCACAACATTCCATACACTATGATATTCCCACACAGCATAGTGTCCCCACAGTGCCCCCACACAGTATGATGTCCTCACAGTGCCCCCACACAGTATGATGTCCTCACTGTGCTCCTACACAGTATGATGCACCCTCACACAGTATGATGTCCCCACCGTGTCCCCATACAGTATGATGTCCCCACAGTGCTCCCACATAGTATGTCTCACAGTCCACCCACACACAGTATGATGTCCCCACAGTGCCCCCAACACACAGTGTGATGCCCCACAGTGCCCTCACATAGTATGATGTCCCCATAGTGCCCTCACACAGTTTGATGTCCCCACAGTGCTCCCACACAGTATGATGCACCCCACTGTGCCCTCACACAGTATGGTGTCCCCACAGTGCTCCTACACAGTATGATGCACCCCACAGTGCCCTCACACAGTATAATGTCCCCATAGTGCCCCCCACACAGTATGATGTCCCCACAGTGCTCCCACACAGTATGATGTCCCCACAGTGCCTCCACACAGTATGATGTCCCCACAGTGCTCCTACACAGTATAATGTCCCCACAGTGCTCCCATACAGTATGATGTCCCCACAGTGCTCCCACATAGTGTGATGTCCCCACAGTGCTCCCACACAGTATGATGTCCCCACAGTGCCCCCACACAGTATGATGTCCCCACAGTGCTCCCACACAGTATAATGTCCCCACAGTGCTCCCACACAGTATGATGTCCCCACAGTGCTCCCACACAGTATGATGTCCCCACAGTGCCTCCACACAGTATGATGTCCCCACAGTGCTCCTACACAGTATAATGTCCCCACAGTGTTCCCACACAGTATGATGTCCCCACAGTGCTCCCACATAGTGTGATGTCCCCACAGTGCTCCCACACAGTATAATGTTCCCATAGTGCTCCCACACAGTATGATGTCCACACAGTGCTCCCACATAGTGTGATGTCCCCACAGTGCTCCCACATAGTGTGATGTCCCCACAGTGCTCCTACACAGTATAATGTCCCCACAGTGCTCCCACATAGTGTGATGTCCCCACAGTGCTCCCACATAGTGTGATGTCCCCACAGTGCTCCCACACAGTATGATGTCCCCACAGTGCTCCCACACAGTATGATGTCCCCACAGTGCCCCCACACAGTATGATGTCCCCACAGTGCTCCCACACAGTATAATGTCCCCACAGTGCTCCCACACAGTATGATATCCCCACAGTGCCTCCACACAGTATGATGTCCCCACAGTGCTCCCACACAGTATAATGTCCCCACAGTGCTCCCACACAGTATGATGTCCCCACAGTGCCTCCACACAGTATGATGTCCCCACAGTGCTCCTACACAGTATAATATCCCCACAGTGTTTCCACACAGTATGATGTCCCCACAGTGCTCCCACATAGTGTGATGTCCCCACAGTGCCCCCACACAGTTTGATGTCCCCACAGTGCCCCCACACAGTATGATGTCCCCACAGTGCTCCCACACAGTATAATGTTCCCACAGTGCTCCCACACAGTATGATATCCCCACAGTGCTCCCACACAGTGTGATGTCCCCACAGCCTCCCATAGAGTGTGATGACCTGAAAGCCCCCATACAGTATGATGCCCCACAGCCTACCATATAGTATGATGCACCCACACTCCCCCACAGTTTGATGTCCCCACAGCCCCCCATACAACATGATGGCCTCTGATGAGCTGCTCCAGCTTTTGCTGCATGTGGACTGAGGCTTCGCACAGCAGGCGCGATCTGGTGATGTCATTGTGACTGCTGCACTGAGACTTAGACGCACAGGCTAATTGGTGGAAGAAGGAGCCGACGGCCCCCTGCTCCACCATCATGGGGATGTACATACTGATGAAATTGGCATGCTTTGTGGAACTAGGAGGTTGTTTGTCCTGTCATTATGGGCAGTACGCTCTTGTCGTTCGATATAATCAACACCCTAGCTTTTAAAAAATGTTAAAAAGAAAATAAGAGTTTTGTTCTCCCCTCTTTTGTTTGGCCCCCTAACATTCTGTTAATGAACCAGGAGGTCCAGGATGAACAGATGCATAGGAGCTTTCCAGATCAGAGTATCCTGCGGAGCCGGAGCGGTGGGAGTAGAACGGGAGGACAGGTGTAATGCAGGACCCTTGGGGACTTTCTGGAACTTTTCAAAAAGCTTATCAAATACTGGAAACTTCAGCGGTTATGGACACGCTGTCAATACTGAAGCTCGGGGTCTGACTCTCGCACCTCCGCTAATCAGCTGTTTGTAGGGGCCGCAGTGACCGACTGATATCATCCGCTGCTGTCCCTTTAATAAACGCTATCACCTGCACAATCGGCTTCATTGTTCCTGTAGATAATGGATACACCTAGATGGGATTCATGTATCCGAGCTGTCCCCTGTATCCGAGCTGTTACTTGCAGTTTACCCCTCCCCCTCTAGCACCATTGAACCCCCTTTGTTTTGCTTCTTATGTACTGACCCCCTCCTCGCTTTCATCGTTTTCCCTCTATAGGATGCCTCCTCTCCAATTACTGGTTTTCCTTTCCCAGGATTACACATTTACCAGCTGCGGACCCCAATACCTGCACGGTGTCCTGTAACGCTGAGTGCATGGGAAATAAGCCCCCTGTATGCAGCGTGTGACCCCCAAAGATACCAGAGACGTAACTATAGTGGTGCAGGGGCTCCGGAGCCTTGGGTGACCTAGTGTTCTCTTTGGCCAATATGCAGGGGCGTAACGGCAGCAGTCGCCGATGTGACCGGGCCGGCGGACCAGGGGCCCGGCAGATCAGGGACCCCCCGACACCAGGAGAAACTTCAACTGGATGTGCATCCAGATGTGTGATACTGTCTGCTGAGCTGTGTATCTAATCCCATTATGTGTGATACTGTCTGCTGAGTCATGTATCTAATCCCATCCTGTGTGATACTGTCTGCTGAGCTGTGTATCTAATCCCATTATGTGTGATACTGTCTGCTGAGCTGTATCTAATCCCATCCTGTGTGATACTGTCTGCTGAGCTGTGTATCTAATCCCATCCTGCGTGATACTGTCTGCTGAGCCGTGTATCTAATCCTCTCTTGTGTGATACTGTCTGCTGAGCCGTGTATCTAATCCCATCCTGTGTGATACTGTCTGCTGAGCCGTGTATCTAATCCTATCCTGTGTGATACTGTCTGCTGAGCTGTGTATCTAATCCCATCCTGTGTGATACTGTCTGCTGAGCCGTGTATCTAATCCTCTCCTGTGTGATACTGTCTGCTGAGCTGTGTATCTAATCCTATCCTATGTGATACTGTCTGCTGAGCTGTGTATCTAATCCCATTATGTGTGATACTGTCTGCTGAGCTGTGTATCTAATCCCATTATGTGTGATACTGTCTGCTGAGCTGTATCTAATCCCATCCTGTGTGATACTGTCTGCTGAGCTGTGTATCTAATCCCATTATGCGTGATACTGTCTGCTGAGTCATGTATCTAATCCCATCCTGTGTGATACTGTCTGCTGAGCTGTGTATCTAATCCCATTATGTGTGATACTGTCTGCTGAGCTGTATCTAATCCCATCCTGTGTGATACTGTCTGCTGAGCTGTGTATCTAATCCCATCCTGCGTGATACTGTCTGCTGAGCCGTGTATCTAATCCTCTCTTGTGTGATACTGTCTGCTGAGCCGTGTATCTAATCCCATCCTGTGTGATACTGTCTGCTGAGCCGTGTATCTAATCCTATCCTGTGTGATACTGTCTGCTGAGCTGTGTATCTAATCCCATCCTGTGTGATACTGTCTGCTGAGCCGTGTATCTAATCCTCTCCTGTGTGATACTGTCTGCTGAGCTGTGTATCTAATCCTATCCTATGTGATACTGTCTGCTGAGCCGTGTATCTAATCCTATCCTGTGTGATACTGTCTGCTGAGCCGTGTATCTAATCCTCTCCTGTGTGATACTGTCTGCTGAGCTGTGTATCTAATCCTATCCTGTGTGATACTGTCTGCTGAGCCGTGTATCTAATCCTATCCTGTGTGATACTGTCTGCTGAGCTGTGTATCTAATCCTCTCCTGTGTGATACTGTCTGCTGAGCCGTGTATCTAATCTTCTCCTGTGTGATACTGTCTGCTGAGCTGTGTATCTAATCCTATCTTGTGTGATACTGTCTGCTGAGCCGTGTATCTAATCTTCTCCTGTGTGATACTGTCTGCTGAGCTGTGTATCTAATCCTATCCTATGTGATACTGTCTGCTGAGCCGTGTATCTAATCCTATCCTCTGTGATACTGTCTGCTGAGCCGTGTATCTAATCCCATCCTGTGTGATACTGTCTGCTGAGCCGTGTATCTAATCCTCTCCTGTGTGATACTGTCCGCTGAGCTGTGTATCTAATCCTATCCTGTGTGATACTGTCTGCTGAGCTGTGTATCTAATCTTCTCCTGTGTGATACTGTCTGCTGAGCTGTGTATCTAATCCTATCCTATGTGATACTGTCTGCTGAGCCGTGTATCTAATCCTATCCTCTGTGATACTGTCTGCTGAGCCGTGTATCTAATCCTATCCTGTGTGATACTGTCTGCTGAGCTGTGTATCTAATCCTATCCTATGTGATACTGTCTGCTGAGCCGTGTATCTAATCCTATCCTCTGTGATACTGTCTGCTGAGCCGTGTATCTAATCCCATCCTGTGTGATACTGTCTGCTGAGTCGTGTATCTAATCCCATCCTGTGTGATACTGTCTGCTGAGCCGTGTTTCTAATCCTCTCCTGTGTGATACTATCAGCTGACCTGTGTATCTAATCCCCTCCTGTGTGATATACGGGGTTGGGATCTTCCCTAGGACACTAGGATCTCTGGGAGGGGACGTCGGTGTCGCCGCTCCATCATGTGACGATTGTCGCCACTTTCACTAAGTGTGAATGTTACAATCAATAACAATGTTGCAGAATGTGTCCGTCCTACAGCAGCTCAGTGATTGTTGTGGCTTCATTGTCATGTGACCCGTCCTCATTACTTTGCTGTTAGGAATTAATGAGATTTATGCAAATCAGCCATGTTAACCCTTCGTAGATCAGTTTTATGCTTTCTTAATGACAGAAATCCTCATTCTGTGTTCTTCATGCATGTACTGCATATGTGCGGTATGAAGTGGTGGGATGAATCTCCGTGTGTTTGCGTATTGGCTGCAGCCAATCAGTGGGTTCAGCTCGGTAGATGTAGACAGCACTAAAAACTGAGGGTAGAGAGCTGGAACTGGAAAAGAGAAGGTTAAATGTGTTTGTTATTTTACAAGTATGCAACTTAAAGGGAATCTGTCACAACATTTGACCTATCTAAATTATTAATACGGGCATACAGGTTATAGACTGCTGAGGACGGCGATCCCTGTATGCCTCATATCAGATGCCTTGTTGTTGAAAAATCATCTTTTACCACTTTATATAAATGACCTCTTCAAGGCTTTGGGGAGGACGCTGCCTGGATGATAACTCTACATCCAGAGCTTATATTACATGAAGGGGGAGTCACCAGTGTGATGGCCGCTCTCTGCTCTCCTGATCGCACTGCAGAGCTGTGTGTGATTATACCTGACGGTTCCTCTCAGCTTCAGCCTCCAGCTCACAGGCAGTCAGGGTCCTCCATACAATATAATTATTATTATTTATTACTATAGCGCCATTTATTCCATGGCGCTTTACATGTGAAAAAAGGGTATATGTAGCAAATACACTTACAATAATCTTGAACAAAACAAGTCAGCGATTGGTACAGGAGGAGCGAGGACCCTGCCCGCGAGGGCTCACAATCTACAGGGGATGGGCGAGGATACAGTAGGTGGGGGCATATAATGCCCCCTCCATAGTCCTCCATATAATATAATGCACTCCCCATGGTCCTCCATACAATATAATGCACCCCCTATGGTCCGCCATAGAATATATTGCACACCCCATGGTTCTCCATACAATATAATGCACCTCCCATGATCCTTCTTACAATATAATGCCCCTCCCATGATCCTCCATACAATATAATGCAACGCCCATGATCCTCCATACAATATAATGCACCGCCCATGGTCCTCCATACAATATAATGCACATCCTATGGTCCTCCATACAATATAATGCACACCTCATGGTCCTCCGTACAATATAATGCACCCCCATGGTGCCCCATACAATGTAATGCACCCCCATAGTGCTCCATACAATATAAAGTACCCCTCATGGTCCTCCATACAATATATTGCACGCTTCATGGTCCTCCATGTCCTCCATACAATATAATGCACCCCCATGGTCCTCCATACAATATAATGCACCCCCATTCTCCTTCATACAATATAATGCACCACCCATAGTCCTCCATACAATATAATGTACCCCTCATGGTCCTCCATACAATATATTGCACGCCTCATGGTCCTCCATACAATATAATGCACCCCCATGGTCCTCCATACAATATAATGCACCCCCATAGTCCTCCATACAACATAATGCACACCCAATAGTCTTACATACAATATAATGCACTCCCCATAGTCATGCATACAATATAATGCACTCCTCATAGTCCTCCATACAATAGAATGCATCCCCCATGGTGCTCCATACAATATAATGCACTCTGCATAGTCCTCCATATAGTATAATGCACTTCCCATAGTCCTCCATACAATATAATGCACTTCCCATGGTCCTCCATACAATATAATAATAATAATTTTTTTATTTATAAAGCGCCAACATATTCTGCAGCGCTTTACAATCCAGACAATTTACAGACATTATGGGCACTGTCCCCATTGGGGCTCACAATCTACATTTCCTATCAGTATGTCTTTGGTGTGTGGGAGGAAACTGGAGAACCCGGAGGAAACCCACGCAAACACGGGGAGAACATACAAACTCCTTGCAGATGTTGTCCTTGGTGGGATTTGAACCCAGGACCCCAGTGCTGCAAGGCTGCAGTGCTAACCACTGAGCCACCGTGCTGCCCATAATGCACCCCCCATGGTCCTCCATACAATATAATGCACCCGCATGGTCTTCCATACAATATAATGCACTCCCCATGGTCCCCCATACAATATAATGAACCGCCGATGGTTCTTCATACAATATAATGCACCCCCATGGTGCTCCATACAATATAATGCACCCCTATGGTCCTCCATACAATATAATGCAACCCCATTCTCCTTCATACAATATAATGCACCCCCATGGTCCTCCATACAATATAATGCACCGCAGATGGTTCTCCATACAATATAATACACCCCCCATGGTCCTCCATACACTATAATGCACCCCCCATGGTCCTCCATACAATATAATGTACCCCCCATGGTCCTCCATACACTATAATGCACCCCCCATGGTCCTCCATACAATATAATGTACCCCCCATGGTCCTCCATACACTATAATGCACCACCAATGGTCCTCCATACTCTCACATGGCTATCAGTCACTGATTAAAAAAAATAAATACAATGCTCACCTCTCCTTGTTCCACCCAATGCTCCAGTCTCAGAGCAGCGGGCGCAGCGGCGCCCTGTAATGACATCATCGCACCCGCTGCTCTGACACGTCAGACTCCGAGGCAGAATGATGGAGGTAGACGCGTCTGCTGAAGCTCCCTCCTCCATCATCATTGCTTGCGCTGACGGCCGGAGGGGGGGGCTTGGTGTAGGCGCTGACACTGAGCCCCCCCCAGCTCATGGGTCCCATAGCAGTCGGGTGGCCTGCCGCCATTGGCGGTACCCCACTGGGCAGCAGAGATCCTTTTATTTTACATATTGCTTGAAACCTGAGAATGATTAATAATGTGGAACGTCCTTCTTAAGTAATTTTCCATTAATTGTTCATCTGGCAGCTAATTATTACAGGGGTCTGAGACTGATGTCAGTGACCCGACGACTCCGAGACACAAACTGACCAAGAGTTTATGAGAAGAAAAAATTACAACTTTATGACACTAAAATCCAATTTGCATCATAATTTGGAAAGCGGTGTAAAAAGTGAGTATCTGTATGAATATGCATGTATGAAGGTATATACTGTATATATACAGTCCTGCTCATCATTATTGGCACCATGAAGGGTAAGTACATGATGTGGAATATCTCCTGACAAAAAATGAATCAAGTGAAAGAGTTTTTTGTATAGAGAGTATTAATTAGGGGGGCAACCAAGCAGGGCCGGCTCCAGGTTTTTCTGGGCCCCGGGTGAAAGAGTCTCAGTGAGCCCCTTTAACACATACCACGATTCATGATGCACAGATCCCGCAGAGAAATATATATATATATATAGTACAAGGCCAAAGATTTCACTTCTTACATTACATGAGTGATATCTTCTGTAAATTCCACAATAGCTCAGAAACCAGCGAATCGCTCCACACAGTATACTGGCCCCCATATAAGGCTCCATACGGAATACTTGCCCCCATATAACGCCCCATACGGAATACTGGCCCCCATATAACGCCCCATACGGAATACTGGCCCCCATATAAGGCTCCATACGGAATACTGGCCCCCATATAAGGCGCCATACGGAATACTGGCCCCCATATAACGCTCCATACAGAATACTGGCCCCCATATAACACGCCATACAGAATACTGGCCCCCATATAACTCTCCATACAGGATACTGGCCCCCATATAATGCTCCATGCAGGCAGTTCCCCCCACATAATGCACTATGCAGGCTGTCCCCCCCCCCTTATAATGCCTCATGCAGGCTGTCCCCCCCTTATAATGCCCCATGCAGGCTGTCACCCCTCCTCTTTATAATGCCCCATGCAGGCTGTCACCCCCCCTCTCTTTATAATGCCCCATGCAGGCTGTCACCTCTCCTCTTTATAATGCCCCATGCAGGCTGTCACCCCTCCTCTTTATAATGCCCCATGCAGGCTGTCACCCCTCCTCTTTATAATGCCCCATGCAGGATGTCACCCTTCCTCTTTATAATGCCCCATGCAGGATGTACCCCCCTCTTTATAAGGCCCCATGCAGGATGTCACCCCCCTCTTTATAATGCCCCATGCAGGATGTCACCTCTCCCCCATATAATGCCCCATGCCTCCATACATTAAAAAAAAAATCAAATACTCACCTCCCTCCTCCTCACTTGCTGCTGCTGCTCTGGTCCGGACTCCAGCGTCGCCGGCGTCTTCCCGCTCTGCGCTGCCTGTGACGGCTCAGGAGAGGGCGCGGTGTAAAGACGTCACCGCACCCTCTGACCTGAGACGTCACAGGGAGCGCGCACCAGGAAGACAGCTGATCTGCGGAGGCACGGGGAGAGGTAAGTATCCGGCTGCCGGGCCCTGAGCAAGCAGAGGAGAAGGGCGGGCGCTGGCACCGCTCTCCTCCGCCCATAGCCCGGCGAGGTGCGCGTCTGCCAGTGGGCCCCCCTGCCTGCTCAGGGCCCTGGCATTTGCCCGGGTGCGCCGGGTGCTGACGCCGGCCCTGCAACCAAGTATTAAATACTGGTGCCTTTATTGCTGCACATGCTGGTTATTCTGTTTCTTGTTTGAAACTGCAACATGGAAGTTGATAAACAATGTTTTATTGTTGTATTGTGTCACCCTACCTGGATGCCACAAGTGTAATAAAGCTGTGTCTGAGAGCAAGGGGGAGGTTCTCTGGTTAGGGGAACATTAGCATGCAATGCCTCCTGTCTCAGGCCAGTAGGGAGAGCTGGCTGCCCCTATAAAAGCTGGTACTGGGGGCAGGGTTAGAGAGAACTGGATTGCCTGTCTCAGCTTTGAGACGTGTCCCAGAGTGGAGCAGGGACAGAAAGTTGATTGCACCTAAGAGGAAGTGTGGCAGTAGGAGAACCACCAGCCAGAGACAAGAGGCGAAGAGAGCCTGTCTTGGCAGATAAAGACTTATTTTACCAGACTTTGGTGTCTGAGGCTGGAAGGATTCCACATCCCCCAGCAGAGAACCAGTCCGCAAGGGACTGTACATTCCTTGGCCTAAGAAGCCTGGAGGCCCTGCCACAACCGAAGGGACCAGTAAAGCCGTACAAGGCTGGGAGCAGAAAGGAACCCACGTCGCAGGCCATACAGGCGAGAATACACGGAAAGCTCGGAAACGTGGACTGTTATCCTATCAGGAGGAGATAGTCAGAAGGAGCGCAGAAAGCACGGTAGGCCTACACCCTCACCCTGACCAGGGCCAATTTCCCCGTTGCTCTCAGACATCCAGGTCCCCTCCTAGCTGGGACTGTTTGTGGGTCAGTTTACCTGTTTAGTAAAGACCCTGGACTGCAACCTGTTGTCTGTGTGCTCCTTGCTCCTCCAGCACTACCATCACTGGGACTCTCACTACCATCACTCCCACCATCCACTATACTGCCCTGGGGCCGCACTCTTCCCGTGGGGAGTCACACTACCCTAGCTGCACACCTCATCAGCCCCAGCGGTCTGCATGCAGCGGCGGTTCCTAATAATCGCAATCCACGGGTGGCGTAGTCGGACATAATCAATATAACGGACTACCACTGGCCTGACCACCCTGAGCCACGGAACCGGGTTGCCACTACTATTCCCATCGTTTCCCTAATTGCCCGGATCCGAGTGCCCCACGGCCCAGGGGGCGAGTCAGCTTTGGCGTAGTCGGCAGGATTTCGTGCCCGCAACCACCGGGTACTGCGTGCCTGAAAAAGACTTTTGTAACTTACCTGTGGAGTCGTTTCCCGCCATCCGGAGCCGATTCCCGCCATCAGACGCCATCTTGGACCGTTTCCCGCCGTCTTCTGCCTTCTTCCCGCCATTCGCAGCTGCTTCCCGCCATCGGACGCCATCTTCAGGACACCGCGCGGGAAGAAGAGGGGCGTGGACGTCAAAACCGCGCGAGATCCGAAGCTCCGCCCCACGCACCGACGCTGCGCAAGGTCCTGGAAGGGAGAGAGAGCGACGCTGACGTCATCAGGACGCGACGCCAGGTCCTCGTCCAGAGCAGCAGCGGAGCCGCGGCCTACAGAAGAGGATCGTCGGAAGGTAGGCCACGCTTAACTAGGGGGGAGGAAGATGTCGGACACAGAGGCGCCCACTACCACCAACGCAGCTGCAGCAGCGGTGATGCCCTTTTCCCTGCCCTACATCCCTGGAGCGGCCTGGCTGCCCAAATACTCAGGGGGGCCCCATGCCCTAACTGACTTTAAAGAAAGGCTGTACAGTTTGTTCCAGGTTTACCCCCTGACAGAGGAGCAGAAGTTCAGCATATTGACAGGGCAGTTAACTGGCGCAGCCCAAAGGGAGGTAAAGTCATGGCCCACTGAGGAGAAAAGGACTGTGAAGGGTATTCTGGCCCGGCTGCGGGGTACCTTTGATACACGTACCTCCGCTGAGATTAAAATGAGGTTCTATGGATGTAAGCAGCGGGCACAGGACAGCATCAGAGACTATGCCCTAAATCTGCAGGAAGCCTTGAGGGCTATTCAACAAACTGACCCTGGCAGTGTGCAGGAAACCGATAAGCTGCTAACAGAACAATTCATAGAGGGTCGGCTGTCCAGCGCCCACAGGGCCCAGCTGCGCCTCATGTTCTTCCAGAACCCCGACCTGACCTTTGCCCAATTTAAGGACAGGGCCATAAGGGTGCTCCGTGAATCTGCAACCAGTGGCGCTATAAACCCCCGGCGCCCTGCCCTCACCTACCACGAGGAGGCGGCGCCCTCCTCTATGGACTCCGTGGGGGCTGATGCACAGGCCCTGAACCAAGCCCCGTCGAAAGATCTGCACCACCAAGTCCAGGAGCTGACCAGGAGCGTCGCGGCGTTGACCAGGACCGTCCAGGCGTTGCAAGTGGACCCGTCAAGACCCATCGAGCTGGCTTCAAGTCCGGAGGATGTCCCGTGGCGTCGACAGAGGAGGATCCCGTCGTTCCGAGGGAGGCCCACAGACCGCTACGCAGAGGATGGACAGCCCATTTGCCGTCGATGCAACCAGCCCGGACACATTTCCAGGTACTGTAATTTAAACGGGTCCAACCTGGGGCAGAGGGCCGACCCCCAGGCATAAGATCACCAGGCCCTTACAATTGGCGTAATAAGTACGTTGGGGGGCGCCCGGTTTTACCCGTGGTGCTGGACGGTATCCCCATGAGCGCCTTGCTGGATACTGGGTCACAAGTAACCACAATCCCTTATGTACTTTTTAAGCAGTATTGGACTGATGCTGATATCACACGGTATCCAGACAGTAACTTGAGCATCATCGCCAGTAATGGCTTACCCGTGCCGCAGATGGGGTTCAAGGAGATGACCATTAAAATTGGTAAAGTTGAACTGCCGGCACAGGGAGTGATTATTGTGGACATTGACCGTCATGAAAGTCACCCTAAAATAACTGTGGGTACTAACATAATTGAAAATTGTCTTTCAGAGGTAATTGTAATTCTACAACAGGTGGCGGTGAATGCTAGTTCCAGCCAACAGAGAGTCCTCAACAAGGAGATAAAAGCCCTGATGAGACGGCAGCAGGTAGAACTGTCTGGCGGTGAGATCGGTAGCGTAAGACTCAGTGATCCATTCCCCATTTCCATGCCTCCCAAAAGTGAAATGATGATCTGGTGTCGGACTGCAATCGGGTTGAGAGGTAGAGACTACCAAGCCATGGTAGAACCCATGTACTCAGACAGCAGGCCCACCATTTTGACAGCCCGGGGGGTGGTTGATGTCCGTCATGGGAGGGTGCCCGTCCGCATCCTCAACATTGGGGAGAGGGAAGTACACTTACCCAGGTACGCTACACTCGCCAAACTGTTTGTCGTCGAACACAAAGCTATCAGGGCCGTGGAACCCTTGCCTCCATCTCCACCGGCGGAGGGTAATGGCTCCCAGAAACAAAAGGAGGACTGGTGCCAGAAACTCCATGTGGGTGCTGACTCCACTCCTCTGCACCAAAAACAAGGAGTCTACCGGGTGGTACAGGAGTACGAGAGAGTCTTTAGTAAGCACCCGCTAGACTTCGGCAGAGTAAAGGGGATAGAACATCACATCCCCACCGGGAGCCACCCACCAATAAAAGAGAGGCACAGACCTGTACCCCCTGCACATTATCAGAACGCCAAGGGTATGCTAAGGGAGATGAAAGAAGCTGGGGTCATTAGAGACAGCTGTAGCCCCTGGGCAGCCCCCTTGGTTCTGGTCAAAAAGAAAGACGGCACCATGAGAATGTGCGTGGACTATAGACAAATCAACCGTATCACCCACAAAGACGCATATCCGCTGCCTAGAATAGAAGAGTCTTTAGCCGCACTAAAATCTGCTAACTTCTTTTCTACTTTGGACCTTACTAGCGGGTACTGGCAGATTCCTGTGGCAGAGGCTGACAAGGAGAAGACCGCCTTCACCACCCCGATGGGACTGAGTGAGTTCAACTGTATGCCTTTCGGGCTCTGCAACGCACCAGGGACCTTCCAGCGGCTGATGGAATGCTGTCTAGGGCACGGAAACTTCGAGACGGTCCTCCTTTACCTGGACGACGTGATCGTCTATTCGAAGACCTACGAGGACCACCTAAAGCACCTGGCTGAGGTGTTCGAAGCCCTGGCAGGCTATGGCCTGAAGGTGAAACCATCGAAGTGCCACCTGCTGAAACCAAAGGTCCAGTACCTAGGGCACGTGGTAAGTGCGGAAGGAGTGGCCCCCGACCCTGACAAGGTCACGGCAATCAAGAGCTGGCCAAGCCCCTCGAACATCAAAGAGGTGAGACAGTTTCTCGGGTTGGTAGGCTACTACCGAAGGTTCATCCCCGGGTTCACCAAGATGGCAGCTCCTATGCAGGACCTCCTGATCGGACAGTCCAAGTCCAGAAGTCAAAAGCCACCCTTCAAGTGGGATAAACCGGAAGAGGAGTCCTTCCGCCAGCTAAAGTTGGCCCTCACTGGGGATGAGATCCTGGCCTACCCTGATTACGGCCAGCCTTTCATTCTCCACACAGATGGCAGTAATGTGGGACTGGGAGCCGTACTGTCCCAAAACCAACAGGGCAGAGAACGGGTGATCGCATACGCCAGTCGGAAGCTGAGGCCCACCGAGAGGAACCCGGAGAATTACAGCTCCTTCAAGCTAGAATTCTTGGCGGTGGTGTGGGCCGTGACGGAACGCTTCAAGCATTACCTGGCCTCCGCAAAGTTCACCGTGTACACGGACAACAACCCGTTGACACACCTGGACAATGCAAGACTGGGTGCCCTGGAACAGCGGTGGATGGCCCGTCTCTCCAACTATGACTTCGTGATCAAGTACCGGGCAGGCAAAACCAACGCCAACGCGGACGCCCTATCAAGAATGCCTCACTTACCTGAAGGTGACGAAGACCCAGAAGAGCTGGAAGAGGTAGAACTCCCCGCGTTTCACCGGTATGGAGCCGCTCAACACTCTCACCGCGTGAAGGAGGAGGATCTAATAACGGTGATGATGAATCCCCTACCTCACCACAGCTGGGCCGAGACCCAAGATAGTGACCCTGCAGTCCGCCTGGTGAAAGATCTGCTGACCCGGGAAGACGCCCGCCTAGATCCAGATGCCCCAGAGGAAGCCAAGCAGCTATGGAAGGAGAAGAGCAAGGTGTTCCTCTACGAAGGCAAGTTGTGCAGAAGGATTGTCAACCACCGGACGCACGAGCTGACCTGGCAAGTCGTGGTCCCAAGGCGAGATGCAGCTATGGTCCTGGGGGCTTACCATGACCGAGCGGGACACTTCGGTTGGAAGAAACTGGAGTTCCTGCTAAGAGGAAGATTCTTTTGGGTCGGCATGAGAGGAGCTGTAGAAAAATGGTGCAGAGACTGTGGCCCTTGTCACCTGAGGAGGAAGGACCGCACCAGCCAGAAGACACCCTTGAGGCCCATCGTCACCACGCAGCCTCTTGAGCTGGTAGCTCTGGACCACGTCAAATTGGCTCCAAGCCGGTCTGGATACATCTATGCCCTGACAATCGTGGACCACTATTCCCGTTTTCTAGTGGTGGTCCCGGTAAAGGACTTGACAGCCCAAACAGCGGCCAGAGCCTTCCAGCAATATTTCTGCCGTCCACACGGGTATCCGGAACAGGTCCTGACAGACCAGGGTCCAGCGTTCGAGGCTGAAATCTTCCAGGAGTTCTGCAACCTCTATGGCTGTAAGAAGATTCGGACAACGCCTTACCACCCCCAAACCAACGGGATGTGTGAGAAGATGAACAATATAGTCATTGATCTCCTGAAGACGTTGCCCCTGGAGGAACGCAGCCTGTGGCCAGAAAAATTGCCGGACCTGGTAGACATGTACAACAATATCCCGGTGAATGCTACAAACTGCACCCTGGCTTACTTGATGCGAGCCAGACCGGGTAAGCTGCCCGTAGACCTGGAGATGGGAGTCCTAATACCTGAGGACACCTCCCCGGATGCGGACTGGGATACGGAAAGGCAACTGCAGTACAAGAAGGTACAGGAGAGTGTGGAGAAGAGCCTGGCCCAGGTGAGAGAGAAGCAAGAAAGACTCTTCAATCAACACGCCCCTGCTAGTCCCCTAGAACCTGGTGAGCAAGTCCTAAAGCGAAAAAGAAGGCTACATAAGTTGGACGACCAGTGGGAAAGGGAACCCTACACCGTACTGCAGTCTGACCACGACAACCCAAAGGTGTGCGTAATCACCAAGGACGGAGGAGAAACCACTAGTGTCGTCTCCAGAGACCACCTCAAAAGGTGCCCCGAGCAACTCCATAGTGCAGAAGAGGATCAGAGTGACCTTGAACCCGCAGAGGACAAGGAAGAAATGATCAGCACCGTTCTCGGAGAGTTCCCTCAGTCCTGGACTCGCATAAATGATGCCATAGTGGTACCTGTCCTGCATTTCCTGCAACCGGCCCAGCAAAAACCAACACCAGAGCCGGAAGGTGAAGAGGAGCAAGCGGTTCCAGAGGCAGAAGAGCCTGTTCCAGCAACCCAGGAGAGTCAACCCTCTGCTGACAGTGAGCCTGCCATGCCTGCGGTAAGCCAAAGGACCCGCAGACAGCTGCCTGCCCTACCTGTACACCCAGCTGGTAGCTGTACCCCTAACGCTAGTGGGGAAAGCCAGGTTGGTCCACCACCAGACAGTGGGTTAAGGAGGTCAACCAGGAGCACAAAGGGACAGATACCCGCTCGCTGGAGAATATAGGGTGCACTAAATTGTAAATAACCCTGTTGCCAAATGTTGAATTGTTTGCCAAGTTACCTGCATGTTCGGTAATTCTGTGTTTCAGTCTCTTGCAGCAACCGTAAGGACTCACAGGTTATGGACTTTTATAACCGGGACCTTGCATGGACTGCGTTCGGAGCTTAACCCAGGAATGAACTAAGACTGTGAAGGACTTGGGGTAGGACAGACCCCCACCTGGTTAAGGCTCCTCGTTGTTTTGGTGATATGGACACCCGGTCACAGACCACACTGTGACCTAAAGAACTCAATTTGTGCGTCGTCTGTCTATTAATGTTTTATTGTTATGCATATTGTCTTTGTTTACTGTTTAGTCCCGGAGTACTAAATTTCACTAGGGGGGAATGTGTCACCCTACCTGGATGCCACAAGTGTAATAAAGCTGTGTCTGAGAGCAAGGGGGAGGTTCTCTGGTCAGGGGAACATTAGCATGCAATGCCTCCTGTCTCAGGCCAGTAGGGGGAGCAGGCTGCCCCTATAAAAGCTGGTACTGGGGGCAGGGTTAGAGAGAACTGGATTGCCTGTCTCAGCTTTGAGACGTGTCCCAGAGTGGAGCAGGGACAGAAAGTTGATTGCACCTAAGAGGAAGTGTGGCAGGAGGAGAGAGCCACCAGCCAGAGACAAGAGGCGAAGAGAGCCTGTCTTGGCAGATAAAGACTTATTTTACCAGACTTTGGTGTCTGAGGCTGGAAGGATTCCACATCCCCCAGCAGAGAACCAGCCCGCAAGGGACTGTACATTCCTTGGCCTAAGAAGCCTGGAGGCCCTGCCACAACCGAAGGGACCAGTAAAGCCGTACAAGGCTGGGATAAGAAAGGAACCCACGTCGCAGGCCATACAGGCGAGAAAGCACGGAAGCTCGGAAACGTGGGCTGTTATCCTATCAGGAGGAGATAGCCAGAAGGAGCGCAGAAAGCACGGTAGGCCTACACCCACACCCTGACCAGGGCCAATTTCCCCGTTGCTCTCAGACATCCAGGTCCCCTCCTAGCTGGGACTGTTTGTGGGTCAGTTTACCTGTTTAGTAAAGACCCTGGACTGCAACCTGTTGTCTGTGTGCTCCTTGCTCCTCCAGCACTACCATCACTCCCACCATCCACTATACTGCCCTGGGGCCGCACTCTTCCCGTGGGGAGTCACACTACCCTAGCTGCACACCTCATCAGCCCCAGCGGTCTGCATGCAGCGGCGGTTCTTAATAACCGCAATCCACGGGTGGCGTAGTCGGACATAATCAATATAACGGACTACCACTGGTCTGACCACCCTGAGCCACGGAACCGGGTTGCCACTACTACTCCCATCGTTCCCTATTGCCCGGATCCGAGTGCCCCACGGCCCAGGGGGCGAGTCAGTATCACTTTTTATGACTAATTAAAAAAATCCTGAGGATATAACTTTGGTGCATTTCCATTGATTTCTGAAGATATTGTACAGTCATGGCCAAAAGTTTTGAGAATGACACCAAAATGATATTTTCACATGATCTGCTGGCCTCTGGTTTTTATTAGTGTTTGTCTGATGTTTATATCACATACAGAAATATAATTGCAATCATATTATGAGCACCAATAGGTTATATTGACAGTTAGAATGAGTTAATGCAGCAAGTCAATATTTGCAGTGTTGCCCCTTCTACTTCAAGACCTCTGTAATTCTCCCTGGCATGCTCTCAATCAACTTTTGGGCCAAATCCTGACTGATAGCAGTCCATTCTTGCATAATCAATCTTGATGATTGACCACAAGTTCTCAATGGGATTAAGATCTGGGCAGTTTCCAGGCCATGGACCCAAAATCTCTATGTTTTGTTCCATGAGCCATTTAGTTATCACCTTTGCTTTATGGCAAGGTGCTCCATCATGCTGGAAAAGGCATTGTTGGGCGCCAAACTGCTCTTGGACGGTTGGGAGAAGTTGCTCTTGGAGGACATTCTGGTACCATTCTTTATTCATGGCTGTGTTTTTAGGCAAGACTGTGAGTGAGCCGATTCCCTTGGCTGAGAAGCAACCCCACACATGAATGGTTTCAGGATGCTTTACAGTTGGCATGAGACAAGACTGGTGGTAGCGCTCACCTCTTCTTCTCCGAATAAGCTGTTTTCCAGATGTCCCAAACAATCGAAAAGGGGATTCATCAGAGGAAATGACTTTGCCCCAGTCCTCAGCAGTCCACTCCCTGTACCTTTTGCAGAATATCAGTCGGTCCCTGATGTTTTTTCTGGAGAGAAGTGGCTTCTTTGCTGCCCTCCTTGAAACCAGCCCTTGCTCAAAGAGTCTCGGCCTCGCAGTGCGTGCAGAAGCACTCACAGCAGCCAGCTGCCATTCCTGAGCAAGCTCAGCACTGCTGGTAGTCCCATCCCGCAGCTGAAACAGTTTAAGATACGGTCCTGGCGCTTGCTGGTCTTTCTTGGGCACCCTGGAGCCTTTTTGACAACAATGGAAGCTCTCTCCTTGAAGTTCTTGATGATGCGATAGATTGTTGACTGAGGTGCAATCTTTGTAGCTGCGATACTCTTCCCTGTTAGGCCATTTTTGTGCAGTGCAATGATGGCTGCACGTGTTTCTTTAGAGATAACCATGGTTAACTGAAGAGAAACAATGATACCAAGAACCAGCCTCCTTTTAAAGTGTCCAGTGATGTCATTCTTACGTAATCATGACTGATTGATCGCCAGCCCTGTCCTCATCAACACCCACACCTGTGTTAATGGATCAATCACTAAAACGATGTTAGCTGCTCCTTTTAAGGCAGGACTGCAATGATGTTGAAATGTGTTTTGGGGGTTAAAGTTCATTTTCTGGGCAAATATTGACTTTGCAAGTACAGTAATTGCTGTTAAGCTGATCACTCTTTGACATTCAGGAGTATATGCAAATTGCCATTACAAAAAATGAAGCAGTAAACTTTGGAAAAATTACTATTTGTCTCATTCTCAATACTTTTGGCCATGACTGTACAATCTATGAAAAAATGAAGGGGCGCTAATATAGTGAGCCGCACTGTAGGTGTGTGTATATAAATCTCTCTATATACATGTGTATGTGCCCAGGATAGTTGTCACTTCCTTCCTTGGCAGCGCTCTCCCCAGCAGGGGGCAGCAGAGATCCAGTCCTGGGGACATCCTAACGTATTTGACAGCTGATGTCACATTTCTCAAGAATCTTCTTACAACACATAAACTATAACGGTATAAAATCAGATTGGAGAAATTGTTGTTGTGAAACTTTCTGAGAAGAATGAGCCCCATCCTGGTGGCAGGTCTGTGTCTGCAGCTCGGTGGACCCCTCCCTGGGAACGTCCGGCCACTTCAGGATGGATTAGTGACGGTTGCGGGCAGTAGCAGGCAAGGACATAAGATCGTGTGTGAGATCGTGCTGAGCGTGCTCGCTGCTGCCAGGACTGGGGATTATCAGACAAGGAGACGTTATAATGAGCTCCTGGCAGCAATACTGCGCCCCTACAGATAAGACGAGCCGCCCCCCAGCTCCGGGCACCACATCCTGGAGACCGAAGCTGCCACCGGGAACTCCCGGCTCCTACCCATAATCCTATTACAAGGAGCCCAGACCGCAGCACATTAATCCGGTGGTCCCAAGAGAGATGTCAGAACCGTCCGTCCATCTATTTTATATCTGCAAACTAAACAAAAAACAAGGGCCGCTCACATTTATTATCCAATAATAATATGCAGGTGCACAAATACACTGTGGCCAATATACAATCATATATACATGCACTACGACTAATGAACACATGAACTCCACTATCATGTAGAAAACGGGAGCGTAAAAGCCTCCAACCACGACAAGGCGACCTCATATAGATGGTCTCTAACTTTGGTGACGCACCTCCCACTGCCCAGCATGGACTCAACCAAAATGGAGAAGAGATAGGAACCAGGCTGCAAGGAAAGATGGGTGGATAAGGGAGCACAGCCCGGAGGGGACGTTTATTTTTGTAGTGTACATTGGGCAGACAGTAAATGGCATGGAGGGGGCGGATGTTATACATAAGGGGACAACTGGACTGAAGGAAAAGCTGGAATTAAATAATTATGAAGTGGAGAACAATATCCATCTATCCATCCAAACCCATCTATCTATTATCTATCTATTATCTATCATCTATCTATTATCTATCTATTATCTATCATCTATCTATTATCTATCTATTATCTATCTATTATATATCATCTATCTATTATCTATCTATTATCTATCTATCTATTATCTATCTATCATCTATCTATTATCTATCTATCTATTATCTATCTATCATCTATCTATTATCTATCTATTATCTATCATCTATCTATTATCTATCTATTATATATCATCTATCTATTATATATCATCTATCTATTATCTATCTATTATCTATCATCTATCTATTATCTATCTATTATCTATCATCTATCTATTATCTATCATCTATCTATCTATTATCTATCTATTATCTATCTATTATCTATTATATATCATCTATCTATTATCTATCTATTATCTATTATCTATCATCTATCTATTATCTATCTATTATCTATCATCTATCTATCATCTATCTATCATTTATCTACTATCTATCTATCTATTATCTATCTATTATCTGTCTATTATCTATCTATTATCTATCTATTATCTATCTATTATCTGTCTATTATCTATCTATTATCTATCATCTATCTATCTATTATCTATCTATTATCTATCTATCTATTATCTATTATCTATCTATTATCTATCTATTATCTATCTATTATCTATCATCTATCTATCTATTATCTATCATCTATCTATTATCTATTATCTATCTATTATCTATCTATATCTATTATCTATCATCTATCTATTATCTATCTATATCTATTATCTATTATCAATCTATCATCTATCTATTATCTATCTATATCTATTATCTATCATCTATCTATTATCTATCTTTCTCTATTATGTACAGTATACGGTCACGTTGGTAGCTCAGCTATGCACAAAGCACTTTATTTTACAACAGGTCAATGTATCTAATATATATAATTGTCTTATCCCGTCTGTCTGTCTGTCTGTCCAGGAAATCCCACGTTGCTGATTGGTCAGGCCGCGGCCAATCAGCGACGCAGGATTTCAGAACAAGATGGCGGCCGTTAGCGGCTCACCCTCACCCGCACACTCACACGCTCACCCGCACACGCTCACCCTCACACTCACACGCTCACCCGCACACTCACCCGCTCACCCTCACACGCTGACCCTCACATGCTGACCCTCAGACGCTCACCCTCAGATGCTCACCCTCAGACGCTCACCCTCAGACACTCACCCTCAGACGCTTACCCTCAGACGCTCACCCTCAGACGCTCACCCTCAGGCGATCACACTCAGACGCTCACCCTCAGACGCTCACCCTCAGACACTCAGACGCTCACCCTCAGACGCTCACCCTCAGATGCTCAGACGCTCACCCTCAGACGCTCACCCTCAGATGATCAGACGCTCACCCTCAGATGCTCAGACGCTCACCCTCAGACGCTCACCCTCAGACGCTCACCCTCAGACGCTCACCCTCACATGCTGACCCTCAGACGCTCACCTTCAGACGCTCACCCTCAGACACTCAGACGCTCACCCTCAGACACTCAGACGCTCACCCTCAGACGCTCACCCTCAGATGCTCAGACGCTCACCCTCAGACGCTCACCCTCAGATGATCAGACGCTCACCCTCAGATGCTCAGACGCTCACCCTCAGACGCTCACCCTCAGACGCTCACCCTCACATGCTGACCCTCAGACGCTCACCCTCAGACGCTCACCCTCACATGCTGACCCTCAGACGCTCACCCTCAGACGCTCACCCTCAGATGATCAGACGCTCACCCTCAGATGCTCAGACGCTCACCCTCAGACGCTCACCCTCAGACGCTCACCCTCACATGCTGACCCTCAGACGCTCACCCTCAGACGCTCACCCTCACATGCTGACCCTCAGACGCTCACCCTCAGACGCTCACCCTCAGATGATCAGACGCTCACCCTCAGATGCTCAGACGCTCACCCTCAGACGCTCACCCTCAGACGCTCACCCTCACATGCTGACCCTCAGACGCTCACCCTCAGACGCTCACCCTCACATGCTGACCCTCAGACGCTCACCCTCAGACGCTCACCCTCACACGCTGACCCTCACACGCTCACCCTCACACGCTCACCCGCTCCCATTTTCACCCTCACATTCTCACCCTCCCACTCACACATTCTCACTCTCACCCGCTCCCACACTCACCCTCACCCGCTCACCCTCACACGCTCACCCTCCCACGCTCACCCGCTCCCTTGTTCACCCTCACATTCTCACCCTCCCACTCACACATTCTCACGCTCACCCGCTCCCACGCTCACCCTCACCCGCTCACCCTGTGCTAGCCGGTCATCTCCCGGCTGCTCGCAGCAGAAGTACCCCGACCGGCGGCCTCGCTCCCCGGTCCTCCAAAATTCATTAGCTGCCCCGGGGGGGATACATTGGGGGGTTAATTTAAAGTAGTGCACAACCCATTTAAACACTGCTTGGCTGATTAGTCGCGCCCGGTCGGCCGCATACATATTCTAGAATACCCGATGCGTTAGAATCCGGCCACCATCAATTATGCTTTATAACCTCTGAGCTACCAGCGTGACCATATAAGCTAAGTGCAATATATGAGAAAAGCCAATCTGGTTATATGATAGGAGGCGACAGTTCATGAACGCTGCACTCCTAAACTTACTGAGTTATATTGCACATCTCACTTCTGCACCTGAGACGGCACAAAGCGCTTCATTGTACAACAGAAATGATTAATGCTACGAATACATTTGCTTATAGCCTCTGAGGATAAGCGAAGTGCTGCAGTGATCTTAGTTCTGACTGTATATCCTGGATGAATATTACTATAGATACTTAGAACGCTGGAAAATTGTATAACTCCTGAAAAACGACAAAAGGGAAACGCGTCAAGATGATTTTTTGCTCTAAGCCTAGAGATGATTTTGATTCCGTCTCCAGCAGAACTTCCCTCAAATTATTTGGTTTATTGAACAATTGACATCGGTTGTTATGTTACAGGCTTCCAATATATACTGATATACCCGGTACTGAAACTCTAATTGTAGCATCTTTGGTTATAATATTTCCTGCCCGTGATTTTTCTGCCTTACATTGATCTCTTTATGTATCTATGTGCTGTAGATGTACAGTACAGACCAAAAGTTTGGACACACCTTCTCATTTAAAGATTTTTCTGTATTTTCATGATTATGAAAATTGTACATTCACACTGAAGGCATCAAAACTATGAATTACCACATGTGGAATTATATACTTAACAAAAAAGTGTGAAACAACTGAAAATATGTCTTATATTCTAGGGTCTTCACAGTAGCCACCTTTTGCTTTGATGACTGCTTTGCACACTCTTGGCATTCTCTTGATGAGCTTCAAGAGGTAGTCACCGGAAATGGTCTTCACTTCACAGGTGTGCCCTGTCAGGTTTAATAAGTGGGATTTCTTGCCTTATAAATGGGGTTGGGACCATCAGTTGTGTTGTGCAGAAGTCAGGTGGATACACAGCTGATAGTCCTACTGAATAGACTGCTAGAATTTGTATTATGGCAAGAAAAAAGCAGCTAAGTAAAGAAAAACGAGTGGCCATCATTACTTTAAGAAATGAAGGTCAGTCAGTCCAAAAAATTGGGCAAACTTTTAAAGTGTCCCCAAGTGCAGTTGCAAAAACCATGAAGCGCTACAAAGAAACTGGTTCACATGAGGACCGCCCCAGGAAAGGAAGACCAAGAGTCACCTCTGCTTCTGAGGATAAGTTTATCCGAGTCACCAGCCTCAGAAATCGCAGGTTAACAGCAGCTCAGATTAGAGACCAGGTCAATGCCACACAGAGTTCTAGCAGCAGACACATCTCTACAACAACTGTTAAGAGGAGACTTTGTGCAGCAGGCCTTCATGGTAAAATAGCTGCTAGGAAACCACTGCTAAGGACAGGCAACAAGCAGAAGAGACTTGTTTGGGCTAAAGAACACAAGGAATGGACATTAGACCAGTGGAAATCTGTGCTTTGGTCTGATGAGTCCAAATTTGAGATCTTTGGTTCCAACCACCGTGTCTTTGTGCGACGCAGAAAAGGTGAACGGATGGACTCTACATGCCTGGTTCCCACCGTGAAGCATGGAGGAGGAGGTGTGATGGTGTGGGGGGGCTTTGCTGGTGACACTGTTGGGGGTTTATTCAAAATTGAAGGCATACTGAACCAGCATGGCGACCACAGCATCTTGCAGCGGCATGCTATTCCATCCGGTTTGCGTTTAGTTGGACCATCATTTATTTTTCAACAGGACAATGACCCCAAACACACCTCCAGGCTGTGTAAGGGCTATTTGACCAAGAGGGAGAGTGATGGGGGCTACGCCAGATGACCTGGCCTCCACAGTCACCAGACCTGAACCCAATCAAGATGGTTTGGGGTGAGCTGGACCGCAGAGTGAAGGCAAAAGGGCCAACAAGTGCTAAGCATCTCTGGGAACTCCTTCAAGATTGTTGGAAGACCATTTCCGGTGACTACCTCTTGAAGCTCATCAAGAGAATGCCAAGAGTGTGCAAAGCCGTCATCAAAGCAAAAGGGGGCTACTGTGAAGACCCTAGAATATAAGACATATTTTCAGTTGTTTCACACTTTTTTGTTAAGTATATAATTCCACATGTGGTAATTCATAGTTTTGATGCCTTCAGTGTGAATGTACAATTTTCATAGTCATGAAAATACAGAAAAATCTTTAAATGAGAAGGTGTGTCCAAACTTTTGGTCTGTACTGTACCTTATTAACAAATAGGGTATACTAGGATCAGCCACCATTGAGCGGGGGCGCCATTTTCACAACGTGGTGCCAACCTCTACGGCTCAGCAGGGTGCAGTTTCCCTTCAGGAACCTGTAGACTGTAAATATTTTGTCTTTTTTCTTCTCACACCGACTTAAGAGGGATATTTCGGACATATGTAAGCGGCATCTAGATCTTTTCTATTTGTGTATATGTAATAGACTTTTAACACATAAATAATAAACTGTATGTTTTAGATGTAGTATATTTTCTTCTGTGAGCTTTATGAGTTTTCATAGTATTAAATCTATTATTTTCAGTGAGAAACATAGACATCCATGAAGGGGCGCAGAGATCACTGGAGTGGGCCCAGATATCACTGGAGGGGGCCCAGATATCACTGGAGGGGGCCCAGATATCACTGGAGGGGGCACAGACATCACTGGAGGGGGCACAGACATCACTGGAGGAGGCACAGATATCACTGGAGGGACACAGACATCACTGGAGGGGGCCCAGATATCACTGGAGGGGGCACAGACATCACTGGAGGAGGCACAGATATCACTGGAGGGACACAGACATCACTGGAGGGGGCACAGATATCACTGGAGGGGGCACAGACATCACTGGAGGGGGCACAGACATCACTGGAGGGGGCACAGATATCACTGGAGGGGGCACAGACATCACTGGAGGGGGCACAGACATCACTGGAGGGGGCACAGATATCACTGGAGGGAGCACAGATATCACTGGAGGGGCACAGACATCACCCGAGGGGGCTCAGATATCACCGGAGGGGGCACAGACACCACTGGAGGGGGCACAGACATGACCGGTGGAGGCACAGATATCACTGGAGGGAGCACAGACATCACTGGAGGGGCACAGACATCACTGGAGGGGGCACAGATATCACTGGAGGGGGCACAGACATCACTGGAGGGGGCACAGACATCACTGGAGGGGGCACAGATATCACTGGAGGGGGCACAGATATCACTGGAGGGGGCACAGATATCACTGGAGGGAGCACAGATATCACTGGAGGGGCACAGACATCA
Organism: Phyllobates terribilis; assembly: GCF_046119375.1. NCBI lineage: Eukaryota > Metazoa > Chordata > Amphibia > Anura > Dendrobatidae > Phyllobates > Phyllobates terribilis. The sequence continues at coordinate 311,667,769 of NW_027362772.1, forward strand.
CTGGAGGGGGCACAGATATCACTGGAGGGGGCACAGACATCACCCGAGGGGGCTCAGATATCACCGGAGGGGGCACAGACACCACTGGAGGGGGCACAGACATGACCGGTGGAGGCACAGATATCACTGGAGGGGGCACAGACATCACTGGAGGGGGCACAGACATCACTGGAGGGGGCACAGACATCACTGGAGGGGGCACAGATATCACTGTATCTGGGTGTTCGTCTCCAGCAAGCGTATATGCCCAAAAATGATGCATGACAACGAGCACGTTCACTTTGTCAACACTATTACAGTCTATGGCCTCATCAACACATATGTCCAAATCCCGTTTTTCTGGGGGGTGGATGTAAGCCCCTGCGAGACCACTGAGCGTGTGACAAAACGCAATGTGAAAGCTCCCTTACAAACAATGTAAATTTGACTTTTTTGGCCATCTGTCTGCTGCACATACATTGATACATAAACGGTTCTGATATCATGAGAGATTAGCAACAAAGGGTTAATGTGCTAACGAGCCCCCTAATTTCACAGAGACAGTGGGGTGCAGTCTTCACAGTTGTTAAGTTCCTCACTTTCCGGATTACGACCTCCCACGTCGCGCTGCGTTCACCAGGCAGGGGTTCAGACAACTCCCAGGTGTTTCAAGAGTGCCTGACAGGACCCCGTTCTATATGCCCTTCTCAGTCGTCTTCCTGCGCTGGCTCTCACCCTTCTTGCCCTGCGCCTCGCCAAACAATGTCCCAAGCCGGTATCCTCGGATCTTTCTGGGCAACCCGGAGTTCCCTGGATCCTATGTGGTTACCTTTTTGACGACTTGAGTGCGGATGTGGCAACTGCACCCTGAAAGTACAGAAGCCTCCGGTTTCCAATTGAACTTTGTAATTCTCACTGATTAGGGACCGGTCCCCTCTGCGGCACGATCCCTCAACCGCCTGTCAGATTCAGGCGTACGGGTGGCCTCCAGTACTGCCCGTACCCCTGGGATCCCTTCTTCACTCCTGGAGCCTTACTCCTGCTCCTCTCCTCCCTCAGTCTGTCCTGGGCCTCTCTGGCTAGGACCTCCTCCTCCTGAGCAGAGCTCCTGCAGAGCTCCTGCTCCTCTCAGACTCCACTGACTGAGACTGACTGACTGACTGAACTCCCAAGATGGCTTCCCTCTTTATACTATCCCTAACAAGTGCTCCACTGATTTACTTCCTCCACCCACACCCACTACATGGTTCCCCCTCACTCTGGTTCCCCCCACTCCAACCAGGGACAGGGCTCAGCAGGGAAGCAACGCATCTTGCCCCTCCTGCTGGTCTGGAGTAGTGTAGTGTTGGATGCAGGTGTTAGGGTCCCGGGCAGCACTCTATCCTTACCTGAGAGTGATAGACCACACCTCTGGGTGAGATGCAGTACCTCTGTGGCGACCGAACCCTCAGGGGTGCCACATACCCCCCTGGTAAAACACAGCACGTCCGTGGGCTGGAACAGAGTAAAAACAAGGTATTTCAGACTTACAATTTTCTTTTAGATGCATCACATAGAAGAATTTTTAAACAACTTTTCTTCCCTTTATGGGAGGCACATTTCTTAAACGTTACAGGTTTCTTATTAAAACTTCTTTTTAAATAACATTTTTCCATATAAAACATTTTTAGCATGCTACAGCGCGACCTGTAACCGGGTGTCCGTTCCACTGAACAAGGTGCTATCTGGTGAACATGAGGGACCCGTCCGAAAACCCTCAACGTAGGCCCTGGGCGTGGCTGCAGGGCATAGGTGATCCAGGTGTTGGACCACGTCTTCGGCCACGCCAAACGGCTTTTTGCTCTGAGGTCAGCCTTGTTGTATAAAACCAATAAGGGGCACTTTAAGAAGCGCAACTATTTACAGTAAAGTTTTTGGCTGCTCACAGTCCTTAGCCTGTCAGTTTTTGGTACCCTAACCGGGTAACTATGTAAACACAAAGACAAATAAATTCTTTTCAAACTCGCAGTGTCTCTGCTGTACCCTTCCGGGTAACTATATACAGTTCAGTTCACTAAAACAGTTTAACAGTGGGGCTCCCTCCGGGGGAATTCCTGGTTTCTGCAGGCTGACCCAGCCGGGTCATCAGCCTCGTACTGCGGGGGCATGTCCTTCTTCTCCTTCACCACTCTGTATACCTGAAGGGCATACCACCCGCGCTCGCCCTTGTGGTGGGTAAAAGTGACACAGTCACCGGAATAGAGGTCTCTGCCGGGATGCCCCTGTTGGAGATGGGGCTCAATGTCCCGCCGATTAACAAAGACGTCCTGATCCGTCTGCGGCTCTCTGACGAAGCCCCACCTGGCGTCCAGGTCGAACTTCACCACTATCCCCTCCAGACGGGGACTGGGTGTGGTGGACCTTGCCTTGCGGGCCTGGGTTTTGGCCGCCATGTTCCGGGCCTCCATTTGCTCCCACCGCACCTGCCGGTCATGACACTCCTTCTCCAGCTGCAGGAGCTCCCGTCTGCAGTACTCCTCTCTTCTGAGGGCCTGGGTCTGGGTCTCCCACGGGAATCCCATGAGGTCCCCCTCCCGGTTGTCCCACCGAAACTCCTCTCCTCCTTGGCAGGTAACCGGGGGTGCAGGTGTGGGAGTCAGGGGGAGTCCCTGCTGCTCCTCGAACTTGGCGGCCCAATCATAGACGGGGCTTCCGTACACCCACTCGGGTGCGGGAGCAGGCGGCTCTTGTAGGGGGCCCAGGAGCAGGTCGGCGGAGCAGGCGCCCGGGATCGGAGGTTCCGCCAGGGGGCCTAGGAGCAGGTCGGCGGAGCAGGCGCCCAGGATCGGAGGTTCTACCCAGGAGCAGTTCAGCACTCTCAGTGCTCGGGACAGGGAGTCTCCTCTTACCTGCTCCCGGGGCCGCGCCTGTGCCGTCCTCTGCCACCTGGCTCTGTTCAGGCTCCTCTGGGGCTGGGGTGCTACTGGTGGAACACAGCGCTGGCAGCTGCCGGGTCACGATCTTCCCCAGCCGCTCCTCCTTCCAGCCGGTGATGGCATCCTGCAGTGCCCTCTCCATCCTCCAGTCTAGGTCCTGGATCTTGGCATGGAGGAACTTGGTATCCTCCAGGGATAACTTCGCCATTGCCTCCTCCAGGGTGAGAGGCATTGCTGAATGCTGCAGGCCATGGACGGGAGCTTGCTCCGGACTCTCCTCCATGTTGCCTGCTGGGTGAGGTCTGTCTAGACGGCTGGAGACTCCACCCTGTCTCCCAGGTTTCTTCTCTCCTCTCCCCTTTCGGGGGCGGTTCCATGGCAAGTTGCTGTTGGACACAACTTGGGGAGCCCACCCCAGCTTGATGGACACATCCACATACATGGTCACTGATGCTCGGGGCGGGCCCTGCTTTTGGCGCCATTCTGGAATCCGGCCCACAATGGGAGGTGGTTTCTTGTTGTCTTTTGTCTTGCACATAATGGCGCCCGTTCTTCTGGGGCGGGCGCCACATTCAGTATAGAACACAGTCTCTAGGCGCACAATACCCGGTGATAACGGGTGGGTTCATATCCTGTTCGTAACGCCAAAGATGACTCGCCCCCTGGGCCGTGGGGTACTCGGTGCCGGGCCGGTCGTTGCTAGGGGAGATGTCACAGTGGCGGTGACCCGGTCCGTGGCCCAGGGCGGTCAATAAAAAGGGGAATATTTACAGAGGATGCATAGTTTCTATATACAGTTTGTGACGCCACCTGTGATATGCGGCTAAAGGGGGCCGCCGCTGTGGAGCAGGTCCTCTGGAGCTGATGTCGGTGCAGCAGAGTTGGTTTAGCTCTCCACAGGCAGAGCTTAGCTCCAGGGCTGTGCTAAGATGTTATGGATGTTGCTGTTGCAGTTGTGGTGCAGTGTAGTGCAGGGGGTGATGGCGCAGCAATAATTTCACAGAGACAGTGGGGTGTAGTCTTCAGAGTTTACTCACAGTTGATAAGTTCCTCAGGTTGCACTATCCAGCTTACAGCCTCCCACGTCGCGCTGCGTTCACCAGGCAGGGGTTCAGCAAACTCCCAGGTGTTTCAAGAGTGCCTGACAGGACCCCGTTCTATATACCCTTCTCAGTCGTCTTCCTGCGCTGGCTCTCACCCTTCTTGCCCTGCGCCTCGCCAAACAATGTCCCAAGCCGGTATCCTCGGATCTTTCTGGGCAACCCGGAGTTCCATGGATCCTATGTGGTTACCTTTTTGACGACTTGAGTGCGGATGTGGCAACTGCACCCTGAAAGTACAGAAGCCTCCGGTTTCCAGTTGAACTTTGTAATTCTCACTGATTAGGCGCCAGTCCCCTCTGCGGCTCGATCCCTCCACCGCGTCGCAGATTCGGGCGTATGGGTGGCCTTCATCACTACCCATACCTCTGGGATTGCTTCTTCGTTCCTGGAGCCTTACTCCTGCTCCTCTCCTACTCAGTCTGTCCTGGGCCTCTCTGGCCAGGCCCTCCTTCTCCTGAGCAGAGCTCCTCCAGAGCTCCTGCTCCTCTCAGACTCCACTGACTGAGACTGACTGACTGACTGAACTCCCAAGATGGCTTCCCTCTTTATACTATCCCTAACAAGTGCTCCCCTGATTTACTTCCTCCACCCACACCCAGTACATGGTTCTCCCTCACTCTGGTTCCCCCCACTCCAGCCAGGGACAGGGCTCAGCAGGGAAGCGACGCATCTTGCCCCTCCTGCCGGTCTGGAGTAGTGTAGTGTTGGATGCAGGTGTTAGGGTCCCGGGCAGCACTCTATCCTTACCTGAGAGTGAGATACCACACCTCTGGGTGAGATGCAGTACCTCTGTGGCGACTGAACTTGCAAGGGCGCCACAGTGCAGATCTGTGGGAATATGGGGGGTACAATGTTGCACTGACTGGTGATACAATGTAGCATTCCGCAGGAGGAGAGGGCCGGGGATTTCCTTAATGGCATAATGCCACTTTTCAGGGTGACCATCGCCCTGGAGGGTGTCACCCAGGATGATTTTATAATGATGGGTCTTTTGGTTGTCACTCAGCTTTCTCAGAAAAAGGCAAAGTGGCTGAAGCCCTCGAGAGGAAACAAGTCAGTAACTCGGGCATTTTCGAAAATGCAGGTAATGATAAATCTCTGGTAAAGTCCTGGCACGGTCTCCGTCTCGGTCCAGTGGGTACCAGGGGTCAGTAAGGCCACACAAGAGGCCACACATGTCAGGTATCAGGCGTCCTGGCGGGTACAACACAGGGAAATGAGTGTTACTCAGAAAAAGGACAAGGGGTCGGAACATTCCCCTCAAATCTGCAAGAAAGTGAAGAAGGAGGCGCCGAGCCAGCAAAGGACACACAAAGAGCTTGTTGTGTACACAGAGCACAGATGGGGCCGGGGACAGGTGCTGCCAAAAATGGCCAGAAACCCAAATCCCAGCACACAGGTTCCACGGCCAAAGATATATCCATCAGACCCTACTGAGATAGAATGATAGATAGATAATAGACAATAGATAATAGACAGATAAATAATAGATAATAGATAGATGATAGATAATAGACAGATAAATAATAGATAGATAATAGATGATAGATAGATAATAGATAGATGATAGATAATAGACAATAGATAGATAGATACAGTTGAAACCAGAAGTTTCCATCCACTATATAAAAAGACACATCTGCAGGTTTTTTCTGAATATCTGACATGAAATCAGAATAAACCTTTCCCGTTTTAGGTCAATTAGGATTACCATATAAAAGATCCCTCTGTGTAATGACTCTATATAATAGATCCCTCTTTGTGTAATGACTCTATATAATAGATCCGTCTGTGTGTAATGACTCTATATAATAGATCCCTCTGTGTGTAATGACTCTATATAATAGATCCCTCTGTGTGTAATGACTCTATATAATAGATCCTTCTGTGTGTAATGACTCTATATAATAGATCACTCTGTGTGTAATGACTCTATATAATAGATCCCTCTGTGTAATGACTCTATATAATAGATCCCTCTTTGTGTAATGACTCTATATAATAGATCCTTCTGTGTGTAATGACTATATAATAGATCACTCTGTGTGTAATGACTCTATATAATAGATCTCTCTGTGTGTAATGACTCTATATAATAGATCCCTCTGTGTGTAATGACTCTATATAATAGATCGCTCTGTGTGTAATGACTCTATATAATAGATCCCTCTGTGTGTAATGACTCTATATAATAGATCCCCCTGTGTGTAATGACTCTATATAATAGATCCCTCTGTGTAATGACTCTATATAATAGATCCCTCTTTGTGTAATGACTCTATATAATAGATCCTTCTGTGTGTAATGACTATATAATAGATCACTCTGTGTGTAATGACTCTATATAATAGATCCCTCTGTGTGTAATGACTCTATATAATAGATCCCTCTGTGTGTAATGACTCTATATAATAGATCGCTCTGTGTGTAATGACTCTATATAATAGATCCCTCTGTGTGTAATGACTCTATATAATAGATCCCCCTGTGTGTAATGACTCTATATAATAGATCCCTCTGTGTGTAATGTGTAACGGGTCTGGGAGGCGGAACCTCTGAGCTACTATACAAGGGGGCGGTCCTTGTAAGGGAGCGGGTGGTGACCAGGCAGGCGGTCACAGCAGGTGACCGGGACAGTCTCTAGAAGAACGGGCAGGAGGTCACGGCAAGTGACCGGGGCAGTCTCTGGATGAACGGGCAGATGGTCACGGCAAGTGACCGGGGCAGTCTCTGGGTGAACGGGCAGATGGTCACGGCAAGTGACCGGGGCAGTCTCTGGGTAAAGGGTTGGTACGACCTGTGGCGGCTGATGGTAGACGTGAGCTCCCAGGTGAGCAGGCGAGAGTCTCTGGATGAACGGGTGGTCACAGCATGTGACGGCGGAGCCTCCAGGAAGACCAACAGACAGGCGGCAGATGAGCGCTCCCAGGTGAGCGGGCAGAAGTCTCTGGACAGGCGGGTGGTCACAGCACGTGACGGCAGAGCCTCCAGGTAGGCTAGCAGACAGGCAGCAGATGAGCGCTCCCAGGTGAGCGGGCAGGAGTCACTGGACAGGCAGGTGGTCACAGCACGTGACGGCAGAGCCTCCAGGTAGGCTAGCAGGCAGGTAGCAGATGTGTGCTCCCAGGTGAGCGGGCAAGCTGGTCCATAGACAGACTGACAAAAGTTGGAAGGCAGACCGTCGGACCTCAGGCAAGCAGGCAGGTAGTTGATGTGCGCTCCCAGGTGAGCGGGCAAGCTGGTCCTTAGACAGACTGACAGGAGTAGTAAGGCAGACCGTCGGACCTCAGGCTAGCAGGCAGGTAGTTGAATATCAGGCTGGCAGGAATCTGGCAGGTATCTGGCAGGTATCTGGCAACGGGACCTGAGGGCTGAAGCAGAGTAGTGAACAGTGCAACAACATTGCTCGGGCACCTCCATTTTGGAGGAGGTGCCTTATATATGGTGAAGTCCTCCGGCCATTGGCCGGGGACTCCTTAGGACGGCGCGCGCGGCCCCTTCAAGAGGGAGGGAGCGCGCGCGCGCGCCCTAAGCACAGTGGCCGGGGAGGAGCGCGCGCTGCCAGCAGAGCGGGAGGAGGACGCCGGGCTCGGAGCAGAGAGGTGAGGGGAACAGCGTCCCTGCCTAGCAGAGGGCAGGGACGCCGACGCTACAGTACCCCCCCCCCTTTAGGCCCCCCCTTTTTTAGGCCAGACAGAAATTTAGCAAGGATGAGAGGGGCATGGATGTTCTCCCGGGGCTCCCACGTTCTCTCTTCAGGACCAAACCCCTTCTAATCTACTAGAAAAAAGGTCTTCCCTCTTACCCTTTTGGTGGCCAGAATGTTCTCTACCTCAAATTCGTTTTCAGCGGAAACTGGAGCAGGAGGCGTGCCTGTAGACTTGGAAAAAGAGTTAAGTACCACAGGTTTGAGGAGAGATACATGGAAGGAGTTAGGGATCCGCAAGTTGGCCGGGAGTTTCAATTTATAGGCCACCGGGTTGATCTGACTGATGACCTCCAGAGGACCGATGAACCGAGGCCCTAACTTATAGGAAGGAATCTTGAGCCGGACATACTTGGACGAAAGCCAGACCTTATCCCCTGGACGGAATTGAGGAGGATCCAGACGTTTTTTGTCAGCATGTCTTTTCATACGCTCGGATGACAGAAGGAGTGCGGACCGGGTACTCTCCCATGTGGAGGAAAATTTGTTAACAAGAGATTCCGCAGCCGGATTGTCCACCGAGGTGGAGACGGGAAAAGGGATCCGAGGATGCTGACCGAAGACTACAAAAAACGGGGATTTGGAGGAAGATTCGCTCTCGTGATTGTTGTACGAGAATTCGGCCCAAGGCAGGAGATCCACCCAGTCAGAATGGTGGGCATTAACGAAGTGCCGGAGGTAACTGGTCAGGATCTGATTGATCCGCTCCACTTGACCATTAGACTGTGGGTGGTAAGCGGAGGAGAAGTCCAGGGTGACGTCTAGCAATTTACAAGTGGCTCTCCAGAAACGAGAAGTAAACTGTACCCCACGATCCGACACGATGTGACGGGGCAGGCCATGAAGACGGAAGATGTGGCGGATAAAGTCTTTAGCCAGCTCGGGTGCAGACAGGAGGCCTGGCAGGGGAATGAAGTGAGCCATCTTGGAAAAGCGGTCAGCGACCACCCAAATGACCGTACAACCGGCAGAGACGGGAAGATCAGTTATGAAGTCCATCGCTATATGCTGCCAGGGGGCAGCAGGTACTGGCAGAGGAAGAAGGCGACCGGCTGGCAGGTGTCTCGGAACTTTGTTGCGGGCACAGGACACACAGGCAGAAACAAAGTCTATTACATCCTTGCGCAGGTTAGGCCACCAGTAGTGCCGGGAAATAAGCTGGAGGGTCTTTTTCTGACCGGCGTGGCCAGCTAGTTTAGACGAATGACCCCAGTGTAGGATCTTCTCCCGATCAGGTACCGATACGAACGTCTTACCGGGAGGGAGACGATTTAGACTCACGGGAGCCACCTGCATTACTCTGGCGGGATCGATGATATGTTTAGGTTCTTCCTCGAGATCAGATACCAGAAAGGATCGGGACAAGGCGTCTGCTTTGATGTTCTTGTCAGCCGGGCGAAAATGTAGAACAAAATCAAAGCGAGCAAAAAACAAGGACCACCGGGCTTGGCGTGGATTAAGTCTCTGGGCATGCTGGAGATAAGCCAAGTTCTTGTGGTCAGTGTAAATTATTACCGGATGAAGAGCCCCCTCGAGTAGGTAACGGCACTCCTCCAATGCCAGCTTGATGGCCAATAACTCTCGGTCTCCTATGGAATAATTGCGCTCTGAGGAGGAGAAGAGTTTAGAGAAGAAGCCGCAAGTTACCATCCTCCCGGAAGAAGATTTTTGAGTAAGTACAGCTCCGGCTCCAGAGGAGGAGGCGTCAACCTCCAGAAAGAACTGCTTGTTGCCGTCCGGGCGATGCAGCACCGGGGCGGAAGAGAAGGCCTGTTTTAAGGAACGAAAGACCTCCTCTGCTTCGGGCGGCCACTCTTTGGGATTAGTACCCTTACGGGTGAGCGCGGAAATTGGGGCAGTCCGGGAAGAGAAGTGCGGTATGAAGAGGCGGTAGTAGTTGGCGAAGCCCAGGAACCGCTGAATGGCCTTCAACCCCTCCGGTCGGGGCTATTTCTCGATGGCAGACAGTTTCTCTGGATCCATTCGTAGGCCGGTCTGAGAAATAATGTAGCCCAAAAACGGAAGCGAGGTCTGCTCAAAGAGGCACTTCTCATATTTAGCGAAGAGGTGGTTCTGCCTGAGCCTGAGCAGGACCTGACGAACGTCCCTCCGGTGAGTCTGGAGATCCGGAGAGAAGACCAAGATGTCGTCCAGGTACACCACAACGCAGGAGTAGAGAAGGTCCCGGAAGATGTCATTGACCAACTCTTGAAAGACGGCAGGAGCGTTACAGAGACCAAAGGGCATTACCAGATATTCATAGTGGCCGTCCCGGGTGTTGAATGCAGTCTTCCATTCATCCCCTTGACGGATACGGACCAGGTTGTACGCCCCACGGAGGTCCAGTTTGGTGAAGACTCTAGCCCCCCTCAGGCGATCAAATAATTCTGGAATGAGCGGAAGGGGGTACTTATTCTTCACCGTGATCTGCTTAAGGCCTCTATAGTCTATACAGGGACGGAGAGAGCCGTCCTTCTTTTTTACGAAGAAGAAGCCTGCTCCCGCCGGGGAGGTAGATTTCCGGATGAATCCCCTGGCCAAATTCTCCTCAATATATTCGGACATCGACCGGGTCTCAGCAGCGGACAATGGGTAAATACGCCCACGGGGAGGAGTAGTACCGGGTAGCAGATCGATGGGACAGTCGTATGGTCTATGATGGGGTAATGTCTCTGCCTCCATTTTATTAAAGACATCAGCGAATGACCAATAGGGAATCGGAAGTCCAGGTAGATTAGTTGGGGTAGGAGAAGGACGGACGGGATGAACAGGAACCAAACAAGTCTTATGACAGTCCTGTCCCCAGCGAAGGACTTCTCCGGTCTGCCAGTCAAGCACGGGTGCATGTCTCTGGAGCCAAGGTAGACCTAGTAAGAGGGCGTGAGAGAGTCAAGGCAGAACATGAAAAGAGATGCTCTCAGAATGCAGCATTCCCACCTGCAGAGTTACGGATTCGGTGATGAGTTGGATGGGACGTGGTAAGAGGCCCCCATCCACAGCAGCGACAGATATTGGTACAGCCAGAGGTTTGGTGGGAATGCGGTATTTTTCTACCAGGGACTGTGAGATAAGATTCCCGGCCGCTCCAGAGTCAAGTTGGGCTAGTTCGAAATAACGATTCTCCCCGCAGATAATAGAGACTGACAGTAGCAGAGATGGAGAGGATTTATTCTTGTCTAGGTTGACCTCTCTGAGCGAACCTAGACACAGGCGTTTCCCGACCTCTCCGGGCAGGTACGGATCCGGTGCTCCTTACTGCCACAGTAGAAGCAGCTCCCTTCGGCACGGCGTAAGTCCTGACGGGTTTTGACCATCTTGGTCTGGTCGACCTGCATAGGCTCAGGAGAGTGTACCTGGGGAGAGACGGATTTCTGAAAAGTAGGAGCTAGACGTGGAAACCTCCTCTCACGGGTGACCTCTTTGGCACGCTCCTGGAACCGTAGGTCAATCCGGGTGGCAAAAGTTATTAGGTCATCGAGAGTGGTAGGAATGTCCCGACCGGCAAGTTCATCTTTAATACGGCCGGACAGACCCTCCCAGAAGACGGATACCAGAGCGTCGTTATCCCAGGCCAGCTCCGAGGCAAGGGTACGGAACCGTATGGCATATTGGCCCACGGTGAGACTTCCCTGACGGAGGCGTAGCAGAGATGATGCGGATGAGGTCTTCCGTCCGGGTTCGTCGAAGACTTTCCGGAAAGCCGTGAGAAAGGCAGGCAAGTCGGACACCAGGGGGTCTCCTCTCTCCCATAGAGGATTTAGCCAGGCCAGGGCCTTCCCGGTGAGATGGGACATGATGAAGGCAATTTTGGCCCGGTCGGAGTTAAACTGGTGGGACAGGAGTTCAAAGTGCAGGGTGCACTGATTTATGAAGCCCCGAGCCTGAGTGGAGTCGCCTCCGAAGCGAGGAGGTGCAGAAAGCCGGGGGCCCGGGGTAGGATACCATGGTATTGGTGGGCAGCGGAGCTGCCGGGTTGCGAGTCATGGCACTGGCGGTGGTTGCTGGTGAAGCAGTCAGAGTGTCCAGGCGAGAATTGACATTCCGCAGGTGACCCAGGATGGACTCCTGTTGGGACCTCTGACGGGACAGTTCATGACAGAGGTCTGAGAGCGAGGGAGCTTGGGTGCCACCGGGTTCCATGGCCCGAGCAAACTGTAACGGGTCTGGGAGGCGGAACCTCTGAGCTACTATACAAGGGGGCGGTCCTTGTAAGGGAGCGGGTGGCGACCAGGCAGGCGGTCACAGCAGGTGACCGGGACAGTCTCTAGAAGAACGGGCAGGAAGTCACGGCAAGTGACCGGGGCAGTCTCTGGATGAACGGGCAGATGGTCACGGCAAGTGACCGGGGCAGTCTCTGGGTGAACGGGCAGATGGTCACGGCAAGTGACCGGGGCAGTCTCTGGGTGAACGGGCAGATGGTCACGGCAAGTGACCGGGGCAGTCTCTGGGTGAACGGGCAGATGATCACGGCAAGTGACCGGGGCAGTCTCTGGGTGAACGGGCAGATGGTCACGGCAAGTGACCGGGGCAGTCTCTGGGTAAAGGGTTGGTACGACCTGTGGCGGCTGATGGTAGACGTGAGCTCCCAGGTGAGCAGGCGAGAGTCTCTGGATAAACGGGTGGTCACAGCATGTGACGGCGGAGCCTCCAGGAAGACCAACAGACAGGCGGCAGATGAGCGCTCCCAGGTGAGCGGGCAGAAGTCTCTGGACAGGCGGGTGGTCACAGCACGTGACGGCAGAGCCTCCAGGTAGGCTAGCAGACAGGCAACAGATGAGCGCTCCCAGGTGAGCGGGCAGGAGTCACTGGACAGGCAGGTGGTCACAGCATGTGACGGCAGAGCCTCCAGGTAGGCTAGCAGGCAGGTAGCAGATGTGCGCTCCCAGGTGAGCGGGCAAGCTGGTCCATAGACAGACTGACAAAAGTTGGAAGGCAGACCGTCGGACCTCAGGCAAGCAGGCAGGTAGTTGATGTGCGCTCCCAGGTGAGCGGGCAAGCTGGTCCTTAGACAGACTGACAGGAGTAGTAAGGCAGACCGTCGGACCTCAGGCTAGCAGGCAGGTAGTTGAATATCAGGCTGGCAGGAATCTGGCAGGAATCTGGCAGGTATCTGGCAGGTATCTGGCAGGTATCTGGCAACGGGACCTGAGGGCTGAAGCAGAGTAGTGAACAGTGCAACAACATTGCTCGGGCACCTCCATTTTGGAGGAGGTGCCTTATATATGGTGAAGTCCTCCGGCCATTGGCCGGGGACTCCTTAGGACGGCGCGCGCGTCCCCTTTAAGAGGGAGGGAGCGCGCGTGCGCGCGCCCTAAGCACAGTGGCCTGGGAGGAGCGCGCGCTGCCAGCTGAGCGGGAGGAGGACGCCGGGCTCGGAGCAGAGAGGTGAGGGGAACAGCGTCCCTGCCTAGCAGAGGGCAGGGACGCCGACGCTACATAATGACTCTATATAATAGATCCCTCTGTGTGTAATGACTCTATATAATAGATCCCTCTGTGTGTAATGACTCAATATAATAGATCGCTCTGTGTGTAATGACTCTATATAATAGATCCCTCTGTGTGTAATGACTCTATATAATAGATCCCCCTGTGTGTAATGACTCTATATAATAGATCTCCCTGTGTGTAATGACTGTATATAATAGATCCCTCTGCGTGTAATGACTCTATATAATAGATCCCTCTGCGTGTAATGACTCTATATAATAGATCACTCTGTGTGTAATGACTCTATATAATAGATCCCTCTGTGTGTAATGACTCTATATAATAGATCCCTCTGCGTGTAATGACTCTATATAATAGATCACTCTGCGTGTAATGACTCTATATAATAGATCGCTCTGTGTGTAATGACTCTATATAATAGATCCCTCTGTGTGTAATGACTCTATATAATAGATCACTCTGCGTGTAATGACTCTATATAATAGATCGCTCTGCGTGTAATGACTCTATATAATAGATCCCTCTGTGTGTAATGACTCTATATAATAGACCCCTCTGTGTGTAATGACTCTATATAATAGATCACTCTGCGTGTAATGACTCTATATAATAGATCTCTCTGCGTGTAATGACTCTATATAATAGATCCCTCTGTGTGTAATGACTCTATATAATAGACCCCTCTGTGTGTAATGACTCTATATAATAGATCCCTCTGCGTGTAATGACTCTATCTAATAGATCGCTCTCTGTGTAATGACTCTATATAATAGATCCCTCTGCGTGTAATGACTCTATATAATAGATCCCTCTGCGTGTAATGACTCTATATAATAGATCGCTCTGCGTGTAATGACTCTATATAATAGATCCCTCTGCGTGTAATGACTCTATATAATAGATCGCTCTGCGTGTAATGACTCTATATTATAGATCACTCTGCGTGTAATGATTCTATATAATAGATCACTCTGCGTGTAATGACTCTATATAATAGATCCCTCTGTGTGTAATGACTCTATATAATAGATCACTCAGTGTGTAATGACTCTATATTATAGATCCCTCTGTGTGTAATGACTCTATATAATAGATCCCTCTGTGTGTAATGACTCTATATAATAGATCCCTCAGTGTGTAATGACTCTATATAATAGATCCCTCAGTGTGTAATGACTCTATATAATAGATCCCTCAGTGTGTAATGACTCTATATAACAGATCCCTCTGTGTGTAATGACTCTATATAATAGATCCCTCTGTGTGTAATGACTCTATATAATAGATAGCTCTGTGCAATGACTCTATATAATAGATCCCTCTGTGTGTAATGACTCTATATAATAGATCCCTCTGTGTGTAATGACTCTATATAATAGATCCCTCGGCGTGTAATGACTCTATATAATAGATCCCTCTGTGTGTAATGACTCTATATAATAGATCCCTCTGTGTGTAATGACTCTATATAATAGATCCCTCTGCGTGTAATGACTCTATATAATAGATCCCTCTGCGTGTAATGACTCTATATAATAGATCCCTCTGTGTGTAATGACTCTATATAATAGATCCCTCTGTGTGTAATGACTCTATATAATAGATCCCTCTGCGTGTAATGACTCTATATAATAGATCCCTCTGTGTATAATGACTCTTTATAATAGATCCCTCTGCGTGTAATGACTCTATATAATAGATCCCTCTGCGTGTAATGACTCTATATAATAGATCCCTCTGCGTGTAATGACTCTATATAATAGATCCCTCTGCGTGTAATGACTCTATATAATAGATCCCTCTGCGTGTAATGACTCTATATAATAGATCCCTCTGCGTGTAATGACTCTATATAATAGATCCCTCTGCGTGTAATGACTCTATATAATAGATCTCTCTGTGTGTAATGACTCTATATAATAGATCCCTCTGTGTGTAATGACTCTATATAATATATCTCTCTGCGTGTAATGACTCTATATAATATATCTCTCTGCGTGTAATGACTCTATATAATAGATCCCTCTGTGTGTAATGACTCTATATAATAGATCCCTCTGTGTGTAATGACTCTATATAATAGATCCCTCTGCGTGTAATGACTCTATATAATAGATCCCTCTGCGTGTAATGACTCTATATAATATATCCCTCTGCGTGTAATGACTCTATATAATAGATCCCTCTGTGTGTAATGACTCTATATAATAGATCCCTCTGCGTGTAATGACTCTATATAATATATCCCTCTGTGTGTAATGACTCTATATAATAGATCCCTCTGTGTGTAATGACTCTATATAATAGATCCCTCTGCGTGTAATGACTCTATATAATAGATCCCTCTGCGTGTAATGACTCTATATAATAGATCCCTCTGCGTGTAATGACTCTATATAATAGATCCCTCAGTGTGTAATGACTCTATATAATAGATCCCTCTGTGTGTAATGACTCTATATAATAGATCCCTCTGTGTGTAATGACTCTATATAATAGATAGCTCTGTGTAATGACTCTATATAATAGATCCCTCTGTGTGTAATGACTCTATATAATAGATCCCTCTGTGTGTAATGACTCTATATAATAGATCCCTTGGCGTGTAATGACTCTATATAATAGATCCCTCGGCGTGTAATGACTCTGTGATGAAAGCCGGCCGGTGGGTGCAGCTCTCTGGCGCCCCCTTACCTCTCAGGTCAGTCAAGGTACTGCACCTAGAGAAAGTAGTGCCAGGAAGCTGCAACCAGCGCAGGGAACACGGTAGTGTGTTATCCCTTCAACGTCACTAAACCGTAACGTCACTACACAGCACAACTCGCTAGCGCCCTCTTAGCCTCAGGTCAGTCAAGGAACTGCACCTAGGATAAGCGGTCGCCAGGGAGACTGTCCTGTAACCTACTGGGTATCGGGGCCCTCTGTAGTGAGGGCGGTATATATATCTTCCTTGGCCGCGCCAGGAATATATATATCTGAACCTCCGACCGTCACTACCAGCCTTCCCCAATCCCCAGTTGGTATGCTGCCACCAGTCCCTATTTTAGATATACGCCCAGTCCGTGAATGGGCCTATATCGGGTCAGGAACCAACCCTGGGTAGCGTTTTTGGCTTGAGCCGAGCTCACACGGACGTGCGTTCGTTATGCAGAATAAAAGGCAGGCCCACAATTACTTGAGGTAATTGATTATAATAATACACTAGATACACGATATACAACTAAATATACACAGGTATAAGGTCAGGCTAAACTATACAACAATGGAATACAACACACAGAATCACCACAGCATATCAGTTACCGGTTTCTTGATTTTCTTGTGACGCAGGGAGAGGATTCTGCGGTCGCAGGCACGGTTCTTTGTTACAGGCTGAGGCCTACCACCGCATGGTCAAACTGCTCCTCCCCTTGGTGGCCTCAGCTGGTGCTCAGATGTTCAGCACACCACTCTTGGGTCAAGACTGACTTGTCTCTTGTCTGTCCTGCTATCTTACCTGCCCCGTCCCGCCCACTGCTGGTGAGGTCAGCTGGCTCAGTCTCCACCCTCAGGTCTAACTTCGATCAGAAGCCCAAATTCTATGGAACCCAATAACTTCTTCTGGGATGGTCTCATGATACCCCCAGGGGTTCCCATGGATTCGGGCCGCCGTAACTGACCTTTTGATATCAATTATGATACCATACGGTCCTCAGGAATGGCTCCGCGCTATATCTTGGCTTCCAGAGCACGTACAAACGTCTACCGCGGAGGCTTGTGTGCGCAATGGCTCCGGGACGCCGTGATATTTTTTTATTGGCCCATCCCACGCAACATGCGTGTACTATTCATGTTTCTATATCTTATGCCTCCATGCTTGTGACAGACAAAGAAACTAGTCCTATGGGACAAATGGTCAGGTACAGATAGACGAAGCACCCCCCCCTGCTGGCTGTGTTTCCTCTCGAAGTCTTTGAAGCTCCTAGCATTCAAGTGTTAAGTAGGCTTCTTATCTTACAGGAGCCTGGATGGGGGGAAACTATCTAGTTGACGTTTTAACAGAAGGTCCCAAGGGTGGGGGCTGCTGAAGTGTGGCCATCCCTGGATATGATTTATCATTACCAAGATGGCGGCTACAGGTTCATCACACCTCCCCCTATACGAGGGCGCGAGGGGGTAGCACATTCCTGTGTTCCCCCGTGCGTCCTTCTGCACCCTCCCCTTGCCGGGATAACCCGTCAGCGTTACCGTGGTCACGGCCTCTTCTGTGGCGAATGGAGAAGTGGTACTGCTGGAGAGCGAGGCTCCAGCGTAGCAACCTGCCATTCGACCCAGAGACCGTGTGTAACCAGCTGAGGGGGTTTTGGTCCGTCTCCACGGTGAAATGGCTCCCGTACAAGTAGGGCTGCAGACGCTGCAGGGCCCATACAATTGCCAGGCATTCTTTTTCCACCGTGGAGTAAGCCACCTCCCGGGGCAGTAGCTTCCTGCTCAGGTACAAGACAGGATGTTCCTGGCCTGTCGTGTTGACCTGACTTAGCACAGCACCGAGGCCAAAGTCACTGGCGTCGGTCTGTACCACAAACGGCCGGTCGAAGTCGGCAGCTTGCAGTACAGGGGAGCTACTTAGGGCGGCCTTGAGTGCCCCGAAAGCTGTCTCGCAGGCGACTGTCCAGTCGACTGCGACGGGCAGCTTCTTCTTGGTGAGGTCCGTCAGGGGCTTGGCCAGGGTGCTATAGTGTGGGACGAACCTCCTATAGTACCCGGCGGTCCCCAAGAAGGACATCACCTGCTTTTTGGTCCTAGGAGTGGGCCAGGATGCGATGGCATCCACTTTCCCCGGTTCTGGCTTCAGAACCCCCCCGCCTACCCGGTGACCCAGGTAGAGGACCTCACTCATGCCCAGCTGGCACTTTTCCGGCTTGATGGTCAAGCCTGCCCGGTGGATCCGACCGAGCACCTGCCGCAGGTGCTCTAGGTGATCCTCCCAAGTGGGACTGAAGACTGCAATATCGTCCAAGTACGCAGCCGCGTACCCTTCAAGTCCCTCAAGCAGCGTATTGACCATCCGCTGAAAAGTGGCAGGGGCATTCTTCATGCCGAATGGCATCACTGTGGACTCGTACAGTCCAAAAGGGGTGATAAAGGCAGAGCGTTCCCTTGCCGCGGGGGTCAGAGGAATCTGCCAGTACCCCCGGCTCAGATCCATGATGGTCAGGTACTTAGCCCCGGCCATCCGATCGAGCAGGTCATCGATGCGTGGTATGGGGAACGCATCGGTGGCCGTTACAGCGTTGAGCCCCCGGTAGTCCACGCAGAACCGTGTAGTTCGGTCCTTCTTTGGTACGAGGACTACAGGCGAGGCCCACGCGCTGCTGGATGCCTGGATCACCCCCAGCTTCAGCATCTCGTCTATCTCTTGGCGCATGTTTCCCTGCACCTCGAAAGAGACCCGATATGCTGAACGCCGGATCGGCGGGTGATCGCCAGTGTCCACGTCGTGGACAGCCATCTCAGTCCTTCCGGGCAGGCTGCTGAACAGCCCCCGGAAGGGGTGCAGGGTGGTCCCCAGCTGGGACCGTTGGTCCTCCGTGAGCTGGTGGCCAACCCCCACATCCTCGATGGACCCACCCGCCTTGGCTTGGGTGAGCAGATCCAGGAGGGTTTCTACCTCTCCTTCCTCGGGAAGGTTGCACACTGGGTGGGCAGTCGCTTCCCGCTCATGATGAGCCTTCATCATGTTCACGTGGAAGGCCTTCCTCCTTCCACGGGCGTGATCCAGGGTGACCAGATAGGTGACGGCGTTGAGTTTCTGGTGCACGAAGTAGGGACCTTCCCAGGCTGCCTGAAGCTTGTTCTGTGGTACGGGGACCAGTACCCACACCTTTTGACCCACCTGGTAGGTCCTCTCACAAGCATTCTGGTCGTACCACCGCTTCTGGTCGGCCTGGGCCTGGGCCATATTGTCCTGCACCAGCTTTGCCAAGGCCATCATCCTGTCCCGGTGGCGCACGACATACTCGATGACCGACACCTCGGGGGTGGCCAAATCCCCTTCCCATGCTTCCTTCACCAGAGCCAGGGGGCCCCGTACCCGTCGCCCGTACAGGAGCTCAAAGGGGGAGAACCCCGTTGAGGCCTGCGGAACCTCCCGGTAAGCAAATAGGAGGTGTGGGAGGTAACGCTCCCAGTCTCTCCCGTGGGAGTCGACCAACATCTTAAGCATCTGCTTTAAGGTGCCATTGAACCGCTCACACAGGCCATTAGTCTGTGGGTGATACGGGCTGGCCACCAGATGTTGCACCTGCATTTGCTTACAGAGGGACTCCATCAGCCGCGACATGAACTGGGTCCCTCGGTCGGTGAGCATTTCTTGGGGGAAACCCACTCTGGAGAAGATCTCCAGTAAGGCGGTAGCCACCTTGTCGGCCCGAATGGACGACAAAGCTACCGCTTCCGGGTACCGGGTGGCATAGTCCACTACCGTGAGTATGAAGCATTTCCCGGAGTGGCTGGGAGTGGACAGAGGTCCACTAAGATCCACAGCGACCCTCGAGAAAGGCTCTTCGATGATTGGCAGAGTTACCAGTGGGGCTTTGGGGAGCGGCCCCGCCTTCCCCACCCTCTGACAGGTGTCACACGAACGGCAGTAGGCACCCACCGCGGCTCCCATCCCAGGCCAGTAGAAATGCTGAGCTATCCTGGCCTTGGTTTTAGCGATCCCTAGGTGTCCGGCCATCGGAATCTCGTGTGCGACCCGCAACAATTCCGCCCTGAACGGATAGGGTACCACTAACTGTCGGTCCCTGGGCCACGCCTCCGGTGAACCCTGCTGGACCGTTACCCGGTACAGCCGTCCCTGGTCCCAGACCACCCGCTCGCAGTCTGACTCCATGGGAGGCTGTGCCGCCTGTTCCTTGAGAGCTTTCAGGCTGTCGTCTGCTTCCAACGCAGCCTGAAATTCCTGACTTGATGTGGCCAGAATCGACGAAACTGCCACATCCTCTGTCAGCCCCTCCGGGCATGTCACCTGGCCGCTGTCTGATCCGGCAGACACTTGGTCAGAAGTGGGGAAGCCGTCGGACCTCTGCAAGGCTCCTTGGGCTCCGGCGCTCCCACTCCTGGTGACAGCGGCTATGACCGCTGTGACCGTGGGTAGTGCCTGCTTCCCCTCTGTTTCTGACCAAGCCGCCCGATCAGGCAGGCTTCCTAGGCCTTTGGACATCTCGGATGTGGGGAACTCCTGCCCTGGGGTCTTACCTGGCGGCTCCTCTCTTGGGACACCCCCACCTCCCATGGCCTGTTCCTCCCCCTGCAGTGGGCCTATACTCAGCAGCCTGGATACCCCTGGGAGCCCTACACTGCCGGTAGCTGCCCCCCTCTCCATCCCTGAGCTTCCCTCTACAGAATCCTGCCCGCCCCCTCCCTCACCGGAGGACAAGAGGTCACGGCACGCCGGCTGAGCACCTCTGCGGGCATCCCCACACTCCCCACCTGCTTTCACTAACCCTGTTTGTGTTGTGTCTGTGCAGGTGTTACCCTCAGGTTTCACTCCCTCCTCCTCAGCAGGACACACACTACATACAACATGGTTGGCATTAGCAGCAGACAAATCAATACACTCTTGGGGGGCCGAACTTGGGGGTTCAGAGGGTACATACTGCGATACTAGACGCCCCAAGTCGGTCCCTAATAAAACATTTGCGGGAATATTTGGCGTTACTCCCACCTCCCGCATCCCCCTTCCGGCACCCCAGTCCAAATACACCATGGCAACGGGAAGTGCCGGCTCCACGCCTCCAACCCCGGAGACGGAAAGAGTCTTTCCTGGTACCAAGTCCTGGGGGGACACCACCTCAGGCCGTACCAGTGTTCGTTCAGCGCCCGTGTCCCGCAGTCCCATGACCGCAGAACGGCCTATGGTGACGGGTTGGATGTTGTCCAGGGACCTACCACCACCCCCTCCCACACACAAAACATTGGGCGCTCTCTGGGAATGGGATGGGGTCTTTTGGCGCTGGGGACACTCAGCCCTAAAGTGTCCTGGTTTGTTGCATAGATGACAACGTCTTACGTCTGGTCCTTGCCTGGAGAGGGCAACAGGGGGATACACCCCTTGTGTTCTAGGGGCCGGGGAAACAGGGGCATGACTGGGCTTACCCCCTCTCCAGGTGCTGCTGGCAGACTTCTTCAGCTCAGGCGCCCTGTTATTGGCATACTCGTCTGCCAGGGCGGCTGTAGCAGAAGCCCCTGTTGGTTTTCGGTCACGGAGGAACTGTCGGAGGTCCTCTGGGCAATTCCACAAGAACTGCTCCGTGACGAACAGTTCCTGGACCTCCTGGCGGGTAGTAAGCGCTAGACCCGAGGTCCAGTGCTCTGCGGCTCTCAACAGCGCCCGCATATGATCGGTCCAGGTGTCCTTGGGGCCACGCAGCAGGCTCCGGAACTTCTGGCGGTACGACTCGGGAGTGAGGTTGTACTGCCGGATCAGGGCCCGCTTGATGCAGTCGTAGTTCTGTACCTCCCCGGCAGGTAAGTCCCCCAAGGCATCCAGGGACTTACCCCTCAAACGGGGGGTCAGGTATCTGGCCCACTGATCCCGGGCCAGATGGTGCTGAAGACAGGTCCGTTCAAATGCCACCAGAAAGGAGTCCAGGTCCCCATCCTTCTCCAGTAGAGGGAAGTCCTCAGCTCGGACTTTGGACGACTTGGTCTCCTGATGGGTTGGTTGCTCTAGCGGAAGCCCCCGCTGGGCCAGGTCCAGTTGGTGCTGGCGCTCCGCAGCTCGCTCTGCACGCTCCGCAGCCTCCCGGCGCTCTGCAGCTTCACGCTCCGCAGCCTCCCGGCGCTCTGCAGCTTCGCGCTCCTCCTCCGCTGCCTTCTCTGATGCTGCCAGGAGGGTTTTGTAGACGGCATCGCCATGAGACTGGAGACTTGCCATAGCCGCTTGTAAAAGGGCTTGTGATCTGGACAGGCTGGGCTGGGTAGGTGGTGGGCAGCCCACTGCGGGACCGTATACTGGGGACTGGCTCCCTGAGGTGCCCGGGCTGGACTCCTCCTCGCCATGAGTAACAATGTCCTCCCCTCCTGCCACACGGACCGTAGCATTAGCCTCCTGCAGGGTCTTGCTCCTGGTGCCGTCTGCCATCTTGGTAACCGACACCGCTGCAACCCTGAGTTTGCACACACCTTGTTATACTTTTAGCCTGACCGTCTAACGTTGGGCTGACCTTAAGACTCCAGCAGTGGAAGTTACCACTGGCAGTCTTTAGTGCCTGGGAGTAGGGGTCCCACAACACTATTATTCTGCAATCCCACCGCTCTGCCACCAATGTGATGAAAGCCGGCCGGTGGGTGCAGCTCTCTGGCGCCCCCTTACCTCTCAGGTCAGTCAAGGTACTGCACCTAGAGAAAGTAGTGCCAGGAAGCTGCAACCAGCGCAGGGAACACGGTAGTGTGTTATCCCTTCAACGTCACTAAACCGTAACGTCACTACACAGCACAACTCGCTAGCGCCCTCTTAGCCTCAGGTCAGTCAAGGAACTGCACCTAGGATAAGCGGTCGCCAGGGAGACTGTCCTGTAACCTACTGGGTATCGGGGCCCTCTGTAGTGAGGGCGGTATATATATCTTCCTTGGCCGCGCCAGGAATATATATATCTGAACCTCCGACCGTCACTACCAGCCTTCCCCAATCCCCAGTTGGTATGCTGCCACCAGTCCCTATTTTAGATATACGCCCAGTCCGTGAATGGGCCTATATCGGGTCAGGAACCAACCCTGGGTAGCGTTTTTGGCTTGAGCCGAGCTCACACGGACGTGCGTTCGTTATGCAGAATAAAAGGCAGGCCCACAATTACTTGAGGTAATTGATTATAATAATACACTAGATACACGATATACAACTAAATATACACAGGTATAAGGTCAGGCTAAACTATACAACAATGGAATACAACACACAGAATCACCACAGCATATCAGTTACCGGTTTCTTGATTTTCTTGTGACGCAGGGAGAGGATTCTGCGGTCGCAGGCACGGTTCTTTGTTACAGGCTGAGGCCTACCACCGCATGGTCAAACTGCTCCTCCCCTTGGTGGCCTCAGCTGGTGCTCAGATGTTCAGCACACCACTCTTGGGTCAAGACTGACTTGTCTCTTGTCTGTCCTGCTATCTTACCTGCCCCGTCCCGCCCACTGCTGGTGAGGTCAGCTGGCTCAGTCTCCACCCTCAGGTCTAACTTCGATCAGAAGCCCAAATTCTATGGAACCCAATAACTTCTTCTGGGATGGTCTCATGATACCCCCAGGGGTTCCCATGGATTCGGGCCGCCGTAACCGACCTTTTGATATCAATTATGATACCATACGGTCCTCAGGAATGGCTCCGCGCTATATCTTGGCTTCCAGAGCACGTACAAACGTCTACCGCGGAGGCTTGTGTGCGCAATGGCTCCGGGACGCCGTGATATTTTTTTATTGGCCCATCCCACGCAACATGCGTGTACTATTCATGTTTCTATATCTTATGCCTCCATGCTTGTGACAGACAAAGAAACTAGTCCTATGGGACAAATGGTCAGGTACAGATAGACGAAGCACCCCCCCCTGCTGGCTGTGTTTCCTCTCGAAGTCTTTGAAGCTCCTAGCATTCAAGTGTTAAGTAGGCTTCTTATCTTACAGGAGCCTGGATGGGGGGAAACTATCTAGTTGACGTTTTAACAGAAGGTCCCAAGGGTGGGGGCTGCTGAAGTGTGGCCATCCCTGGATATGATTTATCATTACCAAGATGGCGGCTACAGGTTCATCACAGACTCTATATAATAGATCCCTCTGTGTGTAATGACTCTATATAATAGATCCCTCGGCGTGTAATGACTCTATATAATAGATCCCTCTGCGTGTAATGACTCTATATAATAGATCCCTCTGCGTGTAATGACTCTATATAATAGATCCCTCTGTGTGTAATGACTCTATATAATAGATCCCTCTGTGTGTAATGACTCTATATAATAGATCCCTCTGCATGTAATGACTCTATATAATAGATCCCTCTGTGTATAATGACTCTTCATAATAGATCCCTCTGCGTGTAATGACTCTTCATAATAGATCCCTCTGCGTGTAATGACTCTATATAATAGATCCCTCTGCGTGTAATGACTCTATATAATAGATCCCTCTGCGTGTAATGACTCTATATAATAGATCCCTCTGCGTGTAATGACTCTATATAATAGATCCCTCTGCGTGTAATGACTCTATATAATAGATCCCTCTGTGTGTAATGACTCTATATAATAGATCCCTCTGTGTGTAATGACTCTATATAATAGATCCCTCTGTGTGTAATGACTCTATATAATATATCTCTCTGCGTGTAATGACTCTATATAATAGATCCCTCTGTGTGTAATGACTCTATATAATAGATCCCTCTGTGTGTAATGACTCTATATAATAGATCCCTCTGCGTGTAATGACTCTATATAATAGATCCCTCTGTGTGTAATGACTCTATATAATATATCCCTCTGCGTGTAATGACTCTATATAATAGATCCCTCTGTGTGTAATGACTCTATATAATAGATCCCTCTGCGTGTAATGACTCTATATAATATATCCCTCTGTGTGTAATGACTCTATATAATAGATCCCTCTGTGTGTAATGACTCTATATAATATATCCCTCTGCGTGTAATGACTCTATATAATAGATCCCTCTGCGTGTAATGACTCTATATAATAGATCCCTCTGCGTGTAATGACTCTATATAATACATCCCCCTGTGTGTAATGACTCTATGTAATAGATCCCTCTGTGTGTAATGACTCTATATAATAGATCCCTCTGTGTGTAATGGCTCTATATAATAGATCCCTCTGCGTGTAATGACTCTATATAATACATCCCCCTGCGTGTAATGACTCTATATAATACATCCCCCTGTGTGTAATGACTCTATATAATACATCCCCCTGTGTGTAATGACTCTATATAATAGATCCCTCTGTGTGTAATGACTCTATATAATAGATCCCTCTGTGTGTAATGACTCTATATAATAGATCCCTCTGCGTGTAATGACTCTATATAATAGATCCCTCTGCGTGTAATGACTCTATATAATAGATCCCTCTGCGTGTAATGACTCTATATAATAGATCCCTCTGTGTGTAATGACTCTATATAATAGATCCCTCTGCGTGTAATGACTCTATAATAGATCCCTCTGTGTGTAATGACTCTATATAATAGATCCCTCTGTGTGTAATGACTCTATATAATAGATCCCTCTGCGTGTAATGACTCTATATAATAGATCCCTCTGTGTGTAATGACTCTATATAATAGATCTCTCTGTGTGTAATGACTCTATATAATAGATCCCTCTGTGTGTAATGACTCTATATAATAGATCCCTCTGCGTGTAATGACTCTATATAATAGATCCCTCTGTGTGTAATGACTCTATATAATAGATCCCTCTGCGTGTAATGACTCTATATAATAGATCCCTCTGCGTGTAATGACTCTATATAATAGATGGCATCTTTTATAATATTTCCTGTGATTTTTCTGCCTTCCATTCCATTATGTATCTATGTATTGTAGGCCGGGGTCACATAGTGTATAACGTGGCCGAGTGCTGAGCGATAAAAACATTGTGTTACACTCAGAGAAATGTTATTCTATTATTTCCTCATGCTGATTTGGCAGCGAGACTCGCCTCACCCGCACTTGTACAAGTCTATGGCTGCATGTGTAACATGGCACTGCACTCAGATGTCATCCGGGTGCAGTCTGATCTACAGGTAATGGAGGAGATGGAGGAATTATTCTCGCTGTCTCCTCTGCACCGGTTCTGAGATTCTCTCATGTGACACTCGGCTCTCGTTCGCAGCAGAGCTGGAGCCGAGTGTCATTAGTATATTGCATCGGATGCCATATGCTAGTGTGAACCCGGCCTTATTAACAAATAGGGTATGCTAGGGTCAGCCACCATTGAGCGGGGGCGCCATTTCCACAACATGGTGCCAACCTCTGCGGCTCAGCAGGGTGCAGTTTCCCTTCAGGACCCTGAAGACTGTAAATATTTTGTCTTTTTTCTTCTCACACCAACTTAAGAGGGATATTTCGGACATATGTAAGCGGCATCTAGATCTTTTCTATTTGTGTATATGTAATAGACTTTTAACACATAAATAATAAACTGTATGTTTTAGATGTAGTATATTTTCTTGTTAGCTTTATGTCTGTGCCCCTCCAATGATATCTGTGCCCCTCCAGTGATGTCTGTGCCCCTCCAGTGATATCTGTGCCCCTCCAGTGATGTCTGTGCCCCCTCCAGTGATGTGTGCCCCCTCGAATGATATCTGTGCCCCCTCCAGTGATATCTGTGCCCCCTCCAGTGATGTCTGTGCCCCTCCAGTGATATCTGTGCCCCCTCCAGTGATGTCTGGGCCCCCTCCAGTGATGTCTGTGCCCCTCCAGTGATGTCTGTGCCCCTCCAGTGATGTCTGTGCCCCCTCCAGTGATATCTGTGCCCCCTCCAGTGATGTCTGTGCCCCTCCTGTGATATCTGTGCCCCCTCCAGTGATGTCTGTGCCCCCCTCCTGTGATATCTGGGCCCCCTCCAGTGATGTCTGTGCCCCCCTCCTGTGATATCTGGGCCCCCTCCAGTGATATCTGTGCCCCTCCTGTGATATCTGGGCCCCCTCCAGTGATATCTGTGCCCCCTCCAGTGATGTCTGTGCCCCTCCTGTGATATCTGTGCCCCCTCCAGTGATGTCTGTGCCCCCTCCAGTGATGTCTGTGCCCCCTCCAGTGATGTCTGTGCCCCTCCAGTGATGTCTGTGCCCCCCTCCTGTGATATCTGGGCCGCCTCCTGTGATATCTGTGCCCCCTCCAGTGATGTCTGTGCCCCCTCCAGTGATGTCTGTGCCCCTCCTGTGATGTCTGTGCCCCTCCAGTGATGTCTGTGCCCCCCTCCTGTGACATCTGGGCCCCCTCCAGTGATGTCTGTGCCCCTCCAGTGATGTCTGTGCCCCCTCCAGTGATATCTGTGCCCCTCCTGTGATGTCTGTGCCCCCTCCAGTGATGTCTGTGCCCTCTCCAGTGATGTCTGTGCCCCTCCAATGATGTCTGTGCCCCCTCCAGTGATGTCTGTGCCCCTCCAGTGATGTCTGTGCCCCCCTCCAGTGATATCTGTGCCCCTCCAGTGATATCTGTGCACCCAGCAGTGATATCTGTGCACCCAGCAGTGATGTATGTGCCCCCTCCAGTGATGTCTGTGTCCCCTCCAGTGATGTCTGTGCCCCTCCAGTGATGTCTGTGCCCCTCCAGTGATGTCTGTGCCCCCTCCAGTGATGTCTGTGCCCCTCCAGTGATGTCTGTGCCCCTCCAGTGATGTCTGTGCCCCTCCAGTGATGTCTGTGCCCCCTCCAGTGGCATCTGTGCCCCCTCCAGTGATATCTGTGCCCCCTCCAGTGATGTCTGTGCCCCCTCCAGTGATATCTGTGCCCCCTCCAGTGATGTCTGTGCCTCCTCCAGTGATGTCTGTGCCCCCTCCAGTGATGTCTGTGCCCCCTCCAGTGATATCTGTGCCCCCTCCAGTGATGTCTGTGCCTCCTCCAGTGATATCTGTGCCCCCTCCAGTGATGTCTGTGCCCCCTCCAGTGATATCTGTGCCCCCTCCAGTGATGTCTGTGCCCTCTCCAGTGATGTGTGTGCCCCTCCAATGATGTCTGTGCCCCCTCCAGTGATGTCTGTGCCCCTCCAGTGATGTCTGTGCTCCCCTCCAGTGATGTCTGTGACCCTTGAGTGATGTCTGTGCCCCTCCAGTGATGTCTGTGCCCCCTCCGGTGATGTCTGTGCCCTCTCCAGTGATGTCTGTGCCCTCTCCAGTGATGTCTGTGCCCCTCCAGTGATGTCTGTGCCCCCTCCAGTGATGTCTGTGCTCCCCTCCAGTGATGTCTGTGCTCCCCTCCAGTGATGTCTGTGCTCCCCTCCAGTGATGTCTGTGACCCTTGAGTGATGTCTGTGCCCCTCCAGTGATGTCTGTGCCCCCTCCAGTGATATCTGTGCCCCTCCAGTGCTGTCTGTGCCCCCTCCAGTGATGTCTGTGCCCCTCCAGTGATGTCTGTGCCCCTCCAGTGATGTCTGTGCACCCAGCAGTGATGTCTGTGCCCCCTCCGGTGATGTCTGTGCCCCCTCCAGTGATGTCTGTGTCCCCTCCAGTGATGTCTGTGCCCCTCCAGTGATGTCTGTGCACCCAGCAGTGATGTCTGTGCCCCCTCCGGTGATGTCTGTGCCCCCTCCAGTGATGTCTGTGCCCCTCCAGTGATGTCTGTGCCCCCTCCAGTGATGTCTGTGCCCCCCTCCAGTGATGTCTGTGCCCCCCTCCAGTGATATCTGTGCCCCTCCAGTGATATCTGTGCACCCAGCAGTGATGTCTGTGCCCCCTCCGGTGATGTCTGTGCCCCCTCCAGTGATGTCTGTGCCCCCTCCAGTGATGTCTGTGCCCCTCCAGTGATGTCTGTGCCCCCCTCCAGTGATATCTGTGCCCCTCCAGTGATATCTGTGCACCCAGCAGTGATATCTGTGCACCCAGCAGTGATGTATGTGCCCCCTCCAGTGATGTCTGTGTCCCCTCCAGTGATGTCTGTGCCCCTCCAGTGATGTCTGTGCCCCTCCAGTGATGTCTGTGCCCCCTCCAGTGATGTCTGTGCCCCTCCAGTGATGTCTGTGCCCCCCTCCAGTGATATCTGTGCCCCTCCAGTGATGTCTGTGCCCCTCCAGTGATGTCTGTGCCCCCTCCAGTGGCATCTGTGCCCCCTCCAGTGATATCTGTGCCCCCTCCAGTGATGTCTGTGCCCCCTCCAGTGATATCTGTGCCCCCTCCAGTGATGTCTGTGCCTCCTCCAGTGATGTCTGTGCCCCCTCCAGTGATGTCTGTGCCCCCTCCAGTGATATCTGTGCCCCCTCCAGTGATGTCTGTGCCTCCTCCAGTGATATCTGTGCCCCCTCCAGTGATGTCTGTGCCCCCTCCAGTGATATCTGTGCCCCCTCCAGTGATGTCTGTGCCCCCTCCAGTGATATCTGTGCCCCCTCCAGTGATGTCTGTGCCTCCTCCAGTGATATCTGGGCCCCCTCCAGTGATATCTGGGCCCCCTCCAGTGATATCTGTGCCCCTCCTTCCTCTCACCATGCTGTCAGTATTATCAGCCTCCCTCCTCCTCTCGTCTCCTCCCCCGGAGCAGCCGGGTTTGTTCTCTGCCCAGTCTGCAGGCACCGAGTACCGGGGAGCGGGAGGCGGCGGCGCTGGTGAGTCCCGGGCTGTGCGGAGAATGGAGGCTGGCACTGCCCATTGTTCTGCTGGGCGGCTGCTGTGCCAGGAGAGGAGCAGCGGGCACCGGAGCAGGAGCCCCGGGATGCGGCGGTGTGTGCAGACCCCGAGCCCAGGGCCCGGAGATGGCGGAGACAATATACTGCCACAGCCCCCAATATACTGCCCCAGCCCCCAATATACTGCCCCAGCCCCCAATATACAGCCACAGCCCCCAATATACTGCCACAGCCCCCAATATACTGCCACAGCCCCCAATATACAGCCACAGCCGCCAATATACTGCCCCAGCCCCTAATATACAGCCGCAGCCCCCAATATACAGCCACAGCTCCAATATACAGCCACAGCCCCCAATATACAGCCACAGCTCCAATATACTGCCACAGCCCCCAATATACTGCCACAGCCCCCAATATACAGCCACAGCCCCCAATATACAGCCACAGCTCCAATATACTGCCACAGCCCCCAATATACTGCCACAGCCCCCAATATACTGCCCCAGCCCCCAATATACAGCCACAGCCCCCAATATACTGCCACAGCCCCCAATATACAGCCACAGCCGCCAATATACTGCCCCAGCCCCCAATATACAGCCGCAGCCCCCAATATACAGCCACAGCTCCAATATACAGCCACAGCCCCCAATATACTGCCACAGCCCCCAATATACTACCACAGCCCCCAATATACAGCCACAGCTCCAATATACTGCCACAGCCCCCAATATACTGCCACAGCCCCCAATATACAGCCACAGCTCCAATATACTGCCACAGCCCCCAATATACTGCCACAGCCCCCAATATACTGCCACAACCCCCAATATACAGCCACAGCTCCAATATACTGCCACAGCCCCCAATATACAGCCACAGCTCCAATATACTGCCACAGCCCCAATATACAGCCACAGCCCCCAATATACTGCCACAGCCCTCAATATACAGCCACAGCTCCAATATACTGCCACAGCTCCAATATACAGCCACAGCCCCCAATATACTGCCACAGCCCCCAATATACAGCCACAGCCCTCAATATACAGCCACAGCTCCAATATACTGCCACAGCTCCAATATACAGCCACAGCCCCCAATATACAGCCACAGCCCCCAATATACAGCCACAGCCCCCAATATACTGCCACAACCCCCAATATACTGCCGCAACCCCCAATGTACTGCCACAGCCCCCAATGTACTGCCACAGCCCCCAATATACTGGCACAGCCCCCAATTTACTGCCACAGCCCCCAATATACAGCCACAGCCCCCAATATACTGCCACAGCTCCAATATACAGCCACAGCCCCCAATATACTGCCACAGCCCCCAATATACAGCCACAGCTCCAATATACTGCCACAGCCCCAATATACAGCCACAGCTCCAATATACTGCCACAACCCCCAATATACTGCCACAGCCCCCAATATACTGCCACAACCCCCAATGTACTGCCACAGCCCCCAATATACTGCCAAAGCCCCCAATATACAGCCACAGCCCCCAATATACTGCCACAGCTCCAATATACTGCCACAGCCCCCAATATACTGCCACAGCCCCCAATATACTGCCACAGCCCCCAATATACTGCCACAACCCCCAATATACTGCCACAACCCCCAATGTACTGCCACAGCCCCCAATATACTGCCACAGCCCCCAATATACAGCCACAGCCCCCAATATACTGCCACAGCTCCAATATACAGCCACAGCCCCCAATATACTGCCACAGCCCCCAATATACTGCCCCAGCCCCCAATATACAGCCACAGCCCCAATATACTGCCACAGCCCCCAATATACTGCCACAGTCCCCAATATACTGCCACAGCCCCCAATATACTGCCACAGCCCCCAATATACTGCCACAGCCCCCAATATACAGCCACAGCCGCCAATATACTGCCCCAGCCCCCAATATACAGCCGCAGCCCCCAATATACAGCCACAGCTCCAATATACAGCCACAGCCCCCAATATACTGCCACAGCCCCCAATATACTACCACAGCCCCCAATATACAGCCACAGCTCCAATATACAGCCACAGCCCCCAATATACTGCCACAGCCCTCAATATACAGCCACAGCCCCTAATATACAGCCACAGCCCCCAATATACTGCCACAGCTGCCAATATACTGCCACAGCCCCTAATATACAGCCACAGCCCCAATATACAGCCACAGCCCCCAATATACTGCCACAGCCCTCAATATACAGCCACAGCTCCAATATACTGCCACAGCTCCAATATACAGCCACAGCCCCCAATATACAGCCACAGCCCCCAATATACTGCCACAGCCCCCAATATACAGCCACAGCTCCAATATACTGCCACAGCCCCAATATACAGCCACAGCTCCAATATACTGCCACAACCCCCAATATACTGCCACAGCCCCCAATATACTGCCACAACCCCCAATGTACTGCCACAGCCCCCAATATACTGCCACAGCCCCCAATATACAGCCACAGCCCCCAATATACTGCCACAGCTCCAATATACAGCCACAGCCCCCAATATACTGCCACAGCCCCCAATATACTGCCACAGCCCCCAATATACTGCCACAGCCCCCAATATACTGCCACAACCCCCAATGTACTGCCACAGCCCCCAATATACTGCCACAGCCCCCAATATACAGCCACAGCCCCCAATATACTGCCACAGCTCCAATATACAGCCACAGCCCCCAATATACTGCCACAGCCCCCAATATACTGCCACAGCCCCCAATATACTGCCACAACCCCCAATATACTGCCGCAACCCCCAATGTACTGCCACAGCCCCCAATATACTGCCACAGCCCCCAGTATACAGCCACAGCCCCCAATATACTGCCACAGCTCCAATATACAGCCACAGCCCCCAATATACTGCCACAGCCCCCAATATACTGCCACAGCCCCCAATATACTGCCACAGCCCCCAATATACTGCCACAACCCCCAATGTACTGCCACAGCCCCCAATATACAGCCACAGCCCCCAATATACAGTCATGGCCAAAAGTTTTGAGAATGACACCAAAATTATATTTTCACATGATCTGCTGGCCTCTGGTTTTTATTCGTGTTTGTCTGATGTTTATATCACATACAGAAATATAATTGCAATCATATTATGAGTACCAATAGGTTATATTGACAGTTAGAATGAGTTAATGCAGCAAGTCAATATTTGCAGTGTTGCCCCTTCTTCTTCAAGACCTCTGTAATTCTCCCTGGCATGCTCTCAATCAACTTTTGGACCAAATCCTGACTGATAGCAGTCCATTCTTGCATAATCAATGCTTGCATTTTGCCAGAATTTGTTGGTTTTTGTTTGTCCACCCGTCTCTTGATGATTGACCACAAGTTCTCAATGGGATTAAGATCTGGGGAGTTTCCAGGCCATGGACCCAAAATCTCTATGTTTTGTTCCATGAGCCATTTAGTTATCACCTTTGCTTTATGGCAAGGTGCTCCATCATGCTGGAAAAGGCATTGTTGGGCGCCAAACTGCTCTTGGACAGTTGGGAGAAGTTGCTCTTGGAGGACATTCTGGTACCATTCTTTATTCATGGCTGTGTTTTTAGGCAAGACTGTGAGTGAGCCGATTCCCTTGGCTGAGAAGCAACCCCACACATGAATGGTTTCAGGATGCTTTACAGTTGGCATGAGACAAGACTGGTGGTAGCGCTCACCTCTTCTTCTCCGAATAAGCTGTTTTCCAGATGTCCAAAACAATCCAAAAGGGGATTCATCAGAGAAAATGACTTTGCCCCAGTCCTCAGCAGTCCACTCCCTGTACCTTTTGCAGAATATCAGTCGGTCCCTGATGTTTTTTCTGGAGAGAAGAGGCTTCTTTGCTGCCCTCCTTGAAACCAGCCCTTGCTCAAAGAGTCTCTGCCTCACAGTGCGTGCAGAAGCACTCACACCAGCCTGCTGCCATTCCTGTGCAAGCTCGGCACTGCTGGTAGTCCGATCCCGCAGCTGAAACAGTTTTAAGATACGGTCCTGGCGCTTGCTGGTCTTTCTTGGGCGCCCTGGAGCCTTTTTGACAACAATGGAAGCTCTCTCCTTGAAGTTCTTGATGATGCGATAGATTGTTGACTGAGGTGCAATCTTTGCAGCTGCGATGCTCTTCCCTGTTAGGCCATTTTTGTGCAGTGCAATGATGGCTGCACGTGTTTCTTTAGAGATAACCATGGTTAACTGAAGAGAAACAATGATACCAAGAACCAGCCTCCTTTTAAAGTGTCCAGTGATGTCATTCTTACTTAATCATGACTGATTGATCGCCAGCCCTGTTCTCATCAACACCCACACCTATGTTAATGGATCAATCACTAAAACGATGTTAGCTGCTCCTTTTAAGGCAGGACTGCAATGATGTTGAAATGTGTTTTGGGGGTTAAAGTTCATTTTCTGGGCAAATATTGACTTTGCAAGTACAGTAATTGCTGTTAAGCAGATCACTCTTTGACATTCAGGAGTATATGCAAATTGCCATTACAAAAAATGAAGCAGTAAACTTTGGAAAAATTACTATTTGTCTCATTCTCAATACTTTTGGCCATGACTGTACTGCCACAGCTCCAATATACTGCCACAGCCCCCAATATACAGCCACAGCCCCCAATATACTGCCACAGCTCCAATATACAGCCACAGCCCCCAATATACTGCCACAGCCCCCAATATACAGCCACAGCTCCAATATACAGCCACGGCCCCCAATATACTGCCACAGCCCCAATATACTGCCACAGCCCCCAATATACTGCCACAACCCCCAATATACTGCCACAACCCCCAATGTACTGCCACAGCCCCCAATGTACTGCCACAGCCCCCAATGTACTGCCACAGCCCCCAATATACTGGCACAGCCCCCAATTTACTGCCACAGCCCCCAATATACAGCCACAGCCCCCAATATACTGCCACAGCCCCCAATATACAGCCACAGCCCCTAATATACTGCCACAGCCCCTAATATACTGCCACAGCCCCCTATATACTGCCCCAGCCCCCAATATACTGCCACAGCCCCCAATATACTGCCACAGCCCCCAATATACTGCCACAGCCCCCAATGTACTGCCCCAGCCCCCAATATACAGCCACAGCCCCCAATATACTGCCACAGCCCCCAATATACTGCCACAGCCCCCAATATACTGCCACAACCCCCAATATACAGCCACAGCTCCAATATACTGCCACAGCCCCCAATATACTGCCACAGCCCCCAATATACAGCCACAGCCCCTAATATACTGCCACAGCCCCCAATATACAGCCACAGCCCCCAATATACAGCCACAGCCCCCAATGTACTGCCACAGCCCCCAATGTACTGCCACAGCCCCCAATATACAGCCACAGCCCCCAATATACAGCCACAGCCCCCAATGTACTGCCATATCCGCCAATATACTGCCACAGCCGCCAATATACTGCCACAGCCGCCAATATACTGCCACAGCCCCCAATATACAGCCACAGCCCCCAATATACAGCCACAGCCTCTAATATACTGCCACAGCCCCCAATATACTGCCCCAGCCCCCAATATACTGCCACAGCCCCCAATATACTGCCACAGCCCCCAATATACTGCCACAGCCCCCAATATACTGCCACAGCCCCCAATATACTGCCACAGCCCCCAATATACAGCCACAGCCCCTAATATACTGCCACAGCCCCCAATATACTGCGCCAGCCCCCAATATACTGCCACAGCCCCCAATATACTGCCACAGCCCCCAATATACAGCCACAGCCCCCAATATACTGCCACAGCCCCTAATATACTGCCACAGCCCCCAATGTACTGCCCCAGCCCCCAATATACAGCCACAGCCCCTAATATACTGCCACAGCCCCCAATATACTGCCACAGCACACAATATACTGCCACAGCCCCCAATATACTGCCCCAGCCCCCAATGTACTGCCCCAGCCCCCAATATACAGTCACAGCCCCCAATATACTGCCACAGCCCTCAATATACTGCCCCGGCCCCCAATATACAGCCACAGCCCCCAATATACAGCCACGGCCCCCAATATACTGCCCCGGCCCCCAATATACAGCCACAGCCCCCAATATACTGCCACAGCCCCCAATATACAGCCACAGCCCCCAATATACTGCCACAGCCCCCAATATACAGCCACAGCCCCCAATATACAGCCACAGCCCCCAATATACTGCCCC
This sequence comes from Phyllobates terribilis, assembly GCF_046119375.1. Lineage (NCBI taxonomy): Eukaryota > Metazoa > Chordata > Amphibia > Anura > Dendrobatidae > Phyllobates > Phyllobates terribilis. Next base: position 311,703,503 of record NW_027362772.1, read on the forward strand.
AGCCCCCAATATACAGCCACAGCCCCCAATATACTGCCACAGCCCCCAATATACTGCCACAGCCCCCAATATACTGCCACAGCCCCCAATATACAGCCACAGCACACAATATACTGCCACAGCCCCTAATATACAGCCACAGCCCCCAATATACAGCCACAGCCCCTAATATACAGCCACAGCCCCCAATATACTGCCACAGCCCCCAATATACAGCCACAGCCCCTAATATACAGCCACAGCCCCCAATATACTGCCCCAGCCCCCAATATACTGCTGCATGTGCTGTGTGCCCGGCGGGTGGCATCATGTGAATTATGTCATATAGATAGGTGCACTATATGTGCGTTATATCCTTGTATTATAGAAATGTGTGTATGATTTATAGATTATCTATGTATGTGTATTATATTATGTCTGTAGATATGTATTTATCACATATGTCTGTATTTTATGTGCATGTGTACAAGTATGTGTAATGTACATACATGGGTATTGTATTAGACATACCTATACATATGTCTGTATTATATATATACACACACACACACACACATATATATATATAGATATATATATCTATATATCTATATATATATACAGTACTATGCAAAAGTGGGCAGGTGTACAAAAAAATGCTGCAGAGTCAGAAGCTTTACTTTGATCAATTAACAAAATGCAAATATTATATTTCTATTATTCTAAGCATTGTTACTGCGCAATATGTTTCAACATCTGCCTAAAATTTTGCAGTTCTCTATTTATATATATATATATGTATTTGTATTGTTTCCTGTACATTTTATACTGTATATATATATATATATATATATTTGTGTGTGTATATATATATATATATATATATATATATATATATATATATAATATTAGTTATGTATCCCATATGTGGTCTTGGCCAAAAGTTTTGAGGCTGACACAAGTTTTGTTTTTCACATTTTGCTGCTCCAGTGTTTTTCGTTCTTTTAGGCCTCATTCAGACATCCTTTTTTCTCACGTAGTGACAATTTTTTTTTTTTACGTGGAGAAAATAAGTGAAAGTTTCTCCATCTTCTCCTTTCTGACAGTCCATGAAAATCAGACTGCACTCAGATGTCATCCAATTTTTTTTCACAGACCCATTGACTTACATTGCAGATTTTGGTCCAACTCCCAGATCCAAAATCAGACATGTCTCCGCCAATTTTCCTCCGTCCAGAAAAAAAAAAATCACAAACATGTGAATGGCCCCATAGACTTTCACAGGTACGAGTGCAATCTGTGAAAACCAAGGATAGTTCTCGAATGCAAAAAATGGACGTCTGATTGAGGCTTTAGTGAGTGCAGAGGATTTCAGAAATCTCACTGTTTGCCAATACTGTAAAATGCAGTGGGTTTTTTTTTTCCGCAGCAAAAATGCTCAGCGAAAAACACAGTGTGTGAACAAGCCCTAAAAGTTCTATAAACACTGAAGCCGCCAAACTTCGTGAAAACTCAACGTTGTATCAGTCTCAAAACCTTTGGTCAGGACTGGTATGTACAGTGAGAGTTTCTGAACTCTTTACAATTTTCCATATTTCTGCATAAATTTAGCCTAATAAACTACATCAGGTTTTGACACCAGTCCTAAAAGTAGATAAAGAACCAAATAAAAAAAAAAAATGAGTCAAAAATATTAGACTTCGGAACTTTTTAAATTAGGAAAATGATCGTATGTCACATGTAAGTGAGTGGCAAAAGTATGTGAACCTGTAAGATTAACAGATCGTTGGAAGGTGAAATTATAGTCAGGTATTTTTAGTCAATGGGTTGACAATCCGGTGTGAGTGGGCGACCTGTTTTATGCATATGGACATAACTATACGTCCTGCAGTGGGGTCAGAGCATGTGGAGGGGGCTCAGAAACTCATCGCTGTCCCAAGACGGCTGATTCCAGTTATATTAAAGCATTGACGTCACAGCCGGTGCAGGCGCCTGCCTGGTACCATCAGTATGTGCATCGTCACTATATGCAGGGTATCCAGTATGTGCATCGTCACTATATGCAGGGTATCCAGTATATGCATCGTCACTATATGCAGGGTATCCAGTATATGCATCGTCACTATATGCAGTGTATCTTAATTCAGTACACCCAATATGTGCAGTGTATACAGTGTATCTAGTGTTCAGTATATGGATTGTATCCAGTGTGTCATATACAGTGTGTACGGAAAGTATTCAGACCCCTTTACACTTTTCACTCTTTGTTTCATTGCAGCCATTTGGTAAATTCTAAAAAGTTCATTGTTTTACTCCTTACAGTCCACTCTGCACCCCATCTGGACTGAAAAAAAACAGAAATGTAGAAATTTTTGCAAATTTATTAAAAAAGAAAAACTGAAATATCCCATGGTCATAAGTATTCAGACCCTTTGCTCAGTATTGAGTGGAAGCCCCCCTTTTGAGCTAGTGCAACCATGAGTCTTCTTGGGAATGATGCAACAAGTTTTTCACCCCTGGATTTGGGGGTCCTCTGCCATTCTTCCTGGCAGATCCTCTCCAGTTCTGTCAGGTTGGATGGTGAACGTTGGTGGACAGACATTTTCAGGTCTCTCCAGAGATGCTCAATTGGGTTTAGGTCAGGGCTCTGGCTGGGCCAGTCAAGAATGGTCACAGAGTTGTTCTGAAGCCACTCCTTTGTTATTTTAGCTGTGTGCTTAGGGTCATTGTCTTGTTGGAAGGTGAACCTTCGGCCAAGTCTGAGATCCAGAGCACTCTGGAAGAGGTTTTCATCCAGGATATCTCTGTACTTGGCCGCATTCATGTTTCCTTCAATTGCAACCAGTTGTCCTGTCCCTGCAGCTCAAAAACACCCCCATAGCATGATGCTGCCGCCACCATGTTTCACTGTTGGGATTGTATTGGGCAGGTGATGAGCAGTGCCTGGTTTTCTCCACACATACCGCTTAAAATTATCACCAAAAAGTTCTATCTTCGTCTCATCAGACCAGAGAATCTTATTTCTCATAGTCTGGGAGTCCTTCATGTGTTTTTGAACAAACTCTACGTGGGCTCTCATATGTCTTGCACTGAGGAGAGGCTTCTGTTGGGCCACTCTGCCATAAAGGCCCGACTGGTGGAGGGCTGCAGTAATAGTTGACTTTGTGGAACTTTCTTCCATCTCCCTACTGCATCTCTGGAGTTCAGCCACAGTGATCTTGGGGTTCTTCTTTACCTCTCTCACAAGGCTCTTCTCCCACGATTGCTCAGTTTGGCTGGACGGCCAGGTCTAGGAAGACTTCTGGTGGTCCCAAGCTTCTTCCATTTCAGGATTATGGAGGCAACTGTGCTCTTAGGAACCTTGAGTAATGCAGAAATTCTTTTGTAACCTTGGCCAGATCTGTGCCTTGCCACAATTCTGTCTCTGAGCTCCTTGGGCAGTTTCTTTGAGCTCATGATTCTCATTTGGTCTGACATGCACTGTGAGCTGTGAGGTCTTATATATACAGGTGTGTGCCTTTCCAAATCAAGTCCTATCAGTTTAATTAAACACAGCTGGACTCCAATGAAGGAGAAGAACCATCTCAAGGGGGATCACAAGGAAATGGACAGTATGTGACTTAAATATGAGCGTCTGAGCAAAGGGTCTGAGTACTTATGACCATGTGATATTTCAGTTTTTCTTTTTTAATAAATTTGCAATAATTTCTACATTTCTGTTTTTTTTTCAGTGAAGATGGGGACAGAGTGGACTTTACTGAGAAAAAAAAAACTTTTTAGAATTTACCAAATGGCTGCAATGAAACAAAGAGTGAAAAATGTAAAGGGGTCTGAATACTTTCTGTACTCACTGTATGTAGTGTATCCAGTGTGTTATATACAGTAGAGACCAAAAGTTTGGACACACCTTCTCATTTAAAGATTTTTCTGTATTTTCATGACTATGAAAATTGTACATTCACATTGAAGGCATCAAAACTATGAATTACCACATGTGGAATTATATACTTAACAAAAAAGTGTGAAACAACTGAAAATATGTCTTATATTCTAGGTTCTTCACAGTAGCCACCTTTTGCTTTGATGACTGCTTTGCACACTCTTGGCATTCTCTTGATGAGCTTCAAGAGGTAGTCACCGGAAATGGTCTTCTCTTCACAGGTGTGCCCTGTCAGGTTTAATAAGTGGGATTTCTTGCCTTATAAATGGGGTTGGGACCATCAGTTGTGTTGTGCAGAAGTCAGGTGGATACACAGCTGATAGTGCTACTGAATAGACTGTTAGAATTTGTATTATGACAAGAAAAAAGCAGCTAAGTAAAGAAAAACGAGTGGCCATCATTACATTAAGAAATGAAGGTCAGTCAGTGCGAAAAATTGGGAAAACTTTGAAAGTGTCCCCAAGTGCAGTTGCAAAAACCATCAAGCGCTACAAAGAAACTGGCTCACATGAGGACCGACCCAGGAAAGGAAGACCAAGAGTCACCTCTGCTTCTGAGGATAAGTTTATCCGAGTCACCAGCCGCAGAAATCGCAGGTTAACAGCAGCTCAGATTAGAGACCAGGTCAATGCCACACAGAGTTCTAGCAGCAGACACATCTCTTCAATAACTGTTAAGAGGAGACTTTGTGCAGCAGGCCTTCATGGTAAAATAGCTGCTAGGAAACCACTGCTAAGGACAGGCAACAAGCAGAAGAGACTTGTTTGGGCTAAAGAACACAAGGAATGGACATTAGACCAGTGGAAATCTGTGCTTTGTTCTGATGAGTCCAAATTTGAGATCTTTGGTTCCAACCACCGTGTCTTTGTGCGACACAGAAAAGGTGAACGGATGGACTCTACATGCCTGGTTCCCACCGTGAAGCATGGAGGAGGAGGTGTGATGGTGTGGGGGGGCTTTGCTGGTGACACTGTTGGGGATTTATTCAGAATTGAAGGCATACTGAACCAGCATGGCTACCACAGCATCTTGCAGCGGCATGCTATTCCATCCGGTTTGCGTTTAGTTGGACCATCATTTATTTTTCAACAGGACAATGACCCCAAACACCTCCAGGCTGTGTAAGGGCTATTTGACCAAGAAGGAGAGTGATGGGGGGCTACGCCAGATGACCTGGCCTCCACAGTCACCAGACCTGAACCCAATCGAGATGGTTTGGGGTGAGCTGGACCCCAGAGTGAAGGCAAAAGAGCCAACAAGTGCTAAGCATCTCTGGGAACTCCTTCAAGGTTGTTGGAAGACCATTTCCGGTGACTACCTCTAGAAGCTCATCAAGAGAATGCCAAGAGTGTGCAAAGCAGTCATCAAAGCAAAAGGTGGCTACTGTGAAGAACCTAGAATATAAGACATATTTTCAGTTGTTTCACACTTTTTTGTTAAGTATATAATTCCACATGTGGTAATTCATAGTTTTGATGCCTTCAGTGTGAATGTACAATTTTCATAGTCAGGAAAATACAGAAAAATCTTTAAATGAGAAGGTGTGTCCAAACTTTTGGTCTGGTGGGTCATATATGTAGTGTATCCAGTGTGTCATATATGTAGTGTATCCAGTGTGTTATATATGTAGTGTATCCAGTGTGTTATATATGTATTGTATCCAGTGTGTTATATATGTAGTGTATCCAGTGTGTCATATATGTAGTGTATCCAGTGTGTTATATATGTAGTGTATCCAGTGTGTTATATATGTATTGTATCCAGTGTGTTATATATGTAGTATATCCAGTGTGTCATATATGTATTGTATCCAGTACACACAGTATAAGTTGTGTAATGATTCGCAGTGTTAGAAGCAGTATAAGTATCAGCAGTAATGATAATGGCCCCCACCCATCCTGTATCCTGCCAGTGACCCTGGACTCAGGTCTTCTCTGTGGATCTGTATGAGCAGATGCAGCGCACCCTCCGCACCCTCCGCTCCCTCCACCCCCAGGATACGGATACTGGGATATGATGGCTCGTCTGCGTCCCCTTATAATTCATGCTGAGGTCTCTTCTCTCAGATTCTTGGGGATTTTATGAGAATAAAGTCATCCATACACATCAGAGGAGCTCGCCCTCCTACTGTCTCCATAAGGAAAATGAAATGGGCTGCTGGATTTCAATATGCCTGATCCTGGAGGAGGAGGCCGACAGAGGAGTCTGGAGGAGGACAGTGGAGTCTGGAGGAAGATGGGGACAGAGGAGTCTGGAGGAGGAGGCTGACAGAGGAGTCTGGAGGAGGATAATGGAGTCTGGAGGAAGATGGGGACAGAGGAGTCTGGAGGAGGAGGCTGACAGAGGAGTCTGGAGGAGGACAGTGGAGTCTGGAGGAAGATGGGGACAGAGGAGTCTGGAGGAGGAGGCTGACAGAGGAGTCTGGAGGAGGACAGTGGAGTCTGGAGGAAGATGGGGACAGAAGAGTCTGGAGGAGGAGGGACAGAGGAGTCTGGAGGGAAGAGGACAGTGGAGTCTGGAGGAGGGGGACAGAGAAGTCTGGAGGGAAGAGGACAGTGGAGTCTAGAGGAGGGAGGACAGAACAGTCTGGAGGAGGATGGGGACAGAGGAGCCTGGAGGAGGAGGACAGTGGAGTCTTGGGACAGAGGAGTCTGGAGGAGGAGGACAGTGGAGTCTGGAGGAGGAGGATGGGGACAGAGGAGTCTGGAGGGAAGAGGACAGTGGAGTCTAGAGGAGGGAGGACAGAACAGTCTGGATGAGAAGGATGGGGACAGAGAAGTCTGGAGAAGGAGGGCAGTGGAGTGTGGGGACAGAGGAGTCTGGAGGAGGGGGACAAAGGAGTCTGGAGGAGGAGGACAGTGGAGTCTGGAGGAGGGAGGACAGAACAGTCTGGAGGAGGAAGACAGTGGAGTCTGGAGGAGGATGGGGACAGAGGGGTCTGGAGGAGGAGGATGGGGACAGAGGGATCTGGAGGGAAGAGGACAGTGGAGTCTGGAGGATGATGGGGACAGAGGGGTCTGGCGGAAGACAGAGGAGTCAGAAGAGAACAGATGGGGGGCAGAAGTCTGGCAGTGGTATCCTGCAGAACACTGCTCTTTTCTGTGGGTAACAGGTCTTCAGCATGTACCATATTCTGCAGAGCATCACACATAAGACTCTGACCTTCTCTTTCGCCTTAATGCAACGCATGTTCACACTATCAGTATTTGGTCAGTATTTTATATCAGTATTTGTAGCCAAAACCAGGTGAAGAACAATCAGATGGTTTTGGCTGAGAAATACTGATGTAAAATACTGACCAAATACTGAAGGTGTGAACGTGGCTGATTGCGTTAGAGGAGCTCTTCATGTCTTTATCTGCAAAGAGAGAAATACTCTATAAATGTCGTCTCGTTAGCAGTGCACTTGTTTCTGGCGTCACTACAACTCCCAACATCATTGAGTTGAATCGCAGGTGTGTAATGCGTTAGTGCACGGTTGGCGGCACATGGGGGCCCCCTGCGCTCCATCACTTAGGGTGTGTATACTTTTGCAAGTAGATACAATTCTCTTTGGCTTCCTGTGATCCATCATAAGTTTTTCTCCTGGTAATGTTCAGGATGTGGATTTTTATCTCCATGTAGCAGGCGCTGAGCCTTGTGTGTGCACCGCAGAGATAGCGACACATTATACACGCGTGTCACGTAATCAGCATGGACCGGAGGGTCCCCTCCCCTCCCCCCATCCCTCACATGGGGCCCCAGTACAAATATTTCTCTTTCTTAGGTCCTGTTCACACTGATGTGATGAGGGAGACAGTCCAGATCATCTGCTTCGTAATGGATCATCAAGTACTTATGATCTAAGCATGGACCCAAAAATGGGGGGGGGGGGGGGTCCGAAAGTAGAAAAGTGATAATTGTAGTAAGAAAATCCATTTAAATAACAAAAATGACCAAATTTTGCAAAATCTCTTTTGGTTTATGTATAGTCAGCTCCGCCCCCTTATGATGACATCACTGATATCATGACATGTGATCAGACAGGTGACCACACCCTTATATGACATTGACACAATAACCCTTGGGGTACCAGACAATGGCATTAGTTCTGGGGTTCATATTCACTTGTGGACGGAGTCCCCCCTTTTTTTTTAGCTACCAGATTTCGTTATATTTTCTTGATGACTTTTTCGGCTTTTGAACAGGAAGGTTTCCTGGAGGAAGGAGACTTTAGAACTTCTTAAGGTTCCGAGCTCTTTACATTCTTCGGATATTTGTCATTTCCTGATATAACTGGAGAGGTTTCTATAAACTGGGCCATTATTGTGTATGGCCGGGGTGAGGGTCTTATTCAAGGAGCTCCATACAGGTGCAAAAATTATTACTGATCCCTAATGGCCTGTATCTTTTTCTGTCTCCTCACAGTGACCAATTCATCCTGATCCTCCTGATTCATGAATAGCATGTCAGGACTGTAGTGAGGACTGACACAAGTAAAGAGGGCAGTGAGCTGTATAGCAGTGCAGATGTCTAGGCCATGAGGTAGGATGGGTGACCACGCCATGGGCAGTGTAGTAGCTGCCATTAGCATCCGTCCCACATGGACACTTCTTGGCTGATATTGTGCCCATATGATGGCAGTACCCTCTCTCTCCACCAGGCTGCGCTGTGTCCTGGCAGGAGCTGCCCCTTATCAGTCGCCAGTGTTTGCCTGGCACATTACAGCCATTAATAATGACTATATAAACACAGATATCAGCTCCTTATCTTATCTGCACCTCAGATACAAGGATCGCCAGGGATGGTTTGGGTTCTGTAAATATTTTTACTTTGGGTACAATGGATACAAAGTTTTCTCATAAATATTTATGGTTTTTACATTAAAGGATTTTCCGTTATTTGTAACATTCTATAACTTTCTAATAGACTTTGAGCAGTTTCATCATTTGTGGGGGGGGGGGGGGTTAAGTAATTTTTCTTCTTTTTTTGTTGTCTTGTGGTATTTGTTGCTGTTTTTTTCTGCACCTGTCGTTCGTGCATTTTGGGCAAAATCACCAATGCTCTTTTATTTTTGTCTTTTTATGTTTTTTTTTTTCCAGTGTTTTAGAGCATAAAGCCTCATGATCTATTAAAAAGTTGCGCGCAGTTCTAAAAATTTGTACAAAAATTTGGGGTGTACGAACACAAAAGTTGTCAGAAATAAGGAGAGTCTACAAGGCACAAGAAGTGGGATTGGGGGTAACGAGTAACACAGTATTCATTATTTATCTTCAAAGATGGAAAAACCTCTCCAGACACTTCTTACAGCTGAGGGTTTGTTACAGTGTTCCCAGTCTAGAGTCCGGAGTGATACAGTTTATCATCTGCATTTTTCCATTGTTAAAGGAGCAGAACAATGAAATGAACATTTGTGTCGGATCCATCACGTTAAGGACACCAGCAGCAGCGGCGGCGCCCCCCATAGAGCACAATGGGTTTGTATAGTTTTGGAGGGCTCTATGACAGAGGGGGCCTCAGAAAGAGATATAAAAGTAGCGCTGCCTGCTAGGAGTCTCTGTAACAAACTTTTTAGAATACAAAGTAAACTTGTGCAATTTGTGCTCCTGGTGTGTTTACCTCTAGGCTGGATATAATTGTAACAAACCCTCAGCTGTGCAGAGTACTAGGTCTGGACTATGAATTTAATTAGATGACAGTACCTGCTGAGAGTTGTAGTTATCAATATACATAAAGAGAGGCCGCAGTCTGGATGATGTGGACTGAGTTGTTCCCGGAACTTCTGTCCATTTGTAATCAGAGAAGTCGACACTTTCCCTCCCTCGGAGATCGTAAACAGATGATTTCACATTTCGCTGCTGATCCGGGCAGGTTGCGGGCCGGGGCGTAGTCCTGCCTGTCACTCGTACTCACACGACGTGTGGATCACATGGTGGTTTTAAATCCTTTGACTTTGGAAATTGTTACAGCCAGAAAAGTCTTTACCGTCGTATAAAAGTCGCGATGGTGGCGGCTGATTCGCGACTTCTGAAGGATCTTTATTCTGCGGTGTTTTTTTTGTTTTTTTATATGTAGTATTTGGCTGCAGTTCAGACAGAAATCCAAAATAGACACCCAAACTATCGGATACGGTAATAATGAGCGCAAATTCCTGGCAGGCGGAACAAAAAAGAAGATGACAGCAGAAAATCTGTCCCTGTGCATGGCTGAGTCGGCTGGATATGTTACATGGTGGAGGGACGAAGCGCTGATAAATGACGGCGCCAGGGCGAAAATCAGTGTCTGCCACCATCCGTTATAGCGGTTCCTTAACCACCAGGTGGCATTATCCTTTTCTACATCGAAGGGCGATGTTCACAAGTCCAATAATAATAGTAATCATTTTATTTATATAACGCCAACATATTCCGCAGCGCTTTACAATTCAGACAATTTACAGTTTAGAGCTAATCTTGCAGCAATCCATTGGCAAAAAAAGTTGCGCAGACACAACTTTTTTGTTTGTCTTAAAAAAAAAAAAAAATGATTTCAGCCAGATCCTTTTTGTTAACATCGATGTCTATGGAAAACAGATCCGTTAATTAGGCATCAGTTTTTTCTTTCATTTGTAAAGGATCTGTTTTTTTTTCTTACTGGATTTGTTTCAAATAAGAGAAAAACGGATGGCTAATTGATGGATCGGTTCAGCTCATCTGTAAACTTTCCCCCCCAAAGATGACTTTTAGATTCGGCTCTCTATCATTAGCTTTCGGCCTCGGTTTTGTGTTCCTGCAACTTCATGTCTGGTCCTGTGTTTGACACCAGAGAAAGTTTTCTGTCGTCATATCTTTAGTTTTGTGTGAGAGAGAGTTTTCTGGGCTGGGGTGGTTTGGAGCCGCCTGTGGAGGGCATGGGGTGGTTTGGAGCCGCCTGTGGAGGGGCTGGGGTGGTTTGGAGCCGCCTGTGGAGGAGCTAGGGAGGTTTGGAGCCGCCTGTGGAGGGGCTGGAGTGGTTTTGGAGCCGCCTGTGGAGGGGATGGGGTGGTTTGGAGCCGCCTGTGGAGGGGTTGGTGTGGTTTGGAGCCACCTGTGGAGGGGATGGGGTGGTTTGGAGCGGCCTGTTGAGAAGCTGGGGTGGTTTGGAGCCGCCTGTGGAGGGGCTGGAGTGGTTTGGAGCCGCCTGTGGAGGGGCTGGGGTGGTTTGGAGCCACCTGTGGAGGGGCTGGGGTGGTTTGGAGCCGCCTGTGGAGGCGCTGGGGTGGTTTGGAGCCGCCTGTGGAGGCGCTGGGGTGGTTTGGAGCCGCCTGTGGAGGCGCTGACGTGGTTTGGAGCCGCCTGTGGAGGCGCTGGGGTGGTTTGGAGCCGCCTGTGGAGGGGATGGGGTGGTTTGGAGCCGCCTGTGGAGGGGATGGGGTGGTTTGGAGCTGCCTGTGGAGGGGCTGGGGTGGTTTGGAGCCGCCTGTGGAGAGGCTGGGGTGGTTTGGAGCCGTCTGGGGTGGTTTGGAGCCGCCTGTGGAGGGGCTGGGGTGGTTTGGAGCCGCCTGTGGAGGGGATGGGGTGGTTTGGAGCCGCCTGTGGAGGGGCTGGGGTGGTTTGGAGCCGCCTGTGGAGGGGCTGGGGTGGTTTGGAGCCACCTGTGGAGGGGTTGGTGTGGTTTGGAGCCGCCTGTGGAGGGGCTGGGGTGGTTTGGAGCCGCCTGTGGAGGGGCTGGGGTGGTTTGGAGCCGCCCGTGGAGGGGCTGGGGTGGTTTGGAGCCGCCTGTGGAGGGACTGGGGTGGTTTGGAGCCGCCTGTGGAGGGGCTGGGGTGGTTTGGAGCCACCTGTGGAGGGGTTGGTGTGGTTTGGAGCCGCCTGTGGAGGGGCTGGGGTGGTTTGGAGCCGCCTGTGGAGGGGCTGGGGTGGTTTGGAGCCGCCTGTGGAGGGACTGGGGTGGTTTGGAGCCGCCTGTGGAGGGGTTGGGGTGGTTTGGAGCCACCTGTGGAGGGACTGGGGTGGTTTGGAGCCGCCTGTGGAGGGGCTGGGGTGGTTTGGAGCTGCCTGTGGAGGGGTTGGGGTGGTTTGGAGCTGCCTGTTGAGGGGACTGGGTGGCACAGTCTGGGATGGGTCTGTGGGATGCACGCACCATTATTATAGTCTCTCTTTGCACTGGGCTCCTGACATTTGGGATCAGCAGCAGCAGCACGTTGCAGCCGCCAGGCGATCCTTGCACGGAGCCTCTGCTCTCCTTGGTTGACTCCAGCACTATGTGTGGTGGCCGCAGATCTGGAGATGACATCATGAACATCTGGATGACATGACAAAGGGAGAGGCCGGCGAGATTGCCAGCGCTGATCTGTGAGCCTTGAAGACAGGATTATAGTGCACCAGGGTGGTCATAGGATAGATACCTGCGCTCTGCGGAGGACCCCTGACATCTGCGGGGGCTCTCCCATAAATCATGTATTTATGTGGGTATCTAATATAGATTAGTGCAGCTCCCATCAAGCATCAGGCGTGTCAAAGGTTAAAGAATCCTGGATTGGAGCATAAAGTGTATTATGTACGTTGCCATGGCAACCAGAATGAAGACCTCTATTCTTTACACTGCAGGCTGCATTCAGAACTGGAGAATCGTGGATTATATTTCACATTAGCAGTTGTTTGTCTTGTATTTCTCTTCATCGATGACAATTAACGACTCATTTCCTTCTTGTGACATTAATGGTCATTACTTGGCATTTGCTGGGTGTTATGGTAGTGCTCCACATACATACAGATCTCTGCTGCCCCTCTGCTGCTCCTCGGTTTCCTCTGTTTCTCCTCTGGGTTTCCTCTGTTGCGCCTCTGTTTCTTCTCTGCTGCTCTTCTGTTTCTCCTCTGTTGCTCCTCTGCGTTTCCTCTGTTTCTCCTCTGTTGCTCCTCTGCGTTTCTTCTGTTTCTCCTCTGTTGCTCCTTTGTTTCTCCCCTGTTGCTCTTCTGGGTTTCCTCTGTTTCTCCTCTGCTGCTCCACTGGGTTTCCTCTGTTTCTCCTCTGTTGCTCCTCTGCGTTTCTTCTGTTTCTCCTCTGTTGCTCCTTTGTTTCTCCCCTGTTGCTCTTCTGGGTTTCCTCTGTTTCTCCTCTGTTGCTCCTCTGCGTTTCTTCTGTTTCTCCTCTGTTGCTCCTTTGTTTCTCCCCTGTTGCTCTTCTGGGTTTCCTCTGTTTCTCCTCTGTTGCTTCTAAACTGCTCCTTTGTTGCTCCTCTGGGTTTCCTCTGTTGCTCCTTTGCTGCTCCTTTGGATTTCCTCTGTTTCTCCTCTGGATTTCCTCTGTTTCTTCTCTGCTGCTCCCCTGGATTTCCTCTGTCGCTCCTCTGCTGCTCCTCTGGGTTTCCTCCGCTGCTCCTGTGTTGCTCCTCTGGGTTTCCTCTGCTGCTCCTCTGGGTTTCCTCTGCTGCTCCTTTGGGTTTCCTCTGCTGCTCCTCTGGGTTTCCCCTCTTGCTCTTCTGCTGCTCCTCTGGATTTTCTCTGTTTTTCCTCTGCTGCTCCTATGGGTTTCCTCTGTTGCTCCTCTGCTACTCCTGTGTTGCTCCTCTGGGTTTCCTCTGTTGCTCCTGTGGGTTTCCTCTGTGTTTCCCTTGTTGCTCCTCTGCTGCTCCTCTGGGTTTCCTCTGCTGCTCCTCTGTTGCTCCTCTGGATTTCCTCTGTTGCTCTTCTGGGTTTCCTCTGTTTCTCCTCTGTTGCTCCTCTGTGTATTCTCTGCTGCTCCTCTGGGTTTCCCCATGTTACTCCTCTGCTGCTCCTCTGGGTTTCCTCTGCTGCTCCTCTGGGTTTCCTCTGCTGCTCCTCTGGGTTTCCTCTGTTTCTCCTCTGGGTTTCCTCTGTTTCTCCTCTGGGTTTCCTCTGTTTCTCCTCTGGGTTTCCTCTGCTGCTCCTGTGTTGCTCCTCTGGGTTTCCTCTGTGTTTCCTCTGTTGCTCCTCTGATGCTCCTCTGGGTTTCCTCTGTTTCTCCTCTGGGTTTCCTCTGTTTCTCCACTGGGTTTCCTCTGTTGCTCCTCTGCTGCTCCTGTGTTGCTCCTCTGGGTTTCCTCTGTGTTTCCTCTGTTGCTCCTCTGCTGCTCCTGTTTTTCTCCTCTGGGTTTCCTCTGTTGCTCCTCTGGGTTTCTTCTGTTGCTCCTCTGTGTATTCTCTGCTGCTCCTCTGGGTTTCCCCATGTTACTCCGCTGTTGCTCCTCTGGGTTTCCTCTGTTGCTCCTCTGGGTTTCCTCTGTTGCTCCTCTGGGTTTCCTCTGTTGCTCCTCTGCTGCTCCTCGGTTTCCTCTGTTTCTCCTCTGGGTTTCCTCTGTTGCTCCTCTGCTGCTCCTCGGTTTCCTCTGTTTCTCCTCTGGGTTTCCTCTGTTGCGCCTCTGTTTCTTCTCTGCTGCTCTTCTGTTTCTCCTCTGTTGCTCCTCTGCTGCTCCTTTGTTGCTCCTCTGCGTTTCTTCTGTTTCTCCTCTGTTGCTCCTTTGTTTCTCCCCTGTTGCTCTTCTGGGTTTCCTCTGTTTCTCCTCTGCTGCTCCACTGGGTTTCCTCTGTTGCTCCTCTGCTGCTCCTTTGTTGCTCCTCTGGGTTTCCTCTGTTGCTCCTTTGCTGCTCCTTTGGATTTCCTCTGTTTCTCCTCTGGATTTCCTCTGTTTCTTCTCTGCTGCTCCCCTGGATTTCCTCTGTCGCTCCTCTGCTGCTCCTCTGGGTTTCCTCCGCTGCTCCTGTGTTGCTCCTCTGGGTTTCCTCTGCTGCTCCTCTGGGTTTCCTCTGCTGCTCCTTTGGGTTTCCTCTGCTGCTCCTCTGGGTTTCCCCTCTTGCTCCTCTGCTGCTCCTCTGGATTTTCTCTGTTTTTCCTCTGCTGCTCCTATGCTACTCCTGTGTTGCTCCTCTGGGTTTCCTCTGTTGCTCCTGTGGGTTTCCTCTGTGTTTCCCCTGTTGCTCCTCTGCTGCTCCTCTGGGTTTCCTCTGCTGCTCCTCTGTGTTTCCTCTGTTGCTCCTCTGATGCTCCTGTTTTGCTCCTCTGGGTTTCCTCTGTTTCTCCTCTGGGTTTCCTCTGTTTCTCCACTGGGTTTCCTCTGTTGCTCCTCTGCTGCTCCTGTGTTGCTCCTCTGGGTTTCCTCTGTGTTTCCTCTGTTGCTCCTCTGCTGCTCCTGTTTTTCTCCTCTGGGTTTCCTCTGTTGCTCCTCTGGGTTTCTTCTGTTGCTCCTCTGTGTATTCTCTGCTGCTCCTCTGGGTTTCCCCATGTTACTCCGCTGTTGCTCCTCTGGGTTTCCTCTGTTGCTCCTCTGGGTTTCCTCTGTTGCTCCTCTGGGTTTCCTCTGTTGCTCCTCTGCTGCTCCTCGGTTTCCTCTGTTTCTCCTCTGGGTTTCCTCTGTTGCTCCTCTGCTGCTGCTCGGTTTCCTCTGTTTCTCCTCTGGGTTTCCTCTGTTGCGCCTCTGTTTCTTCTCTGCTGCTCTTCTGTTTCTCCTCTGTTGCTCCTCTGCTGCTCCTTTGTTGCTCCTCTGCGTTTCTTCTGTTTCTCCTCTGTTGCTCCTTTGTTTCTCCCCTGTTGCTCTTCTGGGTTTCCTCTGTTTCTCCTCTGCTGCTCCACTGGGTTTCCTCTGTTGCTCCTCTGCTGCTCCTTTGTTGCTCCTCTGGGTTTCCTCTGTTGCTCCTTTGCTGCTCCTTTGGATTTCCTCTGTTTCTCCTCTGGATTTCCTCTGTTTCTTCTCTGCTGCTCCCCTGGATTTCCTCTGTCGCTCCTCTGCTGCTCCTCTGGGTTTCCTCCGCTGCTCCTGTGTTGCTCCTCTGGGTTTCCTCTGCTGCTCCTCTGGGTTTCCTCTGCTGCTCCTTTGGGTTTCCTCTGCTGCTCCTCTTTGTTTCCCCTCTTGCTCCTCTGCTGCTCCTCTGGATTTTCTCTGTTTTTCCTCTGCTGCTCCTATGCTACTCCTGTGTTGCTCCTCTGGGTTTCCTCTGTTGCTCCTGTGGGTTTCCTCTGTGTTTCCCCTGTTGCTCCTCTGCTGCTCCTCTGGGTTTCCTCTGCTGCTCCTCTGTTGCTCCTCTGGATTTCCTCTGTTGCTCCTCTGGGTTTCCTCTGTTTCTCCTCTGTTGCTCCTCTTTGTATTCTCTGCTGCTCCTCTGGGTTTCCCCATGTTACTCCTCTGTTGCTCCTCTGGGTTTCCTTTGCTGCTCCTCTGGGTTTCCTTTGCTGCTCCTCTGGGTTTCCTCTGCTGCTCCTCTGGGTTTCCTCTGCTGCTCCTGTGTTGCTCCTCTGGGTTTCCTCTGTGTTTCCTCTATTGCTCCTCTGCTGCTCCTGTTTTGCTCCTCTGGGTTTCCTCTGTTTCTCCTCTGGGTTTCCTCTGTTTCTCCTCTGGGTTTCCTCTGTTTCTCCTCTGGGTTTCCTCTGCTGCTCCTGTGTTGCTCCTGTGGGTTTCCTCTGTGTTTCCTCTGTTGCTCCTCTGGGTTTCCTCTGTTGCTCCTCTGGGTTTCTTCTGTTGCTCCTCTGTGTATTCTCTGCTGCTCCTCTGGGTTTCCCCATGTTACTCCGCTGTTGCTCCTCTGGGTTTCCTCTGTTGCTCTGGGTTTCCTCTGCTGCTTCTCTTTCTCCTTTGCTGCTCCTCTGGGTTTCCCATGTTGCTCCTCTGGGTTTCCTCTGCTGCTCCTCGACCCTCCTCCTCCAGACCTCTTCTGTACTCTTCCTCCAGACTCCTCTGTCCTTTTCCAGACCCCTCTGTCCTCCTCCTCCAGACCCCTCTGTCCTCCTCCTCTAGACCCCTCTGTCCTCCTCCTCTAGACCCCTCTGTCCTCCTCCTCTAGACCCCTCTGTCCTCCTCCTCCAGACCCCTCTGTCCTTCCTCCTCTGTCCTCCTCCTCCAGACCCCTCTGTCCTCCTCCTCCAGACCCCTCTGTCCCCCTCCTCCAGACCCCTCTGTCCTCCTCCATACTCCTGTGTCCTCCTCCTCCAGACCCCTCTGTCCTCTTCCTCCAGACCCCTCTGTCCTTCCTCTTCCTCCAGACGCTTCTGTCCTTCCTCTTCCTCCAGACGCCTCTGTCCTTCCTCTTCCTCCAGACCCCTCTGTCCTCCTCCTCTGTCCTCCTCCAGACTCCTCTGTCCTCCTCTTCCTCCACCTCATCTTCTGATAGTACAAGAGGACTAGGCATTGAACTTCAGCACCTGATCCTGCCATTCCCTGATATCATCTGGCTGGAGGTTCCCAGCTGGTCCTGCTGACTATAATCTGATATTTCTGGGCAGCTTCCATGACCCCCGAAGTGTTTTGCTTTCTCAGTACTCTGCCATGTCTCTGCGTGTAAAATCCTGCTTATCTAGTCTCAAGTACAACTGAGCTGCAGATAATGAGATAATGACATTCAGTCTCACACCCGATGTCAGACCAGATACTATAATAGGTTGTTTGTTGTGCTGACCTCTAGTGACCAAAAGAGGAAATGCAAGATTGCATAATAAAAACATTGATACCAGTTACCACAAAAATGTTTTTAAATGATTTTTTTTTATGCCAGATGTTGGTTATACAGACATTGCAACATTCAGTTCATAGTAAAACAATTGACTGTAGGTATATATCCCCATAGTTTGTGTACATTGAGGCGCTACTACACAGTTCATTGTATCCATTGCTGTATACAGTATAGTAGCTGTATAAATGATCCTTCTTAGGGGGTTTTAGACATAGGATGCAATTAGGAGGCTCCACTTTGTACAGTGCATGGACTTTTAGGATGCCTTAAATATTTAGGATTATTTAATAACATTTTGGACTCAATGTAGACCCCATGGCAGTTCCTTTGATAGATGAGAATGTGTTCATACTTGTAGATACTTTTTATCTTACGAAAGAGGAAATGAAGCAATGAGGGTCCGGATACACAGGACTGACCTCATTCCCTTGCAGCCCTCTCTTTTCTCATCATCACTATATTAAAAAAATGTCGTCTTGGCGCACAGGGAGCGCGACGTTTCCATCAGATCATAAATAACAGACGGCTGCAGTTTATTAATGTGCAGGAATTAACTCAAAATGTGTATGTCAGAATTATCTGGAAGCGAGTCTTGTGTACGATGAAATCTTTAGATGTTAATCAGAGCGTCTTACAGAGGTCGCAGAGAGGAGGGGCAGGAGCTGAAAACCCACCCGGGTTCTTACCAAGATGCTACATCTGCAGAACCAGCTGCAGACTATCTTCAGACGACTAGTTTTGCATGTCTCCGCCACCCTCACTGGTGATTGATAGCGCTGCCTTGTCTGGAGTGAGGACTGTCTCCATAGAAGGTTCAGGCAAGCCACTGCTGTCAGTCACCAGTGCGCTGAGCCTCTCGGCCACACCCAGGGTGCACTGATCAATCTTTAGTTAGTGCAGATGTAATGCAGGTGCCGGAATGCAATGCACAGAGACACAAGGCAGGGACAGTCGGAGATGATTATAAACAGTTTATGTATATATAAAACAGGTATTTTGAACAAGGGAATAACAACAAGGGTATTGAACGGTAATTTGAAATATTAGCAAAATACGAAGTCTCTCAAAGTAATGTGGTGCACCCAGTCAGGGGAGTCACCACATCAGTTCTTTATCTCTGTATATGGCTCTAGCAGGGGTCACCGGTTATTCCCGCTAGGCCGTAAGTCTTCCTGACAAAATCAATTAAAGCAAGTTTAGCTTCTTCCGCCCCAACTGTTCCCCTCCCAACCTGAGTACCTAAACTCAACTGGCCCCGGTACCGTGAGTGAACAGTAGAAGTGACGGCCCTGTTCACGTATGCAGCTCCTCTGCTTTCGCTGGCGTGACTTTCCTGGCTCAGCAGTCTCTCAACTCCTCTCTTCCTGGCCATTGGAGGCAGTCTCTCAAGCTGGGGATAGGGGGGTCCAGACCTCGTCTGTCGGCGGGCGATGTCGGGTTCCGCGAACTCACTCAGCACCCCAAGCAGGTTCCGACTCTCCTCAGTAGGTACAGCACTCGGGTCACATCTTTGAGGGATCCGGAGCTCATCCACCGGCGCCCGGCTGTGGCACCTGGCAGGCCTCCGGCTTAGGCCTGCCACCACGCGGGGATTCTCAGCATGCAGGGAGCACGTCTGCTCCTCTCTGTTGCTTGGCGCCAAAAACTCCTCAGGCTTGGCGTGCTGGCCTCTTATCTACAGGAACTCCTTCCTGGAAGTCACCTGACCGGGTCCAGCGTCTAAATCTGCTCTCCCTTCAACTTCTCTTGTATATCTTGGTTCCGCTTGACTGTGTCTGGCCAGCAGATGGCAGTCTCTCTCCATCTTTGAAGCATCATGTAAGCGTTCTCTTAAAGGCTCTCTCGCCTCTACTACATTCCTCCCTCCTTTTTGTTCGCCAGTCCTCGGGCGAGTGGATTTCTTGCAGGATTGACGTCTCTTTCTAGGCATTGCAAGCTCAGACAGGAGTTGGGCACACTCCTGCGTTTTCTGTTGGATCTGAGACCAGATAAACTCTTCTTGAGCATACCAGTTAGGAGGAATTCCGGCATTAGCCCGCTCAGTTCTGCGGGGCTCCTCCTGCGGAAGTGACTCCGGGATATCCGATGAATTAACCTCTGGGGATTGCAACTCACTTCTTGGTTCATTCTGGGTCCCACTCTTGGCTAGCATCGACGGTTCTGACGGGCCCAACTGCATTGTGGCCCATCCTTCTTCATCCCCCAAGGTTCCTGTATGCGGCACCTCAGCCAATTTGTTTGAAGGCCCAACTTCGTTACAGGCCTCTGCTTCAGAAGAGCAAGGTCGCAGCATATTCCGGTGCAACACCCTGGGTGTCGCGGCGTCATCCCCTTCGGGCCTGACCTCGTAGACTGGGTTGTCGGGGTGAATCTTCTTCACCACCCGATATGGTATTGCCTCCCAACAATGGTCCAGTTTACTCCCAAATCATTTGGCCCTGACCAGCACACGGTCTCCTGGCTGGAGTGATCCACCTGTGGTCGGGGGCCGATCTGCATGCTCTACTTCCTGAAACTTCTGAGCGACCAATCTTCTCACCATATGAAGCCGGCGCTTGTGCTCTCGAATCCAGGTACTCGGGCTACTGCCCGGGCCGGAGTCTTCTGAGTCTAGCTCTAGTTCAGTAATTTCTCGTCCACTCCTTCCAAACAGCAACATGTAAGGGGTGTAGCCAGTAGTCGCATGAACTCGATTATTATACACCTACACCAGCTCGGACACAAATTCGGGCCACTTCATCTATTTGTTCGCTTCCAGCGTTCGCAACATTTGCAGCAGGGTTCGGTTGAAGAGCTCGCATGCGCCGTTCCCTTGAGGGTGGTAAGGCGTTGTTCGGGCTCGGTCGATCCCATAGATACGGTATAGTTCATCCATCACTCGTCCTTGGAAGCAGGCCCCTTGGTCAGAATGTATTCGCTTCGGACACCCATAAATCCGGATGAAATCCTGACAGATGGCCTTAGCTGCGGCTTCTGCTGTCTGGTCTTTGGTAGGCGTCACTACTGCGAACTTGGTAAAGTGATCAGTCATTACCAAACAGTGTCCGTAACCATTGTATGAAGTTCCGATCATCAGATAGTCAATCATGAGGACTTCCAAGGGTGCAGAAGTTCGGATGGCCTGAATGGGAGCCCTTTGTTCCGGGGGTTTGTTCAACTCACACTGGCGACATGTTCGGCAGACCCCTTCAACTTCTTGCCGCAGTTGAGGCCAATACACCAGCCGTTGCAACCACCGAAAGGTTTTCTCCACACCGAAATGAGCACCTCTTCTATGAGCCTCCTGGGCTAGCTGCGTTACCAGCGCCTCTGGAACTACTACCTGCCAGGTAACATCAAACTCTCGAGGTAGCTGGATTCTTCGGCATAGCAAGCCATCCTTCAAGAAGAGCCTCTCCCACTGGCCTAGGATTTGTAGGGTAGTTGGAAGGGAAGCGGCCCTGGCCTCCTGGTCGGGTCTTTGACCAAGGGCGACCCATTCTCTCAGCTTTGCCATCTCTGGGTCGGATTGTTGCAGATGTATCCACTCGTCTCTTGAGCGGCCCAGGATTTGAGTGGGCCTTGGCTCCTCTCTGGTCTCCTGGGCGTCGACCACGGCAGCGGCGAACTGACTGAAATCCGGAATCTCGTCGCCTTCTAGCTCCTCATCTATATCCCTCTTCGGGCCCGTCTGAGTAACCCGGGACAGGGCATCTGCATGAGTGTTCAGAGCCTTGGACCGATAGGCAATCTTATACTGGTATTTGGACACCCTTGCGACCCACCGCTGCTCTAGCGCGCCCAGCTTGGCGTTCTCCAAGTGGGCCAAAGGGTTGTTATCTGTCCGCACTTGCACTTCTGACCCCGACAAGTACTCAGCAAATTTCTCGGTCATGGCCCACACCAGTGCCAGTAGCTCCAGCTTGAACGAACTGTAGTTGTCCGGATTCTTCTCCGTATCGCAGAGCGAACTGCTGGCATACGCAATCACCCGCTCTTTTCCTCCTTGCACTTGAGCCAGCACTGCTCCCAGTCCATGCAAGCTTCCATCAGTGTACAACACGAAAGGCTGTGAAAAGTCAGCGTAGGCCAGAATTGGGGCATCCGTTAGCGCCATTTTCAATGCTCGTAATGCCTCTTCTTGTCGTGGGCCCCACTGAATGGGCTGCCGCTTGGCTCCCCCAGCCTTTCCTCTCAGCAATTCATTGAGCGGGATCGCAATCTTAGCGAAGTCTTTAATGAAACTGCGGTAGTATCCAGTGAGCCCCAGGAACGCCCTCAGTTCCCTTAAATTGGCGGGTGTGGGCCACTTCTGCACGGCAGCTACTTTCTCCGCAGTGGGGTGCACTCCCTCACTGGACACAGTGTGCCCCAGATATTCAATTTTCCGCTTGAAGAGACGACACTTACGAGGCTTAATCTTCAGGCCGTGCCTCCGAAGCCGTTCTAACACTTGTTCCAGTCGGTGGAGATGATCTTCAAACTTAGCGGAATAGATAATGATATCGTCAAGATATATTAAAGTGGCTTCAAAGTTGAGGTCCCCCAAGCATCTCTCCATCAGTCTTTGGAAGTTTCCCGGCGCATTTGTTAGCCCGAACGGCATCCGATTGAACTCAAACAGGCCCATAGGGAGAGCAAAAGGTGTCTTCGGACGATCCTTCTCAGCTACTGGGACCTGCCAATAGCCACTGGCCAGGTCAAGGGAAGAGAAGAACTTGGCGCTTCCTAGCGCAGATAGAGACTCTTCAATTCGGGGGGAGTGGATAGGAGTCCCTTACTGTACAGGCATTCAGCTTCCAATAGTCTACACAGAATCTCAGGGTACCATCCTTCTTCCGGACCAGCACGATAGGAGCCGCCCAAGGACTCTGACTTTCGCGGATCACGCCGTTCCGCAACATGTGGGCCAACAGCTCTTTCACCTCCTGGTACATTTGAGGCGGGATCTGCCGATATCTCTCTCGAATGGGAGCAGTATTTCCGGTGGGTATTTCGTGCTGAATGTCCCGAGTGCACCCGAAATCGTCCTCATGTTGTGCAAACATTCCCTGATATCGCTGTAGAAGTTGTTCGATCTGCCTTACTTGTCCAGCAGAAAACTCAGTAAGATTAGCCTCCATTTTCTCCAAGAGGTGGCGCCCAGCCAACGGTTCTCTTCCATTCTCTTGACTGTTGAGGGACTGTTGAGTGGCGCAGGTCCAGTTGTTTTTGTTACAGCCCTCGGCCAGGAACTGTCCGACCTCCTTCAGCACATTCATGCCCAGGGTTACAATGGGCCCATCGCCTTCGGGCCCTGTGGTCAGTACTATCCCCTTCCGACCGAGGTCCTTTCCACATGCCCGGACGGACATCCATACTACTCCCGCTACTGGGATAGGTAGTTGATTAGCCGCCACCAGTTTGACAGTGGGTTCCTGCCAGGAACGAGCAACTTCAGGAAAGTGACTTTGGAAATACGTCTCAGGCATAGTGGTCACTTGAGACCCGGTGTCCATTAGACAACGGATCCGCTGCCCAGATAATGGGCCTCTCGGAGACAATGTCTTCAGAGCTCCCTCTTCCACTCTCTGAAGCTCGAGACCCCACGGTATGCTCCAGAGCCGTGGGGCATCTTAGTTTAACGGCTGCCCCCGCCTCCTCCTTTCTCGGTTTGGACAGTCTTTGGAGATATGCCCCCTACCACCGCAGGTCCAACACTCTGGTCCTCTTTCTACCGATAGGTCGGGTACATGATGTGTTGGGACCTGGTAGGAACGTCTTTCTCGCTCTGGTCTCCGCCCACGTGTTCAGCTCACCCCGAATATCTCGAATTTCCTGACGTATCTCCCATACCCAATCAGGCTCCTTGTTGGTGAATCCAGGGGTAATTGCCTCATGACTTCTAACTGTGGCTTTGAGAACAGGAACTTCTTTCTCCAGGACTCTAGCTTCAGCCCCAAACTCCAGGAAGCCCAGATCAGGGCTCAAACGCAGCCGCTCCTTCAAGATCTGCCTCAGGGAAGGGTCTTTCAAGCCAGCAATCAGTTGGTCACGCAACACCTCATCCAATGGTCCCAGTCCTCAGTTCATCTCTCGAGCCTTCTTAGTGATATGGGCCGTGACTTCCTGCAATGCATTAACATACTGATTTATGGTCTCATTTTCCCCTTGGACCCGCTGAAATAACTGTAGGTGCAAGTGTCCCAGATCTGTGGTGTCACCGTGCATGTCCTCTAGGATATTTATCACTTTGACCACGGTGTCACGGTCCCCAGGTGGGCGGTACATCACAGTCTGCCCGGCCTCTCCATCAAGGGTTAGGAGGGCCAGTTCCGCCTGGGCTAGGGGATCGAGGGGATACATACGTAGCATATTTCTCAGTCTTTCTACCCAGTCCCACAGTGACATGCCATCCCCCGTAAACTTGGGTAGATGGCTGAGCATAGCCCCCAGGGGTACATGGCTCCGGCCGGACCCAGTCACAGGCTGCTCCGCCATCTCTGCGTCTGAATGTTGCATCCTGCCGACTACGCCAAATGTAATGCAGGTGCCGGAATGCAATGCACAGAGACACAAGGCAGGGACAGTCGGAGATGATTATAAACAGTTTATGTATATATAAAACAGGTATTTTGAACAAGGGGATAACAACAAGGGTATTGAACGGTAATTTGAAATATTAGCAAAATATGAAGTCTCTCAAAGTAATGTGGTGCACCCAGTCAGGGGAGTCACCACGTCAGTTCTTTATCTTTGTATATGGCACCGGTTATACCCGCTAGGCCGCAAGTCTTTTCCGGACAAAATCAATTAAAGCAAGTTTAGTTTCTTCCGCCCCAGCTGTTCCCCTCCCAACCTGAGTACCTAAACCCAACTGGCCCCGGTACCGTGAGTGAACAGTAGAAGTGACGGCCCTGTTCACGTATGCAGCTCCTCTGCTTTCGCTGGCGTGACTTTCCTGGCTCAGCAGTCTCTCAACTCCTCTCTTCTTGGCCATTGGAGGCAGTCTCTCAAGCTGGGGATAGGGGGGTCCAGACCTCGTCTGTCGGCGGGCGATGTCGGGTTCCACGAACTCACTCAGCACCCCAAGCAGGTTCCGACTCTCCTCAGTAGGTACAGCACTCGGGTCACATCTTTGAGGGATCCGGAGCTCATCCACCGGCGCCCGGCTGTGGCACCTGGCAGGCCTCCGGCTTAGGCCTGCCACGCGGGGATTCTCGGCATGCAGGGAGCACGTCTGCTCCTCTCTGTTGCTTGGCGCCAAAAACTCCTCAGGCTTGGCGTGCTGGCCTCTTATCTCCAGGAACGCCTTCCTGGAAGTCACCTGACCGGGTCCAGCGTCTAAATCTGCTCTCCCTTCAACTTCTCTTGTATATCTTGGTTCCGCTTGACTGTGTCTGGCCAGCAGATGGCAGTCTCTCTCCATCTTTGAAGCATCATGTAAGCGTTCTCTTAAAGGCTCTCTCACCTCTACTACACAGAACAGAGGCAGCGATTAGCTCCCTGAAGGTGGGATTTCTGGAGGGTTATAAAAGGCGGCGCGCTCAGCTTATAATGTCAGCTGCGGGTGACACGCTCCCTTTAAAGCATAATTCCCTGTATTTTATGATTACTAGATTTCCACGGCTCGGATCATGGGGCGTGAATCACATCTGGGCGTCAATATCTCATGATCCAAGAAGTGAACACATTTCATTACTGTTCAGTGTCTTGTTATTAGTGATACCAGACAAGAAATTATAACGAGGGGGCAGATAATTAACGAGTGAAGCTAGTATCCATTACTGATGCTGAGCATCACGGCAGCTGTACTCACATCATATCTGCTACTCCACTCACATCCAGAGCTGCTGCAAGTCTGCCAGTCTCTTCTTAGCTGATAATCAACATCTACTGCCCCCTGCTGGTTGAGTGTCCGGGCAAAGCGTTGTTTGCTTTATTGCTTTTCTATACATATTACATCTCCCGTAACGCTGCATAGTGCATTATTGTAGGATTTTATCAAAGCTGATGGGGTTACGTCTGTCACCTCAGTTCTGACCGATTTCATGCGTCTGCAGAATTGTGAATACAGCTCCAGATGGGACTGTAAAATAAGATTCGAAATAACACTGAATTAGGGCAGGACAACTAAGGCAAAGTGAAGTATCCCTTTAAATATCTCTTCCTGAATGTGCAGAACATGAATCTAATTACGTGTAACCAGCAGCAGATTATGGGAAGTTTATAAAGCAGATTTTTCTAAATGGAACAAATCTTGAGGTGTAGATTGAACGGAGAGGATAATTCATTCTGTATGGAAGTCGCTATTCTGCTGCCTGTAATATAAGACGAAAATATAAAATATGAAGTCTTCAGAATTAGTCATTTCCTTCTTGAGAAAAATAACGGTTCATATTAAAAACACCCAGATAATAATAATATAATACTGTCCCCTATGTACAAGAATATAACTACTATAATACTGCTCCCTGTGTACAAGGATATAACTACTATAATACTGCCCTATGTACAAGAATATAACTACTATAATACTGCCCCTATGTACAAGAATATAACTACTATAATACTGCTCCTATGTACAAGAATATAACTACTATAATACTGCCCCCTGTATACAAGAATATAACTACTATAATACTGCCCCCTATGTACAAGAATATAACTACTATAATACTGCTCCTATGTACAAGAATATAACTACTATAATACTGCTCCTATGTACAAGAATATAACTACTATAATACTGCCCCTATGTACAAGAATATAACTACTATAATACTGTCACCTATGTACAGGAATATAACTACTATAATACTGCTCCTATGTACAAGAATATAACTACTATAATACTGCCCCTATGTACAAGATTATAACTACTATAATACTGCCACCTATGTACAGGAATATAACTACTATAATACTGCCACCTATGTACAAGAATGTAACTACTATAATACTGCCCCTATGTACAAGAATATAACTACTATAATACTGCCCCTATGTACAAGAATATAACTACTATAATACTGCCCCCTATGTACAAGAATATAACTACTATAATACTGCTCCTATGTACAAGAATATAACTACTATAATACTGCCCCTATGTACAAGAATATAACTACTATAATACTGTCACCTATGTACAGGAATATAACTACTATAATACTGCTCCTATGTACAAGAATATAACTACTATAATACTGCCCCTATGTACAAGATTATAACTACTATAATACTGCTACCTATGTACAAGAATATAACTACTATAATACTGCCACCTATGTACAAGAATGTAACTACTATAATACTGCCCCTATGTACAAGAATATAACTACTATAATACTGCCCCTATGTACAAGAATATAACTACTATAATACCGCCCCCTATGTACAAGAATATAACTACTATAATACTGCCCCCTATGTACAAGAATATAACTACTATAATACTGCCCCTATGTACAAGAATATAACTACTATAATACTGCCACCTATGTACAGGAATATAACTACTATAATACTGCTCCTATGTACAAGAATATAACTACTATAATACTGCCCCCTATGTACAAGAATATAACTACTATAATACTGCTCCTATGTACAAGAATGTAACTACTATAATACTGCCCCTATGTACAAGAATATAACTACTATAATACTGCCCCTATGTACAAGAATATAACTACTATAATACTGCCCCCTATGTACAAGAATATAACTACTATAATACTGCTCCTATGTACAAGAATATAACTACTATAATACTGCCCCTATGTACAAGATTATAACTACTATAATACTGCCCCCTATGTACAAGAATATAACTACTATAATACTGCCCCCTATATACAAGAATATAACTACTATAATACTGCCCCCTATGTACAAGAATATAACTACTATAATACTGCCCCTATATACAAGAATATAACTACTATAATACTGCTCCCTATGTACAAGAATATAACTACTATAATACTGCTCTCTATGTACAAGAATATAACTACTATAATACTGCCCCATATGTACAAGAATATAACTACTATAATACTGCTCCTATGTACAAGAATATAACTACTATAATACTGCCCCATATGTACAAGAATATAACTACTATAATACTGCTCCTATGTACAAGAATATAACTACTATAATACTGCTCCCTATGTACAAGAATATAACTGCTATAATACTGCTCCCTATGTACAAGAATATAACTACTATAATACTGCTCCCTATGTACAAGGATATAACTACCATAATACTGCCCCTATGTACAAGGATATAACTACTATAATACTGCTCCCTATGTACAAGGATATAACTACCATAATACTGCCCCTATGTACAAGAATATTACTACTATAATACTGCCCCTATGTACAAGAATATAACTACTATAATACTGCTCCTATGTACAAGAATATAACTACTATAATACTGCCCCTATGTACAAGAATATAACTACTATAATACTGCTCCCTATGTTCAAGATTATAACAACTATAATACTGCCCCCAATATACAAGAATATAACTACTATAATACTGCCCCTATGTACAAGAATATAACTACTATAATACTGCCCCCCTATGTACAAGAATATGACTACTATAATACTGCCCCCTATGTACAAGATTATAACTACTATAATACTGCTCCCTATGTACAAGAATATAACTACTATAATACTGCTCCTATGTACAAGAATATAACTACTATAATACTGCCCCCTATGTACAAGAATATAACTACTATAATACTGCCCCCTATGTACAAGAATATAACTACTATAATACTGCTCCTGTGTACAAGAATATAACTACTATAATACTGCCCCCTATGTACAAGAATATAACTACTATAATACTGCTGCTATGTACAAGAATATAACTACTATAATACTGCTCCTATGTACAAGAATATAACTACTATAATACTGCCCCCTATATACAAGAATATAACTACTATAATACTGCCTCCTATGTACAAGAATATAACTACTATAATACTGCCCCCTATGTACAAGAATATAACTACTATAATACTGCTCCTATGTACAAGAATATAACTACTATAATACTGCCCCCTATATACAAGAATATATCTACTATAATACTGCCTCCTATGTACAAGAATATAACTACTATAATACTGCCCCCTATGTACAAGAATATAACTACTATAATACTGCTCTTATATACAAGAATATAACTACTATAATACTGCTCCTGTGTACAAGAATATAACTACTATAATACTGCTCCTATGTACAAGAATATAACTGCTATAATGCTGCTCCTATGTGCAAGAATATAACTACTATAATACTGTCCCTATGTACAAGAATATAACTACTATAATACTGCTCCTATGTACAAGAATATAACTACTATAATACTGCTCCCTATGTACAAGAATATGACTACTATAATACTGCTCCCTATGTACAAGAATATAACTACTATAATACTGCTCCCTATGTACAAGAATATAACTACTATAATACTGCCCCTATGTACAAGAATATAACTACTATAATACTGCTCCTATGTACAAGAATATAACTACTATAATACTGCTCCCTATGTGCAAGAATATAACTACTATAATACTGCTCCCTATGTGCAAGAATATAACTACTATAATACTGCTCCCTATGTACAAGAATATAACTACTATAATACTGCTCCCTATGTACAAGAATATAACTACTATAATACTGCCCCCTATGTACAAGAATATAACTACTATAATCCTGCCCCCTATGTACAAGAATATAACTACTATAATACTGCTCCTATGTACAAGAATATAACTACTATAATACTGCTCCTATATACAAGAATATAACTACTATAATACTGCTCCTATGTACAAGAATATAACTACTATAATACTGCTCCTATGTACAAGAATATAACTACTATAATACTGCTCCTATGTACAAGAATATAACTACTATAATACTGCTCCCTATGTACAAGAATATAACTACTATAATACTGCTCCTATATACAAGAATATAACTACTATAATACTGCTCCTATATACAAGAATATAACTACTATAATACTGTCCCCTATGTACAAGAATATAACTACTATAATACTGCTCCCTATGTACAAGAATATAACTACTATAATACTGCTCCTATATACAAGAATATAACTACTATAATACTGCTCCTATGTACAAGAATATAACTACTATAATACTGCTCCTATGTACAAGAATATAACTACTATAATACTGCTCCTATGTACAAGAATATAACTACTATAATACTGCTCCCTATGTACAAGAATATAACTACTATAATACTGCTCCCTATATACAAGAATATAACTACTATAATACTGCCCCTATGTACAAGAATATAACTACTATAATACTGCTCCCTATGTACAAGAATATAACTACTATAATACTGCTCCTATGTACAAGAATATAACTACTATAATACTGCTCCTATGTACAAGAATATAATTACTATAATACTGCTCCCTATGTACAAGAATATAACTACTATAATACTGCTCCTATGTTCAAGAATGTAACGACTATAATACTGCTCCTATGTACAAGAATATAACTACTATAATACTGCCCCTATGTACAAGAATATAACTACTATAATACTGCTCCTATGTACAGGAATATAACTACTATAATACTGCTCCCTGTGTACAAGAATATAACTACTATAATACTGCTCCTATGTACAAGAATATAACTACTATAATACTGCTCCTATGTACAAGAATATAACTACTATAATACTGCTCCTATGTACAAGAATATAACTACTATAATACTGCTCCTATGTACAGGAATATAACTACTATAATACTGCTCCCTGTGTACAAGAATATAACTACTATAATACTGCTCCTATGTACAAGAATATAACTACTATAATACTGCTCCTATGTACAAGAATGTAACTACTATAATACTGCTCCTATGTACAAGAATATAACTACTATAATACTGCCCCTATGTACAAGAATATAACTACTATAATACTGCTCCTATGTACAGAAATATAACTACTATTATACTGCTCCCTGTGTACAAGAATATAACTACTATAATACTGCTCTCTATGTACAAGAATATAACTACTATAATACTGCTCCTATGTACAGGAATATAACTACTATAATACTGCTCCCTGTGTACAAGAATATAACTACTATAATACTGCTCCTATGTACAAGAATATAACTACTATAATACTGCTCCCTATGTACAAGAATATAACTACTATAATACTGCTCCTATGTACAAGAATATAACTACTATAATACTGCCCCTATGTACAAGAATATAACTACTATAATACTGCTCCTATGTACAGG
Source organism: Phyllobates terribilis (assembly GCF_046119375.1). Taxonomy (NCBI): domain Eukaryota; kingdom Metazoa; phylum Chordata; class Amphibia; order Anura; family Dendrobatidae; genus Phyllobates; species Phyllobates terribilis. The sequence goes on from NW_027362772.1 coordinate 311,734,152, forward strand.
AATATAACTACTATAATACTGCTCCCTGTGTACAAGAATATAACTACTATAATACTGCTCCTATGTACAAGAATATAACTACTATAATACTGCTCCTATGTACAAGAATATAACTACTATAATACTGCTCCTATGTACAAGAATATAACTACTATAATATTGCTCCTATGTACAGGAATATAACTACTATAATACTGCTCCCTGTGTACAAGAATATAACTACTATAATACTGCTCCTATGTACAGGAATATAACTACTATAATACTGCTCCCTGTGTACAAGAATATAACTACTATAATACTGCTCCTATGTACAAGAATATAACTACTATAATACTGCTCCTATGTACAAGAATATAACTACTATAATACTGCTCCTATGTACAAGAATATAACTACTATAATACTGCTCCTATGTACAAGAATATAACTACTATAATACTGCTCCTATGTACAAGAATATAACTACTATAATACTGCCCCCTATGTACAAGAATATAACTACTATAATACTGCCCCCTATGTACAAGAATATAACTACTATAATACTGCTCCTGTGTACAAGAATATAACTACTATAATACTGCCCCCTATGTACAAGAATATAAGTACTATAATACTGCTGCTATGTACAAGAATATAACTACTATAATACTGCTCCTATGTACAAGAATATAACTACTATAATACTGCCCCCTATATACAAGAATATAACTACTATAATACTGCCTCCTATGTACAAGAATATAACTACTATAATACTGCCCCCTATGTACAAGAATATAACTACTATAATACTGCTCCTATGTACAAGAATATAACTACTATAATACTGCCCCCTATATACAAGAATATATCTACTATAATACTGCCTCCTATGTACAAGAATATAACTACTATAATACTGCCCCCTATGTACAAGAATATAACTACTATAATACTGCTCTTATATACAAGAATATAACTACTATAATACTGCTCCTGTGTACAAGAATATAACTACTATAATACTGCTCCTATGTACAAGAATATAACTGCTATAATGCTGCTCCTATGTGCAAGAATATAACTACTATAATACTGTCCCTATGTACAAGAATATAACTACTATAATACTGCTCCTATGTACAAGAATATAACTACTATAATACTGCTCCCTATGTACAAGAATATGACTACTATAATACTGCTCCCTATGTACAAGAATATAACTACTATAATACTGCTCCCTATGTACAAGAATATAACTACTATAATACTGCCCCTATGTACAAGAATATAACTACTATAATACTGCTCCTATGTACAAGAATATAACTACTATAATACTGCTCCCTATGTGCAAGAATATAACTACTATAATACTGCTCCCTATGTGCAAGAATATAACTACTATAATACTGCTCCCTATGTACAAGAATATAACTACTATAATACTGCTCCCTATGTACAAGAATATAACTACTATAATACTGCCCCCTATGTACAAGAATATAACTACTATAATACTGCCCCCTATGTACAAGAATATAACTACTATAATACTGCTCCTATGTACAAGAATATAACTACTATAATACTGCTCCTATATACAAGAATATAACTACTATAATACTGCTCCTATGTACAAGAATATAACTACTATAATACTGCTCCTATGTACAAGAATATAACTACTATAATACTGCTCCTATGTACAAGAATATAACTACTGTAATACTGCTCCCTATGTACAAGAATATAACTACTATAATACTGCTCCTATATACAAGAATATAACTACTATAATACTGCTCCTATATACAAGAATATAACTACTATAATACTGTCCCCTATGTACAAGAATATAACTACTATAATACTGCTCCCTATGTACAAGAATATAACTACTATAATACTGCTCCTATATACAAGAATATAACTACTATAATACTGCTCCTATGTACAAGAATATAACTACTATAATACTGCTCCTATGTACAAGAATATAACTACTATAATACTGCTCCTATGTACAAGAATATAACTACTATAATACTGCTCCCTATGTACAAGAATATAACTACTATAATACTGCTCCCTATATACAAGAATATAACTACTATAATACTGCCCCTATGTACAAGAATATAACTACTATAATACTGCTCCCTATGTACAAGAATATAACTACTATAATACTGCTCCTATGTACAAGAATATAACTACTATAATACTGCTCCTATGTACAAGAATATAATTACTATAATACTGCTCCCTATGTACAAGAATATAACTACTATAATACTGCTCCTATGTACAAGAATGTAACGACTATAATACTGCTCCTATGTACAAGAATATAACTACTATAATACTGCCCCTATGTACAAGAATATAACTACTATAATACTGCTCCTATGTACAGGAATATAACTACTATAATACTGCTCCCTGTGTACAAGAATATAACTACTATAATACTGCTCCTATGTACAAGAATATAACTACTATAATACTGCTCCTATGTACAAGAATATAACTACTATAATACTGCTCCTATGTACAAGAATATAACTACTATAATACTGCTCCTATGTACAGGAATATAACTACTATAATACTGCTCCCTGTGTACAAGAATATAACTACTATAATACTGCTCCTATGTACAAGAATATAACTACTATAATACTGCTCCTATGTACAAGAATGTAACTACTATAATACTGCTCCTATGTACAAGAATATAACTGCTATAATACTGCCCCTATGTACAAGAATATAACTACTATAATACTGCTCCTATGTACAGAAATATAACTACTATTATACTGCTCCCTGTGTACAAGAATATAACTACTATAATACTGCTCTCTATGTACAAGAATATAACTACTATAATACTGCTCCTATGTACAGGAATATAACTACTATAATACTGCTCCCTGTGTACAAGAATATAACTACTATAATACTGCTCCTATGTACAAGAATATAACTACTATAATACTGCTCCCTATGTACAAGAATATAACTACTATAATACTGCTCCTATGTACAAGAATATAACTACTATAATACTGCCCCTATGTACAAGAATATAACTACTATAATACTGCTCCTATGTACAGGAATATAACTACTATAATACTGCTCCCTGTGTACAAGAATATAACTACTATAATACTGCTCCTATGTACAAGAATATAACTACTATAATACTGCTCCTATGTACAAGAATATAACTACTATAATACTGCTCCTATGTACAAGAATATAACTACTATAATACTGCTCCTATGTACAGGAATATAACTACTATAATACTGCTCCCTGTGTACAAGAATATAACTACTATAATACTGCTCCTATGTACAAGAATATAACTACTATAATACTGCTCCTATGTACAAGAATGTAACTACTATAATACTGCTCCTATGTACAAGAATATAACTACTATAATACTGCCCCTATGTACAAGAATATAACTACTATAATACTGCTCCTATGTACAGAAATATAACTACTATTATACTGCTCCCTGTGTACAAGAATATAACTACTATAATACTGCTCTCTATGTACAAGAATATAACTACTATAATACTGCTCCTATGTACAGGAATATAACTACTATAATACTGCTCCCTGTGTACAAGAATATAACTACTATAATACTGCTCCTATGTACAAGAATATAACTACTATAATACTGCTCCCTATGTACAAGAATATAACTACTATAATACTGCTCCTATGTACAAGAATATAACTACTATAATACTGCTCCTATGTACAAGAATATAACTACTATAATACTGCCCCTATGTACAAGAATATAACTACTATAAAACTGCTCCTATGTACAGGAATATAACTACTATAATACTGCTCCCTGTGTACAAGAATATAACTACTGTAATACTGCTCCTATGTACAAGAATATAACTACTATAATACTGCTCCTATGTACAAGAATATAACTACTATAATACTGCTCCTATGTACAAGAATATAACTACTATAGTAGTGCTCCTATGTACAGGAATATAACTACTATAATACTGCTCCCTGTGTACAAGAATATAACTGCTATAATACTGCTCCTATGTACAAGAATATAACTACTATAATACTGCTCCTATGTACAAGAATATAACTACTATAATACTGCCCCTATGTACAAGAATATAACTACTATAAAACTGCTCCTATGTACAGGAATATAACTACTATAATACTGCTCCCTGTGTACAAGAATATAACTACTGTAATACTGCTCCTATGTACAAGAATATAACTACTATAATACTGCTCCTATGTACAAGAATATAACTACTATAATACTGCTCCTATGTACAAGAATATAACTACTATAGTAGTGCTCCTATGTACAGGAATATAACTACTATAATACTGCTCCCTGTGTACAAGAATATAACTGCTATAATACTGCTCCTATGTACAAGAATATAACTACTATAATACTGCTCCTATGTACAGGAATATAACTACTATAATACTGCTCCCTGTGTACAAGAATATAACTACTATAATACTGCTCCTATGTACAAGAATATAACTACTATAATACTGCTCCTATGTACAAGAATATAACTACTATAGTACTGCCCCTTTGTACAAGAATATAACTACTATAATACTGCCCCCTATGTACAAGAATATAACTACTATAATACTGCTCCCTATGTACAAGAATATAACTACTATAATACTGCCCCGATGTACAAGAATATAACTACTATAATACTGCTCCTATGTACAGGAATATAACTAATATAATACTGCCCCCTATGTACAAGAATATAACTACTATAATACTGCTCCTATGTACAAGAATATAACTACTATAATACTGCCCCCTATGTACAAGAATATAAATACTATAATACTGCCCCCTATGTACAAGAATATAACTACTATAATACTGCCCCTGTAACATACCTGGCGGCGTCCTTGCATAGTGGTCCATCTCCCACTGTGCAAGAGCGCGCACTTGATCTCCAGTCCAGAATGTCTCTCTGGCTTCCCTCCATGCTGTCTGTTTGTGTCTGTTTCTGCTGCTTAAGGGCGGCGCCCGATCACTTCCTGCTTTTTGTACCTGCTGTGGGTCACACCCCTTGTGCGTCCTCAGCCTATTGCTGTCTGTCACCTGGTATATAACCCAGCTGCTCCAATCAATCCCTGCCTGAGCATTGTGTTTTATTCAGTGTGTGCTTGCACTCTGAAGGTGCCAGGTCCCGTTCTGTGTTTCTCTTGTCTGCCTATCCTGGAGGCTGTATTTCCAGGCCTGTCTGAACACGCTCCTAGCCTGTTCCTCCCGTCTTCTAGGGGCCGATTACCTAGACCCGCTCCTGTATCTTGTCTGTTCTGTCTGAACACGCTCCTAGCCTGTTCCCCCCGCCTTCTAGGGGCCGATTACCTAGACCCGCTCCTGTATCTTGTCTGTCCTGTCTGAACACGCTCCTAGCCTGTTCCTTACGCCTTCTAGGGGCCGATTACCTAGACCCGCTCCTGTATCTTGTCTGTCCTGTCTGAACACGCTCCTTGCCTGTTCGTCCCGCCTCTCTGGGGGCCGTATTCCCAGACCCGCTCCTGTATCCCGCTGCAGTGTCGGTCTCTTCCGTGCACTCAGTTCCAGTCTGAACTCTCTCCTATCCTTTACCTGTTTTGCCTCTATGTCCGTTCCTTTCCTTTTTCTGCAGAGTCTGAACTCGTACCTAACTCCTGCTTGTTGTCTCTGTACTCCCGTTTGTGAGTTTGTGGTCCACTCGCTGCTTCACTGCGGGTGCCCTGTGGGTGTCTGGCTCTGCCTTTCCCTTCCTGTCTGTTCCGTGTGAACAGAGCCCTGTCCGTCCTGCTCTGACTCCTTGCTCACTGCTCCGGCAGCCTTGTTCCGCTCTGATCCTTTTGCTCACTGCTCCGGCAGCCTTGCTCCGCTCTGACCCTTTTGCTCACTGCTCCGGCAGCCTTGCTCCGCTCTGACCTTTTTGCTCACTGCTCCGGCAGCCTTGCTCCGCTCTGACCCTTTTGCTCACTGCTCCGGCAGTCTCGCTCCGCTCTTATCCTTTTGCTCACTGCTCCGGCAGTCTTGCTCTGACTCCTTGCTCACTGCTCCAGGCGGCCTCGTCCTGCTCTGACTCCTTGCTCACTGCTCCGGCAGTCTCGCTCAGCTCTGACCCTTTGCTCACCGCTCCTGGCGGTCTCGTCCTGCTCTGCTCTTGCTCACCGCTCCAGGCGGTCTCGTCCTGCTCTGCTCTTGCTCACCGCTCCAGGCGGTCTCGTCCTGCTTTGCTCTTGCTCACCGCTCCAGACGGTCTCGTCCTGCTCTGCTCTCGCTCACCGCTCCAGGCGGTCTCGTCCTGCTCTGCTCTTGCTCACCGCTCCAGGCGGTCTCGTCCTGCTCTGTTCTTGCTCACCGCTCCAGGCGGTCTCGTCCTGCCCTGCTCTTGCTCACCGCTCCAGGCGGTCTCGTCCTGCCCTGCTCTTGCTCACCGCTCCGGGCGGTCTCGTCCTGCCCTGCTCTTCCTCACCGCTCCGGGCGGTCTCGTCGTGCCCTGCTCTCGCTCACCTCTCTGGGCGGCCTCACTCTGCTGTGTTTGTCCGCCACATCTGTGGTTCTGTTCCAGAGTCCCAGTGTGTACTGGGTCCTATCCCGCCTGTGTTCCTACCTGCTAGTGCCTTCCTGTCTGCACTCTAGCCGTGCTTGCCTGTACCCCCCTGCCTGCATACCAGTCGTGCCTGCCTATTCCCACCAGTCTGTGTGCCAGCCTAACCAGTCTGTTCCTGTATTCCCCTGTGTGGGTCAACAGCCGTGTCCGGGGTCTGTCCTGGAGTAGCACCTGGTCCCTCTGCTCGGTTCCTCCTTGGTGCACTGGCGTCGTATGCCGTCGTGCGACCCTGGTCGGATCGGGTGAATACCTAGTTACGCCCCTCCAGGCATTCACTCTCCGGCACGGTCCAGTGGAATCACACGCACACGCCGCTCAGCCCGGGCGTGTGCATTACAGCCCCTATGTACAAGAACATAACTACTATAATACTGCCCCCTATATACAAGAATATAACTACTATAATACTGCCCCTATGTACAAGAATATAGCTATTATAATACTGCCCCCTATGTACAAGAATATAACTACTATAATACTGCTCCCTATGTACAAGAATATAACTACTATAATACTGCTCCTATGTACAAGAATATAACTACTATAATACTGCTCCTGTGTACAAGAATATAACTACTATAATACTGCTCCCTATGTACAAGAATATAACTACTATAATACTGCCCCCTATGTACAAGAATATAACTACTATAATACTGCCCCCTATGTACAAGAATATAACTACTATAATACTGCCCCCTATGTACAAGAATATAACTACTATAATACTGCCCCTATGTACAAGAATGTAACTACTATAATACTGCACCTATGTACAAGAATATAACTACTATAATACTGCCCCCCTATGTACAAGAATATAACTACTATAATACTGCCCCTATATACAAGAGTATAACTACAATAATACTGCCCCCTATGTACAAGAATATAACTACTATAATACTGCTCCTATGTACAAGAATATAACTACTATAATGCTGCTCCCTATGTACAAGAATATAACTACTATAATACTGCCCCCTATGTACAAGAATATAACTACTATAATACTGCCCCTATGTACAAGAATATAACTACTATAATGCTGCTCTCTATGTACAAGAATATAACTACTATAATACTGCACCTATGTACAAGAATATAACTACTGTAATACTGCCCCTATGTACAAGAATATAACTACTATAATACTGCTCCCTATGTACAAGAATATAACTACTATAATACTGCCCCCTATGTACAAGAATATAACTACTATAATACTGCTCCCTATGTACAAGAATATAACTACTATAATACTGCCCCTATGTACAAGAATATAACTACTATAATGCTGCTCTCTATGTGCAAGAATATAACTACTATAATACTGCTCCTATGTACAAGAATATAACTACTATAATACTGCCTCCTATGTACAAGAATATAACTACTATAATACTGCCCCTATGTACAAGAATATAACTACTATAATACTGCTCCCATGTACAAGAATATAACTACTATAATACTGCTCCTATGTACAAGAATATAACTACTATAATACTGCTCCTATGTACAAGAATATAACTACTATAATACTGCCTCCTATGTACAAGAATATAACTACTATAATACTGCTCCTATGTACAAGAATATAACTACTATAATACTGCTCCTATGTACAAGAATATAACTGCTATGATACTGCTCCTATGTACAAGAATATAACTACTATAATACTGCTCCTATGTACAAGAATATAACTGCTATGATACTGCTCCTATGTACAAGAATATAACTACTATAATACTGCCCCCTATGTACAAGAATATAACTACTATAATACTGCTCCTATGTACAAGAATATAACTACTATAATACTGCTTCCTATGTACAAGAATATAACTACTATAATACTGCTCCTATGTACAAGAATATAACTACTATAATACTGCTCCTATATACAAGAATATAACTACTATAATACTGGCCCCTATGTTCAAGAATATAACTACTATAATACTGCCCCTATGTACAGAATATAATTACTATAATACTGCTCCTATGTACAAGAATATAACTACTATAATACTGTACCGTATATACAAGAATATAACTACTATAATACTGCTCCTATGTACAAGAATATAACTATAATACTGCTCCTATGTACAAGAATATAACTACTATAATACTGCCCCCTATGTACAAGAATATAACTAGTATAATACTGCCCCCTATGTACAAGAATATAAATACTATAATACTGCCCCCTATGTACAAGAATATAACTACTATAATACTGCCCCCTATGTACAAGAATATAACTACTATAATACTGCCCCTATGTACAAGAATGTAACTACTATAATACTGCACCTATGTACAAGAATATAACTACTATAATACTGCCCCCCTATGTACAAGAATATAACTACTATAATACTGCCCCTATATACAAGAGTATAACTACTATAATACTGCCCCTATGTACAAGAATGTAACTACTATAATACTGCCCCTATATACAAGAGTATAACTACAATAATACTGCCCCCTATGTACAAGAATATAACTACTATAATACTGCTCCCTATGTACAAGAATATAACTACTATAAAACTGCTCCTATGTACAGGAATATAACTACTATAATACTGCTCCCTGTGTACAAGAATATAACTACTATAATACTGCTCCTATGTACAAGAATATAACTACTATAATACTGCTCCTATGTACAAGAATATAACCACTATAATACTGCTCCTATGTACAAGAATATAACTACTATAGTACTGCTCCTATGTACAGGAATATAACTACTATAATACTGCTCCCTGTGTACAAGAATATAACTGCTATAATACTGCTCCTATGTACAAGAATATAACTACTATAATACTGCTCCTATGTACAGGAATATAACTACTATAATACTGCTCCCTGTGTACAAGAATATAACTACTATAATACTGCTCCTATGTACAAGAATATAACTACTATAATACTGCTCCTATGTACAAGAATATAACTACTATAATACTGCTCCTATGTACAAGAATATAACTACTATAATACTGCTCCTATGTACAAGAATATAACTACTATAATACTGCTCCTATGTACAATAATATAACTACTATAATACTGCTCCTATGTACAAGAATATAACTACTATAAAACTGCCCCTATGTACAAGAATATAACTACTATAATACTGCCCCCTATGTACAAGAATATAACTACTATAATGCTGCTCCTATGTACAAGAATATAACTACTATAATACTGCCCCTATGTACAAGAATATAACTACTATCATACTGCTCCTATGTACAAGAATATAACTACTATAATACTACTCCTATGTACAAGAATATAACTACTGTAATACTGCTCCTATGTTCAAGAATATAACTACTATAATACTGCTCCTATGTACAAGAATATAACTACTATAATACTGCCCCTATGTACAAGAATGTAACTACTATAATACTGCCCTTATATACAAGAGTATAACTACAATAATACTGCCCCCTATGTACAAGAATATAACTACTATAATACTGCTCCCTATGTACAAGAATATAACTACTATAATACTGCTCCCTATGTACAAGAATATAACTACTATAATACTGCCCCCTATGTACAAGAATATAACTACTATAATACTGCCCCTATGTACACGAATATAACTACTATAATGCTGCTCTCTATGTACAAGAATATAACTACTATAATACTGCTCCCTATGTACAAGAATATAACTACTATAATACTGCTCCCTATGTACAAGAATATAACTACTATAATACTGCCCCCTATGTACAAGAATATAACTACTATAATACTGCCCCATGTACAAGAATATAACTACTATAATACTGCCCCCTATGTACAAGAATATAACTAATATAATACTGCACCTATGTACAAGAATATAACTACTATAATACTGCCCCCTATGTACAAGAATATAACTACTATAATACTGCTCCCTATGTACAAGAATATAACTACTATAATACTGCCCCTATGTACAAGAATATAACTACTATAATACTGCCCCTATGTACAAGAATATAACTACTATAATGCTGCTCTCTATGTACAAGAATATAACTACTATAATACTGCTCCCTATGTACAAGAATATAACTACTATAATACTGCTCCCTATGTTCAAGAATATAACTACTATAATACTGCCCCCTATGTACAAGAATATAACTACTATAATACTGCCCCTATGTACAAGAATATAACTACTATAATGCTGCTCTCTATGTACAAGAATATAACTACTATAATACTGCTCCCTATGTACAAGAATATAACTACTATAATACTGCCCCTATGTACAAGAATATAACTACTATAATACTGCCCCCTATGTACAAGAATATAACTACTATAATACTGCCCCCTATGTACAAGAATATAACTACTATAATACTGCTCCCTATGTACAAGAATATAACTACTATAATACTGCTCCTATGTACAAGAATATAACTACTATAATACTGCTCCTATGTACAAGAATATAACTACTATAATACTGCTCCTATGTACAAGAATATAACTACTATAATGCTGCTCTCTATGTACAAGAATATAACTACTATAATACTGCTCCTATGTACAAGAATATAACTACTATAATACTGCCCCCTATGTACAAGAATATAACTACTATAATGCTGCTCTCTATGTACAAGAATATAACTACTATAATACTGCTCCTATGTACAAGAATATAACTACTATAATACTGCCTCCTATGTACAAGAATATAACTACTATAATACTGCCCCTATGTACAAGAATATAACTACTATAATACTGCTCCCATGTACAAGAATATAACTACTATAATACTGTCCCTAAGTGCAAGAATATAACTACTATAATACTGCTCCTATGTACAAGAATATAACTACTATAATACTGTCCCTATGTACAAGAATATAGCTACTATAATACTGCTCCTATGTACAAGAATATAACTACTATAATACTGCTCCTATGTACAAGAATATAACTACTATAATACTGCTCCTATATACAAGAATATAACTACTATAATACTGCTCCTATGTACAAGAATATAACTACTATAATACTGCTGCTATATACAAGAATATAACTACTATAATACTGCCCCATGTACAAGAATATAACTACTATAATACTGCCCCCTATGTACAAGAATATAACTAATATAATACTGCACCTATGTACAAGAATATAACTACTATAATACTGCCCCCTATGTACAAGAATATAACTACTATAATACTGCTCCCTATGTACAAGAATATAACTACTATAATACTGCCCCTATGTACAAGAATATAACTACTATAATACTGCCCCTATGTACAAGAATATAACTACTATAATGCTGCTCTCTATGTACAAGAATATAACTACTATAATACTGCTCCCTATGTACAAGAATATAACTACTATAATACTGCTCCCTATGTTCAAGAATATAACTACTATAATACTGCCCCCTATGTACAAGAATATAACTACTATAATACTGCCCCTATGTACAAGAATATAACTACTATAATGCTGCTCTCTATGTACAAGAATATAACTACTATAATACTGCTCCCTATGTACAAGAATATAACTACTATAATACTGCCCCTATGTACAAGAATATAACTACTATAATACTGCCCCCTATGTACAAGAATATAACTACTATAATACTGCCCCCTATGTACAAGAATATAACTACTATAATACTGCTCCCTATGTACAAGAATATAACTACTATAATACTGCCCCTATGTACAAGAATATAACTACTATAATACTGCTCCTATGTACAAGAATATAACTACTATAATACTGCTCCTATGTACAAGAATATAACTACTATAATGCTGCTCTCTATGTACAAGAATATAACTACTATAATACTGCTCCTATGTACAAGAATATAACTACTATAATACTGCCCCCTATGTACAAGAATATAACTACTATAATGCTGCTCTCTATGTACAAGAATATAACTACTATAATACTGCTCCTATGTACAAGAATATAACTACTATAATACTGCCTCCTATGTACAAGAATATAACTACTATAATACTGCCCCTATGTACAAGAATATAACTACTATAATACTGCTCCCATGTACAAGAATATAACTACTATAATACTGTCCCTATGTGCAAGAATATAACTACTATAATACTGCTCCTATGTACAAGAATATAACTACTATAATACTGTCCCTATGTACAAGAATATAGCTACTATAATACTGCTCCTATGTACAAGAATATAACTACTATAATACTGCTCCTATGTACAAGAATATAACTACTATAATACTGCTGCTATATACAAGAATATAACTACTATAATACTGCTCCTATGTACAAGAATATAACTACTATAATACTGCCCCCTATATGCAAGAATATAACTACTATAATACTGCTCACTATGTACAAGAATATAACTACTATAATACTGCTCCTATATACAAGAATATAACTACTATAATACTGCTCCTATGTACAAGAATATAACTACTATAATACTGCTCACTATGTACAAGAATATACAGTTATATGAAAAAGTTTGGGCACCCCTATTAATCTTAAGCTTAATGTTTTATAAAAATTGGTGTTTTTGCAGCAGCTATTTCAGTTTGATCTATGTAATAACTGTTGGACACAGTAATGTTTCTGCCTTGAAATGAGGTTTATTGTACTAACAGAAAATGTGCAATCTGCATTCAAACAAAATTTGACAGGTGCATAAGTATGGGCACCTCACCAGAAAAGTGACATTAATATTTAGTAGATCCTCCTTTTGCCTCTAGTCGCTACCTGTAGCTTTTAATGATTTCCTGGATCCTGGATGAAGGTATTTTTGACCATTTCTCTTTACAAAACAATTCCAGTTCAGTTAAGTTTGATGGTCGCCGAGCATGGACAGCCCTCTTCAAATGATCCCACAGATGTTCAATGATTTTCAGGTCTGGGGACTGGGATGGCCATTCCAGAACATTGTAATTGTTCCTCTGCATGAATGCCTGAGTAGATTTGGAGCGGTGTTTTGGATCATTGTCTTGCTGAAAGATCCATCCACTGCGTAACTTCAACTTTGTCACTGATTCTTGAACATTATTGTCAAGAATCTGCTGATACTGAGTGGAATCCATGCGTCCCTCAGCTTTAACAAGATTCCCGGTGCCGGCATTGGCCACACAGCCCCAAAGCATGATGGAACCTCCACCAAATTTTACTGTGGGTAGCAAGTGTTTTTCTTGGAATGCTGTGTTTTTTTGCCGCCATGCATAACGGCTTTCAGTATGACCAAACAACTCAATCTTGGTTTCATCAGTCCACAGAACCTTCTTCCAAAAAGAAATTGGCTTCTCCAAATGTGCTTTTGCATACCTCAGCCGACTCTGTTTGTGGCGTGCTTGCAGAAACGGCTTCTTTCGCATCACTCTCCCATACAGCTTCTCCTTGTGCAAAGTGCGTTGTATAGTTGACCGATGCACAGTGACACCATCTGCAGCAAGTTGATGCTGCAGCTCTCTGGAGGTGGTCTGAGGATTGTCCTTGACTGATCTCACCATTCTTCTTCTCTGCCTTTCTGATGTTTTTCTTGGCCTGCCACTTCTGGCCTTAGTAAGAACTGTCCCTGTGTTATTCCATTTCCTTAGTATGTTCCTCACAGTGGAAACTGACAGGTTAAATCTCTGAGACAGCTTTTTGTATCCTTCCCCTGAACAACTATGTTGAATAATCTTTGTTTTCAGATCATTTGACAGTTGTTTTGAGGAGCCCATGATGCCACTCTTCAGAGGAGATTCAGACAGGAGAACAACTTTCAAGTGGCCACTTTAAGTAGATTTTCTCATGATTGTTTACACCTGGCTCTGAAGTTCAAAGCTCAATGAGGTTACAAAACCAAAAAAAGTGCTTTAGTAAGTCAGTAAAAAGTAGGCAGGAGTATTTAAAGCAAGAAAATGATAAGGGTGCCCATACTTATTCACCTGTCAAATTTTGTTTGAATGCAGATTGCACATTTTCTGTTAGTACAATAAACCTCATTTCAAGGCAGAAACATTACTGTGTCCAACAGTTATTACATAGATCAAACTGAAATAGCTGCTGCAAAAACACCAATTTTTATAAAACATTAAGCTTAAGATTAATAGGGGTGCCCAAACTTTTTCATATAACTGTAACTACTATAATACTGCTCCTATGTATAAGAATATAACTACTATAATACTGCTCACTATGTACAAGAATATAACTACTATAATACTGCTCCTATGTACAAGAATATAACTACTATAATACTGCCCCCTATGTACAAGAATATAACTACTATAATACTGCTCCTGTGTACAAGAACATAACTACTATAATACTGCTCCCTATGTACAAAAATATAACTACTATAATACTGCTCCTATGTATAACAATATAACTACTATAATACTGCCCCTATGTACAAGAATATAACTACTATAATACTGCTCCTATGTACAAGAATATAACTACTATAATACTGCTCCCTATGTACAAGAATATAACTACTATAATACTGCTCCTATGTACAAGAATATAACTACTATAATACTGCTCACTATGTACAAGAATATAACTACTATAATAGTGCTCCTATATACAAGAATATAACTACTATAATACTGCTCCTATGTACAAGAATATAACTACTATAATACTGCCCCCTATGTACAAGAATATAACTACTATAATACTGCCCCCTATGTACAAGAATATAACTACTATAATACTGCCCCCTATGTACAAGAATATAACTACTATAATACTGTCCCCTATGTACAAGAATATAACTACTATAATACTGCCCCTATGTACAAGAATGTAACTACTATAATACTGCACCTATGTACAAGAATATAACTACTATAATACTGCCCCCCTATGTACAAGAATATAACTACTATAATACTGCCCCTATATACAAGAGTATAACTACTATAATACTGCCCCTATGTACAAGAATGTAACTACTATAATACTGCACCTATGTACAAGAATATAACTACTATAATACTGCCCCCTATGTACAAGAATATAACTACTATAATACTGCCCTTATGTACAAGAATGTAACTACTATAATACTGCACCTATGTACAAGAATATAACTACTATAATACTGCCCCCCTATGTACAAGAATATAACTACTATAATACTGCCCCTATATACAAGAGTATAACTACAATAATACTGCCCCCTATGTACAAGAATATAACTACTATAATACTGCTCCCTATGTACAAGAATATAACTACTATAATACTGCTCCCTATGTACAAGAATATAACTACTATAATACTGCCCCCTATGTACAAGAATATAACTACTATAATACTGCCCCTATGTACAAGAATATAACTACTATAATGCTGCTCTCTATGTACAATAATATAACTACTATAATACTGCTCCCTATGTACAAGAATATAACTACTATAATACTGCTCCCTATGTACAAGAATATAACTACTATAATACTGCCCCCTATGTACAAGAATATAACTACTATAATACTGCCCCTATGTACAAGAATATAACTACTATAATACTGCCCCCTATGTACAAGAATATAACTAATATAATACTGCACCTATGTACAAGAATATAACTACTATAATACTGCCCCCTATGTACAAGAATATAACTACTATAATACTGCTCCCTATGTACAAGAATATAACTACTATAATACTGCCCCTATGTACAAGAATATAACTACTATAATGCTGCTCTCTATGTACAAGAATATAACTACTATAATACTGCTCCCTATGTACAAGAATATAACTACTATAATACTGCTCCCTATGTACAAGAATATAACTACTATAATACTGCCCCCTATGTACAAGAATATAACTACTATAATACTGCCCCTATGTACAAGAATATAACTACTATAATACTGCCCCCTATGTACAAGAATATAACTAATATAATACTGCACCTATGTACAAGAATATAACTACTATAATACTGCCCCCTATGTACAAGAATATAACTACTATAATACTGCTCCCTATGTACAAGAATATAACTACTATAATACTGCCCCTATGTACAAGAATATAACTACTATAATACTGCCCCTATGTACAAGAATATAACTACTATAATGCTGCTCTCTATGTACAAGAATATAACTACTATAATACTGCTCCCTATGTACAAGAATATAACTACTATAATACTGCTCCCTACGTACAAGAATATAACTACTATAATACTGCCCCCTATGTACAAGAATATAACTACTATAATACTGCCCCTATGTACAAGAATATAACTACTATAATGCTGCTCTCTATGTACAAGAATATAACTACTATAATACTGCCCCCTATGTACAAGAATATAACTACTATAATACTGCCCCTATGTACAAGAATATAACTACTATAATACTGCCCCTATGTACAAGAATATAACTACTATAATGCTGCTCTCTATGTACAAGAATATAACTACTATAATACTGCTCCCTATGTACAAGAATATAACTACTATAATACTGCTCCCTATGTACAAGAATATAACTACTATAATACTGCCCCCTATGTACAAGAATATAACTACTATAATTCTGCTCCCTATGTACAAGAATATAACTACTATAATACTGCCCCTATGTACAAGAAAATAACTACTATAATACTGCCCCTATGTACAAGAATATAACTACTATAATGCTGCTCTCTATGTACAAGAATATAACTACTATAATACTGCTCCCTATGTACAAGAATATAACTACTATAATACTGCTCCCTATGTACAAGAATATAACTACTATAATACTGCCCCCTATGTACAAGAATATAACTACTATAATACTGCCCCTATGTACAAGAATATAACTACTATAATGCTGCTCTCTATGTACAAGAATATAACTACTATAATACTGCCCCCTATGTACAAGAATATAACTACTATAATACTGCCCCTATGTACAAGAATATAACTACTATAATGCTGCTCTCTATGTACAAGAATATAACTACTATAATACTGCCCCCTATGTACAAGAATATAACTACTATAATACTGCCCCCTATGTACAAGAATATAACTACTATGATACTGCCCCCTATGTACAAGAATATAACTACTATAATACTGCCCCCTATGTACAAGAATATAACTACTATAATACTGCCCCTATGTACAAGAATGTAACTACTATAATACTGCACCTATGTACAAGAATGTAACTACTATAATACTGCCCCCCTATGTACAAGAATATAACTACTATAATACTGCCCCTATATACAGGAGTATAACTACTATAATACTGCCCCTATGTACAAGAATGTAACTACTATAATACTGCACCTATGTACAAGAATATAACTACTATAATACTGCCCCTATGTACAAGAATGTAACTACTATAATACTGCACCTATGTACAAGAATATAACTACTATAATACTGCCCCCCTATGTACAAGAATATAACTACTATAATACTGCCCCTATATACAAGAGTATAACTACAATAATACTGCCCCCTATGTACAAGAATATAACTACTATAATACTGCTCCCTATGTACAAGAATATAACTACTATAATACTGCTCCCTATGTACAAGAATATAACTACTATAATACTGCCCCCTATGTACAAGAATATAACTACTATAATACTGCCCCTATGTACAAGAATATAACTACTATAATGCTGCTCTCTATGTACAAGAATATAACTACTATAATACTGCTCCCTATGTACAAGAATATAGCTACTATAATACTGCTCACTATGTACAAGAATATAACTACTATAATACTGCCCCCTATGTACAAGAATATAACTACTATAATACTGCCCCTATGTACAAGAATATAACTACTATAATACTGCCCCCTATGTACAAGAATATAACTAATATAATACTGCACCTATGTACAAGAATATAACTACTATAATACTGCCCCCGATGTACAAGAATATAACTACTATAATACTGTCCCCTATGTACAAGAATATAACTACTATAATACTGCCCCTATGTACAAGAATGTAACTACTATAATACTGCACCTATGTACAAGAATATAACTACTATAATACTGCCCCCCTATGTACAAGAATATAACTACTATAATACTGCCCCTATATACAAGAGTATAACTACTATAATACTGCCCCTATGTACAAGAATGTAACTACTATAATACTGCACCTATGTACAAGAATATAACTACTATAATACTGCCCCCTATGTACAAGAATATAACTACTATAATACTGCCCTTATGTACAAGAATGTAACTACTATAATACTGCACCTATGTACAAGAATATAACTACTATAATACTGCCCCCCTATGTACAAGAATATAACTACTATAATACTGCCCCTATATACAAGAGTATAACTACAATAATACTGCCCCCTATGTACAAGAATATAACTACTATAATACTGCTCCCTATGTACAAGAATATAACTACTATAATACTGCCCCCTATGTACAAGAATATAACTACTATAATACTGCCCCTATGTACAAGAATATAACTACTATAATGCTGCTCTCTATGTACAATAATATAACTACTATAATACTGCCCCTATGTACAAGAATATAACTACTATAATGCTGCTCTCTATGTACAATAATATAACTACTATAATACTGCTCCCTATGTACAAGAATATAACTACTATAATACTGCTCCCTATGTACAAGAATATAACTACTATAATACTGCCCCCTATGTACAAGAATATAACTACTATAATACTGCCCCTATGTACAAGAATATAACTACTATAATACTGCCCCCTATGTACAAGAATATAACTAATATAATACTGCACCTATGTACAAGAATATAACTACTATAATACTGCCCCCTATGTACAAGAATATAACTACTATAATACTGCTCCCTATGTACAAGAATATAACTACTATAATACTGCCCCTATGTACAAGAATATAACTACTATAATGCTGCTCTCTATGTACAAGAATATAACTACTATAATACTGCTCCCTATGTACAAGAATATAACTACTATAATACTGCTCCCTATGTACAAGAATATAACTACTATAATACTGCCCCCTATGTACAAGAATATAACTACTATAATACTGCCCCTATGTACAAGAATATAACTACTATAATACTGCCCCCTATGTACAAGAATATAACTAATATAATACTGCACCTATGTACAAGAATATAACTACTATAATACTGCCCCCTATGTACAAGAATATAACTACTATAATACTGCTCCCTATGTACAAGAATATAACTACTATAATACTGCCCCTATGTACAAGAATATAACTACTATAATACTGCCCCTATGTACAAGAATATAACTACTATAATGCTGCTCTCTATGTACAAGAATATAACTACTATAATACTGCTCCCTATGTACAAGAATATAACTACTATAATACTGCTCCCTACGTACAAGAATATAACTACTATAATACTGCCCCCTATGTACAAGAATATAACTACTATAATACTGCCCCTATGTACAAGAATATAACTACTATAATGCTGCTCTCTATGTACAAGAATATAACTACTATAATACTGCCCCCTATGTACAAGAATATAACTACTATAATACTGCCCCTATGTACAAGAATATAACTACTATAATACTGCCCCTATGTACAAGAATATAACTACTATAATGCTGCTCTCTATGTACAAGAATATAACTACTATAATACTGCTCCCTATGTACAAGAATATAACTACTATAATACTGCTCCCTATGTACAAGAATATAACTACTATAATACTGCCCCCTATGTACAAGAATATAACTACTATAATTCTGCTCCCTATGTACAAGAATATAACTACTATAATACTGCCCCTATGTACAAGAAAATAACTACTATAATACTGCCCCTATGTACAAGAATATAACTACTATAATGCTGCTCTCTATGTACAAGAATATAACTACTATAATACTGCTCCCTATGTACAAGAATATAACTACTATAATACTGCTCCCTATGTACAAGAATATAACTACTATAATACTGCCCCCTATGTACAAGAATATAACTACTATAATACTGCCCCTATGTACAAGAATATAACTACTATAATGCTGCTCTCTATGTACAAGAATATAACTACTATAATACTGCCCCCTATGTACAAGAATATAACTACTATAATACTGCCCCTATGTACAAGAATATAACTACTATAATGCTGCTCTCTATGTACAAGAATATAACTACTATAATACTGCCCCCTATGTACAAGAATATAACTACTATAATACTGCCCCCTATGTACAAGAATATAACTACTATAATACTGCCCCCTATGTACAAGAATATAACTACTATAATACTGCCCCCTATGTACAAGAATATAACTACTATAATACTGCCCCTATGTACAAGAATGTAACTACTATAATACTGCACCTATGTACAAGAATGTAACTACTATAATACTGCCCCCCTATGTACAAGAATATAACTACTATAATACTGCCCCTATATACAGGAGTATAACTACTATAATACTGCCCCTATGTACAAGAATGTAACTACTATAATACTGCACCTATGTACAAGAATATAACTACTATAATACTGCCCCTATGTACAAGAATGTAACTACTATAATACTGCACCTATGTACAAGAATATAACTACTATAATACTGCCCCCCTATGTACAAGAATATAACTACTATAATACTGCCCCTATATACAAGAGTATAACTACAATAATACTGCCCCCTATGTACAAGAATATAACTACTATAATACTGCTCCCTATGTACAAGAATATAACTACTATAATACTGCTCCCTATGTACAAGAATATAACTACTATAATACTGCCCCCTATGTACAAGAATATAACTACTATAATACTGCCCCTATGTACAAGAATATAACTACTATAATGCTGCTCTCTATGTACAAGAATATAACTACTATAATACTGCTCCCTATGTACAAGAATATAGCTACTATAATACTGCTCACTATGTACAAGAATATAACTACTATAATACTGCCCCCTATGTACAAGAATATAACTACTATAATACTGCCCCTATGTACAAGAATATAACTACTATAATACTGCCCCCTATGTACAAGAATATAACTAATATAATACTGCACCTATGTACAAGAATATAACTACTATAATACTGCCCCCTATGTACAAGAATATAACTACTATAATACTGCTCCCTATGTACAAGAATATAACTACTATAATACTGCCCCTATGTACAAGAATATAACTACTATAATACTGCTCCCTATGTACAAGAATATAACTACTATAATACTGCTCCCTATGTACAAGAATATAACTACTATAATACTGCCCCCTATGTACAAGAATATAACTACTATAATACTGCCCCTATGTACAAGAATATAACTACTATAATGCTGCTCTCTATGTACAAGAATATAACTACTATAATACTGCTCCCTATGTACAAGAATATAACTACTATAATACTGCCCCTATGTACAAGAATATAACTACTATAATACTGCCCCCTATGTACAAGAATATAACTACTATAATACTGCCCCCTATGTACAAGAATATAACTACTATAATACTGCTCCCTATGTACAAGAATATAACTACTATAATACTGCCCCTATGTACAAGAATATAACTACTATAATGCTGCTCTCTATGTACAAGAATACAACTACTATAATACTGCTCCTATGTACAAGAATATAACTACTATAATACTGCCTCCTATGTACAAGAATATAACTACTATAATACTGCCCCTATGTACAAGAAAATATAACTACTATAATACTGCTCCCATGTACAAGAATATAACTACTATAATACGTCCCTATGTACAAGAATATAACTACTATAATACTGCTCCTATGTACAAGAATATAACTACTATAATACTGTCCCTATGTACAAGAATATAACTACTATAATACTGCATCTATGTACAAGAATATAACTACTATAATACTGCTCCTATGTACAAGATTATAACTACTATAATACTGCTCCTATATACAAGAATATAACTACTATAATACTGCTCCTATGTACAAGAATATAACTACTATAATACTGCTGCTATATACAAGAATATAACTACTATAATACTGCTCCTATGTACAAGAATATAACTACTATAATACTGCCCCCTATGTACAAGAATATAACTACTATAATACTGCTCACTATGTACAAGAATATAACTACTATAATACTGCTCCTATATACAAGAATATAACTACTATAATACTGCTCCTATGTACAAGAATATAACTACTATAATACTGCCCCCTATGTACAAGAATATAACTACTATAATACTGCCCCCTATGTACAAGAATATAACTACAGTAATACTGCCCCTATATACAAGAATATAACTACTATAATACTGCTCCCTATGTACAAGAATATAACTACTATAATACTGCCCCCTATGTTCAAGAATATAACTACTATAATACTGCCCCCTATGTACAAGAATATAACTACTATAATACTGCTCCCTATGTACAAGAATATAACTACAGTAATACTGCCCCCTATGTTCAAGAATATAACTACTATAATACTGCCCCCTATGTACAAGAATATAACTACTATAATACTGCCCCCTATGTACAAGAATATAACTACAGTAATACTGCCCCTATATACAAGAATATAACTACTATAATACTGCTCCCTATGTACAAGAATATAACTACTATAATACTGCCCCCTATGTTCAAGAATATAACTACTATAATACTGCCCCCTATGTACAAGAATATAACTACTATAATACTGCTCCCTATGTACAAGAATATAACTACTATAATACTGCTCCTATGTATAAGAATATAACTACTATAATACTGCTCCTATGTATAAGAATATAACTACTATAATACTGCTCCCTATGTACAAGAATATAACTACTATAATACTGCTCCTATGTATAAGAATATAACTACTATAATACTGGCCCTTATGTACAAGAATATAACTGCTATAATACTGCTCCTATGTACAAGAATATAACTACTATAATACTGCCCCTATGTACAAGAATATAACTACTATAATACTGCCCCTATGTACAAGAATATAACTACAATAATACTGCCCCTATATACAAGAATATAACTACTATAATACTGCTCCCTATGTACAAGAATATAACTACTATAATACTGCCCCCTATGTTCAAGAATATAACTACTATAATACTGCCCCCTATGTACAGGAATATAACTACTATAATACTGCTCCCTATGTACAAGAATATAACTACTATAATACTGCCCCCTATGTTCAAGAATATAACTACTATAATACTGCCCCCTATGTACAAGAATATAACTACTATAATACTGCTCCTATGTACAAGAATATAACTACTATAATACTGCCCCCTATATACAAGAATATAACTACTATAATACTGCCCCCTATGTACAAGAATATAACTACTATAATACTGCTCCTATGTACAAGAATATAACTACTATAATACTGCCCCTATATACAAGAATATAACTACTATAATACTGCCCCCTATATACAAGAATATAACTACTATAATACTGCTCCCTATGTACAAGAATATAACTACTATAATACTGCCCCTATATACAAGAATATAACTACTATAATACTGCCCCCTATGTTCAAGAATATAACTACTATAATACTGCCCCCTATATACAAGAATATAACTACTATAATACTGCTCCCTATGTACAAGAATATAACTACTATAATACTGCCCCCTATGTACAAGAATATAACTACTATAATACTGCCTCCTATATACAAGAATATAACTACTATAATACTGCCCCCTATGTTCAAGAATATAACTACTATAATACTGCCCCCTATGTTCAAGAATATAACTACTATAATACTGCCCCCTATGTACAAGAATATAACTACTATAATACTGCCTCCTATATACAAGAATATAACTACTATAATACTGCCCCCTATGTTCAAGAATATAACTACTATAATACTGCCCCCTATGTTCAAGAATATAACTACTATAATACTGCCCCCTATGTACAAGAATATAACTACTATAATACTGCCTCCTATATACAAGAATATAACTACTATAATACTGCCCCCTATGTTCAAGAATATAACTACTATAATACTGCCCCCTATGTTCAAGAATATAACTACTATAATACTGCCCCCTATGTACAAGAATATAACTACTATAATACTGCCCCCTATGTTCAAGAATATAACTACTATAATACTGCCCCCTATGTACAAGAATATAACTACTATAATACTGCCCCTATGTACAAGAATATAACTACTATAATACTGCCCCCTATGTACAAGAATATAACTACTATAATACTGCCCCTATGTACAAGAATATAACCACTATAATACTGCCCCCTATGTACAAGAATATAACTACTATAATACTGCCCCCTATGTTCAAGAATATAACTACTATAATACTGCCCCCTATGTACAAGAATATAACTACTATAATACTGCCCACTATGTACAAGAATATAACTACTATAATACTGCCCCCGTTTGCACCCGCAGACATTATACTTTCATTGCTATGTCTCTCAGCAGTGCTTGGTCTGCTCTCGCCCTTTCCCCCTCTGGTGCTGGATCTTGTCGTCAGCAGGTCTTGATGATATTTTCTTATCTCCTCTCACTATTTGAGTATTCTTCCTTGTGTCAGTGTAGACATAATATTTACTCTCTGACTCTTTATGTAACTGATGAGGAGTGATGGGAATGATGTTTGCTGGGTTCTAGGATTTCTCGGCTTCTCTTATGTATGGTAGAGATGTCATGAGTTATCAGTGTGACACCTCGCAGCATGATTGCGTTACAGTGTTCTCTGGGATGTGGCGATTTGTTGCGCTAAGTTCTCACTGTGCATACATGTTATATATTCCTATTAAGTTCTCTTGCTGTAGAAATGTTTTATTTGCACATTTTCCTGTAAGTAGATGAGGTTTGGAAAAATCTGCATGCAAAAAAAAAAAAAACTGCATGTAATCGCACATAACTTCATCAATAGCGTTTTAGAAAAGCTCAGAAAAAATACTAACTTAAAAAAAAAGCGCATAAAAAACGCCAGTAACGTGAATGAGCTAATTGCTGTAGAAATGATGCCGAAAATCCGCAGCAAGTCTGCACGGATTCCCTCGGGAACCTTCGCACTAAAACTTTGTGACTTTTTTAAAATATAAATCAGATGCAAACATCTGGATTACAAAATCGCACACCCACATTGACGAGCAGGAAAGTAACGGGCAAAGAAGTGGAAAATAGACATCAAGATAGGCTCAACTTAATGGAAGAAACGGGAACAAAATAGAAAAACAGCCACTTAAAACAGGAGAAACTAGACAAAAAAATAATAGGGAGAAATGCAATAAAGACTCGGCGCTCGGCCCCCCGGACCGGCAGCTGCTTCTCTGTAGTCATTCTGTTTCTCTCCATCAGGTAGATTCGTGGTGGAAACTTTTCCATGTACAACACTGCAGCCCGGAACGTTCTAGAAAACCCTGCAAGATTGTCACCACCATCTAGAGCCGAGGAACGATTCTTTCTTCCAGTCTGGAGCCTCTTACCCATCGCTCCACCTGGACATTGGGACAAATGACGGTACGGTCCATAATCCGGACCCTGGAGCCATCGCAACTTTATAACTGACGCACCCCTGGGCCTGTGTCGCGCAGCGTTGCGCACGAGGGAGCTTAACCGGAGCCGGATCTGTTGAGGGTTGTAGTCTCGTGGCAGTGACCCGGTCCGTGCCCAGGGAGTCAGACTAAGTGGCTCTGTATCAGCGGTAGATGTTGGACGACTACGCCACCCGTTGAGTACAGCTAAGGAGCTGCTGCTGCAGGGCAGACCGCTGAGGCCGGTGTAGAATTGTGCAGCGTGATAGTATAACCCCCAACGGGAGGGGTATGGCCTCAGGGCAGCCGACGTGGAAGATGGGGGTAGCAGGAACCACTCAGAGACGGTGCGGTGTAATTCAGGGTCTTTACTGGTAACAACGATAGACCCTCCCGGAGTACTGGCTAGCGGTTGGGGCCTGGTCAGTCCTTGAGCAGATGGGATCTCCCCTGGCCAGGCGGAGTTGTAGGCCTCCCAAACTGACTGTACTCTTCTGGCTACCTTGCTAGAAGCGGATATAAGTAGCCCACGTCCCTGAGTGTACCGTGTGGTGCTCACCCGTATGGCCGGTGACTCGGGGCCTTCTAATGGCTTCCGCTCCACGATGGCGGTGCTGGTCCCACGCGTGTGACCGTGCCTTCGGGTTTCTGGGCCTGAGGACCTGAAATCCCCTGCCGGTCGGCTTCTGCTGCTGGGTAAGGATTAGTCCCCACAACCTCGGACGCCGGGTCCGGTAAGAAAGCTTCTCAGTCAGGGCTAGCTCTGCAGCTGCCAGCCCCTGACTCGTAGTAGTATTGCTCCCACTGAGCTTCTGCTGTTTCTTCCTATGACTGTTTCTCGTCTCTACTTCTTCTCTACTCACTAACCCTGCCTCAGCCCTAGGTTTTTATAGGGGAAGTTCTTCCCCTCCCAAGACTGGGCAGGAGGTGTGGCATGCACAGGATCCCTGACCAAAGGACCTCCCACCTGCTCTCAGACATAACACTACATTACTGTGGAAACCAGACCCCTGGGGTGCCACATTCCCCCCTAGTGAAATTTAGTACTCCGGGACTAAACATATTTTAGAAAAACATAACAAGGTAAAAACAATAATAATACAATAAGAAAAACATATAAGGATGGTTACGGCATGTCCGTAACCGGGTGCAGTCTTTGAAGAAAAGCAAGGTGTCCATTTCACCAAAACAGGGAGACGTAACCAGGTAGGGGTTTGTCCTGCCCCGAGTCCTTAACAGTCTTTAGTCCGTCCTGGGTTACGCTCCAACTATGTACAAGGATTCCCGGTAAATCCACCAAGGACTCCTACAAAGAACTAGAAACACAAAATTATACACAAGCAACAATACACAGGTAAACATAAATAAAACAATTTATACACTTCAAATCCTCCAACGTGCGGGTAACTGGCCCCTAGTGGCCCTAGTGGACCTACGGAGCTGACTGTCTAGTCCTGAACTACAGGGTGTAGGAGCTGTCAAGGGTAAACTGGGCAGCTGTCTACCGGCTCTTTGGCTCACTAGGGATATGGCAGGCTCACTGCAAGCAGAGGGTTGATCCTCCTGGTCTGCTGGTGTGGGGTCTTCTGCCTCCTGGACCGGCTGTTCTTCCAGCTCTACCTGTTGCTCCGTAGGTACTTGGGATGCTGGTTGGAGGAAGGTGAGTACGGGTACCACAACTGCACCATTGACTTGAGTCCAAGACCGAGGGAAGTCCCCGAGCACAGTACTAACCATAGCTTCCCTTTCCTCTACGGGTCGATGGTCTTCTTGGTCCTCTTCAGGGTTTCTCAGTTGTTCGGGACACTTCTTCAGGTGGTCCCGGGATACAATGGCTGTGGTTTCCCCTCCGTCTTTACTGTTGGTACAAACCTTCGGGTTCTCGTGGCTTGAGGGCAGTACGGTGTACGGGTCCTTCTCCCACTGGTCGTCCAACTTGTGGAGCCGTCTCTTCCTCTTCAAGACCTGCTCTCCGGGTACCAGGGGAACAGCGGGAGCATACTGGTTGTAAGTTTTCTCTTGTCTTTCCCTAGCCTGACAGAGACTTCGCTCCACGCTCTCCTGTACTCTCCGGTACTGCTGCTGCCTCTCTGTGTCCCAGTCTGCTTCTGGTGAAGTGTCCTCGGGTGTCAGGACTCCCATTTCCAGGTCAACAGGTAACTTACCAGGTCTTGCCCTCATTAGGTAAGCCGGGGTACAGTTGGTGGAACCTACCGGGATGTGGTTGTATAGGTCCACCAGATCGGGCAACTTCTCAGGCCACAGACTGCGTTCTTCCAGGGGCAACGTTTTTAGAAGATCCATTACCACCTGGTTCATTTTCTCACAAAGTCCATTAGTTTGTGGATGGTAGGGTGTCGTCCTTATCTTCCGGCAGCCATACAGATTGCAGAATTCCTGGAAGACCTCCGCTTCAAAGGCAGGTCCCTGGTCCGTCAGCACTTGGTCCGGGTACCCGTGTGGACGGCAGAAGTGCTGCTGGAAGGCTCTAGCTGCTGTTTGAGCCGTTAAGTCCTTGACGGGGACGACAACCAAGAACCGGGAGTAATGATTCACGATGGTTAACGCGTAGACGTAGCCACTTCTGCTTGGGGTCAGTTTTACATGATCCAAGGCTACCAGTTCCAACGGTTGCCGGGTGACGATGGACTGCAGGGGAGTCTTCTGGCTGGCACGGTCCTTCCTTCTCAGGTTGCACGGGCCACAGTCTCTGCACCACTTCTCAATGGTTCCCCTCATGCCTACCCAGTGGAATCGCTCGCGCAGCAGGAACTCCAGCTTCTTCCACCCGAAGTGTCCAGCTCCGTCGTGGTATGCCTCCATCACCATGGCTGCGTCTCTTCGTGGCACCACTACTTGCCAGAGTAGTTCATGCGTCCGGGAGTTAACCATTCTGCGGCACAACTTCCCCTTGTAAAGGAACAGTCGACTCTTCTCTGCCCATAGTTGTTTGGCTTCCTCCGGAGCGTCTGGTTCAAGGCAAGCCTCCGGGCGAGTCAGCATCTCCTTCACCAGTCGGACGGCAGGGTCGCTGTCTTGCGTTTCCGCCCAGTTGTAGTGAGGTAAGGGGTTCAACGTAGCAGCCTGTTTACTCCTTACCCGGTGGGAATACTGGATAGTCCCATGACGGTGGAACGCAGGGAGTTCAACTTCTTCCAGTCCCTCCGGATCTTCTCCTTCGTCCGGCAGGTTGGGCATCCTGGACAGGGCGTCCGCGTTGGTATTGGAGCGTCCGGCCCGGTATTTGATTGTGAACTCGTAGTTGGACAGACGGGCCATCCACCTCTGCTCCAGGGCACCGAGTCTTGCCGTGTCCAGGTGTGTCAACGGGTTGTTATCCGTGTGCACGGTGAACCGGGAAGAAGCGAGGTAATGCTTAAAGCGCTCGGTGACTGCCCATACTACGGCCAGGAACTCTAGCTTAAATGAGCTGTAATTCTCGGGGTTCCTTTCGGTGGGTCGCAGTTTTCGGCTGGCGTAGGCGATTACTCGTTCCTTCCCCTGCTGGATCTGGGACAGTACGGCTCCTAGCCCGATGTTACTGGCGTCGGTGTAGAGGATAAAGGGCTGGCTATAATCCGAGTACGCCAGGATTTCGTCCCCCGTGAGGGCCATCTTCAGCTGGCGGAAGGACTCTTCTTCCAGCTCCTCCCATTTGAAGGGCGGCTTCTGGTTCTTGGCCTTCCGGGACTGGCCTATCAGGAGGTCCTGCATAGGTGCTGCCTTTTTGGTGAAACCGGGAATAAACCTTCGGTAGTAGCCTACCAACCCGAGGAACTGCCGCACTTCTTTTACGCTGGAGGGGCTTGGCCATTCCTTAATTGCGGTGATCTTATCAGGGTCGGGAGCCACTCCGTCAGCGCTCACCACGTGTCCCAGGTACTGCACCTTTGGTTTCAGGAGGTGACACTTGGAGGGTTTCACCTTTAGGCCGTAACTCGCCAGAGCTTCGAACACTTCCGCCAGGTGTTTCAGGTGGTCCTCATACGTCTTGGAATATACGATGACATCGTCCAGGTACAACAGGACCGTCTCGAAGTTTCTGTGGCCCAGACAACACTCCATTAGTCGTTGGAAGGTTCCTGGTGCGTTGCAGAGTCCGAACGGCATGCAGGTGAACTCGCTAAGTCCCATCGGGGTGGTGAATGCGGTCTTCTCCCGGTCCGCCTCTGCTACAGGAACCTGCCAGTACCCGCTAGTGAGATCCAAGGTAGAGAAGAAGTTAGCAGATCTTAAAGCAGCCAATGACTCCTCTATCCTTGGTAAGGGGTACGCATCCTTGTGTGTGATACGGTTGATTTTCCGGTAATCTACACACATCCTCATGGTGTTGTCTTTTTTTCTGACTAAGACTAGTGGAGCTGCCCAGGGGCTACAGCTATCCCTGATCACCCCAGCCTCCTTCATGTCTCTAAGCATCCCCTTGGCGTGTTGGTAGTGGGCAGGGGGTACGGGTCGATACCTCTCTTTTATAGGAGGATGGTCTCCCGTGGGGATGTGGTGTTCTACCCCCTTGACTCGCCCGAAGTCTAACGGGTGTTTACTGAACACTCTCTCGTACTCTTGAACCACCCGATAGACTCCTTGTTTCTGGTGTGCGGGAGTGGAGTCAGTACCCAGATGTAGTTGCTGACACCAGTCCTCCATGTTTTTCTTAGAGCCGTTACCTTCCTCCGGGTGAGATGGAGGCAAGGGTTCCACAGATTGTATAGAATTTTGGTTAATGGTATATAATTTGGCTAGCGTGGCATACCGGGGCAGGTACACTTCCCTCTCCCCGATATTTATTATGCGAACGGGCACCCTCCCATGGCGTACATCAACCACCCCCCGTGCTGTCAAAATGGTGGGCCTACTGTCCGAGTAAACTGGTTCTACCATTGCCTGGTAATCCCTACCTCTCAGACCAATAGCTGCCCGGCACCAAATCATCATTTCACTTTTTGGGGGCATGGCAATAGGAAAAGGGTCACACATTCTTACGCTACCAATCTCACCGCCGGAGAGTTCCACCTGTTGCCGTCGCATCAGTGCCCGGATCTCTTTCTGGAGCACCCGCTGCTCGCCGGAGCTGGCGTTCTTGGCAACCTGTTGTAAAAGGAAAATCACCTCTGCAAGACAATTTTCAATTACATTAGTTCCTAGCGTTATCTTTGGGTGACTCTCGTGTTTGTCAATGTCTACAATAATCAGTCCCTGTGCTGCTAGTTCGACTCTACCAATTTTAATGGTCGCCTCTTTAAATCCGATCTGTGGCACGGGCTGACCATTGCCGGCGATGATACTCAAGTCGTCGTCAGGGTAGCGGGTTATATCCGAGTCATTCCAGTACTGCTTGAAGAGCACGTACGGGATGGTGGTGACCTGTGACCCGGTGTCTAGTAGGGCACTCATAGGGATGCCATCCAGTACCACAGGCAAGACTGGACGTCCTCCGACATATTTGTCGCGCCAGTTCGATGGGCCTGGTGATCTTTTTCCTGGGGGTTGGCCCTCTACCCCCAGGTTGTGCCAGTTTAAAGGACAGTACCTTGCCATATGTCCGGGTTGATTGCAGCGGCGGCAGATGGGTCGTCCGTCCTCGTTGTACCGGTCACTGGGTCTTCCTCTGGCCGTTGGGGTCCTCCTTGGTCGACGCCACGGGATGTTCTCTGGTCCGGATGCCAGCTGGATCTTCCCTGGAGTGGAAGCCTGTAAAGACTGCACAGTTCGGGTTAACGCAGCAACGCTTTTAGCTAGCTCTTGGACCTGATGGTGCAGGTCTGGAGCCGGGTCATTGTTCAAAGCCTGCGCATCAGCCCCTACAGGCCCTGCCGACAAGGGCGCCGCCTCCTGGTGGTAAGTGATAGCTGGGCGCCTGTGGGTCACAACGCCATCCGGTGCCGGTTCTCGGAGCACCCGGATGGCTCTGTCCTTGAACTGTGCAAATCCCAGATGAGGGTCCTGTAGGGCCATTGCCCGCAACTGGGTTCGGTGGGCATTGCAATATAAACCCTCTATAAATTGTTCAGTCAACAGCCTGTCCTCGTCTCCCACGCCGTCAGGGTCGGTCTGCTTAACGGCTCTCAGGGCCTCTTGTAGGTTCAGGGCATAGTCCCTTATACTCTCATGGGCCCGCTGTTTACACCCGTAGAATCTAAGCTTGATCTCGGCTGAGGTGCGGGTATCAAAGGTGTCCCTCAGCCGGGTTAGTATCCCTGCGACAGTCCTCCCCCCAGGTGGCCAGGACTTTACCTCCCTTCGGGCTGCTCCGGTTAATTGGGCCACCAGGATGCTCACTTTTTGCTCCTCTGTGAGGGGGTACACCTGGAAGAGGCTAGCCAGCCTTTCTCTAAAGTCCTGCAGGGTATGTGACTCCCCTGAGTACTGGGGTAGCCAGGCTGCCCCCGGGATATAGGGCAAGGTGAAAGGCATGACCGCGACAGCGGTGGCGCTGGCGGGGGTTGAAGCGGTGAAGCTCTCCTCCATATCCGACATCCTTCTCCCCCCTAGTGGACCGTGGCCTACCTTGCGATGATCCTCTTCCGTAGGCCGCGGCTCCGCAGTGGATCGTCAGGGTTGAGGACCTTCCGTCGCGCTCCGGTGACGTCGGCGTCTGCTGGGCTCCTTCCAGGACCTTACGCAACGTCCGGACGTGAGGCAGGGCTTCAGTTCTCGCGGGCTTTTCGGAGTCCACGCCCCTCTTCTTCCCGCGCGGCGTCCTCAAGATGGCGTCCAACGGCGGGAAAACTCCATGGACGGCGGGAAGAAGGCTGAAAATGGCGCCGGATGGCGGGAATCTTCACCGATGGCGGGAAAACTTCACGGATGGTAAGTTTTAAAAGTCTCTTTTTCAGGCACGCAGTACCCGGTGGTTGCGGGCACGAAATCCTGCCGACTACGCCAAAGTTGACGCACCCCTGGGCCTGTGTCGCGCAGCGTTGCGCACGCGGGAGCTTACCCGGAGCCGGATCTGTTGAGGGTTGTAGTCTCGTGGCGGTGACCCGGTCCGTGCCCAAGGAGTCAGACTAAGTGGCGCTGTATCAGCGGTAGATGTTGGACGACTACGCCACCCGTTGAGTACAGCTAAGGAGCTGCTGCTGCAGGGCAGACCGCTGAGGCCGGTGTAGAATTGTGCAGCGTGATAGTATAACCCCCAACGGGAGGGGTATGGCCTCAGGGCAGCCGACGTGGAAGATGGGGGTAGCAGGAACCACTCAGAGACGGTGCGGTGTAATTCAGGGTCTTTACTGGTAACAACGATAGACCCTCCCGGAGTACTGGCTAGCGGTTGGGGCCTGGTCAGTCCTTGAGCAGATGGGATCTCCCCTGGCCAGGCGGAGTTGTAGGCCTCCCAAACTAACTGTACTCTTCTGGCTACCTTGCTAGAAGCGGATATAAGTAGCCCACGTCCCTGAGTGTACCGTGTGGTGCTCACCCGTATGGCCGGTGACTCGGGGCCTTCTAATGGCTTCCGCTCCACGATGGCGGTGCTGGTCCCACGCGTGTGACCGTGCCTTCGGGTTTCTGGGCCTGAGGACCTGAAATCCCCTGCCGGTCGGCTTCTGCTGCTGGGTAAGGATTAGTCCCCACAGCCTCGGACGCCGGGTCCGGTAAGAAAGCTTCTCAGTCAGGGCGAGCTCTGCAGCTGCCAGCCCCTGACTCGTAGTAGTATTGCTCCCACTGAGCTTCTGCTGTTTCTTCCTATGACTGTTTCTCGTCTCTACTTCTTCTCTACTCACTAACCCTGCCTCAGCCCCGGGTTTATATAGGGGAAGTTCTTCCCCTCCCAAGACTGGGCAGGAGGTGTGGCATGCACAGGATCCCTGACCAAAGGACCTCCCACCTGCTCTCAGACATAACACTACATTACTGTGGAAACCAGACCCCTGGGGTGCCACATAACCACAGTGATATAAAGTATCTGGAATTGTAATACTGGATCAGGAACCTGCTGTTAATAGAGAAGGAGGCACTGCCCTCCGGAACCGCTGCTTCTTCTGGACCCCCGCTCCGCAGCGATCAGGTAAGGAAACCTGTGGGTAGGTGGTCAGTTTTTCTGCAGCACCTCCACTGGGGAAAAGAGGTACTACAGGGTGGTGATTGAACAGGATAGGCTTTGCTTTTAATGCAGGACAGGTGGGTCCTCTGGAGCGGAGACGTCTTTGTAGCCCCTCTCTGCACTTCTATCCTCTGTCTCCACTGTCAGTCAAGCAAGGATGGGCTTCACTATGACACAATGACACGCCCACAGTGAAGTTGACGCGCCCCCTGGGCCGTGTTGAGGGGAAACCCGGAGCCGGATCTGGATAGGGGTAGTAGTCCTTGTGGCGGTGACCCGGTCCGTGCCCAGGGTGTCAAACTCAGTGTGTGGCAGTCTTGATAGGTGTTGTTTGAGTGTCGACTACGCCACCCGTTGATTTGCAGCTATGGAGCTGCCGCTGCAGGGCAGACCACTGAGGCCGGTGTAGAATTGTGCAGCGTGATAGTATAACCCCCAACGGGAGGGGTATGGCCTCAGGGCAGCCGACGTGGAAGATGGGGGTAGCAGGAACCACTCAGAGACGGTGCGGTGTAATTCAGGGTCTTTACTGGTAACAACGATAGACCCTCCCGGAGTACTTGCTAGCGAACGGGGCCTGGTCAGTCCTTGAGCAGATGGGATCTCCCCTGGCCAGGCGGAGTTGTAGGCCTCCCAAACTGACTGTACTCTTCTGGCTACCTTGCTAGAAGCGGATATAAGTAGCCCACGTCCCTGAGTGTGCCGTGTGGTGCTCACCCGTATGGCCGGTGACTCGGGGCCTTCTAATGGCTTCCGCTCCACGATGGCGGTGCTGGTCCCACGCGTGTGACCTTGCCTTCGGGTTTCTGGGCCTGAGGACCTGAAATCCCCTGCCGGTCGGCTTCTGCTGCTGGGTAAGAGTTAGTCCCCACAGCCTCGGACGCCGGGTCCGGTAAGAAAGCTTCTCAGTCAGGGCGAGCTCTGCAGCTGCCAGCCCCTGACTCGTAGTAGTATTGCTCCCACTGAGCTTCTGCTGTTTCTTCCTATGACTGTTTCTCGTCTCTACTCTCCTTGACTCCTCACCCTGCCTCAGCCCCGGGTTTATATAGGGGAAGTTCTTCCCCTCCCCAGACTGGGCAGGAGGTGTGGCATGCACAGGATCCCTGACCAAAGGACCTCCCACCTGCTCTCAGACATAACATTACATTACTGTGGAAACCAGACCCCTGGGGTGCCACATTCCCCCCTAGTGAAATTTAGTACTCCGGGACTAAACATATTTTAGAAAAACATAGCAAGATATAACAACAATAACAATACAATAAGAAAAAAAAACACATAAAGGTGGTCACGGCATGTCCGTAACCGGGTGCAGTCTTTGAAGAAAAGCAAGGTGTCCATTTCACCAAAACAGGGAGACGTAACCAGGTAGGGGTTTGTCCTGCCCCGAGTCCTTAACAGTCTTTAGTCCATCCTGGGTTACGCTCCAACTATGCACAAGGGATTCCCGGTAAATCCACCAAGGACTCCTACAAATAACTAGAAACACAAAATTACACACAAGCAACAATACACAGGTAAACATAAATAAAACAGTTTATACACTTCAAATCCTCCAACGTGCGGGTAACTGGCCTCTAGTGGCCCTAGTGGACCTACGGAGCTGACTGTCTAGCCCTGAACTACAGGGTGTAGGAGCTGTCAAGGGTAAACTGGGCAGCTGTCTACCGGCTCTTTGGCTCACTAGGGATATGGCAGGCTCACTGCAAGCAGAGGGTTGATCCTCCTGGTCTGCGGGTATGGGGTCTTCTGCCTCCTGGACCGGCTGTTCTTCCAGCTCTACCTGTTGCTCCGTAGGTGCTTGGGATGCTGGTTGGAGGAAGGTGAGTACGGGTACCACAACTGCACCATTGACTTGAGTCCAAGACCGAGGGAAGTCCCCGAGCACAGTACTAACCATATCTTCCCTTTCCTCTACGGGTCGATGGTCTTCTTGTTCCTCTTCAGGGTTCCTCAGTTGTTCGGGACACTTCTTCAGGTGGTCCCGGGATACAATGGCTGTGGTTTCCCCTCCGTCTTTACTGATGGTACAAACCTTCGGGTTCTCGTGGCTTGAGGGCAGTACGGTGTACGGGTCCTTCTCCCACTGGTCGTCCAACTTGTGGAGCCGTCTCTTCCTCTTCAAGACCTGCTCTCCGGGTACCAGGGGAACAGCGGGAGCATACTGGTTGTAAGTTTTCTCTTGTCTTTCCCTAGCCTGACAGAGACTTCGCTCCACGCTCTCCTGTACTCTCCGGTACTGCTGCTGCCTCTCTGTGTCCCAGTCTGCTTCTGGTGAAGTGTCCTCGGGTGTCAGGACTCCCATTTCCAGGTCAACAGGTAACTTACCAGGTCTTGCCCTCATTAGGTAAGCCGGGGTACAGTTGGTGGAACCTACCGGGATGTGGTTGTATAGGTCCACCAGATCGGACAACTTCTCAGGCCACAGACTGCGTTCTTCCAGGGGCAACGTTTTTAGAAGATCCATTACCACCTGGTTCATTTTCTCACAAAGTCCATTAGTTTGCGGATGGTAGGGTGTCGTCCTTATCTTCCGGCAGCCATACAGATTGCAGAATTCCTGGAAGACCTCCGCTTCAAAGGCAGGTCCCTGGTCCGTCAGCACTTGGTCCGGGTACCCGTGTGGACGGCAGAAGTGCTGCTGGAAGGCTCTAGC
This sequence comes from Phyllobates terribilis, assembly GCF_046119375.1. Taxonomy (NCBI): domain Eukaryota; kingdom Metazoa; phylum Chordata; class Amphibia; order Anura; family Dendrobatidae; genus Phyllobates; species Phyllobates terribilis. The sequence continues at coordinate 311,771,260 of NW_027362772.1, forward strand.
TGCTGTTTGAGCCGTTAAGTCCTTGACGGGGACGACAACCAAGAACCGGGAGTAATGATCCACGATGGTTAACGCGTAGACGTAGCCACTTCTGCTTGTGGTCAGTTTTACATGATCCAAGGCTACCAGTTCCAACGGTTGCCGGGTGACGATGGACTGCAGGGGAGTCTTCTGGCTGGCACGGTCCTTCCTTCTCAGGTTGCACGGGCCACAGTCTCTGCACCACTTCTCAATGGTTCCCCTCATGCCTACCCAGTGGAATCGCTCGCGCAGCAGGAACTCCAGCTTCTTCCACCCGAAGTGTCCAGCTCCGTCGTGGTATGCCTCCATCACCATGGCTGCGTCTCTTCGTGGCACCACTACTTGCCAGAGTAGTTCATGCGTCCGGGAGTTAACCATTCTGCGGCACAACTTCCCCTTGTAAAGGAACAGTCGACTCCTCTCTGCCCATAGTTGTTTGGCTTCCTCCGGAGCGTCTGGTTCAAGGCAAGCCTCCGGGCGAGTCAGCATCTCCTTCACCAGTCGGACGGCAGGGTCGCTGTCTTGCGTTTCCGCCCAGTTGTAGTGAGGTAAGGGGTTCAACGTAGCAGCCTGTTTACTCCTTACCCGGTGGGAATACTGGATAGTCCCATGACGGTGGAACGCAGGGAGTTCAACTTCTTCCAGTCCCTCCGGATCTTCTCCTTCGTCCGGCAGGTTGGGCATCCTGGACAGGGCGTCCGCGTTGGTATTGGAGCGTCCGGCCCGGTATTTGATTGTGAACTCGTAGTTGGACAGACGGGCCATCCACCTCTGTTCCAGGGCACCGAGTCTTGCCGTGTCCAGGTGTGTCAACGGGTTGTTATCCGTGTGCACGGTGAACCGGGAAGAAGCGAGGTAATGCTTAAAGCGCTCGGTGACTGCCCATACTACGGCCAGGAACTCTAGCTTAAATGAGCTGTAATTCTCGGGGTTCCTTTCGGTGGGTCGCAGCTTTCGGCTGGCGTAGGCGATTACTCGTTCCTTCCCCTGCTGGATCTGGGACAGTACGGCTCCTAGCCCGATGTTACTGGCGTCGGTGTAGAGGATAAAGGGCTGGCTATAATCCGGGTACGCCAGGATTTCGTCCCCCGTGAGGGCCATCTTCAGCTGGCGGAAGGACTCTTCTTCCAGCTCCTCCCATTTGAAGGGCGGCTTCTGGTTCTTGGCCTTCCGGGACTGGCCTATCAGGAGGTCCTGCATAGGTGCTGCCTTTTTGGTGAAACCGGGAATAAACCTTCGGTAGTAGCCTACCAACCCGAGGAACTGCCGCACTTCTTTTACGCTGGAGGGGCTTGGCCATTCCTTAATTGCGGTGATCTTATCAGGGTCGGGAGCCACTCCGTCAGCGCTCACCACGTGTCCCAGGTACTGCACCTTTGGTTTCAGGAGGTGACACTTGGAGGGTTTCACCTTTAGGCCGTAACTTGCCAGAGCTTCGAACACTTCCGCCAGGTGTTTCAGGTGGTCCTCATACGTCTTGGAATATACGATGACATCGTCCAGGTACAACAGGACCGTCTCGAAGTTTCTGTGGCCCAGACAACACTCCATTAGTCGTTGGAAGGTTCCTGGTGCGTTGCAGAGTCCGAACGGCATGCAGGTGAACTCGCTAAGTCCCATCGGGGTGGTGAATGCGGTCTTCTCCCGGTCCGCCTCTGCTACAGGAACCTGCCAGTACCCGCTAGTGAGATCCAAGGTAGAGAAGAAGTTAGCAGATCTTAAAGCAGCCAATGACTCCTCTATCCTTGGTAAGGGGTACGCATCCTTGTGTGTGATACGGTTGATTTTCCGGTAATCTACACACATCCTCATGGTGTTGTCTTTTTTTCTGACTAAGACTAGTGGAGCTGCCCAGGGGCTACAGCTATCCCTGATCACCCCAGCCTCCTTCATGTCTCTAAGCATCCCCTTGGCGTGTTGGTAGTGGGCAGGGGGTACGGGTCGATACCTCTCTTTTATAGGAGGATGGTCTCCCGTGGGGATGTGGTGTTCTACCCCCTTGACTCGCCCGAAGTCTAACGGGTGTTTACTGAACACTCTCTCGTACTCTTGAACCACCCGATAGACTCCTTGTTTCTGGTGTGCGGGAGTGGAGTCAGTACCCAGATGTAGTTGCTGACACCAGTCCTCCATGTTTTTCTTAGAGCCGTTACCTTCCTCCGGGTGAGATGGAGGCAAGGGTTCCACAGATTGTATAGAATTTTGGTTAATGGTATATAATTTGGCTAGCGTGGCATACCGGGGCAGGTACACTTCCCTCTCCCCGATATTTATTATGCGAACGGGCACCCTCCCATGGCGTACATCAACCACCCCCCGTGCTGTCAAAATGGTGGGCCTACTGTCCGAGTAAACTGGTTCTACCATTGCCTGGTAATCCCTACCTCTCAGACCAATAGCTGCCCGGCACCAAATCATCATTTCACTTTTTGGGGGCATGGCAATAGGAAAAGGGTCACACATTCTTACGCTACCAATCTCACCGCTGGAGAGTTCCACCTGTTGCCGTCGCATCAGTGCCCGGATCTCTTTCTGGAGCACCCGCTGCTCGCCGGAGCTGGCGTTCTTGGCAACCTGTTGTAAAAGGAAAATCACCTCTGCAAGACAATTTTCAATCACATTAGTTTCTAGAGTTATTTTTGGGTGGCTCTCATGTTTGTCAATGTCTACAATGATCAGTCCCTGTGCTGCCAGTTCGACTCTACCGATTTTAATGGTCACCTCTTTAAATCCGATCTGTGGCACGGGCTGACCATTGCTGGCGATGATACTCAAGTCGCCGTCAGGGTAGCGGGTTATATCCGAGTCATTCCAGTACTGCTTGAAGAGCACGTACGGGATGGTGGTGACCTGTGACCCGGTGTCCAGTAGGGCACTCATAGGGATGCCATCCAGTACCACAGGCAAGACTGGACGTCCTCCGACATATTTGTCGCGCCAGTTCGATGGGCCTGGTGATCTTTTTCCTGGGGGTTGGCCCTCTACCCCCAGGTTGTGCCAGTTTAAAGGACAGTACCTTGCCATATGTCCGGGTTGATTGCAGCGGCGGCAGATGGGTCGTCCGTCCTCGTTGTACCGGTCACTGGGTCTTCCTCTGGCCGGTGGGGTCCTCCTTGGTCGACGCCACGGGATGTTCTCCGGTCCGGATGCCAGCTGGATCTTCCCTGGAGTGGAAGCCTGTAAAGACTGCACAGTTCGGGTTAACGCAGCAACGCTTTTAGCTAGCTCTTGGACCTGATGGTGCAGGTCTGGAGCCGGGTCATTGTTCAAAGCCTGCGCATCAGCCCCTACAGGCCCTGCCGACAAGGGCGCCGCCTCCTGGTGGTAAGTAATAGCTGGGCGCCTGTGGGTCACAACGCCATCCGGTGCCGGTTCTCGGAGCACCCGGATGGCTCTGTCCTTGAACTGTGCAAATCCCAGATGAGGGTCCTGTAGGGCCATTGCCCGCAACTGGGTTCGGTGGGCATTGCAATATAAACCCTCTATAAATTGTTCAGTCAACAGCCTGTCCTCGTCTCCCACGCCGTCAGGGTCGGTCTGCTTAACGGCTCTCAGGGCCTCTTGTAGGTTCAGGGCATAGTCCCTTATACTCTCATGGGCCCGCTGTTTGCACCCGTAGAATCTAAGCTTGATCTCGGCTGAGGTGCGGGTATCAAAGGTGTCCCTCAGCCGGGTTAGTATCCCTGCGACAGTCCTCTCCCCAGGTGGCCAGGACTTTACCTCCCTTCGGGCTGCTCCGGTTAATTGGGCCACCAGGATGCTCACTTTTTGCTCTTCTGTGAGGGGGTACACCTGGAAGAGGCTATCCAGCCTTTCTCTAAAGTCCTGCAGGGTATGTGACTCCCCTGAGTACTGGGGTAGCCAGGCTGCCCCCGGGATATAGGGCATGGTGAAAGGCATGACCGCGACAGCGATGGCGCTGGCGGGGGTTGAAGCGGTGAAGCTCTCCTCCGTATCCGACATCCTTCTCCCCCCTAGTGGACCGTGGCCTACCTTGCGATGATCCTCTTCCGTAGGCCGCGGCTCCGCAGTGGACCGTCAGGGTTGAGGACCTTCCGTCGCGCTCCGGTGACGTCGGCGTCTGCTGGGCTCCTTCCAGGACCTTACGCAACGTCCGGACGTGAGGCGGGGCTTCAGTTCTCGCGGGCTTTTCGGAGTCCACGCCCCTCTTCTTCGTGCGCGGCGTCCTCAAGATGGCGTCCAACGGCGGGAAAACTCCACGGATGGCGGGAAGAAGGCTGAAGATGGCGCCGGATGGCGGGAATCTTCACAGATGGCGGGAAGAAGGCTGAAAATGGCGCCGGATGGCGGGAATCTTCACCACAGGTGAGTTTGAAAGTCTCTTTTTCAGGCACGCAGTACCCGGTGGTTGCGGGCACGAAATCCTGCCGACTACGCCAAAAGTTGACGCGCCCCCTGGGCCGTGTTGAGGGGAAACCCGGAGCCGGATCTGGATAGGGGTAGTAGTCCTTGTGGCGGTGACCCGGTCCGTGCCCAGGGTGTCAAACTCAGTGTGTGGCAGTCTTGATAGGTGTTGTTTGAGTGTCGACTACGCCACCCGTTGATTTGCAGCTATGGAGCTGCCGCTGCAGGGCAGACCACTGAGGCCGGTGTAGAATTGTGCAGCGTGATAGTATAACCCCCAACGGGAGGGGTATGGCCTCAGGGCAGCCGACGTGGAAGATGGGGGTAGCAGGAACCACTCAGAGACGGTGCGGTGTAATTCAGGGTCTTTACTGGTAACAACGATAGACCCTCCCGGAGTACTTGCTAGCGAACGGTGCCTGGTCAGTCCTTGAGCAGATGGGATCTCCCCTGGCCAGGCGGAGTTGTAGGCCTCCCAAACTGACTGTACTCTTCTGGCTACCTTGCTAGAAGCGGATATAAGTAGCCCACGTCCCTGAGTGTGCCGTGTGGTGCTCACCCGTATGGCCGGTGACTCGGGGCCTTCTAATGGCTTCCGCTCCACGATGGCGGTGCTGGTCCCACGCGTGTGACCTTGCCTTCGGGTTTCTGGGCCTAAGGACCTGAAATCCCCTGCCGGTCGGCTTCTGCTGCTGGGTAAGAGTTAGTCCCCACAGCCTCGGACGCCGGGTCCGGTAAGAAAGCTTCTCAGTCAGGGCGAGCTCTGCAGCTGCCAGCCCCTGACTCGTAGTAGTATTGCTTCCACTGAGCTTCTGCTGTTTCTTCCTATGACTGTTTCTCGTCTCTACTCTCCTTGACTCCTCACCCTGCCTCAACCCCGGGTTTATATAGGGGAAGTTCTTCCCCTCCCCAGACTGGGCAGGAGGTGTGGCATGCACAGGATTCCTGACCAAGAGACCTCCCACCTGCTCTCAGACATAACATTGCCGTTACTGTGGAAACCAGACCCCTGGGGTGCCACACACTTGCAGTGCAATTTGCATATGGATGAAAATAGGAATGTTGGTAACGCGATCACGTGGCAGAAGATGCCAGCGCCGTCTCTCTCCCACGCAGCGGCTGGCATAACGCGCCAACCAGGAAGACGTCTTGCATTTTCTGTCTGACCAAAGCCCAAGTTAGGAAGTGACACCGACGGAAACTTTCCAAACTGTCTGCACTTTCATCGCCTGTAATACAAGGCCACCGCCCAGGAGCCATAACCGGCAGAATGATGCCGCCTGCAGCTGGGAATGGGATTTATACCGAGCTGTGGGCGACGGAGAACTACAAAGCCCAGAAGAGATATGCCGTATCTCTCCACCTCAGTGTAATCCTCCATTCTCTGCAGTTAGCAGCGCTGCCAGCAGATGGCGGTGTCGCCTCCTTATGATCCCTTCTCCTTTTGTGTCTCATTCACAGATCTGACGACATTTACAATTTATGAGAGATATAAAACCTCGGCCTCTAATTAACGCGATTAACATTCAGAAAAATATTTTGTTTATGACTAAAAGTAAAAGACAATGTAAATTATTTATGGAGCAATCAGGGGGAAAGGCTTGCAATCACCGTCCCTGATCCTCAGCGACCGGCCCGGTTTGGCCCGGAAATTCCTGTTGCATTTCTTATTTCTGTAGGAACCAGATCCCGAGCTGGAATCCGACAACTGCCGCCACGCTCCTGACTACTAAATGTGGGGACCATCGGTAGGGTTATTACAGTACGAGATAAGCGGCGACAGAAACGTCCGGCAGCCGCTCATCTCTATGCTCAAACACCCTGTAAATTGTTAAGTTCTCTCTCCCCACTACAATAATGCCAAACATGGCCGCCTACTGCGGTATAGGAAGAGTGGGGCTTAGGAGGAGGGGGGCAATTGGATTTGGATTTTATTTGGGGGGGGGGGGAGCCGTCGCTTTTCCGGAGTATTTGTTCCGCCAGTAATGTGAGACCCCCTATATTTCCAGTGACAGCTGACGGACCTGAGTGGGGGGTGGTTTGGTCTGGGATAAGTGTACTTTTTTATAGGTAACATTTTGGGGCACATAATATTTTTTGATCACTTTCAGTATAAGGTGGGATCACATTTATCTTGTGCTTTCCGGTGAGCACTTACGTTGGGGTTTCCGTGTAAATCCTCAAGAAACGATAGAGAAGTGCGATCCGTCACTGCACAGAACACGTCTCCTCCAGAGTCCAGTGGTGGCGGCTTTACACCACTCCATCCGACGCTCAGCATTGTGCTTGATGATGTACGGCTGCAGCAGCTGCTCTGCCATGAAGCTCCCGGGGGTTACGCATCGGAGGGTCGGAGGTTACGCATCGGGGTGTCGGAGGTTACGCATCGGGGGGTTGGAGGTTATACACCGGAAGGTTGGAGGTTACACATCGGGGGATCAGAGGTTATACATAGGGGGGTCAAAGGTTATACACAGGGGTCAGAGGTTACACACCGGGCGGTCAGAGGTTATACTCCAGTGCTGAGGGGCCAGATGTTCTACACCGGGGCAATGAGGCTGAAGAAAAACCCCAAATTCAATGCCGAAGACGTACAGCCCATACATCTCCATTTCTTCCTCCCTGATGGAGGAGATTCACTAGAACACATGTGGTTGTCCCCTGATTTCTCCAGGACATTGAGTATGGGGACTCTCGTTCCCCGGCCATTATTTGTTATGAAGGACGGCAGCGCAGGGCTCCTCTCTAGCGGCCATTCCCAGGATTCGCTCGTCCTCTGTCATCGCCTTCTTTATTTTGTAATAATTGTGGGTTATAAAAAAAAATTCCTGATTATAATGAGAGCAGAAGACGCCCGGGTCACAGGATTCACCCACATTCTGAGGGGCCCGAGACCCTCGGCCTGGGGGGACCTGCTTGGCAGATGATTCCCTCCATGGTGCGGCCTGTTAAAGGGCCGGCGCTGCAAATACCGTGAGGAAAAACGTCTCCACTGTCCAGACGGTGGAATATCTGAAGGCGTCACCTGCTTCCCAAAAGACAACAACTCTCATCATGTCCTGATATCTGCAGGCTAGGTACCGATCTCTGATCTGGGGACTCTCCTCATTGTATCCCCCTCCTCTACCTACAGTGAAGCAGAAGTATGGAGTCAGAGCTGAACTCCCCCTGTCCAGGAGCTGAGGTCAGATATCACCCTCATCACCTTGTCATCAGTGTCCGCGGACTGATAAGAATGGGGGTGATCGTAGACGGTGCACGTGTCGGTCCTGTAATGGCCGGTGGAGTGTTCCGGTAATGTGGAGGCTGCGGCGCGGGATGGGGTGTGATGTCGGCAGCGCTCGCCCGTCAGGGTGCGGCGGCACCAGCTATTAAACTCTATTAATTTTATATTTTAAGAAAATAATCCTCGTGTCGTGATTGGCGACAGCGGCATTAACGCAGTGACATCATTCTGAGCGCAGGCAGCATGGCCGCCCACCCGGCTGGAAAGCCTCCTCTGCTCTCACTAGATAAATCCACAGACCCCCCAGAGAAAAGACCCTCGGTGTGGGCACGTTCACACTCGGGTTCTTTTTACTGTTTATTAGAGCAGATTCTGCACTAAAATCCACTTCAAAAAAATAACAAGAGATTACAATGCTGAAGTTTGTTTCTTTTTTTTCTGTTTTTTTTTACAGATTTAATTACAAAATTAAAAAAATTACAATAATAAAATATATTGCAGCGAGGGGGCCCTGATGTGAATACGCTTAAAAGCGGGTACAAAAGTCAGAAAACTGGCATGAAAATGGGCATCAATGTGGGCACTAAAGGGCGTTATTGAAAGGGTTAAATGACTTTGGGCCACTGATCTCACACTGCAAACACATAAATCAGGGACCCCACATCTAACTCCAGTCACTGCAGTCTGGCCCAAATGGGCTATGGGCATCAGAACGGGCATCAAAGTGGGCAAATAGACACTTTTCACAGATTTGAATAAATAACTGTGTGCACGTTGTGCGTTTGGAAGCCCAGGTACTGGATCTAAATGAGCAGCTGGCAACACTGAGATCCATTGACAATATGGAAAGGAGTCTGCTGCTCACTGGGGTAGATGTGGGGGAGGGTGGTAGTAAGGAGCGGCAGGATAGTGAGGCCAGGGAGGCTAGTCCTGGGAGGCTAGTCCTGATCTGGCACACCCCAATAAGTTTGCAAAGTTGGCAGATGAGGGGGGTGTCGGTACAGGGGTAGCACTACTGCAGCAAGGCATGTCCTCTGAAAGCCGGAGGAGTGTCAGCTCCAGTAAGGGGGGAAATAGGAGAGCAGGCCAGGCAGGTGCTGGTAGTGGGGGACTCAATTATTAGAGGAACAGATAGGGCAATCTGTCACAAAGGGATCGTCGAACAGTGTGCTGCCTACCTGGCGCTCGAGTCCGGCACATCGCTGATCAGGTTGAGAGATTACTGGGAGGGGCTGGTGAGGACCCAGTGGTCATGGTGCACATTGGCACAAATGACAAAGTTAGAGGTAGGTGGAAAGTCCTTAAAGATGATTTCAGGGAATTAGGCTGCAAGCTGAAAGCAAGGACCTCCAAGGTGGTATTCTCTGAAATACTGCCTGTACCACGTGCCACGCCAGAGAGGCAACGAGAGATTAGGGAGATAAATAAGTGGCTCAGGAATTGGTGTAGGAAGGAGGGGTTTGGGTTCCTGGAGAACTGGGCCGACTTCTCAGTTGGCTACAGGTTCTACTCTAGGCATGGGCTGCACCTCAATGGGGAGGGTGCAGCTGTGCTGGGGGAGAAAATGGCTAGAAGGTTGGATGAGTGTTTAAACTAGGGATTGGGGGGGAGGGTATTCATTTTATAGGTGGGGAACATAGTGCAGATAGTGACCTGGGCACAAATAAAGAAATTGGGGGTGGGGTTAGACCAGTCAATATAGTAAGAAGGAATAGAGGTACAGAGAGAAACATAAAATGCATGTACACTAATGCCAGAAGCCTCACCAACAAAATGGAGGAATTAGAATTAATTTTGTTGGAAAATAATTATGACATGGTGGGGATATCTGAGACGTGGCTGGACGAGAGCCATGACTGGGCAGTTAATTTACAGGGCTATAGTCTGTTCAGAAATGACCGTACAAACAAGCGAGGGGGGGGGGGTGTTTATATGTAAAATCATCCTTAAAACCTGTCTTGCGGGAGGATATATGTGAATCTAATGAAAATGTAGAGTCCCTGTGGGTGGAGATAAGGGGAGGGGGGAAAAAATAATAAATTACTGATAGGGGTTTGTTATAAGTCTCCAAAAATAATGGAAGTAGCGGAGAATATCCTCGTAAAGCAAATAGATGAAGCAGCGACTCAAGGAGAAGTCATTATTATGGGAGACTTCAACTACCCTGAAATACATTGGGGGACAGAAAACTGTAGTTCCAGCAAAGGTAATAGGTTTTTGACAACTATGAGAGACAATTACCTTTCACAACTGGTTCAGGACCCAACAAGAAGGGGGGCACTGCTAGACCTAATATTAACCAATAGGCCAGACCGCATATCAAATATATGAGTTTGGGGTCACTTGGGTAATAGTGATCACAAAATAATACGTTTTCATGTAACCTTTAATAAGATGTGTAGTAGAGGGGTTACAAGGACACTAAACTTCAGGAAGGCAAATTTCCAACGGTTGAGAGATGATCTTAGTGCAATAAACTGGGACGATATCCTGAGACATAAAACTACACAAAGTTAATGGGAGACATTTATTAGCATCCTGAATAGGACCTGTGCACAATATATACCCTATGGGAATAAACATGCTAGAAATGGGAGGAAACCACTATGGCTAAATAGAGCTGTAAGGGGCGCAATAAGTGACAAAAAGAAAGCATTTAGAGAACTAAAGCAAGTAGGTAGTGATGAGGCATTAAATAAATATAGAAAATTAAATAAATTCTGTAAAAACTAAATCAAGGTAGCAAAGATTGAGGCAGAGAGAATCATTGCCAGAGAAAGTAAAAATAACCCCAAAATATTCTTTAACTACATAAATAGTAAAAAACTAAAAAATGATAGTGTTGGCCCCCTTGAAAATAGTCTGGGTGAAATGGTGGATGAGGATGAGGAAAAAGCCAATATGCTAAATGATTTTTTTTCAACCGTATTTACACAAGAAAATCGCATGACAGAAAACATGATCAGTGATAACAAAAATTCTCCAGTAAATGTCACTTGCTTCACCCAGCAGGAAGTACGGCGGCGTCTAAAAATCACTAAAGGTGACAAATCCCCGGGCCCGGATGGGATACACCCGCGAGTACTGCAGGAATCAAGTAACGTCATAGATAGACCATTATTATTAATCTTTAAAGATTCCATAATAACAGGGTCTGTACCACAGGACTGGCGTATAGCAAATGTGGTGCCAATATTCAAAAAGGGGACAAAAACCGAACTTGGAAATTATAGGCCGGTAAGCTTAACCTCTACTGTGGGTAAAATCCTGGAGGGTTTCCTAAGAGATGCTATACTAGAGTATCTGAAGAAGAAGAACCTCATGACCCAATATCAACATGGGTTTACGAGGGACCGTTCCTGTCAGACTAATCTGATCAGTTTTTATGAGGAGGTAAGTTCCGGACTGGACCAAGGAAATGCAGTGGATGTTGTGTATATGGACTTTTCAAAAGCTTTTGATACGGTTCCACACAAAAGGTTGATACATAAAATGAGAACAATGGGGAGAGGGGAAAATATATGTATGTGGGTTAAGAACTGGCTCAGTGATAGGAAACAAAGGGTGGTTATTAATGGAAAACACTCAGACTGGGTCTCAGTTAACAGTGGGGTACCACAGGGGTCAGTATTGGGCCCCCTTCTTTTTAACATATTTATTAATGACCTTGTAGGGGGCATACTGAGTAATATTTCAATATCTTCAGATGACACTAAACTCTGCAGGGTAATCAATACAGAGGAGGACAATTTTATATTACAGGAGGATCTATGTAAACTAGAAGCTTGGGCTGATAAATGGCAAATGAGCTTTAATGGGGATAAATGTAAGGTAATGCACTTGGGCAGAGGAAATAAAATGTATAATTATATGCTTAATTGTAAATCACTGGGCAAAACTGTCACCGAAAAAGACCTGGGTGTATTGGTGGACGACAAGCTCACCTTTAGTGGCCAGTGTCAGGCAGCTGCTGCAAAGGCAAATAAATTAATGGGATGCATTAAAAGAGGCATAGATGCTCATGAGGAGAAGATAATTTTACCTCTATACAAGTCACTAGTGCGACCACACTTAGAATACTGTGTACAGTTCTGGTCTCCGGTGTATAAGAAAGACATAGCTGAACTAGAGCGGGTGCAGAGAAGAGCGACCAAGGTTATTAGAGGACTGGGGGGTCTGCAATACCAAGACAGGTTATTAGAGGACTGGGGGGTCTGCAATACCAAGACAGGTTATTAGAGGACTGGGGGGTCTGCAATACCGAGACAGGTTATTAGAGGACTGGGGGGTCTGCAATACCGAGACAGGTTATTAGAGGACTAGGGGGTCTGCAATACCAAGACAGGTTATTACACTTGGGGTTATTTACTGTGGAAAAACTCCGAGACTCCCGAGAGAATGACCGGAGGAATATTGGAGCCAGAGGAAGCTGGGGAGACAGCATAGGTGGCAGGAGCCGCTTTCCCGGAACCACCAAGGCCCGAATCCAGGCCCAGCCTCTTCACCACTGGGGTTCCTGTGGACTGTGGATGAGAGAGCTCCAGGATCCAGGAACTGGTGAGCGAGCTGCGGGGCTTAGGCTGGTTGGAAGGGACAAGGAGGCGATCCAGGACCAAGGCAGGAGAATTGCTAGTGAGCCCGCTAGCCGCTAGTGAGCCCGCTAGTTGATATCTCAGAGGTTGGTCGATACGTACGGCTGGCAGCGGAGAAGAGGGTTCATCGAAGAGTTTGGGACCCGTCATCACATTTCATTCAACAATCGGGCAGTAGAGGCGAAACACTGGCCTCGAAGGCTGCAAGAGATGATGGATGAAACCAGAGTCACGTTCCTCAAAATGGAGGGTCAGCATTGCAGGTATGCGGTGGGTGTGATCCCTGAAGGAAGGAAACAGGATGAGCCCTTTTTGAGGAATGTGGGGGCTGGGAGAGGCTCCTCAATGCGGCTCAAGACGGGGCTCGAGATCGTACTGTCTTTGGGGTACCCACCTCCTATGCGAGAGCAGGCAAAGGTGCAGCTGACACAGGGGGCTATCGTCTATTTTTATATGTCGGGGGCTCCGGCACTACCGGTAGCCAGGTCACTTACAGCCCAGACACCTGGGAATCTGCTCCAGGAAGCAAGTGGAAGCAGCCCCCATAGCCTCCCGAGGAAGGAGAAGAAGAAGCAGACACCTGAAGAAGATTACTGTATTACCCTCATTACATTTTTTTCCTGACTTTGTACTTTGTACAAAGCCTTTATGAGTGTAGAAGTACATCAACTACACTTTCAAAATATATACGTTAAATAATTTTTTCTGGTTTCCATTAGTCATCCATACAGTTGAACGCGGTCATTGTTAAATTGGTATGTAAAACTACGTTGAAAAAAGTGTTGACATTTTTTTTCTGGATTCAATTACTCATCCATAGAGTATTACATGCTCTTGGATAAATTTTGGCTGTATATAACCCTCCAAAAAAGCATTGAAAAATGTATTTGGATTCAATCACTCATCCATAGAGTATTATGTGCTCTGGGGTACATTTCGGTGGACTATAACTCTCAAAACAATTGTTCAAAAATGTATCGGTATTATTTTGCACATCCATAGAGTATTGCATGGTCTGAAAAACTGCACCCCTCAAGGTGCTCAAAACCACATTCAAGAAGTTTATTAACCCTTCAGGTGCTTTACATGAATTTCTGGAATGTGGAAGAAAAAAATTAAAAATGTTACTTTAGTCCCAATTTTTTTATTTTCGCAGGGGTAACAGGAAAAAATGGACCCCAAAATTTGTTATGCAATTTCCCCTGAGCACGCAGATACCCCATATGTGGGGAAAAACAACTGTTTGGGCGCGCGGCAGGGCTCGGAAGGGAAGGAGCGCCATTTGACTTTTTAAATGTAAAATTTGCTTGAATAATTAGCGGATGCCATGTTGCGTTTGGAGAGCCCCTTGATGTGCCTAAACAGTGGAAACCCCCCACAAGTGACACCATTTTGGAAACTAGACCCCTCAGGGAACTTATCTAGATGTGTGGTGAGCACCTTGAACCCCCAGGTGCTTCACAGAAGTTTATAACATTGAGCCGTAAAAATAAAATTTTCACATTTTTCCAACAAAAATGTTTTTCAGCCCACAATTTTGCATTTTCATGAGAGTAACAGGAGAAATTTCACCATGCAGTTTGTTGTGCAATTTCTCCTGAGCACGCAGATACCCCATATGTGGGGGAAAACCACCGTTTGGGCGCACGGCATGGCTCAGAAGGGAAGGAGCGCCATTTGACTTTTTGATTGTAAAATTTGCTTGAATAATTAGCGGACGCCATGTTGCGTTTTGGGAGCCCCTGATGTGCCTAAACAGTGGAAACCCCCCACAAGTGACACCATTTTGGAAACTACACCCCTCAAGGATTTTATAAAGGGGTATAGTGAACATTTTGAACCCAGAGGTACGACACAGAATTTGATAACATTAGGTCATCATATTGAATAAGTTGTCATTAGTCTTGAGCGCAAGTGCTCGCTACTTGAGTTTGCTTCGGGTACTCAGGTATGCATCATGTATAACGGGAGCTCGAGTGACATGCTCGAGTCCCTGCCCCGCATGTTTCATGGTTATTAGACACCCAAAAAAAAACCATGTGGGGATCGCTCGTGCATGGCAGGCAATCCCCGCGAGGTTTTTTTGGCCGCGAAGCATATGGGGTGGAGACTCGAGCACCCGCGATACTCAATGCATACCCGAGCACCCGATGCAAACTCAAGTAGCGAGCACTTGCGCTCAACACTAGTCGCCATATCGTTATCTTTTTTTTCTTTACTTTTGAAAAAAATCCCAACCCTAACCCTAGCCCAACCCTAACCCCAACCCCAGCCCAACCCTAACCCTAGCCCAACCCTAACCCCAACCCTAACCCTAGCCCAACCCTAACCCCAACCCTAACCCCAATCCTAACCCTAGCACAAACCTAACCCTAGAGTTTATTTTTTACGCCGTTCCTTGTGCGGTATAAGTGATTAGACGACTTTATTCTTCTGGTCTGTCTGATTACAGCGATACCAGAATCACATCGGGTTTTTATGACTGACAGCTGTCACACAATAAAATACACATTTTTTTTGTAAAATCTAGTTTTTGCATCGCCATATTTTGAGAGCTATAATTTTTCCATATTTTGGCCGACAGTGTCATGTGACGGCTTGTTTTTTTTGCGGGATGAGTTGATGTTTTTTATTGGCGACATTTTTTGATCGCTTTCTATTCCAATTTTTGGGAGGCAGAATAAACAAAAACCAACAATTCAGGAATTGTTTTTTTTTTTTATGCTGTTCCGCGTGTGGTAAAATTGATAAGGTAGCTTTATTCTTCGGGTCAGTACGTTTACAGCGGTACCACATTTATATAATTTTTCTATGTTTTGGCGCTTTTACACAATAAAAGCCATTTTATAGAAAAAATAATTTTTTTGCATTTCTTTATTCTGAGAGCTATAAGTTTTTTATTTTTCGGCTGATGGAGCTGTATGGCGGCTTGTTTTTTGCGGGACAAGATGACGTTTTCAGCGGTACCATTTTTATTTATATTCGTCTTTTTGATCGCGTGTTATTCCATTTTTTGTTTGGCGGTATGATGATAAAGCATTGTTTTTTGCTTTGTTTTTTATTTCTTTTTTTTACCGTGTTCGCTGAAGGGGTTAACTAGTGGGACAGTTTTATAGGTCAGGTCGTTTCGGACGCGACGATACCAAATATGTGTACTTTTATTGTTTTGTTGTTTTTTGTTTTTTTCATAATAATATTTATTGATGGGTACATTATATTTTAATTTTTGGTGGATTATTATTATTATTTTTTTTTTAAATATTTGTACTATTTTTTTTTCTAACTTTTAGACTTTTGTCCCACTATGGGAATTTCACTTTTTTTTTTAATCTGGGGCACCCATCCCTGTGCCATACAGGCTGTCAGTGCTGCAGATGCAGAAGATACTTTGGTCATGCACTGTCATGACCAAATTATCTTCCTGGCACTGTGCATGACCAAAGTATCTTCCTGCTGTCTGGTGACCCGGATGTTGTCATGACGACATCGGGTCGTCATGGCAACATCCGGGAAGCCGCAGCAAACAGCGTTGCACGCCGGCAGAAGGGTTGAGTATCCCGATCACCTCCCCTTGCCACCGCAATGCTGTGATCGCCATGACGTACTAATACGGCTCTTAAGTCCCAGGGCGCACAGATATGTATTAGTACGTCTTGGGCTTTAAAGGGGTTAAAAATTAAACTTTTAATCAATACCTTAAAAATTGGCAATTTTAAAACAACAAACACATTTATCAGTGCATAGCTCAAGTGGATATATATATATATAATTATTGCCTAATAGCCCCTAATCGGGGGTTTTCAGTTCAATATAAAGTGCAATTTAATGTCCCCAGTATGGCCAAAAAAGTAGCCTGATCAACACAAATGAAACTCGACGCGTTTCTCCTTTTACAACGTTCATCAGGAGTAGTTAATCAGGCAAAGTTTTTACTTATCTGGTATCTTAATGTTCATTTTTGTGCCAGTTTTATGACTTTTTTAGCTGCTTTTAAAACCAGGGCACCTCACTGCAATATATTTTATTATTGTCATTTTTTTATTTTTGTAATTTAAACCTGTAAAAACAGAAATAAAGAAATTGCAGAATAAGAAAGTGACGAATAAGAAACCAACTTCAGCATCGTCAAGAGATTGTCATTTATGTGAATGAGAAATCGCATCTATGGCGCAAATGTCGCATTTTTTTCCCTGTGTTTTTGATACTTTTTTTTTTTAAAGCGTCAATTCTTTGGCGCATTTTCTGCATTTAAGTAACAGGTTGATTTTCTTTCTCTTGAGTTTTTTGCCCACTTCATTATTACATATTTTGTTATCACTAAAACGCATAAAAATGCATCAAACCACATAAAAAAGGCGAAAAACGGTGCAGAAGCCTACGAGTTGCTTAGTATCAGCTTTTAGTTGTGGATTCTTCACCCAGATAAATTCATGCAAAAAAAAAAAAAACCTCTGTGAACGATCCCTGTGACATCGGAGGATGGTTCGCCATACAAGCGCCGACGGTGAGCGACTGACGATAGAGGGGGAAAATGTGCTCGTCTTTTATTGGAGGGGACAGGAACGCGTGGGCGCTGCACTTTCTGTACAAACAAAAAACACACCAAAGTGCACAATTGCAGTCTGCTCCGACTGTTGCCGCTTTTTAACACTTTCCTTTTGGCTGAAAAACTGCACAAGAAGCACAGCAGAAACCAAAATACATTAGATTTTTTTTTTTTGCAGATTTTCCTTTTGGAGTTTTCTTACTTTTTTGGGGGGGGGGGGGGTATGGTGTTGCAAAATGAGCAGTTTGCAAACACGAGCTGACAACCTAGAGCCATTATACCTCTGCCTGCACGTCATGGCTCCATTCTTGGTGCAGATTTGAAGCAGCATTTTTTCCATTCGTTTTTTATTGCATGGCCTCAATGGGGGAAAAACTCCATTGACATGCTGCATTATTTTAAGATTTTGCCACAGATGCAAAAAAATGCAACATGTTTATGTTACTGTAAAATGTTGTTTTAGGCTATGTGCCCACGATACAGAAATGAAGCAGAAATTTTCCTGAGCATTTCTGCATCTCCTTGGCAGAAAAACGCATGCGGCTTTTTGACGCGTTTTTGACGCGGTTTTTTTCATGCGTTTTTTACATGCGCTTTTGTAAGCGTTTTTCAACACAAAGTTATGTGAAAAAAATAGGGCACTACAGATGTCATTTCCTAGTCCAACCCCTATTCACCATTTTTGCAATATTCAGGATTCCACATGAACTTTCGCCCGTCAACCATCGCCTGAATCACTACTGCGAGCAGGTAAGATAAATGTAAGTAGATGGTTTGTTATATTGTATGTATCGTGTACTAACTAATTATTCTCTCATAGGAATGGTCTAGCAGGAGGAGGATAAGACCCAAAAAGCTGTGGGTGCCCCCTATCGTGCAGGCGCGGGCGGACAAGGGGCACTTCAATGTGCTGTACCAGGATTTAAGGAGGTAAGATATATGGGAATAAAGGATATTGTCATCCGTGCGTACCTAATGTATTTTTTAAATGAGTTGTTGTTGTTGTTGTTGTTATCCTATGGTAAAAAATTATATTTTATTTTATTTTAATCCGTGTGAACCTAATATTTATTTTGAACTTTTTTACAGATATCCCGAAAAATTCCAGCAGTTTTGTCGACTCACCATTGCTGCCTTTGATCGGCTGCTGTGTATTTCCGACCTGGACTACACTGACACCATAATAAGAAGGGCCATCTCTGCCGAGGATAGGCTGCTCACCACCTTGCGGTAAGTTGAATATTTTAATATATATGTATATATTGTATATATGCAATGCTCAAATAAAATAAAGGGAAGACTTAAACAACAGAATATAACTCCAAGTGAATGAAACTTCTGTGGAATCAAACTGTCCACTTAGGAAGCAACACTGATTGACAATCAATCTCACCTGCTGCTGTGCAAATGGAATAGACAATAGATGGAAATTATTGGCAATTATCAAGACACCCTCAATAAAGGAGTGGTTCTGCAGGTGGGGACCACAGACCACATCTCAGTACCAATGCTTTCTGGCTGATGTTTTGGTCACTTTTGAATGCTGGTTGTGCTTTCACACTCGTGGTAGCATGAGACGGACTCTACAACCCACAGAAGTTGCTCAGGTAGTGCAGCTCATCCAGGATGGCACATCAATGCGAGCTGTGGCAAGAAGGTTTGCTGTGTCTGTCAGCGTAGTGTCCAGAGGCTGGAGGCGCTACCAGGAGACAGGCCAGTACACCAGGAGACGTGAAGGGGGCTGTAGGAGGGCAACAACCCAGCAGCAGGACCGCTACCTCCGCCTTTGTGCAAGGAGGAACAGGAGGAGCACTGCCAGAGCCCTGCAAAATGACCTCCAGCAGGCCACAAATGTGCATGTGTCTGCACAAACGGTTAGAAACCGACTCCATGAGGGTGGTATGAGGACCCGACGTCCACAGATGGGGGTTGTGCTCACAGCCCAACACCGTGCAGGACGCTTCGCATTCGCCACAGAACACCAAGATTGGCAAAGTCACCACTGGCGCCCTGTGCTCTTCACAGATGAAAGCAGGTTCACACTGAGCAAATGTGACAGACGTGACAGAGTCTGGAGACGCCGTGGAGAGCGATCTGCTGCCTGCAACATCCTTCAGCATGACAGGTTTGGCAGTGGGTCAGTAATGGTGTGCGGTGTCATTTCTTTGGAGGGCCGCACACCCCTCCATGTACTCGCCAGAGGTAGCCTGACTGCCATTAGGTACCGAGATGAGATCCTCAGACCCCTTGTGAGACCATATGCTGGTGCGGTTGGCCCTGGGTTCCTCCTAATGCAGGACAATGCCAGACCTCATGTGGCTGGAGTGTGTCAGCAGTTCCTGCAAGATGAAGGCATTGAAGCTATGGACTGGCCCGCCCGTTCCCCAGACCTGAATCCGATTGAGCACATCTGGGACATCATGTCTCGCTCCATCCACCAACGTCACGTTGCACCACAGACTGTCCAGGAGTTGGCGGATGCTTTAGTCCAGGTCTGGGAGGAGATCCAACAGGAGACCATCCACAACCTCATCAGGAGCATGCCCAGGCGTTGTAGGGAGGTCATACAGGCACGTGGAGGCCACACACAATACTCAGCCTCATCAGGAGCATGCCCAGGCGTTGTAGGGAGGTCATACAGGCACGTAGAGGCCACACACAATACTCAGCCTCATGAGTAGCATGTCCAGGCGTTGTAGGGAGGTCATACAGGCACGTGGAGGCCACACACAATACTCAGCCTCATCAGGAGCATGCCCAGGCGTTGTAGGGAGGTCATACAGGCACGTGGAGGCCACACACAATACTCAGCCTCATCAGGAGCATGCCCAGGTGTTGTAGGGAGGTCATACAGGCACGTGGAGGCCACACACAATACTCAGCCTCATCAGGAGCATGCCCAGGCGTTGTAGGGAGGTCATACAGGCACGTGGAGGCCACACACAATACTCAGCCTCATCAGGAGCATGCCCAGGCGTTGTAGGGAGGTCATACAGGCACGTGGAGGCCACACACAATACTCAGCCTCATCAGGAGCATGCCCAGGCGTTGTAGGGAGGTCATACGGACACGTGGAGGCCACACACAATACTCAGCCTCATCAGGAGCATGCTCAGGCGTTGTAGGGAGGTCATACAGGCACGTGGAGGCCACACACAATACTCAGCCTCATCAGGAGCATGCCCAGGCGTTGTAGGGAGGTCATACAGGCACGTGGAGGCCACACACAATACTCAGCCTCATCAGGAGCATGCCCAGGCATTGTAGGGAGGTCATACAGGCACGTGAAGGCCACACACAATACTGAGCCTCATCAGGAGCATGCTCAGGCGTTGTAGGGAGGTCATACAGGCACGTGGAGGCCACACACAATACTCAGCCTCATCAGGAGCATGCCCAGGCGTTGTAGGGAGGTCATACGGACACGTGGAGGCCACACACAATACTCAGCCTCATCAGGAGCATGCCCAGGCATTGTAGGGAGGTCATACAGACACGTGGAGGCCACACACAATACTCAGCCTCATCAGGAGCATGCCCAAGCGTTGTAGGGAGGTCATACAGGCACGTGGAGGCCACACACAATTCTCAGCCTCATCAGGAGCATGCCCAGGCGTTGTAGGGAGGTCACACAGGCACGTGGAGGCCACACACAATACTCAGCCTCATCAGGAGCATGCCCAGGCGTTGTAGGGAGGTGATACAGGCACGTGGAGGCCACACACAATACTCAGCCTCATCAGGAGCATGCCCAGGCGTTGTAGGGAGGTCATACAGGCACGTGGAGGCCACACACAATACTGAGCCTCATCAGGAGCATGCCCAGGCGTTGTAGGGAGGTCATACAGGCACGTTGAGGCCACACACAATACTCAGCCTCATCAGGAGCATGCCCAGGCGTTGTAGGGAGGTCATACAGGCACGTGGAGGCCACACACAATACTGAGCCTCATCAGGAGCATGCCCAGGCGTTGTAGGGAGGTCATACAGGCACGTGGAGGCCACACACAATACTCAGCCTCATCAGGAGCATGCCCAGGCGTTGTAGGGAGGTCATACAGGCACGTGGAGGCCACACACAATACTCAGCCTCATCAGGAGCATGCCCAGGCGTTGTAGGGAGGTTATACAGGCACGTGGAGGCCACACACAATACTCAGCCTCATCAGGAGCATGTCCAGGCGTTGTAGGGAGGTCATACAGGCACGTGGAGGCCACACACAATACTCAGCCTCATCAGGAGCATGCCCAGGCGTTGTAGGGAGGTCATACAGGCACGTGGAGGCCACACACAATACTCAGCCTCATCAGGAGCATGCCCAGGCGTTGTAGGGAGGTCATACAGGCACGTGGAGGCCACACACAATACTCAGCCTCATCAGGAGCATGCCCAGGCGTTGTAGGGAGGTCATACAGGCACGTGAAGGTCACACACAATACTGAGCCTCATCAGGAGCATGCCCAGGCGTTGTAGGGAGGTCATACGGACACGTGGAGGCCACACACAATACTCAGCCTCATCAGGAGCATGCCCAGGCATTGTAGGGAGGTCATACAGACACGTGGAGGCCACACACAATACTCAGCCTCATCAGGAGCATGCTCAGGCGTTGTAGGGAGGTCATACAGGCACGAGGAGGCCACACACAATACTCAGCCTCATCAGGAGCATGCCCAGGCGTTGTAGGGAGGTCATACAGGCACGTGGAGGCCACACACAATACTCAGCCTCATCAGGAGCATGCCCAGGCGTTGTAGGGAGGTCATACGGACACGTGGAGGCCACACACAATACTCAGCCTCATCAGGAGCATGCCCAGGCATTGTAGGGAGGTCATACAGACACGTGGAGGCCACACACAATACTCAGCCTCATCAGGAGCATGCCCAAGCGTTGTAGGGAGGTCATACAGGCACGTGGAGGCCACACACAATACTCAGCCTCATCAGGAGCATGCCCAGGCGTTGTAGGGAGGTCACACAGGCACGTGGAGGCCACACACAATACTCAGCCTCATCAGGAGCATGCCCAGGCGTTGTAGGGAGGTGATACAGGCACGTGGAGGCCACACACAATACTCAGCCTCATCAGGAGCATGCCCAGGCGTTGTAGGGAGGCCATACAGGCACGTGGAGGCCACACACAATACTCAGCCTCATCAGGAGCATGCCCAGGCGTTGTAGGGAGGTCATACAGGCACGTGGAGGCCACACACAATACTGAGCCTCATCAGGAGCATGCCCAGGCGTTGTAGGGAGGTCATACAGGCACGTTGAGGCCACACACAATACTCAGCCTCATCAGGAGCATGCCCAGGCATTGTAGGGAGGTCATACAGGCACGTGGAGGCCACACACAATACTGAGCCTCTTCAGGAGCATGCCCAGGCGTTGTAGGGAGGTCATACAGGAACGTGGAGGCCACACACAATACTCAGCCTCATCAGGAGCATGCCCAGGCGTTGTAGGGAGGTGATACAGGCACGTGGAGGCCACACACAATACTCAGCCTCATCAGGAGCATGCCCAGGCATTGTAGGGAGGTCATACAGGCACGTGGAGGCCACACACAATACTGAGCCTCATCAGGAGCATGCCCAGGCGTTGTAGGGAGGTCATACAGGCACGTTGAGGCCACACACAATACTCAGCCTCATCAGGAGCATGCCCAGGCGTTGTAGGGAGGTCATACAGGCACGTGGAGGCCACACACAATACTGAGCCTCATCAGGAGCATGCCCAGGCGTTGTAGGGAGGTCATACAGGCACGTGGAGGCCACACACAATACTCAGCCTCATCAGGAGCATGCCCAGGCGTTGTAGGGAGGTCATACAGGCACGTGGAGGCCACACACAATACTCAGCCTCATCAGGAGCATGCCCAGGCGTTGTAGGGAGGTTATACAGGCACGTGGAGGCCACACACAATACTCAGCCTCATCAGGAGCATGTCCAGGCGTTGTAGGGAGGTCATACAGGCACGTGGAGGCCACACACAATACTCAGCCTCATCAGGAGCATGCCCAGGCGTTGTAGGGAGGTCATACAGGCACGTGGAGGCCACACACAATACTCAGCCTCATCAGGAGCATGCCCAGGCGTTGTAGGGAGGTCATACAGGCACGTGGAGGCCACACACAATACTCAGCCTCATCAGGAGCATGCCCAGGCGTTGTAGGGAGGTCATACAGGCACGTGAAGGTCACACACAATACTCAGCCTCATCAGGAGCATGCTCAGGCGTTGTAGGGAGGTCATACAGGCACGTGGAGGCCACACACAATACTCAGCCTCATCAGGAGCATGCCCAGGCGTTGTAGGGAGGTCATACAGGCACGTGGAGGCCACACACAATACTCAGCCTCATCAGGAGCATGCCCAGGCGTTGTAGGGAGGTCATACGGACACGTGGAGGCCACACACAATACTCAGCCTCATCAGGAGCATGCCCAGGCATTGTAGGGAGGTCATACAGACACGTGGAGGCCACACACAATACTCAGCCTCATCAGGAGCATGCCCAAGCGTTGTAGGGAGGTCATACAGGCACGTGGAGGCCACACACAATACTCAGCCTCATCAGGAGCATGCCCAGGCGTTGTAGGGAGGTCACACAGGCACGTGGAGGCCACACACAATACTCAGCCTCATCAGGAGCATGCCCAGGCGTTGTAGGGAGGTGATACAGGCACGTGGAGGCCACACACAATACTCAGCCTCATCAGGAGCATGCCCAGGCGTTGTAGGGAGGCCATACAGGCACGTGGAGGCCACACACAATACTCAGCCTCATCAGGAGCATGCCCAGGCGTTGTAGGGAGGTCATACAGGCACGTGGAGGCCACACACAATACTGAGCCTCATCAGGAGCATGCCCAGGCGTTGTAGGGAGGTCATACAGGCACGTTGAGGCCACACACAATACTCAGCCTCATCAGGAGCATGCCCAGGCATTGTAGGGAGGTCATACAGGCACGTGGAGGCCACACACAATACTGAGCCTCTTCAGGAGCATGCCCAGGCGTTGTAGGGAGGTCATACAGGCACGTGGAGGCCACACACAATACTCAGCCTCATCAGGAGCATGCCCAGGCGTTGTAGGGAGGTCATATAGGCACGTGGAGGCCACACACAATACTCAGCCTCATCAGGAGCATGCCCAGGCGTTGTAGGGAGGTCATACAGGCACGTGGAGGCCACACACAATACTCAGCCTCATCAGGAACATGTCCAGGCGTTGTAGGGAGGTCATACAGGCACGTGGAGGACACACAATACTCAGCCTCATCAGGAGCATGCCCAGGTGTTGTAGGGAGGTCATACAGGCACGTGGAGGCCACACACAATACTCAGCCTCATCAGGAACATGTCCAGGCGTTGTAGGGAGGTCATACAGGCACGTGGAGGCCACACACATTACTCAGCCTCATCAGGAGCATGCCCAGGCGTTGTAGGGAGGTCATACAGGCACGTGGAGGCCACACACAATACTCAGCCTCATCAGGAGCATGCCCAGGCGTTGTAGGGAGGTCATACAGGCACATGAAGGCCACACACAATACTCAGCCTCATCAGGAGCATGCTCAGGCGTTGTAGGGAGGTCATACAGGCACGTGGAGGCCACACACAATACTCAGCCTCATCAGGAGCATGCCCAGGCGTTGTAGGGAGGTCATACAGGCACGTGGAGGCCACACACAATACTCAGCCTCATCAGGAGCATGCCCAGGCGTTGTAGGGAGGTCATACGGACACGTGGAGGCCACACACAATACTCAGCCTCATCAGGAGCATGCCCAGGCATTGTAGGGAGGTCATACAGACACGTGGAGGCCACACACAATACTCAGCCTCATCAGGAGCATGCCCAGGCGTTGTAGGGAGGTCATACAGGCACGTGGAGGCCACACACAATACTGAGCCTCATCAGGAGCATGCCCAGGCGTTGTAGGGAGGTCATACGGACACGTGGAGGCCACACACAATACTCAGCCTCATCAGGAGCATGCCCAGGCATTGTAGGGAGGTCATACAGACACGTGGAGGCCACACACAATACTCAGCCTCATCAGGAGCATGCCCAGGCGTTGTAGGGAGGTCATACAGGCACGTGGAGGCCACATACAATACTCAGCCTCATCAGGAGCATGCCCAGGCGTTGTAGGGAGGTCATACAGGCACGTGGAGGCCACACACAATACTCAGCCTCATCAGGAGCATGCCCAGGCATTGTAGGGAGGTCATACAGGCACGTGGAGGCCACACACAATACTCAGCCTCATCAGGAGCATGCCCAGGCATTGTAGGGAGGTCATACAGGCACGTGGAGGCCACATACAATACTCAGCCTCATCAGGAGCATGCCCAGGCGTTGTAGGGAGGTCATACAGGCACGTGGAGGCCACACACAATACTCAGCCTCATCAGGAGCATACCCAGGCATTGTAGGGAGGTCATACAGGCACGTGGAGGCCACACACAATACTCAGCCTCATCAGGAGCATGCCCAGGCGTTGTAGGGAGGTCATACAGGCACATGGAGGCCACACACAATGCTCAGCCTCATCAGCAGCATGCCCAGGCGTTGTAGGGAGGTCATACAGGCACGTGGAGGCCACGCACAATACTGAGCCTCATCAGGAGCATGCCCAGGTGTTGTAGGGGGGTCATACAGGCACGTGGAGGCCACACACAATACTCAGCCTCATCAGGAGCATACCCAGGCGTTGTAGGGAGGTCATACAGGCACGTGGAGGCCACACACAATACTCAGCCTCATCAGGAGCATGCCCAGGCGTTGTAGGGAGGTCACACAGGCACGTGGAGGCCACACACAATACTCAGCCTCATCAGGAGCATGCCCAGGCGTTGTAGGGAGGTGATACAGGCACGTGGAGGCCACACACAATACTCAGCCTCATCAGGAGCATGCCCAGGCGTTGTAGGGAGGTCATACAGGCACATGGAGGCCACACACAATGCTCAGCCTCATCAGGAGCATGCCCAGGCGTTATAGGGAGGTCATACAGGCACGCGGAGGCCACACACAATACTCAGCCTCATCAGGAGCATGCCCAGGCGTTGTAGGGAGGTCATACAGGCACGCGGAGGCCACACACAATACTCAGCCTCATCAGGAGCATGCCCAGGCGTTGTAGGGAGGTCATACAGGCACGTGGAGGCCACACACAATACTCAGCCTCATCAGGAGCATGCCCAGGCGTTGTAGGGAGGTCATACAGGCACGTGGAGGCCACACACAATACTCAGCCTCATCAGGAGCATGCCCAGGCGTTGTAGGGAGGTCATACAGGCACGTGGAGGCCACACACAATACTCAGCCTCATCAGGAGAATGCCCAGGCGTTGTAGGGAGGTCATACAGGCACGTGAAGGCCACACACAATACTCAGCCTCATCAGGAGCATGCTCAGGCGTTGTAGGGAGGTCATACAGGCACGTGGAGGCCACACACAATACTCAGCCTCATCAGGAGCATGCCCAGGCGTTGTAGGGAGGTCATACAGGCACGTGGAGGCCACACACAATACTCAGCCTCATCAGGAGCGTGCCCAGGCATTGTAGGGAGGTCATACAGACACGTGGAGGCCACACACAATACTCAGCCTCATCAGGAGCATGCCCAGGCGTTGTAGGGAGGTCATACAGGCACGTGGAGGCCACACACAATACTGAGCCTCATCAGGAGCATGCCCAGGCGTTGTAGGGAGGTCATACAGGCACGTGGAGGCCACACACAATACTCAGCCTCATCAGGAGCATGCCCAGGCGTTGTAGGGAGGCCATACAGGCACGTGGAGGCCATACACAATACTCAGCCTCATCAGGAGCATGCCCAGGCGTTGTAGGGAGGTCATACAGGCACGTGGAGGCCACACACAATACTGAGCCTCATCAGAAGCATGCCCAGGCGTTGTAGGGAGGTCATACAGGCACGTTGAGGCCACACACAATACTCAGCCTCATCAGGAGCATGCCCAGGCATTGTAGGGAGGTCATACAGGCACGTGGAGGCCACACACAATACTGAGCCTCATCAGGAGCATGCCCAGGCGTTGTAGGGAAGTCATACAGGCACGTGGAGGCCACACACAATACTCAGCCTCATCAGGAGCATGCCCAGGCGTTGTAGGGAGGTCATACAGGCACGTGGAGGCCACACACAATACTCAGCCTCATCAGGAGCATGCCCAGGCGTTGTAGGGAGGTCATACAGGCACGTGGAGGCCACACACAATACTCAGCCTCATCAGGAGCATGCCCAGGCGTTGTAGGGAGGTCATACAGGCACGTGGAGGCCACACACAATACTCAGCCTCATCAGGAGCATGCCCAGGCGTTGTAGGGAGGTCATACAGGCACGTGGAGGCCACACACAATACTCAGCCTCATCAGGAGCATGCCCAGGTGTTGTAGGGAGGTCATACAGGCACGTGGAGGCCACACACAATACTCAGCCTCATCAGGAGCATGCCCAGGCGTTGTAGGGAGGTCATACAGGCACGTGGAGGCCACACACAATACTCAGCCTCATCAGGAGCATGTCCAGGCGTTGTAGGGAGGTCATACAGGCACGTGGAGGCCACACACAATACTCAGCCTCATCAGGAGCATGCCCAGGCGTTGTAGGGAGGTCATACAGGCACGTGGAGGCCACACACAATACTCAGCCTCATCAGGAGCATGCCCAGGTGTTGTAGGGAGGTCATACAGGCACGTGGAGGCCACACACAATACTCAGCCTCATCAGGAGCATGCCCAGGCGTTGTAGGGAGGTCATACAGGCACGTGGAGGCCACACACAATACTCAGCCTCATCAGGAGCATGCCCAGGCGTTGTAGGGAGGTCATACAGGCACGTGGAGGCCACACACAATACTCAGCCTCATCAGGAGCATGCCCAGGCGTTGTAGGGAGGTCATACGGACACGTGGAGGCCACACACAATACTCAGCCTCATCAGGAGCATGCTCAGGCGTTGTAGGGAGGTCATACAGGCACGTGGAGGCCACACACAATACTCAGCCTCATCAGGAGCATGCCCAGGCGTTGTAGGGAGGTCATACAGGCACGTGGAGGCCACACACAATACTCAGCCTCATCAGGAGCATGCCCAGGCATTGTAGGGAGGTCATACAGGCACGTGGAGGCCACACACAATACTCAGCCTCATCAGGAGCATGCCCAGGTGTTGTAGGGAGGTCATACAGGCACGTGGAGGCCACACACAATACTCAGCCTCATCAGGAGCATGCCCAGGCGTTGTAGGGAGGTCATACAGGCACGTGGAGGCCACACACAATACTCAGCCTCATCAGGAGCATGTCCAGGCGTTGTAGGGAGGTCATACAGGCACGTGGAGGCCACACACAATACTCAGCCTCATCAGGAGCATGCCCAGGCGTTGTAGGGAGGTCATACAGGCACGTGGAGGCCACACACAATACTCAGCCTCATCAGGAGCATGCCCAGGTGTTGTAGGGAGGTCATACAGGCACGTGGAGGCCACACACAATACTCAGCCTCATCAGGAGCATGCCCAGGCGTTGTAGGGAGGTCATACAGGCACGTGGAGGCCACACACAATACTCAGCCTCATCAGGAGCATGCCCAGGCGTTGTAGGGAGGTCATACAGGCACGTGGAGGCCACACACAATACTCAGCCTCATCAGGAGCATGCCCAGGCGTTGTAGGGAGGTCATACGGACACGTGGAGGCCACACACAATACTCAGCCTCATCAGGAGCATGCTCAGGCGTTGTAGGGAGGTCATACAGGCACGTGGAGGCCACACACAATACTCAGCCTCATCAGGAGCATGCCCAGGCGTTGTAGGGAGGTCATACAGGCACGTGGAGGCCACACACAATACTCAGCCTCATCAGGAGCATGCCCAGGCATTGTAGGGAGGTCATACAGGCACGTGAAGGCCACACACAATACTGAGCCTCATCAGGAGCATGCTCAGGCGTTGTAGGGAGGTCATACAGGCACGTGGAGGCCACACACAATACTCAGCCTCATCAGGAGCATGCCCAGGCGTTGTAGGGAGGTCATACGGACACGTGGAGGCCACACACAATACTCAGCCTCATCAGGAGCATGCCCAGGCATTGTAGGGAGGTCATACAGACACGTGGAGGCCACACACAATACTCAGCCTCATCAGGAGCATGCCCAAGCGTTGTAGGGAGGTCATACAGGCACGTGGAGGCCACACACAATTCTCAGCCTCATCAGGAGCATGCCCAGGCGTTGTAGGGAGGTCACACAGGCACGTGGAGGCCACACACAATACTCAGCCTCATCAGGAGCATGCCCAGGCGTTGTAGGGAGGTGATACAGGCACGTGGAGGCCACACACAATACTCAGCCTCATCAGGAGCATGCCCAGGCGTTGTAGGGAGGTCATACAGGCACGTGGAGGCCACACACAATACTGAGCCTCATCAGGAGCATGCCCAGGCGTTGTAGGGAGGTCATACAGGCACGTTGAGGCCACACACAATACTCAGCCTCATCAGGAGCATGCCCAGGCGTTGTAGGGAGGTCATACAGGCACGTGGAGGCCACACACAATACTGAGCCTCATCAGGAGCATGCCCAGGCGTTGTAGGGAGGTCATACAGGCACGTGGAGGCCACACACAATACTCAGCCTCATCAGGAGCATGCCCAGGCGTTGTAGGGAGGTCATACAGGCACGTGGAGGCCACACACAATACTCAGCCTCATCAGGAGCATGCCCAGGCGTTGTAGGGAGGTTATACAGGCACGTGGAGGCCACACACAATACTCAGCCTCATCAGGAGCATGTCCAGGCGTTGTAGGGAGGTCATACAGGCACGTGGAGGCCACACACAATACTCAGCCTCATCAGGAGCATGCCCAGGCGTTGTAGGGAGGTCATACAGGCACGTGGAGGCCACACACAATACTCAGCCTCATCAGGAGCATGCCCAGGCATTGTAGGGAGGTCATACAGGCACGTGGAGGCCACACACAATACTCAGCCTCATCAGGAGCATGCCCAGGCGTTGTAGGGAGGTCATACAGGCACGTGAAGTTCACACACAATACTCAGCCTCATCAGGAGCATGCTCAGGCGTTGTAGGGAGGTCATACAGGCACGAGGAGGCCACACACAATACTCAGCCTCATCAGGAGCATGCCCAGGCGTTGTAGGGAGGTCATACAGGCACGTGGAGGCCACACACAATACTCAGCCTCATCAGGAGCATGCCCAGGCGTTGTAGGGAGGTGATACGGACACGTGGAGGCCACACACAATACTCAGCCTCATCAGGAGCATGCCCAGGCATTGTAGGGAGGTCATACAGACACGTGGAGGCCACACACAATACTCAGCCTCATCAGGAGCATGCCCAAGCGTTGTAGGGAGGTCATACAGGCACGTGGAGGCCACACACAATACTCAGCCTCATCAGGAGCATGCCCAGGCGTTGTAGGGAGGTCACACAGGCACGTGGAGGCCACACACAATACTCAGCCTCATCAGGAGCATGCCCAGGCGTTGTAGGGAGGTGATACAGGCACGTGGAGGCCACACACAATACTCAGCCTCATCAGGAGCATGCCCAGGCGTTGTAGGGAGGCCATACAGGCACGTGGAGGCCACACACAATACTCAGCCTCATCAGGAGCATGCCCAGGCGTTGTAGGGAGGTCATACAGGCACGTGGAGGCCACACACAATACTGAGCCTCATCAGGAGCATGCCCAGGCGTTGTAGGGAGGTCATACAGGCACGTTGAGGCCACACACAATACTCAGCCTCATCAGGAGCATGCCCAGGCATTGTAGGGAGGTCATACAGGCACGTGGAGGCCACACACAATACTGAGCCTCTTCAGGAGCATGCCCAGGCGTTGTAGGGAGGTCATACAGGAACGTGGAGGCCACACACAATACTCAGCCTCATCAGGAGCATGCCCAGGCGTTGTAGGGAGATGATACAGGCACGTGGAGGCCACACACAATACTCAGCCTCATCAGGAGCATGCCCAGGCGTTGTAGGGAGGTCATACAGGCACGTGGAGGCCACACACAATACTGAGCCTCATCAGGAGCATGCCCAGGCGTTGTAGGGAGGTCATACAGGCACGTTGAGGCCACACACAATACTCAGCCTCATCAGGAGCATGCCCAGGCGTTGTAGGGAGGTCATACAGGCACGTGGAGGCCACACACAATACTGAGCCTCATCAGGAGCATGCCCAGGCGTTGTAGGGAGGTCATACAGGCACGTGGAGGCCACACACAATACTCAGTCTCATCAGGAGCATGCCCAGGCGTTGTAGGGAGGTCATACAGGCACGTGGAGGCCACACACAATACTCAGCCTCATCAGGAGCATGCCCAGGCGTTGTAGGGAGGTTATACAGGCACGTGGAGGCCACACACAATACTCAGCCTCATCAGGAGCATGCCCAGGCGTTGTAGGGAGGTCATACAGGCACGTGGAGGCCACACACAATACTCAGCCTCATCAGGAGCATGTCCAGGCGTTGTAGGGAGGTCATACAGGCACGTGGAGGCCACACACAATACTCAGCCTCATCAGGAGCATGCCCAGGCGTTGTAGGGAGGTCATACAGGCACGTGGAGGCCACACACAATACTCAGCCTCATCAGGAGCATGCCCAGGTGTTGTAGGGAGGTCATACAGGCACGTGGAGGCCACACACAATACTCAGCCTCATCAGGAGCATGCCCAGGCGTTGTAGGGAGGTCATACAGGCACGTGGAGGCCACACACAATACTCAGCCTCATCAGGAGCATGCCCAGGCGTTGTAGGGAGGTCATACAGGCACGTGGAGGCCACACACAATACTCAGCCTCATCAGGAGCATGCCCAGGCGTTGTAGGGAGGTCATACGGACACGTGGAGGCCACACACAATACTCAGCCTCATCAGGAGCATGCTCAGGCGTTGTAGGGAGGTCATACAGGCACGTGGAGGCCACACACAATACTCAGCCTCATCAGGAGCATGCCCAGGCGTTGTAGGGAGGTCATACAGGCACGTGGAGGCCACACACAATACTCAGCCTCATCAGGAGCATGCCCAGGCATTGTAGGGAGGTCATACAGGCACGTGAAGGCCACACACAATACTGAGCCTCATCAGGAGCATGCTCAGGCGTTGTAGGGAGGTCATACAGGCACGTGGAGGCCACACACAATACTCAGCCTCATCAGGAGCATGCCCAGGCGTTGTAGGGAGGTCATACGGACACGTGGAGGCCACACACAATACTCAGCCTCATCAGGAGCATGCCCAGGCATTGTAGGGAGGTCATACAGACACGTGGAGGCCACACACAATACTCAGCCTCATCAGGAGCATGCCCAAGCGTTGTAGGGAGGTCATACAGGCACGTGGAGGCCACACACAATTCTCAGCCTCATCAGGAGCATGCCCAGGCGTTGTAGGGAGGTCACACAGGCACGTGGAGGCCACACACAATACTCAGCCTCATCAGGAGCATGCCCAGGCGTTGTAGGGAGGTGATACAGGCACGTGGAGGCCACACACAATACTCAGCCTCATCAGGAGCATGCCCAGGCGTTGTAGGGAGGTCATACAGGCACGTGGAGGCCACACACAATACTGAGCCTCATCAGGAGCATGCCCAGGCGTTGTAGGGAGGTCATACAGGCACGTTGAGGCCACACACAATACTCAGCCTCATCAGGAGCATGCCCAGGCGTTGTAGGGAGGTCATACAGGCACGTGGAGGCCACACACAATACTGAGCCTCATCAGGAGCATGCCCAGGCGTTGTAGGGAGGTCATACAGGCACGTGGAGGCCACACACAATACTCAGCCTCATCAGGAGCATGCCCAGGCGTTGTAGGGAGGTCATACAGGCACGTGGAGGCCACACACAATACTCAGCCTCATCAGGAGCATGCCCAGGCGTTGTAGGGAGGTTATACAGGCACGTGGAGGCCACACACAATACTCAGCCTCATCAGGAGCATGTCCAGGCGTTGTAGGGAGGTCATACAGGCACGTGGAGGCCACACACAATACTCAGCCTCATCAGGAGCATGCCCAGGCGTTGTAGGGAGGTCATACAGGCACGTGGAGGCCACACACAATACTCAGCCTCATCAGGAGCATGCCCAGGCATTGTAGGGAGGTCATACAGGCACGTGGAGGCCACACACAATACTCAGCCTCATCAGGAGCATGCCCAGGCGTTGTAGGGAGGTCATACAGGCACGTGAAGTTCACACACAATACTCAGCCTCATCAGGAGCATGCTCAGGCGTTGTAGGGAGGTCATACAGGCACGAGGAGGCCACACACAATACTCAGCCTCATCAGGAGCATGCCCAGGCGTTGTAGGGAGGTCATACAGGCACGTGGAGGCCACACACAATACTCAGCCTCATCAGGAGCATGCCCAGGCGTTGTAGGGAGGTGATACGGACACGTGGAGGCCACACACAATACTCAGCCTCATCAGGAGCATGCCCAGGCATTGTAGGGAGGTCATACAGACACGTGGAGGCCACACACAATACTCAGCCTCATCAGGAGCATGCCCAAGCGTTGTAGGGAGGTCATACAGGCACGTGGAGGCCACACACAATACTCAGCCTCATCAGGAGCATGCCCAGGCGTTGTAGGGAGGTCACACAGGCACGTGGAGGCCACACACAATACTCAGCCTCATCAGGAGCATGCCCAGGCGTTGTAGGGAGGTGATACAGGCACGTGGAGGCCACACACAATACTCAGCCTCATCAGGAGCATGCCCAGGCGTTGTAGGGAGGCCATACAGGCACGTGGAGGCCACACACAATACTCAGCCTCATCAGGAGCATGCCCAGGCGTTGTAGGGAGGTCATACAGGCACGTGGAGGCCACACACAATACTGAGCCTCATCAGGAGCATGCCCAGGCGTTGTAGGGAGGTCATACAGGCACGTTGAGGCCACACACAATACTCAGCCTCATCAGGAGCATGCCCAGGCATTGTAGGGAGGTCATACAGGCACGTGGAGGCCACACACAATACTGAGCCTCTTCAGGAGCATGCCCAGGCGTTGTAGGGAGGTCATACAGGAACGTGGAGGCCACACACAATACTCAGCCTCATCAGGAGCATGCCCAGGCGTTGTAGGGAGATGATACAGGCACGTGGAGGCCACACACAATACTCAGCCTCATCAGGAGCATGCCCAGGCGTTGTAGGGAGGTCATACAGGCACGTGGAGGCCACACACAATACTGAGCCTCATCAGGAGCATGCCCAGGCGTTGTAGGGAGGTCATACAGGCACGTTGAGGCCACACACAATACTCAGCCTCATCAGGAGCATGCCCAGGCGTTGTAGGGAGGTCATACAGGCACGTGGAGGCCACACACAATACTGAGCCTCATCAGGAGCATGCCCAGGCGTTGTAGGGAGGTCATACAGGCACGTGGAGGCCACACACAATACTCAGTCTCATCAGGAGCATGCCCAGGCGTTGTAGGGAGGTCATACAGGCACGTGGAGGCCACACACAATACTCAGCCTCATCAGGAGCATGCCCAGGCGTTGTAGGGAGGTTATACAGGCACGTGGAGGCCACACACAATACTCAGCCTCATCAGGAGCATGTCCAGGCGTTGTAGGGAGGTCATACAGGCACGTGGAGGCCACACACAATACTCAGCCTCATCAGGAGCATGCCCAGGCGTTGTAGGGAGGTCATACAGGCACGTGGAGGCCACACACAATACTCAGCCTCATCAGGAGCATGCCCAGGCGTTGTAGGGAGGTCATACAGGCACGTGGAGGCCACACACAATACTCAGCCTCATCAGGAGCATGCCCAGGCGTTGTAGGGAGGTCATACAGGCACGTGAAGGTCACACACAATACTCAGCCTCATCAGGAGCATGCTCAGGCGTTGTAGGGAGGTCATACAGGCACGTGGAGGCCACACACAATACTCAGCCTCATCAGGAGCATGCCCAGGCGTTGTAGGGAGGTCATACAGGCACGTGGAGGCCACACACAATACTCAGCCTCATCAGGAGCATGCCCAGGCGTTGTAGGGAGGTCATACGGACACGTGGAGGCCACACACAATACTCAGCCTCATCAGGAGCATGCCCAGGCATTGTAGGGAGGTCATACAGACACGTGGAGGCCACACACAATACTCAGCCTCATCAGGAGCATGCCCAAGCGTTGTAGGGAGGTCATACAGGCACGTGGAGGCCACACACAATACTCAGCCTCATCAGGAGCATGCCCAGGCGTTGTAGGGAGGTCACACAGGCACGTGGAGGCCACACACAATACTCAGCCTCATCAGGAGCATGCCCAGGCGTTGTAGGGAGGTGATACAGGCACGTGGAGGCCACACACAATACTCAGCCTCATCAGGAGCATGCCCAGGCGTTGTAGGGAGGCCATACAGGCACGTGGAGGCCACACACAATACTCAGCCTCATCAGGAGCATGCCCAGGCGTTGTAGGGAGGTCATACAGGCACGTGGAGGCCACACACAATACTGAGCCTCATCAGGAGCATGCCCAGGCGTTGTAGGGAGGTCATACAGGCACGTTGAGGCCACACACAATACTCAGCCTCATCAGGAGCATGCCCAGGCGTTGTAGGGAGGTCATACAGGCACGTTGAGGCCACACACAATACTCAGCCTCATCAGGAGCATGCCCAGGCGTTGTAGGGAGGTCATACAGGCACGTGGAGGCCTCACACAATACTCAGCCTCATCAGGAGCATGCCCAGGCATTGTAGGGAGGTCATACAGGCACGTGGAGGCCACACACAATACTGAGCCTCTTCAGGAGCATGCCCAGGCGTTGTAGGGAGGTCATACAGGCACGTGGAGGCCACACACAATACTCAGCCTCATCAGGAGCATGCCCAGGCGTTGTAGGGAGGTCATATAGGCACGTGGAGGCCACACACAATACTCAGCCTCATCAGGAGCATGCCCAGGCGTTGTAGGGAGGTCATACAGGCACGTGGAGGCCACACACAATACTCAGCCTCATCAGGAACATGTCCAGGCGTTGTAGGGAGGTCATACAGGCACGTGGAGGCCACACACAATACTCAGCCTCATCAGGAGCATGCCCAGGTGTTGTAGGGAGGTCATACAGGCACGTGGAGGCCACACACAATACTCAGCCTCATCAGGAACATGTCCAGGCGTTGTAGGGAGGTCATACAGGCACGTGGAGGCCACACACATTACTCAGCCTCATCAGGAGCATGACCAGGCGTTGTAGGGAGGTCATACAGGCACGTGGAGGCCACACACAATACTCAGCCTCATCAGGAGCATGCCCAGGCGTTGTAGGGAGGTCATACAGGCACATGAAGGCCACACACAATACTCAGCCTCATCAGGAGCATGCTCAGGCGTTGTAGGGAGGTCATACAGGCACGTGGAGGCCACACACAATACTCAGCCTCATCAGGAGCATGCCCAGGCGTTGTAGGGAGGTCATACAGGCACGTGGAGGCCACACACAATACTCAGCCTCATCAGGAGCATGCCCAGGCGTTGTAGGGAGGTCATACGGACACGTGGAGGCCACACACAATACTCAGCCTCATCAGGAGCATGCCCAGGCATTGTAGGGAGGTCATACAGACACGTGGAGGCCACACACAATACTCAGCCTCATCAGGAGCATGCCCAGGCGTTGTAGGGAGGTCATACAGGCACGTGGAGGCCACACACAATACTGAGCCTCATCAGGAGCATGCCCAGGCGTTGTAGGGAGGTCATACGGACACGTGGAGGCCACACACAATACTCAGCCTCATCAGGAGCATGCCCAGGCATTGTAGGGAGGTCATACAGACACGTGGAGGCCACACACAATACTCAGCCTCATCAGGAGCATGCCCAGGCGTTGTAGGGAGGTCACACAGGCACGTGGAGGCCACACACAATACTCAGCCTCATCAGGAGCATGCCCAGGCGTTGTAGGGAGGTGATACAGGCACGTCGAGGCCACACACAATACTCAGCCTCATCAGGAGCATGCCCAGGCGTTGTAGGGAAGTCATACAGGCACGTGGAGGCCACACACAATACTCAGCCTCATCAGGAGCATGCCCAGGCGTTGTAGGGAGGTCATACAGGCACGTGGAGGCCACACACAATACTCAGCCTCATCAGGAGCATGCCCAGGCATTGTAGGGAGGTCATACAGGCACGTGGAGGCCACACACAATACTCAGCCTCATCAGGAGCATGCCCAGGCGTTGTAGGGAGGTCATACAGGCACGTGGAGGCCACATACAATACTCAGCCTCATCAGGAGCATGCCCAGGCGTTGTAGGGAGGTCATACAGGCACGTGGAGGCCACACACAATACTCAGCCTCATCAGGAGCATGCCCAGGCATTGTAGGGAGGTCATACAGGCACGTGGAGGCCACACACAATACTCAGCCTCATCAGGAGCATGCCCAGGCATTGTAGGGAGGTCATACAGGCACGTGGAGGCCACATACAATACTCAGCCTCATCAGGAGCATGCCCAGGCGTTGTAGGGAGGTCATACAGGCACGTGGAGGCCACACACAATACTCAGCCTCATCAGGAGCATACCCAGGCATTGTAGGGAGGTCATACAGGCACGTGGAGGCCACACACAATACTCAGCCTCATCAGGAGCATGCCCAGGCGTTGTAGGGAGGTCATACAGGCACATGGAGGCCACACACAATGCTCAGCCTCATCAGCAGCATGCCCAGGCGTTGTAGGGAGGTCATACAGGCACGTGGAGGCCACACACAATACTCAGCCTCATCAGGAGCATACCCAGGCGTTGTAGGGAGGTCATACAGGCACGTGGAGGCCACACACAATACTCAGCCTCATCAGGAGCATGCCCAGGCGTTGTAGGGAGGTCACACAGGCACGTGGAGGCCACACACAATACTCAGCCTCATCAGGAGCATGCCCAGGCGTTGTAGGGAGGTGATACAGGCACGTGGAGGCCACACACAATACTCAGCCTCATCAGGAGCATGCCCAGGCGTTGTAGGGAGGTCACACAGGCACGTGGAGGCCACACACAATACTCAGCCTCATCAGGAGCATGCCCAGGCGTTGTAGGGAGGTCATACAGGCACGTGGAGGCCACACACAATACTCAGCCTCATCAGGAGCATGCCCAGGCGTTGTAGGGAGGTCATACAGGCACATGGAGGCCACACACAATGCTCAGCCTCATCAGGAGCATGCCCAGGCGTTATAGGGAGGTCATACAGGCACGCGGAGGCCACACACAATACTCAGCCTCATCAGGAGCATGCCCAGGCGTTGTAGGGAGGTCATACAGGCACGCGGAGGCCACACACAATACTCAGCCTCATCAGGAGCATGCCCAGGCGTTGTAGGGAGGTCATACAGGCACGTGGAGGCCACACACAATACTCAGCCTCATCAGGAGCATGCCCAGGCGTTGTAGGGAGGTCATACAGGCACGTGGAGGCCACACACAATACTCAGCCTCATCAGGAGCATGCCCAGGCGTTGTAGGGAGGTCATACAGGCACGTGAAGGCCACACACAATACTCAGCCTCATCAGGAGCATGCTCAGGCGTTGTAGGGAGGTCATACAGGCACGTGGAGGCCACACACAATACTCAGCCTCATCAGGAGCATGCCCAGGCGTTGTAGGGAGGTCATACAGGCACGTGGAGGCCACACACAATACTCAGCCTCATCAGGAGCGTGCCCAGGCATTGTAGGGAGGTCATACAGACACGTGGAGGCCACACACCATACTCAGCCTCATCAGGAGCATGCCCAGGCGTTGTAGGGAGGTCATACAGGCACGTGGAGGCCACACACAATACTGAGCCTCATCAGGAGCATGC
The DNA here is from genome assembly GCF_046119375.1 of Phyllobates terribilis. NCBI lineage: Eukaryota > Metazoa > Chordata > Amphibia > Anura > Dendrobatidae > Phyllobates > Phyllobates terribilis. Next base: position 311,809,935 of record NW_027362772.1, read on the forward strand.
CCAGGCGTTGTAGGGAGGTCATACGGACACGTGGAGGCCACACACAATACTCAGCCTCATCAGGAGCATGCCCAGGCGTTGTAGGGAGGTCACACAGGCACGTGGAGGCCACACACAATACTCAGCCTCATCAGGAGCATGCCCAGGCGTTGTAGGGAGGTGATACAGGCACGTCGAGGCCACACACAATACTCAGCCTCAGCAGGAGCATGCCCAGGCGTTGTAGGGAAGTCATACAGGCACGTGGAGGCCACACACAATACTCAGCCTCATCAGGAGCATGCCCAGGCATTGTAGGGAGGTCATACAGGCACGTGGAGGCCACACACAATACTCAGCCTCATCAGGAGCATGCCCAGGCATTGTAGGGAGGTCATATAGGCACGTGGAGGCCACACACAATACTCAGCCTCATCAGGAGCATGTCCAGGCGTTGTAGGGAGGTCATACAGGCACGTGGAGGCCACATACAATACGCAGCCTCATCAGGAGCATGCCCAGGCGTTGTAGGGAGGTCATACAGGCACGTGGAGGCCGCACACAATACTCAGCCTCATCAGGAGCATGCCCAGGCATTGTAGGGAGGTCATACAGGCACGTGGAGGCCACATACAATACTCAGCCTCATCAGGAGCATGCCCAGGCGTTGTAGGGAGGTCATACAGGCACGTGGAGGCCACACACAATACTCAGCCTCATCAGGAGCATGCCCAGGCATTGTAGGGAGGTCATACAGGCACGTGGAGGCCACACACAATGCTCAGCCTCATCAGGAGCATGCCCAGGCGTTATAGGGAGGTCATACAGGCACGCGGAGGCCACACACAATACTCAGCCTCATCAGGAGCATGCCCAGGCGTTGTAGGGAGGTCATACAGGCACGCGGAGGCCACACACAATACTCAGCCTCATCAGGAGCATGCCCAGGCGTTGTAGGAAGGTCATACAGGCACGTGGAGGCCACACACAATACTCAACCTCATCAGGAGCATGCCCGGGCGTTGTAGGAAGGTCATACAGGCACGTGGAGGCCACACACAATACTCAACCTCATCAGGAGCATGCCCGGGCGTTGTAGGGAGGTCATACAGGCACGTGGAGGCCACACACAATACTCAGCCTCATCAGGAGCATGCCCAGGCGTTGTAGGGAGGTCATACAGGCACGTGGAGACCACACACAATACTGAGCCTCATCAGGAGCATGCCCACCCATTGTAGGGAGGTCATACAGGCACGTGGAGGCCGCACACAATACTGAGCCTCATCAGGAGCATGCCCAGGCATTGTAGGGAGGTCATACAGGCACGTGGAGGCCACACACAATACTCAGCCTCATCAGGAGCATGCCCGGGCGTTGTAGGGAGGTCATACAGGCACGTGGAGGCCATACACAATACTCAGCCTCATCAGGAGCATGCCCAGGCGTTGTAGGGAGGTCATACAGGCACGTGGAGGCCACACACAATACTGAGCCTCATCAGGAGCATGCCCAGGCGTTGTAGGGAGGTCATACAGGCACGTGGAGTCCACACACAATACTCAGCCTCATCAGGAGCATGCCCAGGCATTGTAGGGAGGTCATACAGGCACGTGGAGGCCACACACAATACTCAGCCTCATCAGGAGCATGCCCGGGCGTTGTAGGGAGGTCATACAAGCACGTGTAGGCCATACACAATACTCAGCCTCATCAGGAGCATGCCCAGGCGTTGTAGGGAGGTCATACAGGCACGTGGAGGCCACACACAATACTGATCCTCATCAGGAGCATGCCCAGGCGTTGTAGGGAGGTCATACAGGCACGTTGAGGCCACACACAATACTCAGCCTCATCAGGAGCATGCCCAGGCATTGTAGGGAGGTCATACAAGCACGTGGAGGCCACACACAATACTGAGCCTCATCAGGAGCATGCCCAGGCGTTGTAGGGGGGTCATACAGGCACGTGGAGGCCGCACACAATACTCAGCCTCATCAGGAGCATGCCCAGGCGTTGTAGGGAGGTCATACAGGCACGTGGAGGCCACACACAATACTCAGCCTCATCAGGAGCATGCCCAGGCATTGTAGGGAGGTCATACAGGCACGTGGAGGCCACACACAATACTGAGCCTCATCAGGAGCATGCCCAGGCGTTGTAGGGGGGTCATACAGGCACGTGGAGGCCGCACACAATACTCAGCCTCATCAGGAGCATGCCCAGGCGTTGTAGGGAGGTCATACAGGCACGTGGAGGCCACACACAATACTCAGCCTCATCAGGAGCATGCCCAGGCATTGTAGGGAGGTCATACAGACACGTGGAGGCCACACACAATACTCAGCCTCATCAGGAGCATGCCCAAGCGTTGTAGGGAGGTCATACAGGCACGTGGAGGCCACACACAATACTCAGCCTCATCAGGAGCATGCCCAGGCGTTGTAGGGAGGTCACACAGGCACATGGAGGCCACACACAATACTCAGCCTCATCAGGAGCATGCCCAGGCATTGTAGGGAGGTCATACAGGCACGTGGAGGCCACACACAATACTCAGCCTCAGCAGGAGCATGCCCAGGCGTTGTAGGGAAGTCATACAGGCACGTGGAGGCCACACACAATACTGAGCCTCATCAGGAGCATGCCCAGGCGTTGTAGGGGGGTCATACAGGCACGTGGAGGCCGCACACAATACTCAGCCTCATCAGGAGCATGCCCAGGCGTTGTAGGGACGTCATACAGGCACGTGGAGGCCACACACAATACTCACCCTCATCAGGAGCATGCCCAGGCATTGTAGGGAGGTCATACAGGCACGTGGAGGCCACACACAATACTCAGCCTCATCAGGAGCATGCCCAGGCGTTGTAGGGAGGTCATACAGGCACGTGGAGGCCACACACAATACTCAGCCTCATCAGGAGCATGCCCAGGCGTTGTAGGGAGGTCATACAGGTACGTGGAGGCTGCACACAATACTCAGCCTCATCAGGAGCATGCCCAGGCGTTGTAGGGAGGTCATACAGGCACGTGGAGGCCACATACAATACTCAGCCTCATCAGGAGCATGCCCAGGCGTTGTAGGGAGGTCATACAGGCACGTGGAGGCCACATACAATACTCAGCCTCATCAGGAGCATGCCCAGGCATTGTAGGGAGGTCATACAGGCACGTGGAGGCCACACACAATACTCAGCCTCATCAGGAGCATGCCCAGGCGTTGTAGGGAGGTCATACAGGCACATGGAGGCCACACACAATGCTCAGCCTCATCAGGAGCATGCCCAGGCGTTATAGGGAGGTCATACAGGCACGCGGAGGCCACACACAATACTCAGCCTCATCAGGAGCATGCCCAGGCGTTGTAGGGAGGTCATACAGGCACGCGGAGGCCACACACAATACTCAGCCTCATCAGGAGCATGCCCATGCGTTGTAGGGAGGTCATACAGGCACGTGGAGGCCACACACAATACTCAGCCTCATCAGGAGCATGCCCAGGCGTTGTAGGGAGGTCATACAGGCACGTGGAGGCCACACACAATACTCAACCTCATCAGGAGCATGCCCGGGCGTTGTAGGGAGGTCATACAGGCACGTGGAGGCCACATACAATACTCAGCCTCATCAGGAGCATGCCCAGGCGTTGTAGGGAGGTCATACAGGCACGTGGAGACCACACACAATACTGAGCCTCATCAGGAGCATGCCCACCCATTGTAGGGAGGTCATACAGGCACGTGGAGGCCGCACACAATACTGAGCCTCATCAGGAGCATGCCCAGGCATTGTAGGGAGGTCATACAGGCACGTGGAGGCCACACACAATACTCAGCCTCATCAGGAGCATGTCCGGGCGTTGTAGGGAGGTCATACAGGCACGTGGAGGCCATACACAATACTCAGCCTCATCAGGAGCATGCCCAGGCGTTGTAGGGAGGTCATACAGGCACGTGGAGGCCACACACAATACTGAGCCTCATCAGGAGCATGCCCAGGCGTTGTAGGGAGGTCATACAGGCACGTGGAGTCCACACACAATACTCAGCCTCATCAGGAGCATGCCCAGGCATTGTAGGGAGGTCATACAGGCACGTGGAGGCCACACACAATACTCAGCCTCATCAGGAGCATGCCCGGGCGTTGTAGGGAGGTCATACAGGCACGTGTAGGCCATACACAATACTCAGCCTCATCAGGAGCATGCCCAGGCGTTGTAGGGAGGTCATACAGGCACGTGGAGGCCACACACAATACTGATCCTCATCAGGAGCATGCCCAGGCGTTGTAGGGAGGTCATACAGGCACGTTGAGGCCACACACAATACTCAGCCTCATCAGGAGCATGCCCAGGCATTGTAGGGAGGTCATACAGGCACGTGGAGGCCACACACAATACTGAGCCTCATCAGGAGCATGCCCAGGCGTTGTAGGGGGGTCATACAGGCACGTGGAGGCCGCACACAATACTCAGCCTCATCAGGAGCATGCCCAGGCGTTGTAGGGAGGTCATACAGGCACGTGGAGGCCACACACAATACTCAGCCTCATCAGGAGCATGCCCAGGCATTGTAGGGAGGTCATACAGACACGTGGAGGCCACACACAATACTCAGCCTCATCAGGAGCATGCCCAAGCGTTGTAGGGAGGTCATACAGGCACGTGGAGGCCACACACAATACTCAGCCTCATCAGGAGCATGCCCAGGCGTTGTAGGGAGGTCACACAGGCACATGGAGGCCACACACAATACTCAGCCTCATCAGGAGCATGCCCAGGCATTGTAGGGAGGTCATACAGGCACGTGGAGGCCACACACAATACTCAGCCTCAGCAGGAGCATGCCCAGGCGTTGTAGGGAAGTCATACAGGCACGTGGAGGCCACACACAATACTGAGCCTCATCAGGAGCATGCCCAGGCGTTGTAGGGGGGTCATACAGGCACGTGGGGGCCGCACACAATACTCAGCCTCATCAGGAGCATGCCCAGGCGTTGTAGGGACGTCATACAGGCACGTGGAGGCCACACACAATACTCAGCCTCATCAGGAGCATGCCCAGGCATTGTAGGGAGGTCATACAGGCACGTGGAGGCCACACACAATACTCAGCCTCATCAGGAGCATGCCCAGGCGTTGTAGGGAGGTCATACAGGCACGTGGAGGCCACACACAATACTCAGCCTCATCAGGAGCATGCCCAGGCGTTGTAGGGAGGTCATACAGGCACGTGGAGGCCGCACACAATACTCAGCCTCATCAGGAGCATGCCCAGGCGTTGTAGGGAGGTCATACAGGCACGTGGAGGCCACATACAATACTCAGCATCATCAGGAGCATGCCCAGGCGTTGTAGGGAGGTCATACAGGCACGTGGAGGCCACATACAATACTCAGCCTCATCAGGAGCATGCCCAGGCGTTGTAGGGAGGTCATACAGGCACGTGGAGGCCACACACAATACTCAGCCTCATCAGGAGCATGCCCAGGCATTGTAGGGAGGTCATACAGGCACGTGGAGGCCACACACAATACTCAGCCTCATCAGGAGCATGCCCAGGCGTTGTAGGGAGGTCATACAGGCACGTGGAGGCCACACACAATACTCAACCTCATCAGGAGCATGCCCGGGCGTTGTAGGGAGGTCATACAGGCACGTGGAGGCCACATACAATACTCAGCCTCATCAGGAGCATGCCCAGGCGTTGTAGGGAGGTCATACAGGCACGTGGAGGCCACATACAATACTCAGCCTCATCAGGAGCATGCCCAGGCGTTGTAGGGAGGTCATACAGGCACGTGGAGACCACACACAATACTGAGCCTCATCAGGAGCATGCCCACCCATTGTAGGGAGGTCATACAGGCACGTGGAGGCCGCACACAATACTGAGCCTCATCAGGAGCATGCCCAGGCATTGTAGGGAGGTCATACAGGCACGTGGAGGCCACACACAATACTCAGCCTCATCAGGAGCATGCCCGGGCGTTGTAGGGAGGTCATACAGGCACGTGGAGGCCATACACAATACTCAGCCTCATCAGGAGCATGTCCAGGCGTTGTAGGGAGGTCATACAGGCACGTGGAGGCCACACACAATACTGAGCCTCATCAGGAGCATGCCCAGGCGTTGTAGGGAGGTCATACAGGCACGTGGAGTCCACACACAATACTCAGCCTCATCAGGAGCATGCCCAGGCATTGTAGGGAGGTCATACAGGCACGTGGAGGCCACACACAATACTCAGCCTCATCAGGAGCATGCCCAGGCGTTGTAGGGAGGTCATACAGGCACGTGGAGGCCACACACAATACTGATCCTCATCAGGAGCATGCCCAGGCGTTGTAGGGAGGTCATACAGGCACGTTGAGGCCACACACAATACTCAGCCTCATCAGGAGCATGCCCAGGCATTGTAGGGGGGTCATACAGGCACGTGGAGGCCACACACAATACTCAGCCTCATCAGGAGCATGCCCAGGCATTGTAGGGAGGTCATACAGGCACGTGGAGGCCACACACAATACTGAGCCTCATCAGGAGCATGCCCAGGCGTTGTAGGGGGGTCATACAGGCACGTGGAGGCCGCACACAATACTCAGCCTCATCAGGAGCATGCCCAGGCGTTGTAGGGAAGTCATACAGGCACGTGGAGGCCACACACAATACTCAGCCTCATCAGTAGCATGCCCAGGCATTGTAGGGAGGTCATACAGACACGTGGAGGCCACACACAATACTCAGCCTCATCAGGAGCATGCCCAAGCGTTGTAGGGAGGTCATACAGGCACGTGGAGGCCACACACAATACTCAGCCTCATCAGGAGCATGCCCAGGCGTTGTAGGGAGGTCACACAGGCACATGGAGGCCACACACAATACTCAGCCTCATCAGGAGCATGCCCAGGCATTGTAGGGAGGTCATACAGGCACGTGGAGGCCACACACAATACTCAGCCTCAGCAGGAGCATGCCCAGGCGTTGTAGGGAAGTCATACAGGCACGTGGAGGCCACACACAATACTGAGCCTCATCAGGAGCATGCCCAGGCGTTGTAGGGGGGTCATACAGGCACGTGGAGGCCGCACACAATACTCAGCCTCATCAGGAGCATGCCCAGGCGTTGTAGGGACGTCATACAGGCACGTGGAGGCCACACACAATACTCAGCCTCATCAGGAGCATGCCCAGGCATTGTAGGGAGGTCATACAGGCACGTGGAGGCCACACACAATACTCAGCCTCATCAGGAGCATGCCCAGGCGTTGTAGGGAGGTCATACAGGCACGTGGAGGCCACACACAATACTCAGCCTCATCAGGAGCATGCCCAGGCGTTGTAGGGAGGTCATACAGGCACGTGGAGGCCGCACACAATACTCAGCCTCATCAGGAGCATGCCCAGGCGTTGTAGGGAGGTCATACAGGCACGTGGAGGCCACATACAATACTCAGCCTCATCAGGAGCATGCCCAGGCGTTGTAGGGAGGTCATACAGGCACGTGGAGGCCACATACAATACTCAGCCTCATCAGGAGCATGCCCAGGCATTGTAGGGAGGTCATACAGGCACGTGGAGGCCACACACAATACTCAGCCTCATCAGGAGCATGCCCAGGCGTTGTAGGGAGGTCATACAGGCACGTGAAGGCCACACACAATACTCAGCCTCATCAGGAGCATGCTCAGGCGTTGTAGGGAGGTCATACAGGCACGTGGAGGCCACACACAATACTCAGCATCATCAGGAGCATGCCCAGGCGTTGTAGGGAGGTCATACAGGCACGTGGAGGCCACATACAATACTCAGCCTCATCAGGAGCATGCCCAGGCGTTGTAGGGAGGTCATACAGGCACGTGGAGGCCACACACAATACTCAGCCTCATCAGGAGCATGCCCAGGCATTGTAGGGAGGTCATACAGGCACGTGGAGGCCACACACAATACTCAGCCTCATCAGGAGCATGCCCAGGCGTTGTAGGGAGGTCATACAGGCACGTGGAGGCCACACACAATACTCAACCTCATCAGGAGCATGCCCGGGCGTTGTAGGGAGGTCATACAGGCACGTGGAGGCCACATACAATACTCAGCCTCATCAGGAGCATGCCCAGGCGTTGTAGGGAGGTCATACAGGCACGTGGAGGCCACATACAATACTCAGCCTCATCAGGAGCATGCCCAGGCGTTGTAGGGAGGTCATACAGGCACGTGGAGACCACACACAATACTGAGCCTCATCAGGAGCATGCCCACCCATTGTAGGGAGGTCATACAGGCACGTGGAGGCCGCACACAATACTGAGCCTCATCAGGAGCATGCCCAGGCATTGTAGGGAGGTCATACAGGCACGTGGAGGCCACACACAATACTCAGCCTCATCAGGAGCATGCCCGGGCGTTGTAGGGAGGTCATACAGGCACGTGGAGGCCATACACAATACTCAGCCTCATCAGGAGCATGTCCAGGCGTTGTAGGGAGGTCATACAGGCACGTGGAGGCCACACACAATACTGAGCCTCATCAGGAGCATGCCCAGGCGTTGTAGGGAGGTCATACAGGCACGTGGAGTCCACACACAATACTCAGCCTCATCAGGAGCATGCCCAGGCATTGTAGGGAGGTCATACAGGCACGTGGAGGCCACACACAATACTCAGCCTCATCAGGAGCATGCCCGGGCGTTGTAGGGAGGTCATACAGGCACGTGTAGGCCATACACAATACTCAGCCTCATCAGGAGCATGCCCAGGCGTTGTAGGGAGGTCATACAGGCACGTGGAGGCCACACACAATACTGATCCTCATCAGGAGCATGCCCAGGCGTTGTAGGGAGGTCATACAGGCACGTTGAGGCCACACACAATACTCAGCCTCATCAGGAGCATGCCCAGGCATTGTAGGGAGGTCATACAGGCACGTGGAGGCCACACACAATACTGAGCCTCATCAGGAGCATGCCCAGGCGTTGTAGGGGGGTCATACAGGCACGTGGAGGCCGCACACAATACTCAGCCTCATCAGGAGCATGCCCAGGCGTTGTAGGGAAGTCATACAGGCACGTGGAGGCCACACACAATACTCAGCCTCATCAGGAGCATGCCCAGGCATTGTAGGGAGGTCATACAGACACGTGGAGGCCACACACAATACTCAGCCTCATCAGGAGCATGCCCAAGCGTTGTAGGGAGGTCATACAGGCACGTGGAGGCCACACACAATACTCAGCCTCATCAGGAGCATGCCCAGGCGTTGTAGGGAGGTCACACAGGCACATGGAGGCCACACACAATACTCAGCCTCATCAGGAGCATGCCCAGGCATTGTAGGGAGGTCATACAGGCACGTGGAGGCCACACACAATACTCAGCCTCAGCAGGAGCATGCCCAGGCGTTGTAGGGAAGTCATACAGGCACGTGGAGGCCACACACAATACTGAGCCTCATCAGGAGCATGCCCAGGCGTTGTAGGGGGGTCATACAGGCACGTGGAGGCCGCACACAATACTCAGCCTCATCAGGAGCATGCCCAGGCGTTGTAGGGACGTCATACAGGCACGTGGAGGCCACACACAATACTCAGCCTCATCAGGAGCATGCCCAGGCATTGTAGGGAGGTCATACAGGCACGTGGAGGCCACACACAATACTCAGCCTCATCAGGAGCATGCCCAGGCGTTGTAGGGAGGTCATACAGGCACGTGGAGGCCACACACAATACTCAGCCTCATCAGGAGCATGCCCAGGCGTTGTAGGGAGGTCATACAGGCACGTGGAGGCCGCACACAATACTCAGCCTCATCAGGAGCATGCCCAGGCGTTGTAGGGAGGTCATACAGGCACGTGGAGGCCACATACAATACTCAGCCTCATCAGGAGCATGCCCAGGCGTTGTAGGGAGGTCATACAGGCACGTGGAAGCCACATACAATACTCAGCCTCATCAGGAGCATGCCCAGGCATTGTAGGGAGGTCATACAGGCACGTGGAGGCCACACACAATACTCAGCCTCATCAGGAGCATGCCCAGGCGTTGTAGGGAGGTCATACAGGCACGTGAAGGCCACACACAATACTCAGCCTCATCAGGAGCATGCTCAGGCGTTGTAGGGAGGTCATACAGGCACGTGGAGGCCACACACAATACTCAGCCTCATCAGGAGCATGCCCAGGCGTTGTAGGGAGGTCATACGGACACGTGGAGGCCACCCACAATACTCAGCCTCATCAGGAGCATGCCCAGGCATTGTAGGGAGGTCATACAGACACGTGGAGGCCACACACAATACTCAGCCTCATCAGGAGCATGCCCAGGCGTTGTAGGGAGGTCATACAGGCACGTGGAGGCCACACACAATACTGAGCCTCATCAGGAGCATGCCCAGGCGTTGTAGGGAGGTCATACGGACACGTGGAGGCCACACACAATACTCAGCCTCATCAGGAGCATGCCCAGGCATTGTAGGGAGGTCATACAGACACGTGGAGGCCACACACAATACTCAGCCTCATCAGGAGCATGCCCAGGCGTTGTAGGGAGGTCACACAGGCACGTGGAGGCCACACACAATACTCAGCCTCATCAGGAGCATGCCCAGGCGTTGTAGGGAGGTGATACAGGCACGTCGAGGCCACACACAATACTCAGCCTCAGCAGGAGCATGCCCAGGCGTTGTAGGGAAGTCATACAGGCACGTGGAGGCCACACACAATACTCAGCCTCATCAGGAGCATGCCCAGGCGTTGTAGGGAGGTCATACAGGCATGTGGAGGCCACACACAATACTCAGCCTCATCAGGAGCATGCCCAGGCATTGTAGGGAGGTCACACAGGCACGTGGAGGCCACACACAATACTCAGCCTCATCAGGAGCATGCCCAGGCGTTGTAGGGAGGTCATACAGGCACGTGGAGGCCACATACAATACTCAGCCTCATCAGGAGCATGCCCAGGCGTTGTAGGGAGGTCATACAGGCACGTGGAGGCCGCACACAATACTCAGCCTCATCAGGAGCATGCCCAGGCATTGTAGGGAGGTCATACAGGCACGTGGAGGCCACATACAATACTCAGCCTCATCAGGAGCATGCCCAGGCGTTGTAGGGAGGTCATACAGGCACGTGGAGGCCACACACAATACTCAGCCTCATCAGGAGCATGCCCAGGCATTGTAGGGAGGTCATACAGGCACGTGGAGGCCACACACAATACTCAGCCTCATCAGGAGCATGCCCAGGCGTTGTAGGGAGGTCATACAGGCACATGGAGGCCACACACAATGCTCAGCCTCATCAGGAGCATGCCCAGGCGTTATAGGGAGGTCATACAGGCACGCGGAGGCCACACACAATACTCAGCCTCATCAGGAGCATGCCCAGGCGTTGTAGGGAGGTCATACAGGCACGCGGAGGCCACACACAATACTCAGCCTCATCAGGAGCATGCCCAGGCGTTGTAGGGAGGTCATACAGGCACGTGGAGGCCACACACAATACTCAGCCTCATCAGGAGCATGCCCAGGCGTTGTAGGGAGGTCATACAGGCACGTGGAGGCCACACACAATACTCAACCTCATCAGGAGCATGCCCGGGCGTTGTAGGGAGGTCATACAGGCACGTGGAGGCCACATACAATACTCAGCCTCATCAGGAGCATGCCCAGGCGTTGTAGGGAGGTCATACAGGCACGTGGAGACCACACACAATACTGAGCCTCATCAGGAGCATGCCCACCCATTGTAGGGAGGTCATACAGGCACGTGGAGGCCGCACACAATACTGAGCCTCATCAGGAGCATGCCCAGGCATTGTAGGGAGGTCATACAGGCACGTGGAGGCCACACACAATACTCAGCCTCATCAGGAGCATGCCCGGGCGTTGTAGGGAGGTCATACAGGCACGTGGAGGCCATACACAATACTCAGCCTCATCAGGAGCATGCCCAGGCGTTGTAGGGAGGTCATACAGGCACGTGGAGGCCACACACAATACTGAGCCTCATCAGGAGCATGCCCAGGCGTTGTAGGGAGGTCATACAGGCACGTGGAGTCCACACACAATACTCAGCCTCATCAGGAGCATGCCCAGGCATTGTAGGGAGGTCATACAGGCACGTGGAGGCCACACACAATACTCAGCCTCATCAGGAGCATGCCCGGGCGTTGTAGGGAGGTCATACAGGCACGTGTAGGCCATACACAATACTCAGCCTCATCAGGAGCATGCCCAGGCGTTGTAGGGAGGTCATAGAGGCACGTGGAGGCCACACACAATACTGATCCTCATCAGGAGCATGCCCAGGCGTTGTAGGGAGGTCATACAGGCACGTTGAGGCCACACACAATACTCAGCCTCATCAGGAGCATGCCCAGGCATTGTAGGGAGGTCATACAGGCACGTGGAGGCCACACACAATACTGAGCCTCATCAGGAGCATGCCCAGGCGTTGTAAGGAGGTCATACAGGCACGTGGAGGCCACACACAATACTCAGCCTCATCAGGAGCATGCCCAGGCGTTGTAGGGAGGTCATACAGGCACGTGGAGGCCACACACAATACTCAGCCTCATCAGGAGCATGCCCAGGCGTTGTAGGGAGGTCATACAGGCACGTTGAGGCCACACACAATACTCAGCCTCATCAGGAGCATGCCCAGGCATTGTAGGGAGGTCATACAGGCACGTGGAGGCCACACACAATACTGAGCCTCATCAGGAGCATGCCCAGGCGTTGTAGGGGGGTCATACAGGCACGTGGAGGCCGCACACAATACTCAGCCTCATCAGGAGCATGCCCAGGCGTTGTAGGGAGGTCATACAGGCACGTGGAGGCCACACACAATACTCAGCCTCATCAGGAGCATGCCCAGGCATTGTAGGGAGGTCATACAGACACGTGGAGGCCACACACAATACTCAGCCTCATCAGGAGCATGCCCAAGCGTTGTAGGGAGGTCATACAGGCACGTGGAGGCCACACACAATACTCAGCCTCATCAGGAGCATGCCCAGGCGTTGTAGGGAGGTCACACAGGCACATGGAGGCCACACACAATACTCAGCCTCATCAGGAGCATGCCCAGGCATTGTAGGGAGGTCATACAGGCACGTGGAGGCCACACACAATACTCAGTCTCAGCAGGAGCATGCCCAGGCGTTGTAGGGAAGTCATACAGGCACGTGGAGGCCACACACAATACTGAGCCTCATCAGGAGCATGCCCAGGCGTTGTAGGGGGGTCATACAGGCACGTGGAGGCCGCACATAATACTCAGCCTCATCAGGAGCATGCCCAGGCGTTGTAGGGACGTCATACAGGCACGTGGAGGCCACACACAATACTCAGCCTCATCAGGAGCATGCCCAGGCATTGTAGGGAGGTCATACAGGCACGTGGAGGCCACACACAATACTCAGCCTCATCAGGAGCATGCCCAGGCGTTGTAGGGAGGTCATACAGGCACGTGGAGGCCACACACAATACTCAGCCTCATCAGGAGCATGCCCAGGCGTTGTAGGGAGGTCATACAGGCACGTGGAGGCCGCACACAATACTCAGCCTCATCAGGAGCATGCCCAGGCGTTGTAGGGAGGTCATACAGGCACGTGGAGGCCACATACAATACTCAGCCTCATCAGGAGCATGCCCAGGCGTTGTAGGGAGGTCATACAGGCACGTGGAGGCCACATACAGTACTCAGCCTCATCAGGAGCATGCCCAGGCATTGTAGGGAGGTCATACAGGCACGTGGAGGCCACACACAATACTCAGCCTCATCAGGAGCATGCCCAGGCGTTGTAGGGAGGTCATACAGGCACGTGAAGGCCACACACAATACTCAGCCTCATCAGGAGCATGCTCAGGCGTTGTAGGGAGGTCATACAGGCACGTGGAGGCCACACACAATACTCAGCCTCATCAGGAGCATGCCCAGGCGTTGTAGGGAGGTCATACGGACACGTGGAGGCCACACACAATACTCAGCCTCATCAGGAGCATGCCCAGGCATTGTAGGGAGGTCATACAGACACGTGGAGGCCACACACAATACTCAGCCTCATCAGGAGCATGCCCAGGCGTTGTAGGGAGGTCATACAGGCACGTGGAGGCCACACACAATACTGAGCCTCATCAGGAGCATGCCCAGGCGTTGTAGGGAGGTCATACGGACACGTGGAGGCCACACACAATACTCAGCCTCATCAGGAGCATGCCCAGGCATTGTAGGGAGGTCATACAGACACGTGGAGGCCACACACAATACTCAGCCTCATCAGGAGCATGCCCAGGCGTTGTAGGGAGGTCACACAGGCACGTGGAGGCCACACACAATACTCAGCCTCATCAGGAGCATGCCCAGGCGTTGTAGGGAGGTGATACAGGCACGTCGAGGCCACACACAATACTCAGCCTCAGCAGGAGCATGCCCAGGCGTTGTAGGGAAGTCATACAGGCACGTGGAGGCCACACACAATACTCAGCCTCATCAGGAGCATGCCCAGGCGTTGTAGGGAGGTCATACAGGCATGTGGAGGCCACACACAATACTCAGCCTCATCAGGAGCATGCCCAGGCATTGTAGGGAGGTCACACAGGCACGTGGAGGCCACACACAATACTCAGCCTCATCAGGAGCATGCCCAGGCGTTGTAGGGAGGTCATACAGGCACGTGGAGGCCACATACAATACTCAGCCTCATCAGGAGCATGCCCAGGCGTTGTAGGGAGGTCATACAGGCACGTGGAGGCCGCACACAATACTCAGCCTCATCAGGAGCATGCCCAGGCATTGTAGGGAGGTCATACAGGCACGTGGAGGCCACATACAATACTCAGCCTCATCAGGAGCATGCCCAGGCGTTGTAGGGAGGTCATACAGGCACGTGGAGGCCACACACAATACTCAGCCTCATCAGGAGCATGCCCAGGCATGGTAGGGAGGTCATACAGGCACGTGGAGGCCACACACAATACTCAGCCTCATCAGGAGCATGCCCAGGCATTGTAGTGAGGTCATACAGGCACATGGAGGCCACACACAATGCTCAGCCTCATCAGGAGCATGCCCAGGCGTTATAGGGAGGTCATACAGGCACGCGGAGGCCACACACAATACTCAGCCTCATCAGGAGCATGCCCAGGCGTTGTAGGGAGGTCATACAGGCACGCGGAGGCCACACACAATACTCAGCCTCATCAGGAGCATGCCCAGGCGTTGTAGGGAGGTCATACAGGCACGTGGAGGCCACACACAATACTCAGCCTCATCAGGAGCATGCCCAGGCGTTGTAGGGAGGTCATACAGGCACGTGGAGGCCACACACAATACTCAACCTCATCAGGAGCATGCCCGGGCGTTGTAGGGAGGTCATACAGGCACGTGGAGGCCACATACAATACTCAGCCTCATCAGGAGCATGCCCAGGCGTTGTAGGGAGGTCATACAGGCACGTGGAGACCACACACAATACTGAGCCTCATCAGGAGCATGCCCACCCATTGTAGGGAGGTCATACAGGCACGTGGAGGCCGCACACAATACTGAGCCTCATCAGGAGCATGCCCAGGCATTGTAGGGAGGTCATACAGGCACGTGGAGGCCACACACAATACTCAGCCTCATCAGGAGCATGCCCGGGCGTTGTAGGGAGGTCATACAGGCACGTGGAGGCCATACACAATACTCAGCCTCATCAGGAGCATGCCCAGGCGTTGTAGGGAGGTCATACAGGCACGTGGAGGCCACACACAATACTGAGCCTCATCAGGAGCATGCCCAGGCGTTGTAGGGAGGTCATACAGGCACGTGGAGTCCACACACAATACTCAGCCTCATCAGGAGCATGCCCAGGCATTGTAGGGAGGTCATACAGGCACGTGGAGGCCACACACAATACTCAGCCTCATCAGGAGCATGCCCGGGCGTTGTAGGGAGGTCATACAGGCACGTGTAGGCCATACACAATACTCAGCCTCATCAGGAGCATGCCCAGGCGTTGTAGGGAGGTCATACAGGCACGTGGAGGCCACACACAATACTGATCCTCATCAGGAGCATGCCCAGGCGTTGTAGGGAGGTCATACAGGCACGTTGAGGCCACACACAATACTCAGCCTCATCAGGAGCATGCCCAGGCATTGTAGGGAGGTCATACAGGCACGTGGAGGCCACACACAATACTGAGCCTCATCAGGAGCATGCCCAGGCGTTGTAAGGAGGTCATACAGGCACGTGGAGGCCACACACAATACTCAGCCTCATCAGGAGCATGCCCAGGCGTTGTAGGGAGGTCATACAGGCACGTGGAGGCCACACACAATACTCAGCCTCATCAGGAGCATGCCCAGGCGTTGTAGGGAGGTCATACAGGCACGTTGAGGCCACACACAATACTCAGCCTCATCAGGAGCATGCCCAGGCATTGTAGGGAGGTCATACAGGCACGTGGAGGCCACACACAATACTGAGCCTCATCAGGAGCATGCCCAGGCGTTGTAGGGGGGTCATACAGGCACGTGGAGGCCGCACACAATACTCAGCCTCATCAGGAGCATGCCCAGGCGTTGTAGGGAGGTCATACAGGCACGTGGAGGCCACACACAATACTCAGCCTCATCAGGAGCATGCCCAGGCATTGTAGGGAGGTCATACAGACACGTGGAGGCCACACACAATACTCAGCCTCATCAGGAGCATGCCCAAGCGTTGTAGGGAGGTCATACAGGCACGTGGAGGCCACACACAATACTCAGCCTCATCAGGAGCATGCCCAGGCGTTGTAGGGAGGTCACACAGGCACATGGAGGCCACACACAATACTCAGCCTCATCAGGAGCATGCCCAGGCATTGTAGGGAGGTCATACAGGCACGTGGAGGCCACACACAATACTCAGCCTCAGCAGGAGCATGCCCAGGCGTTGTAGGGAAGTCATACAGGCACGTGGAGGCCACACACAATACTGAGCCTCATCAGGAGCATGCCCAGGTGTTGTAGGGGGGTCATACAGGCACGTGGAGGCCGCACACAATACTCAGCCTCATCAGGAGCATGCCCAGGCGTTGTAGGGACGTCATACAGGCACGTGGAGGCCACACACAATACTCAGCCTCATCAGGAGCATGCCCAGGCTTTGTAGGGAGGTCATACAGGCACGTGGAGGCCACACACAATACTCAGCCTCATCAGGAGCATGCCCAGGCGTTGTAGGGAGGTCATACAGGCACGTGGAGGCCACACACAATACTCAGCCTCATCAGGAGCATGCCCAGGCGTTGTAGGGAGGTCATACAGGCACGTGGAGGCCGCACACAATACTCAGCCTCATCAGGAGCATGCCCAGGCGTTGTAGGGAGGTCATACAGGCACGTGGAGGCCACATACAATACTCAGCCTCATCAGGAGCATGCCCAGGCGTTGTAGGGAGGTCATACAGGCACGTGGAGGCCACATACAATACTCAGCCTTATCAGGAGCATGCCCAGGCATTGTAGGGAGGTCATACAGGCACGTGGAGGCCACACACAATACTCAGCCTCATCAGGAGCATGCCCAGGCGTTGTAGGGAGGTCATACAGGCACGTGAAGGCCACACACAATACTCAGCCTCATCAGGAGCATGCTCAGGCGTTGTAGGGAGGTCATACAGGCACG
This sequence comes from Phyllobates terribilis, assembly GCF_046119375.1. NCBI lineage: Eukaryota > Metazoa > Chordata > Amphibia > Anura > Dendrobatidae > Phyllobates > Phyllobates terribilis. Next base: position 311,827,574 of record NW_027362772.1, read on the forward strand.
TGGAGGCCACACACAATACTCAGCCTCATCAGGAGCATGCCCAGGCGTTGTAGGGAGGTCATACGTACACGTGGAGGCCACACACAATACTCAGCCTCATCAGGAGCATGCCCAGGCATTGTAGGGAGGTCATACAGACACGTGGAGGCCACACACAATACTCAGCCTCATCAGGAGCATGCCCAGGCGTTGTAGGGAGGTCATACAGGCACGTGGAGGCCACACACAATACTGAGCCTCATCAGGAGCATGCCCAGGCGTTGTAGGGAGGTCATACGGACACGTGGAGGCCACACACAATACTCAGCCTCATCAGGAGCATGCCCAGGCATTGTAGGGAGGTCATACAGACACGTGGAGGCCACACACAATACTCAGCCTCATCAGGAGCATGCCCAGGCGTTGTAGGGAGGTCACACAGGCACGTGGAGGCCACACACAATACTCAGCCTCATCAGGAGCATGCCCAGGCGTTGTAGGGAGGTGATACAGGCACGTAGAGGCCACACACAATACTCAGCCTCAGCAGGAGCATGCCCAGGCGTTGTAGGGAAGTCATACAGGCACGTGGAGGCCACACACAAAACTCAGCCTCATCAGGAGCATGCCCAGGCGTTGTAGGGAGGTCATACAGGCACGTGGAGGCCACACACAATACTCAGCCTCATCAGGAGCATGCCCAGGCATTGTAGGGAGGTCACACAGGCACGTGGAGGCCACACACAATACTCAGCCTCATCAGGAGCATGCCCAGGCGTTGTAGGGAGGTCATACAGGCACGTGGAGGCCACATACAATACTCAGCCTCATCAGGAGCATGCCCAGGCGTTGTAGGGAGGTCATACAGGCACGTGGAGGCCGCACACAATACTCAGCCTCATCAGGAGCATGCCCAGGCATTGTAGGGAGGTCATACAGGCACGTGGAGGCCACATACAATACTCAGCCTCATCAGGAGCATGCCCAGGCGTTGTAGGGAGGTCATACAGGCACGTGGAGGCCACACACAATACTCAGCCTCATCAGGAGCATGCCCAGGCATTGTAGGGAGGTCATACAGGCACGTGGAGGCCACACACAATACTCAGCCTCATCAGGAGCATGCCCAGGCGTTGTAGGGAGGTCATACAGGCACATGGAGGCCACACACAATGCTCAGCCTCATCAGGAGCATGCCCAGGCGTTATAGGGAGGTCATACAGGCACGCGGAGGCCACACACAATACTCAGCCTCATCAGGAGCATGCCCAGGCGTTGTAGGGAGGTCATACAGGCACGCGGAGGCCACACACAATACTCAGCCTCATCAGGAGCATGCCCAGGCGTTGTAGGGAGGTCATACAGGCACGTGGAGGCCACACACAATACTCAGCCTCATCAGGAGCATGCCCAGGCGTTGTAGGGAGGTCATACAGGCACGTGGAGGCCACACACAATACTCAACCTCATCAGGAGCATGCCCGGGCGTTGTAGGGAGGTCATACAGGCACGTGGAGGCCACATACAATACTCAGCCTCATCAGGAGCATGCCCAGGCGTTGTAGGGAGGTCATACAGGCACGTGGAGACCACACACAATACTGAGCCTCATCAGGAGCATGCCCACCCATTGTAGGGAGGTCATACAGGCACGTGGAGGCCGCACACAATACTGAGCCTCATCAGGAGCATGCCCAGGCATTGTAGGGAGGTCATACAGGCACGTGGAGGCCACACACAATACTCAGCCTCATCAGGAGCATGCCCGGGCGTTGTAGGGAGGTCATACAGGCACGTGGAGGCCATACACAATACTCAGCCTCATCAGGATCATGCCCAGGCGTCGTAGGGAGGTCATACAGGCACGTGGAGGCCACACACAATACTCAGCCTCATCAGGAGCATGCCCGGGCGTTGTAGGGAGGTCATACAGGCACGTGGAGGCCATACACAATACTCAGCCTCATCAGGAGCATGCCCAGGCGTTGTAGGGAGGTCATACAGGCACGTGGAGGCCACACACAATACTGAGCCTCATCAGGAGCATGCCCAGGCGTTGTAGGGAGGTCATACAGGCACGTGGAGTCCACACACAATACTCAGCCTCATCAGGAGCATGCCCAGGCATTGTAGGGAGGTCATACAGGCACGTGGAGGCCACACACAATACTCAGCCTCATCAGGAGCATGCCCAGGCGTTGTAGGGAGGTCATACAGGCACGTGAAGGCCACACACAATACTCTGCCTCATCAGGAGCATGCTCAGGCATTGTAGGGAGGTCATACAGGCACGTGGAGGCCACACACAATACTCAGCCTCATCAGGAGCATGCCCAGGCGTTGTAGGGAGGTCATACGGACACGTGGAGGCCACACACAATACTCAGCCTCATCAGGAGCATGCCCAGGCATTGTAGGGAGGTCATACAGACACGTGGAGGCCACACACAATACTCAGCCTCATCAGGAGCATGCCCAGGCGTTGTAGGGAGGTCATACAGGCACGTGGAGGCCACACACAATACTGAGCCTCATCAGGAGCATGCCCAGGCGTTGTAGGGAGGTCATACGGACACGTGGAGGCCACACACAATACTCAGCCTCATCAGGAGCATGCCCAGGCATTGTAGGGAGGTCATACAGACACGTGGAGGCCACACACAATACTCAGCCTCATCAGGAGCATGCCCAGGCGTTGTAGGTAGGTCACACAGGCACGTGGAGGCCACACACAATACTCAGCCTCATCAGGAGCATGCCCAGGCGTTGTAGGGAGGTGATACAGGCACGTCGAGGCCACACACAATACTCAGCCTCAGCAGGAGCATGCCCAGGCGTTGTAGGGAAGTCATACAGGCACGTGGAGGCCACACACAATACTCAGCCTCATCAGGAGCATGCCCAGGCGTTGTAGGGAGGTCATACAGGCACGTGGAGGCCACACACAATACTCAGCCTCATCAGGAGCATGCCCAGGCGTTGTAAGGAGGTCACACAGGCACGTGGAGGCCACACACAATACTCAGCCTCATCAGGAGCATGCCCAGGCGTTGTAGGGAGGTCATACAGGCACGTGGAGGCCACATACAATACTCAGCCTCATCAGGAGCATGCCCAGGCGTTGTAGGGAGGTCATACAGGCACGTGGAGGCCGCACACAATACTCAGCCTCATCAGGAGCATGCCCAGGCATTGTAGGGAGGTCATACTGGCACGTGGAGGCCACATACAATACTCAGCCTCATCAGGAGCATGCCCAGGCGTTGTAGGGAGGTCATACAGGCACGTGGAGGCCACACACAATACTCAGCCTCATCAGGAGCATGCCCAGGCATTGTAGGGAGGTCATACAGGCACGTGGAGGCCACACACAATACTCAGCCTCATCAGGAGCATGCCCAGGCGTTGTAGGGAGGTCATACAGGCACATGGAGGCCACACACAATGCTCAGCCTCATCAGGAGCATGCCCAGGCGTTATAGGGAGGTCATACAGGCACGCGGAGGCCACACACAATACTCAGCCTCATCAGGAGCATGCCCAGGCGTTGTAGGGAGGTCATACAGGCACGCGGAGGCCACACACAATACTCAGCCTCATCAGGAGCATGCCCAGGCGTTGTAGGGAGGTGATACAGGCACGTGGAGGCCACACACAATACTCAGCCTCATCAGGAGCATGCCCAGGCGTTGTAGGGAGGTCATACAGGCACGTGGAGGCCACACACAATACTCAACCTCATCAGGAGCATGCCCGGGCGTTGTAGGGAGGTCATACAGGCACGTGGAGGCCACATACAATACTCAGCCTCATCAGGAGCATGCCCAGGCGTTGTAGGGAGGTCATACAGGCACGTGGAGACCACACACAATACTGAGCCTCATCAGGAGCATGCCCACCCATTGTAGGGAGGTCATACAGGCACGTGGAGGCCGCACACAATACTGAGCCTCATCAGGAGCATGCCCAGGCATTGTAGGGAGGTCATACAGGCACGTGGAGGCCACACACAATACTCAGCCTCATCAGGAGCATGCCCGGGCGTTGTAGGGAGGTCATACAGGCACGTGGAGGCCATACACAATACTCAGCCTCATCAGGAGCATGCCCAGGTGTTGTAGGGAGGTCATACAGGCACGTGGAGGCCACACACAATACTGAGCCTCATCAGGAGCATGCCCAGGCGTTGTAGGGAGGTCATACAGGCACGTGGAGTCCACACACAATACTCAGCCTCATCAGGAGCATGCCCAGGCATTGTAGGGAGGTCATACAGGCACGTGGAGGCCACACACAATACTCAGCCTCATCAGGAGCATGCCCGGGCGTTGTAGGGAGGTCATACAGGCACGTGTAGGCCATACACAATACTCAGCCTCATCAGGAGCATGCCCAGGCGTTGTAGGGAGGTCATACAGGCACGTGGAGGCCACACACAATACTGATCCTCATCAGGAGCATGCCCAGGCGTTGTAGGGAGGTCATACAGGCACGTTGAGGCCACACACAATACTCAGCCTCATCAGGAGCATGCCCAGGCATTGTAGGGAGGTCATACAGGCACGTGGAGGCCACACACAATACTGAGCCTCATCAGGAGCATGCCCAGGCGTTGTAAGGAGGTCATACAGGCACGTGGAGGCCACACACAATACTCAGCCTTATCAGGAGCATGCCCAGGCGTTGTAGGGAGGTCATACAGGCACGTGGAGGCCACACACAATACTCAGCCTCATCAGGAGCATGCCCAGGCGTTGTAGGGAGGTCATACAGGCACGTGGAGGCCACACACAATACTCAGCCTCATCAGGAGCATGTCCAGGCGTTGTAGGGAGGTCATACAGGCACGTGGAGGCCACACACAATACTCAGCCTCATCAGGAGCATGCCCAGGCGTTGTAGGGAGGTCATACAGGCACGTGGAGGCCACACACAATACTCAGCCTCATCAGGAGCATGCCCAGGCGTTGTAGGGAGGTCATACAGGCACGTGAAGGCCTCACACAATACTCAGCCTCATCAGGAGCATGCTCCGGCGTTGTAGGGAGGTCATACAGGCACGTGGAGGCCACACACAATACTCAGCCTCATCAGGAGCATGCCCAGGCGTTGTAGGGAGGTCATACAGGCACGTGGAGGCCACACACAATACTCAGCCTCATCAGGAGCATGCCCAGGCGTTGTAGGGAGGTCACACAGGCACGTGGAGGCCACACACAATACTCAGCCTCATCAGGAGCATGCCCAGGCATTGTAGGGAGGTCATACAGGCACGTGGAGGCCACACACAATACTCAGCCTCAGCAGGAGCATGCCCAGGCGTTGTAGGGAAGTCATACAGGCACGTGGAGGCCACACACAATACTGAGCCTCATCAGGAGCATGCCCAGGCGTTGTAGGGGGGTCATACAGGCACGTGGAGGCCGCACACAATACTCAGCCTCATCAGGAGCATGCCCAGGCGTTGTAGGGAGGTCATACAGGCACGTGGAGGCCACACACAATACTCAGCCTCATCAGGAGCATGCCCAGGCATTGTAGGGAGGTCATACAGGCACGTGGAGGCCACACACAATACTCAGCCTCATCAGGAGCATGCCCAGGCGTTGTAGGGAGGTCATACAGGCACGTGGAGGCCACACACAATACTCAGCCTCATCAGGAGCATGCCCAGGCGTTGTAGGGAGGTCATACAGGCACGTGGAGGCCGCACACAATACTCAGCCTCATCAGGAGCATGCCCAGGCGTTGTAGGGAGGTCATACAGGCACGTGGAGGCCACATACAATACTCAACCTCATCAGGAGCATGCTCAGGCGTTGTAGGGAGGTCATACAGGCACGTGGAGGCCGCACACAATACTCAGCCTCATCAGGAGCATGCCCAGGCGTTGTAGGGAGGTCATACAGGCACGTGGAGGCCACATACAATACTCAGCCTCATCAGGAGCATGCCCAGGCATTGTAGGGAGGTCATACAGGCACGTGGAGGCCACACACAATACTCAGCCTCATCAGGAGCATGCCCAGGCGTTGTAGGGAGGTCATACAGGCACGTGGAGGCCACACACAATACTGAGCCTCATCAGGAGCATGCCCACCCATTGTAGGGAGGTCATACGGGCACGTGGAGGCCGCACACAATACTGAGCCTCATCAGGAGCATACCCAGGCATTGTAGGGAGGTCATACAGGCACGTGGAGGCCACACACAATACTCAGCCTCATCAGGAGCATGCCCGGGCGTTGTAGGGAGGTCATACAGGCACGTGGAGGCCATACACAATACTCAGCCTCATCAGGAGCATGCCCAGGCGTTGTAGGGAGGTCATACAGGCACGTGGAGGCTGCACACAATACTCAGCCTCATCAGGAGCATGCCCAGGCGTTGTAGGGAGGTCACACAGGCACGTGGAGGCCACATACAATACTCAGCCTCATCAGGGGCATGCCCAGGCATTGTAGGGAGGTCATACAGGCACGTGGAGGCCACACACAATACTCAGCCTCATCAGGAGCATGCCCAGGCGTTGTAGGGAGGTCATACAGGCATGCGGAGGCCACACACAATACTCAGCCTCATCAGGAGCATGCCCAGGCGTTGTAGGGAGGTCATACAGGCACGCGGAGGCCACACACAATACTCAGCCTCATCAGGAGCATGCCCAGGCGTTGTAGGGAGGTCATATAGGCACGTGGAGGCCACACACAATACTCAGCCTCATCAGGAGCATGCCCAGGCGTTGTAGGGAGGTCATACAGGCACGTGGAAGCCACACACAATACTCAACCTCATCAGGAGCATGCCCGGGCGTTGTAGGGAGGTCATACAGGCACGTGGAGGCCACATACAATACTCAGCCTCATCAGGAGCATGCCCAGGCGTTGTAGGGAGGTCATACAGGCACGTGGAGACCACACACAATACTGAGCCTCATCAGGAGCATGCCCACCCATTGTAGGGAGGTCATACAGGCACGTGGAGGCCGCACACAATACTGAGCCTCATCAGGAGCATACCCAGGCATTGTAGGGAGGTCATACAGGCACGTGGAGGCCACACACAATACTCAGCCTCATCAGGAGCATGCCCGGGCGTTGTAGGGAGGTCATACAGGCACGTGGAGGCCATACACAATACTCAGCCTCATCAGGAGCATGCCCAGGCGTTGTAGGGAGGTCATACAGGCACGTGGAGGCCACACACAATACTGAGCCTCATCAGGAGCATGCCCAGGCGTTGTAGGGAGGTCATACAGGCACGTGGAGTCCACAGACAATACTCAGCCTCATCAGGAGCATGCCCAGGCATTGTAGGGAGGTCATACAGGCACGTGGAGGCCACACACAATACTCAGCCTCATCAGGAGCATGCCCGGGCGTTGTAGGGAGGTCATACAGGCACGTGTAGGCCATACACAATACTCAGCCTCATCAGGAGCATGCCCAGGCGTTGTAGGGAGGTCATACAGGCACGTGGAGGCCACATACAATACTCAGCCTCATCAGGAGCATGCCCAGGCATTGTAGGGAGGTCATACAGGCACGTGGAGGCCACACACAATACTCAGCCTCATCAGGAGCATGCCCAGGCGTTGTAGGGAGGTCATACAGGCACGTGGAGGCCACACACAATACTGAGCCTCATCAGGAGCATGCCCACCCATTGTAGGGAGGTCATACGGGCACGTGGAGGCCGCACACAATACTGAGCCTCATCAGGAGCATACCCAGGCATTGTAGGGAGGTCATACAGGCACGTGGAGGCCACACACAATACTCAGCCTCATCAGGAGCATGCCCGGGCGTTGTAGGGAGGTCATACAGGCACGTGGAGGCCATACACAATACTCAGCCTCATCAGGAGCATGCCCAGGCGTTGTAGGGAGGTCATACAGGCACGTGGAGGCTGCACACAATACTCAGCCTCATCAGGAGCATGCCCAGGCGTTGTAGGGAGGTCACACAGGCACGTGGAGGCCACATACAATACTCAGCCTCATCAGGGGCATGCCCAGGCATTGTAGGGAGGTCATACAGGCACGTGGAAGCCACACACAATACTCAGCCTCATCAGGAGCATGCCCAGGCGTTGTAGGGAGGTCATACAGGCATGCGGAGGCCACACACAATACTCAGCCTCATCAGGAGCATGCCCAGGCATTGTAGGGAGGTCATACAGGCACGCGGAGGCCACACACAATACTCAGCCTCATCAGGAGCATGCCCAGGCGTTGTAGGGAGGTCATATAGGCACGTGGAGGCCACACACAATACTCAGCCTCATCAGCAGCATGCCCAGGCGTTGTAGGGAGGTCATACAGGCACGTGGAAGCCACACACAATACTCAACCTCATCAGGAGCATGCCCGGGCGTTGTAGGGAGGTCATACAGGCACGTGGAGGCCACATACAATACTCAGCCTCATCAGCAGCATGCCCAGGCGTTGTAGGGAGGTCATACAGGCACGTGGAGACCACACACAATACTGAGCCTCATCAGGAGCATGCCCACCCATTGTAGGGAGGTCATACAGGCACGTGGAGGCCGCACACAATACTGAGCCTCATCAGGAGCATACCCAGGCATTGTAGGGAGGTCATACAGGCACGTGGAGGCCACACACAATACTCAGCCTCATCAGGAGCATGCCCGGGCGTTGTAGGGAGGTCATACAGGCACGTGGAGGCCATACACAATACTCAGCCTCATCAGGAGCATGCCCAGGCGTTGTAGGGAGGTCATACAGGCACGTGGAGGCCACACACAATACTGAGCCTCATCAGGAGCATGCCCAGGCGTTGTAGGGAGGTCATACAGGCACGTGGAGTCCACACACAATACTCAGCCTCATCAGGAGCATGCCCAGGCATTGTAGGGAGGTCATACAGGCACGTGGAGGCCACACACAATACTCAGCCTCATCAGGAGCATGCCCGGGCGTTGTAGGGAGGTCATACAGGCACGTGTAGGCCATACACAATACTCAGCCTCATCAGGAGCATGCCCAGGCGTTGTAGGGAGGTCATACAGGCACGTGGAGTCCACACACAATACTCAGCCTCATCAGGAGCATGCCCAGGCATTGTAGGGAGGTCATACAGGCACGTGGAGGCCACACACAATACTCAGCCTCATCAGGAGCATGCCCGGGCGCTGTAGGGAGGTCATACAGGCACGTGTAGGCCATACACAATACTCAGCCTCATCAGGAGCATGCCCAGGCGTTGTAGGGAGGTCATACAGGCACGTTGAGGCCACACACAATACTCAGCCTCATCAGGAGCATGCCCAGGCATTGTAGGGAGGTCATACAGGCACGTGGAGGCCACACACAATACTGAGCCTCATCAGGAGCATGCCCAGGCGTTGTAGGGAGGTCATACAGGCACGTGGAGGCCACACACAATACTGAGCCTCATCAGGAGCATGCCCAGGCGTTGTAGGGGGGTCATACAGGCACGTGGAGGCCGCACACAATACTCAGCCTCATCAGGAGCATGCCCAGGCGTTGTAGGGAGGTCATACAGGCACGTGGAGGCCACACACAATACTCAGCCTCATCAGGAGCATGCCCAGGCATTGTAGGGAGGTCATACAGGCACGTGGAGGCCACACACAATACTCAGCCTCATCAGGAGCATGCCCAGGCGTTGTAGGGAGGTCATACAGGCACGTGGAGGCCACACACAATACTCAGCCTCATCAGGAGCATGCCCAGGCGTTGTAGGGAGGTCATACAGGCACGTGGAGGCCGCACACAATGCTCAGCCTCATCAGGAGCATGCCCAGGCGTTGTAGGGAGGTCATACAGGCACGTGGAGGCCACATACAATACTCAGCCTCATCAGGAGCATGCCCAGGCGTTGTAGGGAGGTCATACAGGCACGTGGAAGCCACACACAATACTCAACCTCATCAGGAGCATGCCCGGGCGTTGTAGGGAGGTCATACAGGCACGTGGAGGCCACATACAATACTCAGCCTCATCAGGAGCATGCCCAGGCGTTGTAGGGAGGTCATACAGGCACGTGGAGACCACACACAATACTGAGCCTCATCAGGAGCATGCCCACCCATTGTAGGGAGGTCATACAGGCACGTGGAGGCCGCACACAATACTGAGCCTCATCAGGAGCATACCCAGGCATTGTAGGGAGGTCATACAGGCACGTGGAGGCCACACACAATACTCAGCCTCATCAGGAGCATGCCCGGGCGTTGTAGGGAGGTCATACAGGCACGTGGAGGCCATACACAATACTCAGCCTCATCAGGAGCATGCCCAGGCGTTGTAGGGAGGTCATACAGGCACGTGGAGGCCACACACAATACTGAGCCTCATCAGGAGCATGCCCAGGCGTTGTAGGGAGGTCATACAGGCACGTGGAGTCCACACACAATACTCAGCCTCATCAGGAGCATGCCCAGGCATTGTAGGGAGGTCATACAGGCACGTGGAGGCCACACACAATACTCAGCCTCATCAGGAGCATGCCCGGGCGTTGTAGGGAGGTCATACAGGCACGTGTAGGCCATACACAATACTCAGCCTCATCAGGAGCATGCTCAGGCGTTGTAGGGAGGTCATACAGGCACGTGGAGGCCACACACAATACTGATCCTCATCAGGAGCATGCCCAGGCGTTGTAGGGAGGTCATACAGGCACGTTGAGGCCACACACAATACTCAGCCTCATCAGGAGCATGCCCAGGCATTGTAGGGAGGTCATACAGGCACGTGGAGGCCACACACAATACTGAGCCTCATCAGGAGCATGCCCAGGCGTTGTAGGGAGGTCATACAGGCACGTGGAGGCCACACACAATACTGAGCCTCATCAGGAGCATGCCCAGGCGTTGTAGGGGGGTCATACAGGCACGTGGAGGCCGCACACAATACTCAGCCTCATCAGGAGCATGCCCAGGCGTTGTAGGGAGGTCATACAGGCACGTGGAGGCCACACACAATACTCAGCCTCATCAGGAGCATGCCCAGGCATTGTAGGGAGGTCATACAGGCACGTGGAGGCCACACACAATACTCAGCCTCATCAGGAGCATGCCCAGGCGTTGTAGGGAGGTCATACAGGCACGTGGAGGCCACACACAATACTCAGCCTCATCAGGAGCATGCCCAGGCGTTGTAGGGAGGTCATACAGGCACGTGGAGGCCGCACACAATACTCAGCCTCATCAGGAGCATGCCCAGGCGTTGTAGGGAGGTCATACAGGCACGTGGAGGCCACATACAATACTCAGCCTCATCAGGAGCATGCCCAGGCGTTGTAGGGAGGTCATACATGCACGTGGAGGCCGCACACAATACTCAGCCTCATCAGGAGCATGCCCAGGCGTTGTAGGGAGGTCATACAGGCACGTGGAGGCCACATACAATACTCAGCCTCATCAGGAGCATGCCCAGGCATTGTAGGGAGGTCATACAGGCACGTGGAGGCCACACACAATACTCAGCCTCATCAGGAGCATGCCCAGGCGTTGTAGGGAGGTCATACAGGCATGCGGAGGCCACACACAATACTCAGCCTCATCAGGAGCATGCCCAGGCGTTGTAGGGAGGTCATACAGACACGTGGAGGCCACACACAATACTCAGCCTCATCAGGAGCATGCCCAGGCGTTGTAGGGAGGTCATACAGGCACGTGGAGGCCACACACAATACTCAGCCTCATCAGGAGCATGCCCAGGCGTTGTAGGGAGGTCATACAGGCACGTGGAGGCCACACACAATACTCAACCTCATCAGGAGCATGCCCGGGCGTTGTAGGGAGGTCATACAGGCACGTGGAGGCCACATACAATACTCAGCCTCATCAGGAGCATGCCCAGGCGTTGTAGGGAGGTCATACAGGCACGTGGAGACCACACACAATACTGAGCCTCATCAGGAACATGCCCACCCATTGTAGGGAGGTCATACAGGCACGTGGAGGCCGCACACAATACTGAGCCTCATCAGGAGCATGCCCAGGCATTGTAGGGAGGTCATACAGGCACGTGGAGGCCACACACAATACTCAGCCTCATCAGGAGCATGCCCAGGCATTGTAGGGAGGTCATACAGGCACGTGGAGGCCACACACAATACTCAGCCTCATCAGGAGCATGCCCAGGCGTTGTAGGGAGGTCATACAGGCACGTGGAGGCCACACACAATACTCAGCCTCATCAGGAGCATGCCCAGGCGTTGTAGGGAGGTCATACAGGCACGTGGAGGCCGCACACAATACTCAGCCTCATCAGGAGTATGCCCAGGCGTTGTAGGGAGGTCATACAGGCACGTGGAGGCCACATACAATACTCAGCCTCATCAGGAGCATGCCCAGGCGTTGTAGGGAGGTCATACAGGCACGTGGAGGCCACATACAATACTCAGCCTCATCAGGAGCATGCCCAGGCATTGTAGGGAGGTCATACAGGCACGTGGAGGCCACACACAATACTCAGCCTCATCAGGAGCATGCCCAGGCGTTGTAGGGAGGTCATACAGGCATGCGGAGGCCACACACAATACTCAGCCTCATCAGGAGCATGCCCAGGCGTTGTAGGGAGGTCATACAGGCACGCGGAGGCCACACACAATACTCAGCCTCATCAGGAGCATGCCCAGGCGTTGTAGGGAGGTCATACAGGCACGTGGAGGCCACACACAATACTCAGCCTCATCAGTAGCATGCCCAGGCGTTGTAGGGAGGTCATACAGGCACGTGGAAGCCGCACACAATACTCAACCTCATCAGGAGCATGCCCGGGCGTTGTAGGGAGGTCATACAGGCACGTGGAGGCCACATACAATACTCAGCCTCATCAGGAGCATGCCCAGGCGTTGTAGGGAGGTCATACAGGCACGTGGAGGCCACATACAATACTCAGCCTCATCAGGAGCATGCCCAGGCGTTGTAGGGAGGTCATACAGGCACGTGGAGGCCACACACAATACTCAGCCTCATCAGGAGCATGCCCAGGCGTTGTAGGGATGTCATACAGGCACGTGGAGGCCGCACACAATACTCAGCCTCATCAGGAGCATGCCCAGGCGTTGTAGGGAGGTCATACAGGCACGTGGAGGCCACATACAATACTCAGCCTCATCAGGAGCATGCCCAGGCGTTGTAGGGAGGTCATACAGGCACGTGGAGGCCGCACACAATACTCAGCCTCATCAGGAGCATGCCCAGGCGTTGTAGGGATGTCATACAGGCACGTGGAGGCCACACACAATACTCAGCCTCATCAGGAGCATGCCCAGGCGTTGTAGGGATGTCATACAGGCACGTGGAGGCCACACACAATACTGAGCCTCATCAGGAGCATGCCCAGGCGTTGTAGGGAGGTCATGCAGGCACGTGGAGGCCACACACAATACTCAGCCTCATCAGGAGCATGCCCAGGCGTTGTAGGGAGGTCATACAGGCATGCGGAGGCCACACACAATACTCAGCCTCATCAGGAGCATGCCCAGGCGTTGTAGGGAGGTCATACAGGCACGCGGAGGCCACACACAATACTCAGCCTCATCAGGAGCATGCCCAGGCGTTGTAGGGAGGTCATATAGGCACGTGGAGGCCACACACAATACTCAGCCTCATCAGGAGCATGCCCAGGCGTTGTAGGGAGGTCATACAGGCACGTGGAAGCCACACACAATACTCAACCTCATCAGGAGCATGCCCGGGCGTTGTAGGGAGGTCATACAGGCACGTGGAGGCCACATACAATACTCAGCCTCATCAGGAGCATGCCCAGGCGTTGTAGGGAGGTCATACAGGCACGTGGAGACCACACACAATACTGAGCCTCATCAGGAGCATGCCCACCCATTGTAGGGAGGTCATACAGGCACGTGGAGGCCGCACACAATACTGAGCCTCATCAGGAGCATACCCAGGCATTGTAGGGAGGTCATACAGGCACGTGGAGGCCACACACAATACTCAGCCTCATCAGGAGCATGCCCGGGCGTTGTAGGGAGGTCATACAGGCACGTGGAGGCCATACACAATACTCAGCCTCATCAGGAGCATGCCCAGGCGTTGTAGGGAGGTCATACAGGCACGTGGAGGCCACACACAATACTGAGCCTCATCAGGAGCATGCCCAGGCGTTGTAGGGAGGTCATACAGGCACGTGGAGTCCACACACAATACTCAGCCTCATCAGGAGCATGCCCAGGCATTGTAGGGAGGTCATACAGGCACGTGGAGGCCACACACAATACTCAGCCTCATCAGGAGCATGCCCGGGCGTTGTAGGGAGGTCATACAGGCACGTGTAGGCCATACACAATACTCAGCCTCATCAGGAGCATGCCCAGGCGTTGTAGGGAGGTCATACAGGCACGTGGAGTCCACACACAATACTCAGCCTCATCAGGAGCATGCCCAGGCATTGTAGGGAGGTCATACAGGCACGTGGAGGCCACACACAATACTCAGCCTCATCAGGAGCATGCCCGGGCGCTGTAGGGAGGTCATACAGGCACGTGTAGGCCATACACAATACTCAGCCTCATCAGGAGCATGCCCAGGCGTTGTAGGGAGGTCATACAGGCACGTTGAGGCCACACACAATACTCAGCCTCATCAGGAGCATGCCCAGGCATTGTAGGGAGGTCATACAGGCACGTGGAGGCCACACACAATACTGAGCCTCATCAGGAGCATGCCCAGGCGTTGTAGGGAGGTCATACAGGCACGTGGAGGCCACACACAATACTGAGCCTCATCAGGAGCATGCCCAGGCGTTGTAGGGGGGTCATACAGGCACGTGGAGGCCGCACACAATACTCAGCCTCATCAGGAGCATGCCCAGGCGTTGTAGGGAGGTCATACAGGCACGTGGAGGCCACACACAATACTCAGCCTCATCAGGAGCATGCCCAGGCATTGTAGGGAGGTCATACAGGCACGTGGAGGCCACACACAATACTCAGCCTCATCAGGAGCATGCCCAGGCGTTGTAGGGAGGTCATACAGGCACGTGGAGGCCACACACAATACTCAGCCTCATCAGGAGCATGCCCAGGCGTTGTAGGGAGGTCATACAGGCACGTGGAGGCCGCACACAATGCTCAGCCTCATCAGGAGCATGCCCAGGCGTTGTAGGGAGGTCATACAGGCACGTGGAGGCCACATACAATACTCAGCCTCATCAGGAGCATGCCCAGGCGTTGTAGGGAGGTCATACAGGCACGTGGAAGCCACACACAATACTCAACCTCATCAGGAGCATGCCCGGGCGTTGTAGGGAGGTCATACAGGCACGTGGAGGCCACATACAATACTCAGCCTCATCAGGAGCATGCCCAGGCGTTGTAGGGAGGTCATACAGGCACGTGGAGACCACACACAATACTGAGCCTCATCAGGAGCATGCCCACCCATTGTAGGGAGGTCATACAGGCACGTGGAGGCCGCACACAATACTGAGCCTCATCAGGAGCATACCCAGGCATTGTAGGGAGGTCATACAGGCACGTGGAGGCCACACACAATACTCAGCCTCATCAGGAGCATGCCCGGGCGTTGTAGGGAGGTCATACAGGCACGTGGAGGCCATACACAATACTCAGCCTCATCAGGAGCATGCCCAGGCGTTGTAGGGAGGTCATACAGGCACGTGGAGGCCACACACAATACTGAGCCTCATCAGGAGCATGCCCAGGCGTTGTAGGGAGGTCATACAGGCACGTGGAGTCCACACACAATACTCAGCCTCATCAGGAGCATGCCCAGGCATTGTAGGGAGGTCATACAGGCACGTGGAGGCCACACACAATACTCAGCCTCATCAGGAGCATGCCCGGGCGTTGTAGGGAGGTCATACAGGCACGTGTAGGCCATACACAATACTCAGCCTCATCAGGAGCATGCTCAGGCGTTGTAGGGAGGTCATACAGGCACGTGGAGGCCACACACAATACTGATCCTCATCAGGAGCATGCCCAGGCGTTGTAGGGAGGTCATACAGGCACGTTGAGGCCACACACAATACTCAGCCTCATCAGGAGCATGCCCAGGCATTGTAGGGAGGTCATACAGGCACGTGGAGGCCACACACAATACTGAGCCTCATCAGGAGCATGCCCAGGCGTTGTAGGGAGGTCATACAGGCACGTGGAGGCCACACACAATACTGAGCCTCATCAGGAGCATGCCCAGGCGTTGTAGGGGGGTCATACAGGCACGTGGAGGCCGCACACAATACTCAGCCTCATCAGGAGCATGCCCAGGCGTTGTAGGGAGGTCATACAGGCACGTGGAGGCCACACACAATACTCAGCCTCATCAGGAGCATGCCCAGGCATTGTAGGGAGGTCATACAGGCACGTGGAGGCCACACACAATACTCAGCCTCATCAGGAGCATGCCCAGGCGTTGTAGGGAGGTCATACAGGCACGTGGAGGCCACACACAATACTCAGCCTCATCAGGAGCATGCCCAGGCGTTGTAGGGAGGTCATACAGGCACGTGGAGGCCGCACACAATACTCAGCCTCATCAGGAGCATGCCCAGGCGTTGTAGGGAGGTCATACAGGCACGTGGAGGCCACATACAATACTCAGCCTCATCAGGAGCATGCCCAGGCGTTGTAGGGAGGTCATACATGCACGTGGAGGCCGCACACAATACTCAGCCTCATCAGGAGCATGCCCAGGCGTTGTAGGGAGGTCATACAGGCACGTGGAGGCCACATACAATACTCAGCCTCATCAGGAGCATGCCCAGGCATTGTAGGGAGGTCATACAGGCACGTGGAGGCCACACACAATACTCAGCCTCATCAGGAGCATGCCCAGGCGTTGTAGGGAGGTCATACAGGCATGCGGAGGCCACACACAATACTCAGCCTCATCAGGAGCATGCCCAGGCGTTGTAGGGAGGTCATACAGACACGTGGAGGCCACACACAATACTCAGCCTCATCAGGAGCATGCCCAGGCGTTGTAGGGAGGTCATACAGGCACGTGGAGGCCACACACAATACTCAGCCTCATCAGGAGCATGCCCAGGCGTTGTAGGGAGGTCATACAGGCACGTGGAGGCCACACACAATACTCAACCTCATCAGGAGCATGCCCGGGCGTTGTAGGGAGGTCATACAGGCACGTGGAGGCCACATACAATACTCAGCCTCATCAGGAGCATGCCCAGGCGTTGTAGGGAGGTCATACAGGCACGTGGAGACCACACACAATACTGAGCCTCATCAGGAACATGCCCACCCATTGTAGGGAGGTCATACAGGCACGTGGAGGCCGCACACAATACTGAGCCTCATCAGGAGCATGCCCAGGCATTGTAGGGAGGTCATACAGGCACGTGGAGGCCACACACAATACTCAGCCTCATCAGGAGCATGCCCAGGCATTGTAGGGAGGTCATACAGGCACGTGGAGGCCACACACAATACTCAGCCTCATCAGGAGCATGCCCAGGCGTTGTAGGGAGGTCATACAGGCACGTGGAGGCCACACACAATACTCAGCCACATCAGGAGCATGCCCAGGCGTTGTAGGGAGGTCATACAGGCACGTGGAGGCCGCACACAATACTCAGCCTCATCAGGAGTATGCCCAGGCGTTGTAGGGAGGTCATACAGGCACGTGGAGGCCACATACAATACTCAGCCTCATCAGGAGCATGCCCAGGCGTTGTAGGGAGGTCATACAGGCACGTGGAGGCCACATACAATACTCAGCCTCATCAGGAGCATGCCCAGGCATTGTAGGGAGGTCATACAGGCACGTGGAGGCCACACACAATACTCAGCCTCATCAGGAGCATGCCCAGGCGTTGTAGGGAGGTCATACAGGCATGCGGAGGCCACACACAATACTCAGCCTCATCAGGAGCATGCCCAGGCGTTGTAGGGAGGTCATACAGGCACGCGGAGGCCACACACAATACTCAGCCTCATCAGGAGCATGCCCAGGCGTTGTAGGGAGGTCATACAGGCACGTGGAGGCCACACACAATACTCAGCCTCATCAGTAGCATGCCCAGGCGTTGTAGGGAGGTCATACAGGCACGTGGAAGCCACACACAATACTCAACCTCATCAGGAGCATGCCCGGGCGTTGTAGGGAGGTCATACAGGCACGTGGAGGCCACATACAATACTCAGCCTCATCAGGAGCATGCCCAGGCGTTGTAGGGAGGTCATACAGGCACGTGGAGGCCACATACAATACTCAGCCTCATCAGGAGCATGCCCAGGCGTTGTAGGGAGGTCATACAGGCACGTGGAGGCCACACACAATACTCAGCCTCATCAGGAGCATGCCCAGGCGTTGTAGGGATGTCATACAGGCACGTGGAGGCCGCACACAATACTCAGCCTCATCAGGAGCATGCCCAGGCGTTGTAGGGAGGTCATACAGGCACGTGGAGGCCACATACAATACTCAGCCTCATCAGGAGCATGCCCAGGCGTTGTAGGGAGGTCATACAGGCACGTGGAGGCCGCACACAATACTCAGCCTCATCAGGAGCATGCCCAGGCGTTGTAGGGATGTCATACAGGCACGTGGAGGCCACACACAATACTCAGCCTCATCAGGAGCATGCCCAGGCGTTGTAGGGATGTCATACAGGCACGTGGAGGCCACACACAATACTGAGCCTCATCAGGAGCATGCCCAGGCGTTGTAGGGAGGTCATACAGGCACGTGGAGGCCACACACAATACTCAGCCTCATCAGGAGCATGCCCAGGCGTTGTAGGGAGGTCATACATGCACGTGGAGGCCGCACACAATACTCAGCCTCATCAGGAGCATGCCCAGGCGTTGTAGGGAGGTCATACAGACACGTGGAGGCCACACTCAATACTCAGCCTCATCAGGAGCATGCCCAGGCGTTTTAGGGAGGTCATACAGGCACGTGGAGGCCACACACAATACTCAGCCTCATCAGGAGCATGCCCAGGCGTTGTAGGGAGGTCATACAGGCACGTGGAGGCCACACACAATACTCAGCCTCATCAGGAGCATGCCCAGGCGTTGTAGGGAGGTCATACAGGCACGTGGAGGCCACACACAATACTCAGCCTCATCAGGAGCATGCCCAGGCGTTGTAGGGAGGTCATACAGGCACGTGGAGGCCACACACAATACTCAGCCTCATTGTGACTTGTTTTAAGGACATTACATCACAGTTGGATCGGCCTGTAGTGTGTTTTTCCACTTTAATTTTGGGGGTGACTCCACATCCAGGCCTCCATTAGTTAATAAATGTGATTTCCATTGATGATTTTTGGGTGATTTTGTTGTCAGCACATTCAGCTTCTACAGAACAAAGTATTCAATGAGGAGATTTCATCCATTCAGATCTAGGAGGGGGGATTTCAGTGTTCCCTTTATTTTTTTGAGCAGTTTATATATATTTTTTAACGTAATCAACATATGCTGCCTCGTCCCCACTGAAAGTATTTTCTCAGTATTCGGACACTATATTTGCTGTGGAGTTGGATACTAAACCACGTGAGGAACAATGCGAGAAATTAAATAGAAACCCGTCACCAATTCTGCATTTATCATCCACTCCTGGTTTTGACTCACACTCTTTAAGAAAAATACTGACGGAATACTGACTGTATGGCTGGTTTCACACGTAGAGATATCTCCAGCACCGTACGTACCAGAGGTATCCGTGCCCCGCGTGCCTGTGTGTATTTTACGTGTTGTGGTCGTGTGCCGCACCTGGATCACATGGACGGACTTCTGGGAGTCGGCAGTACAATTATCGCTATTACCTGTAGTCATTGCTGAACGCTGCCCTCATCATGGCTCTCTGCCGGCGCTTTGATCAGCACCAGCAGGCACCATGATGAGGGGGTTAGTAGTGTGATCCCACCTGTAAAATCAAGAATGAAATAATAACAATCATTACGTCTGGAAACTGTCACCACTCGTACCGGAGAAACAGATGTGTGAAAGAGCCCTAAAGATGTGCGGTTTTGTATTAATAATCACATAGGAACATTAACTATGTAATTTGTTGTATTCTTTCCAACATTGGTAAATTTAAAATAAAAAATCTGTCCTACAGACAATTATCCACTCCCTGTCTTTTCAAACTGGGATCAGTAGTTCCACCACCCATGAATGGGCACAACAGCTCACCCCTCCCTTTAGGTTTACCTTGGTGAGTCAGCCTCTGGTGAAGGCTTCTCTGTGTCTAATATTTTCGGGTACATAAGATTTACTGGGTCATAGCAAGGTCATAGTGATAAGGTCACTGAATAGAATTGATATGTGTGACCTGAAGAGCAAACAATGGAGGCAAACACAATGACAACTGAATACATATGTGTGAACTCATGAGCTAACAAATGCCAAAAAAACACCTAGCAAATATCCAACCAAACAACAACAAAAAATGTGCGCTCAGTGCTGGAATAGTATTTTGTAATAAGTCCATATTTTTTTTCCCCATAGTAATTATGGCATTATAATGGTGTCTTGTATTTCTTTTCTTTTTTTCTGTCTTTTCTAATTTTATATTTTTCCTTTTCAGGTTTTTGGGCCACAGGAGAGAGCTATACATAACTGCACCTCCAATTTAGGGTTGGTAAATCCACCATTTCCAGGATTGTGAGGTGCACATGTAGCGTCATCTGGCAGAAGTTGCAGCCCATCGTGATGCCTTCCCCAACCGAGGAGACTTGGCTGCAGGTCGCAGCAGGCTTTCAAACTCTGGCCAATTTCCCCAACTGCATAGGTGCTGTCGATGGCAAACATGTGAGAGTTCAGCAGCAATTTCCCCAACTGCATAGGTGCTGTCGATGGCAAACATGTGAGAGTTCAGCAGCCACCACGATCAGGATCACGCTTCTTTAATTATAAGAAGTATTTTTCTGTGGTCCCGATGGCGGTGGCTGATGCACATTACAAATTTGTTGCCATCGACGTTGGTACTTATAGCAGTACTGGGGACTCTCGGGTGTTTCGATCATCACAGATTGGGCTGCAAATTCTTCAAGACGGCGAAACGCTCCCAGCCCCAAGACCTTTGCCGGGTTCCACACATCCAGTTCCCTTTGTGATGGTATCGGATGAGGCATTTCCCTTAATGACCAACCTTCTGCGCCCATACCCACGAAGGGCACTGAATGACCGGCGGAGGATTTTTAATTATCGGCTGAGTCGCGCACGCAGATATGTGGAATCGTGTAGTCAGTGGAGGATCTTTCACACAGCCATCCAGTTGGATCCGGAGGCAGTTGACACTGTCATTAAGGCATGCTGTGTACTCCACAACTATGCTCGTGAATGCAGCACAGAGCAAGATGAGGAGTCGCAGCTGTCAGAATTAATTCCAGTGGTCAACTTGGCTCCGGGAAGGCTCCAACTCAGGTGGCAGGGTGCGAGAAACCTTCGCTGACTACTTCATGAGTCCAGAAGGTGCCGTGCACTGGCAGTACTCCTAGGTCGGTGGTGTGCAGCCTGACCAGCAGAGAAGATCTGATGCCCAATAAAAGAAGAACTTCAAGAAAAGTTATTTTTTACAAAATTGCAAAAACCTTTTTAAATAATAAATAAATTTGGTTTAATTTTCAATCTTGTCTCTATCAGTTATTCGATTATCGCCTTCTACGTGTTGCTTTATGACCATACGTCTACGCATAAGTGTATGTAAGTCTATGACAGCCACAACAATGGTAGAACGTAACTATCATACACTTGCATTGTGACGCCTACCTCTGATTATGCTCAGTCAGAAGTAGTGGTCACAAGATGGTTTTCCAGTTTATCACCCGTGAAGATATTTCAGCTACTTGACCCAAAAAAACCCTGAGATATTCGAACCGGCGCCTGGGGATCGGCGGTACTACTAGAGCGCTCTTCCAAAGTACTGGCTGCTAAAGTCATCACTCACCATTGTCATTTGCTTGTGCTGTGAGCAGAACTAGCAAAGAACAATGTTGAGAGTATTCATCCCTTTGTTGTCAAAAGTCTGCAAAATTAACTAATTTTTTTTTTTTAAATTCCAATCACCTACATACAGACGACCACACACGTACAGTAGCAGAATAACTTGGAAAAATGTAGCGGTCCCCTGACCTGCGCTCAGGTCAGTGCAGATCAGGGGTCCATTTTTTTTTTTAGATGAAATTTTTCAATGACACCACCTAAGCAGATATACTATAATTAAGTATATACTCTAAATTTTACTTTAAGTAAAAATGGACACAAATGTTTTAAATATTAATTTATTTGTATAAATAATATAAGTATATAAACCGGGGGGGGGCAAAAAACTTGTAACAAAAAAAATTACAAAACTTTCGGACAAACATTATCCATAACTTATCAATGTCCCAAAAAACCACTGTTTCATAGGCCGACCTGTCAAAAGTTTTGGGCCATAAAGTACGGGCAGCACCTGTATATAAAACTAAACACCTTTTCTTACAGTCCCCTACGCCTGAAGCCTGGTGTAGATGACTATAAGAAAAGGGGTTTTTGAACGCATTCAGTCTTTTTTAAAAAAAAATGGTGTATATAACGACCTACAGGTGCTGTCTGTATTTTTTATGGCCCAAAATTGGTGACAGGGGTAAGTAATTTTACTGAAATTGATGGAAGTCCGGCTCGTAGTCATACCCTGGAAACATGTCCTGGGAGAAGCTGGTGTTGGGAGATGGACCAGGATGATGAGAAGATGCTCCTGGGGCTGGTGGGCGACCGTAACTTCCATGAGCCTCTGAAGGTTCGGGTCGGTATGCCGCTACCTGCCCAAAGCGCTGGATTGCAGCTGCTGGTGGTGGAGGCCCACTGGGATAAAACAGATTAAAGATCCCAGTTATTAGGGCTGGTGCCGAGGGCATAGGCGATGGTGCATCAATTGCCATGACCAGAGCGTTGGCTGCTGTCATGTACCGGTTCTGCTTGTCCCGTGGCATGGATCTTAGGCGCCTGCTATAGATAACCCAAATTTATCAAGGTCATCTTCTTTGTGGACCCTGTCCATAAGATTGAGGGTGCGAGTAGTGAGGGCTTCAAGTGCACTACTCCCACCCTCTTTGCCTCTTTATTTGCCGCCCTTCTCAATCCCACAGCACGGGCAGAAACAGCCCCCATCCCAGTTGGCCTAGACGCACCCCCAGCAGAGCTACCATCAGCGCCAGAAGCCGAAGCAGCATCAGCAGCAGACCCCGGCGCGACGCCCGCAGCAGATGAGGCAGCGGCGGGCGAACCGGAAGGACCAGCACCATGAGGATCCGGAGAAGACAGGAGAAATAAGTCCTCTGAATCGTCTTCTGCTCCCCGGTCCGTGCTGGTCTCCTCGAGTAACGCAGGTGTCAGGGCCCTTATTTTGCCTTCAGTGCTGTAGAAAAAAGGAAAAAAACGTTGAAAGAAATTTCATTTACAACTAATTATTGTGAAATTACCTCCGCAAACTCCTGCTGGTCAAAATGAAGGCCAGCTGGTCTGCATAAGGGACCTTTCTTTTGAGGGGCGATGAGCCGCTTCGCCCGGACTCTGACTTCATCAGGCGGTCAGTGACCGAGCGCCACCTTTTTTTTAACATCTTCCTCTGCAATTAAAAAAAAAATAATAATTATGTATTTTATTTCAAACATAAATAAAATTACACATCTATATTACAAAATGGTACAAATATCCAAAAAAAATAAAAACTTACAAACTTGTTTTTGGGCCACTTTGTCCGCGTCCACCCACAGCGGGTAAATTTCTCTGACAACAGCGGGCCAAGCGTCTCTTCTACACTGTTTATCCCTGTAGCGTTCGCTGGCCCGGTCCCATATTCCAGGATACTTCTCCACCTATAATGTATAACATTACATCAGTGAATTAATAAACCGAAAAGGGTGAAATTAAGATAAAAACATATATATACATATACATTATATATATATATATATATATATATATATACAGTACAGACCAAAAGTTTGGACACAACTTCTCATTTAAAGATTTTTCTGTATTTTCTTGACTATGAAAATTGTACATTTACACTAAAGGCATCAAAACTATGAATTACCACATGTGGAATTATATACTTAACAAAAAAGTGTGAAACAACTGAAAATATGTCTTATATTCTAGGTTCTTCACAGTAGCCACCTTTTGCTTTGATGACTGCTTTGCACACTCTTGGCATTCTCTTGATGAGCTTCAAGAGGTAGTCACCGGAAATGGTCTTCCAACAATCTTGAAGGAGTTCCCAGAGATGCTTAGCACTTGTTGGCCCTTTTGCCTTCACTCTGCGGTCCAGCTCACCCCAAACCATCTCGATTGGGTTCAGGTCTGGTGACTGTGGAGGCCAGGTCATCTGGCGTAGCCCCCCATCACTCTCCTTCTTGGTCAAATAGCCCTTACACAGCCTGGAGGTGTTTGGGGTCATTGTCCTGTTGAAAAATAAATGATGGTCCAACTAAACGCAAACCGGATGGAATAGCATGCCGCTGCAAGATGCTGTGGTAGCCATGCTGGTTCAGTATGCCTTCAATTTTGAATAAATCCCCAACAGTGTCACCAGCAAAGCCCCCTCACACCATCACACCTCCTCCTCCATGCTCACGGTGGGAACCAGGCATGTAGAGTCCATCCGTTCACCTTTTCTGCGTCACACAAAGACACGGTGGTTGGAACCAAAGATCTCAAATTTGGACTCATCAGACCAAAGCACAGATTTCCACTGGTCTAATGTCTATTCCTTGTGTTCTTTAGCCCAAATAAGTCTCTTCTGCTTGTTGCCTGTCCTTAGCAGTGGTTTCCTAGCAGCTATTTTACCATGAAGGCCTGCTGCACAAAGTCTCCTCTTAACAGTTGTTGAAGAGATGTGTCTGCTGCTAGAACTCTGTGTGGCATTGACCTGGTCTCTAATCTGAGCTGCTGTTAACCTACGATTTCTGAGGCTGGTGACTCGGGTAAACTTATCCTCAGAAGCAGAGGTGACTCTTGGTCTTCCTTTCCTGGGGCAGTCCTCATGTGAGCCAGTTTCTTTGTAGCGCTTGATGGTTTTTGCAACTGCACTTGGGGACACTTTCAAAGTTTGCCCAATTTTTCGCACTGACTGACCTTCATTTCTTAAAATAATGATGGCCACTCGTTTTTCTTTACTTAGCTGCTTTTTTCTTGCCATAATACAAATTCTAACAGTCTATTCAGTAGGACTATCAGCTGTGTATCCACCAGACTTCTGCACAACACAACTGATGGTCCCAACCCCATTTATAAGGCAAGAAATCCCACTTATTAAACCTGACAGGGCACACCTGTGAAGTGAAAACCATTTCCGGTGACTACCTCTTGAAGCTCATCAAAAGAATTCCAAGAGTGTGCAAAGCAGTCATCAAAGCAAAAGGTGGCTACTGTGAAGAAACTAGAATATAAGACATATTTTCAGCTGTTTCACACTTTTTTGTTAAGTATATAATTCCACATGTGGTAATTCATAGTTTTGATGCCTTCAGTGTGAATGTACAATTTTCATAGTCATGAAAATACAGAAAAATCTTTAAATGAGAAGGTGTGTCCAAACTTTTGGTCTGTACTGTACATGGGCACACACACAAACACCACAACAACCCCCCCCCCCCATATCCAATTACGTCTCTTTCACATGTCAGAATCTCCGGTACGAGAGGTGATGACATTTTCCACACATACCGGAGACACACACAACCGTTTCATTGTATGCTTGGTCACGCATACCTGCAGTAACGTAGATATGCGGACGTGAGAAACTGCCCTACAGCGTATGCCGGAGCTTTCAGTGAATGAACTTACATACGCTGTACAATAATCTTAAATTTCAATGTATTAAAAATGTCAAAATTAGGTGGGCTCCCACGTAATTTTAATAACCGGCAGAGGGAAAGCAGACGATTGAGAGCTGATGTTATAGTCTGGGAAGTAGCCAATAATCATGGCCCCTTTCTAGGCTATTAATACCAGGCCGCAGCAGTTAGTTTAGCCTTTACTGGTCATTCTACAGGGGGACCCCCCAAAAAAAAATTACATGGGGTCCCCCTATAAATTGTAGCCAGTAAAGGCTAGGCGAACAGCTGTTACCTGATATTAATAGCCTAGAAAGGGGCCATGGTTATAGGCCCCCTCCCAGGCTATAATATCAGCCCTCAGCCGCCCCAGATTTGGCGCATCATATTTGGGCGCCAAATCTGGTGCTTAGCCTTGCTCTTCCACGCTGTCCTGGTGCGGTGGCAGGGGGTAATTGTGTTGGCGTTCAAGTCAGCGCCAGCTGGCGTGAAGCCGAGGTTAGTAATGAGGGGCGTCTATAAGACACCCCCATTACTAACCAACAAAGAGTTAAAAAATAATTTAAAAAATAAACACACAGACACCACAGAAAAATTATTTAATTGAAATAAACCACACCATTTTAATAAATTCTTCATTTACTAAAAAAAAATAATAATTACCTGTCCACGTTCCTGCGCTGCTCTCCCATGCACAGCTGTCACATCTGGAAATGTGACAGCCGTCATGGCTGCTGTAAGCTCACACTGCCGGGAACACGGCAGTGTGAGCCCCTGACTGAGGTCACCAGAGTTCATTCAGCGCAGCTCCGGTGAACTCCTTTACGGCCCTGCTGTACCGTGGGAATTTATGTAAAGGAGATCACCGTAGCAGCGTACCCTGAACTCCGGTGAACTCCGTGATGCAATGACGGAGACGCTTTACGGCCCCATCATTGTATCGGCGGCGCTCATTTAGGGCGGTCACAGTTTATGTGGCTGCTCTAAACTGGATATCTTCGCGGGACACTCGTGGACTACTACGGAGGGGTAAGGATAAGGTTGTGGTTTGTTATTTTATTTTTTATTACAGGAGATCGATGGCTTCGGGGAATTAGGTGTCTAGGTGAGTATAGGTGTATTTTTTTATTTTATTTTAGGTGGCAATCGGCGGGGACAGGTAATGTATAAACTAATTTATTTTTAGGTAACCACTGGCCACCAATTAAATTTATTAATTTAATTTATTGGGGACCAAAAAAAAAACTGGGGACAATAAATTAATAAAAAATTAAGTGGATAAAAATTAAAAAAAAATATGGGGGCCCAAAAAAATAAATGTATGGGGGCAATTTATGGGGCACATTAGGGGCACTTTTAACAGCTAGATCAGGCTGATGGGAACTGCTGCTCCCATCGAACTGGTCCTGCTGGCGCTAGTGGACAGGGGACAGACATAGGCCGATGGAAGTAGTAGTGTCACATCGGCCTACGTCTGCCTGCGAACACGCGCACACACAGAGACGCTTACCACACTAATCATGAAAGCCACATTCAGGTCCATTCGTTTATACCACCCCAGGTGATCCTGGTAGACGGGAATGGTCTGGGATTCTCGTCTTCCTGGATTATGGGATGCTTATGGGATGGCAGGAACGCCCCCCACATGAGGTCACTTCCCATTTGTTGCGGTTTTGTGCTACACCCGCAGACGCGCGACGCGTCTTTCCAGACCGCAGCATGTCAGTTTCTCTTGCTTGCTACAATGTATCAGTCTGGAGGGGGTTTACATCTCAGAGGATTGTCTACGCTGGATACAACTGTACCAAACCAACAGCTGTGAGAACTATTAGGTCAATATAGGTTTTAACTCCTTAATGACCGTCAATTTGACTTAAAACTGACCTGGGATATAAGAGACTAGCATTCTCTGATGGGCGACAATCCTGTATCTGTCACCTGAAAACTATAGCTGACAACTTTCTGCATCAGCCACGATCCTTGTTGGCACCAACCATTTCCGTTTAACCCTTTAAATACTGCTGTCAATAGTGACTACAGCATCTAGATGGTTAACAGTGTGGGGGCTTCCTCTTTAACCTCATCGGCACCCTGAGATCTTGATTGGGTGGTCCCTGATGTTTGCCATGGTAGTTCATAGCCAAATAACGGCTTTAGAGTCTGCCGGCTATAGGGACCTGTTCACAAGTTATCGAAATTTAGGTGGTAAAAAAAATACATTTTTTCATTCCTGTTATGTCATTTTGCATTAATTCCTGAAAAGCACCTGAAGAGTTAATGAACTAAATGAAAGTCGGGGTGGGGGTGCTGTTTTTAAAATGGTCTCACTTTTGGAGATTTCCGGTATATAAGACCCCCAAAGTCATTTCAAAACTAAATAGGTCCCTAAAAAAAAATAAAAATACGTTTTGTAAATTTCCTTGAAAAAAAAATGAAATAATTACTGCTCCATTGTTTAAACCTTCTAAAATGTTAACAAAATAAAAGAACATTTTACAAATGGTGCCGATGTAAAGCCGACACGAGGGAAATGTGATTTATTAATGTTTTTGTGTGGTCGGACTAGCTGGATTAAAGGGATTAAAGGGATAATCATTCAAATTTTGAAAATTGCTATTTTTTTTCAAATTTTTTGTCACATTTTATGATATTTTTATAAATAAACACAATACGTATCAACCTAAATTTACCACCATCATAAAGTATAATGCGTCACGAAAAAAAAAAAAACAATCTCAAAATCAATGGAATATATTGAAGCGTTCCAGAGTTATTACCACGTGTTAGATTTAATTTGGCCTGGTCATTAAGGGGTTAGATTGCTGACGACTATCCCAAATTGAGCCAAAAAGCCATACATGCTGTACACCACATTCATTACCTGATTGCTCCTCACTAGACGTTGCTTAATAGGAATGTGGAGTTCTAAAAGGATCCAAATTTATCATTAAAGTAGCCGTAGCCTTCCTCTTCTTCCTCTTAATATATTGCACTCATCATCTTATACAGCGCTGTGCACTTACAATTGCTCATTTTCTACCCAGATAATTGTTCTCTTTTCCATTAGGTCGATGACATCACGGGATTAAAAACTGACGAGCTGAATCCTTCTAAGCTCTATGTACAGACAGGAGGTCAATATTCCCTGCATGAGTCATCATTAGAACTACAATCCTACATCACTACAAAAGTCCCTGGCAGGAGGAGGAGTGGAACATCTGGATCAGGAGGTGAAGAGGGGAATGATAAATCCAAGGACAAGAGACTTCCTGTTTCTACACAGAGCAGAGAAAACAGAAGAATTATCTGGGTAGAAAATGAGCAATTGTAAGTGCACAGCGCTGTATAATATGGTGACTGCAATATATAAAGAGGAGGAGGAGGAAGAGGAGGAAGGGGAAGAGGAGGAGGAAGAGGAGGAGGAGGAAGAGGAGGAGGAGGAAGAGGAGGAGGAGGGCTTCTTTAACATACCCACAACTCCATACAAAGTTCTTGATCTCCACCAAGAGGTGGCGTGACGCGGAGGCGTAATAGCTCCTTATTGACAGTTCTTGTTTCATGCTTGCCCACTCCTGATTTTTTTTCCGCCCTTCACCCCCCCCCCCCCAAAAAAAAAAAAAAAAAAAAGTAGCAAGGAAACTTCAAAAGGAAAAGTTGCAATAAGACTCCATAGTGTTATTTTGGAAAGATGGTACTGCCGTGTTTCTTATTCAGTTTTTTTTGAGCCGAAGACAGGAAAGTAGTAGGAGATATGAAACTACAACTGTATCGAAAACTGCGCCAAACCGGCATGTGGTTTATCAGATGCAATTTTGGTGTAATCGCAACGCCTGAAGAAGAATTTCATATTCTTAGATTTCGTTCCTTAGATACAAAAAAAAAAAGAGAAAAGAAACAATAAGAGCTGAGAAAACACTTGTCAGGTTACTGGGATCCTTCTCAAAGGGCCTCATTCACACAGCGCAGATTCGCTTTGTATTTCAAGGCCATTCTTCATAGGCAAAACTCAGAAATTTCTACATATTTATTTTTTTTTGCATTCACTCCTGAATAGTAAAATAGAAACTCCTGACCCAATCTGCCACAATCGCTTTCCTCCTTGTGGTGCAGGTTCCTAATGACACGTTGTCAGTTTTATTGGGTCTGGTTGTCATAAATCACAGATTGCGGTGGAATTAATCAGTGGAAGGGAAAGGACGACCAAAAAGATTTTTAGTTAATTTATTATAAAATATAAAAGGTGCAGAAAATCCCCCCTCAAAACAGAAATTACAATGTAGCGACATGTATAGAGCATGGACCAGAGATACCTATCCGGTGTCCTGAGAGATCTCCCACCCTGTACTGGGGTGTCATGAGTGGGGGACCCCCCGACATTACAGCATTTGGAGAGGTGACGGCCGCTCCGGACACCGTGCAGCTTTCCTGGCGAGACCCTATAGGAAAGACCCATGTAACGTTGCGGTCATCTGCTTTCTCATGGATTTATACTTCATGGAATAATAACAAGTTATTGATGTGACTTCTGGATCCACGCATTAATAATTCTGTCTGCGGGAGACTTCAGGCTGAATAATATGATATAATGCCTTATAATAATATGATGGAACTTATATAATGGCCTATAAAGCAGTCGCAGATCATTTGCTGCTATTTATAAGGAGGAATGTGGCAATTCCAGGCAGTTACATTAGAACTTGTGCCGCGATACATTGTATCCACCTTCAATATAATAGAATTGGGTGGGAATTATAAGGCGAGTCGACTCGTAAACCAGTGAGCGGAGCTGCCATGTAGATAACCTGACGGACGCGCCCTGCTCCGGGCGAATATCAGGGCAGAAAGTCACTCAGCCGAAGATTAAGTAGAAGTGCGCCTTAGGCCGTGTTCACACATTCAGTATTTCTCAGCCAAAACCAGGAGTGGGTGATAAATACAGAATTGGTGACTTGTTTCTATTCTGCTTTTCCTCTCATTGTTCCTCTCCTGGTTTTGGCTACAAATAGTGATGTAAAATACTGACCGTGTGAACATGGCCTTAAAGAGGAACTCCACCCAGAACTCAGCACAGGTCAGAAGCTCGAAGTGTCACTGATATCCCAAATTAAGGTACAATGCTCTCCAGCCATTGCGAATGCACAACTCCTAGCATATTTCCTGCCAGAAAATGCTGGGAGCTGTAGTTGTGAAACCCAGGAGGCCCCTGGAATAACCGCCATGGACCCTCACCGGGCTCCAGACATCTCATTCTCTTGCACTTCTGCATCTTTTGTCGTCTTCCTCTTTTTTCAATCCTGCTCATAACTTGTGCCTCAGGAGCTGCGCTCTCGTCTGGCTGTGAGCCCTCGGGCGCTGCTGCCCACACGCTCCGTCCTCCATGATCTCATAGGACGATACATAGATGATTACACGCTCTCCGCACTTTCGATGTTCATGATGTTGACCTGACTCCACATTCATATTCTCCTTTGTCTACACAGTAAAGCTGAAATGAATACTTACTCCTCCCATGTCAGGTGAAATCTGCAGATTTGGGGTCTTTTCTGTCCCCCCCCCCCCGTTAGTTTCTGTAATTGCACTTTCTCTCTGTGTCTGCTGAGTGTGCGGGATCTTCCTGGTGTGATGTCAGAGCTCTGCTGTGTACTTTGACCAATCAGATGTCTCCTCCATGTCGCTCCTCCTCCCTCCATGTTCTCCGCGCTGCAGCTGCATCCCCCTCCTCTCCCCTCCTCTCTTTACTATATACTTTTGATAGATTTTTCTGATTGAGGAGGTTTGTGAACATTCACAGAAAGTCTGCAGACAGGTGGAAGAACTACAGGTTCCAGGAAGGTGGGGGAAGATGTCATCTTCTAATTCCATTGATACAATGTTTCGTAGCGTCACTTATAGAGATGAGCAGATCTGCGGGAATAAAATTTGGGGAATCACTCAGATTTTGCAGGGAAGTTCTTATCTGTTAATTGAATGCTCCTTATTATCCCCTGGACTCTTGCTGGACCCCCAGAGCAAAATAAACAAGATGGTAAAAATAAAACCACCGCTCACCTGTCCTGCCGCCCGGTTCTCCGCACCTCTTCTTTTCTCCTTCCCTCTTTGCGCAGATTCTCTTTGGCTTCTTCTGTCCAGGACTTCTGGCACAACGAGATGTCGGACATCACTGCACGCCATTACTCACGTGACGCCATAAGGGGGCGTCAGAGGCCGGGTCGTCCTGGAAGTTCTGGCCTGGAGTGAAGAAGAAGGGGTAAAGAAGAGACGGGGAGAACCGGGCGACGAGCTACGGGCCGGCGGCACAGGCGAGTGGTGAGGTACTGTGTTCACCATCTGACGGCCCATTCACCAGACAGGTCTGGCAGACAATGTGCCATGTCTCACCGGTGCCCCATGTCAGAGAGCCGACATACGCCGAGGTGATGCACGGCCAGATCCCGGCAGCTCTGAGTGTGTATAGCGCCCTGTACGTCCTCAGGGTGTCCTCTGGGGGGCGAGATGCCGCCTGGCATTTTTTGTGTCCTTAGAGGATCTACATCATCATCTCATTTCTCTTATTTTCTTTCCACCAGGACGGTGAACCTGCGAGATGCGGTAGAGACGCTCCGACGACCATCAAGAAACAGTGAGTATGGAGGATTAGGCGAAGGCTGGTGCATGTAGTCCGCCACAGATAGGTGGAAGGATTGTGTTACGGTCACACTTGCAGTACATATTTCATTGTTATCGCTCCATATGCAGCTGAGGGGCTTCGGCGCCCCCTGTGTGGTCAGGTGCACAGTGCACCGTTGTGCCCCGATGTTGATTGACAGCGCTCGCACCGCAGCCCCTGCACACTGACTGTGACGGAGTCAGCGGCGCACACAGTGCAGGCCCCATTCATCAAGGTCTCCTGTCAAGGGGCCTCTGCTCACTAGCCCGATGCACCTGGAAGTGGAGCGAGCGGCTCCGGAGAGGAGCAGAGGAGCCATTATGTGCTGCTCCTGGGCTCCCCGCAGCACAGAGTCCATCAGCATCACCGCAGCACAGAGTCCATCAGCGTCACCGCAGCGCAGAGTCCATCAGCGTCGCCGCAGCGCAGAGTCCATCAGCGTCGCCGCAGCGCAGAGTCCATCAGCGTCGCCGCAGCGCAGAGTCCATCAGCGTCGCCGCAGCGCAGAGTCCATCAGCATCGCCGCAGCGCAGAGTCCATCAGCGTCGCCGCAGCGCAGAGTCCATCAGCGTCGCCGCAGCGCAGAGTCCATCAGCATCGCCGCAGCGCAGAGTCCATCAGCGTCGCCGCAGCGCAGAGTCCATCAGCGTCGCCGCAGCGCAGAGTGCATCAGCGTCACCGCAGCGCAGAGTCCATCAGCGTCACCGCAGCACAGGGTCCATCAGCGTCACCGCAGCGCAGAGTCCATCAGCGTCACCGCAGCGCAGAGTCCATCAGCGTCACCGTTGACGTCTACACGTGTCCTCCAGAACCACAATATACCTTCTGCAAGTAAGATGGTGCGGGGCCGAGTCCCTCCAGAAGGTTGCATTTCTGTTGCGAGAGATGGAACCGCTCTATTCCTGTATAAATCTCGTGCATGTCACCGCACAGACCATCGTTATATGGCGGTGCAGTTTTCGGTCGCTCCGGTATACGGCGGTGCAGTTCTCGGTCCCTCCTGTATGTGGCGGTGCAGTTCTCGGTCCCTCCGGTATACGGCGGTGCAGTTCTCGGTCCCTCCTGTATACGGCGGTGCAGTTCTCGGTCCCTCCGGTATACGGCGGTGCAGTTCTCGGTCCCTCCTGTATACGGCGGTGCAGTAGTACATTGGTCCCTCCTGTATACGGCGGTGCAGTTCTGGGTCTCTCCGGTATATGGCGGTGCAGTTCTGGGTCTCTCCGGTATATGGCGGGGCAGTTCTGGGTCTCTCCGGTATACGGCGGTGCAGTTCTGGGTCTCTCCGGTATACGGCGGTGCAGTTCTCGGTCCCTCCGGTATACGGCGGTGCAGTAGTACATTGGTCCCTCCTGTATACGGCGGTGCAGTAGTACATTGGTCCCTCCTGTATACGGCGGTGCAGTTCTGGGTCTCTCCGGTATATGGCGGTGCAGTTCTGGGTCTCTCCGGTATATGGCGGTGCAGTTCTGGGTCTCTCCGGTATATGGCGGTGCAGTTCTGGGTCTCTCCGGTATACGGCGGTGCAGTTCTCGGTCCCTCCGGTATACGGCGGTGCAGTTCTCGGTCCCTCCTGTATACGGCGGTGCAGTTCTCGGTCCCTCCTGTATGTGGCGGTGCAGTTCTCGGTCCCTCCTGTATACGGCGGTGCAGTTCTCGGTCCCTCCTGTATACGGCGGTGCAGTTCTCGGTCCCTCCTGTATACGGCGGTGCAGTTCTCGGTCCCTCCTGTATACGGCGGTGCAGTTCTCGGTCCCTCCTGTATACGGCGGTGCAGTTCTCGGTCCCTCCTGTATACGGCGGTGCAGTTCTCGGTCCCTCCTGTATACGGCGGTGCAGTTCTCGGTCCCTCCTGTATACGGCGGTGCAGTTCTCGGTCCCTCCTGTATACGGCGGTGCAGTTCTCGGTCCCTCCTGTATACAGCGGTGCAGTTCTCGGTCCCTCCTGTATACGGCGGTGCAGTTCTCGGTCCCTCCTGTATACGGCGGTGCAGTTCTCGATCCCTCCGGTATACGGCGGTGCAGTTCTCGGTCCCTCCTGTATACGGCGGTGCAGTTCTCGGTCCCTCCTGTATACGGCGGTGCAGTTCTCAGTCCCTCCTGTATACGGCGGTGCTGTTCTCGGTCCCTCCTGTATACGGCGGTGCTGTTCTCGGTCCCTCCTGTATACGGCGGTGCAGTTCTCGGTCCCTCCTGTATACGGCGGTGCAGTTCTCGGTCCCTCCTGTATACGGCGGTGCAGTTCTCGGTCCCTCCTGTATACGGCGGTGCAGTTCTCGGTCCCTCCTGTATACGGCGGTGCAGTTCTCGGTCCCTCCTGTATACGGCGGTGCAGTTCTCGATCCCTCCGGTATACGGTGGTGCAGTTCTCGGTCCCTCCTGTATACGGCGGTGCAGTTCTCGGTCCCTCCTGTATACGGCGGTGCAGTTCTCGGTCCCTCCTGTATACGGCGGTGCAGTTCTCGGTCCCTCCTGTATACGGCGGTGCAGTTCTCGGTCCCTCCTGTATACGGCGGTGCAGTTCTCGGTCCCTCCTGTATACGGCGGTGCAGTTCTCGGTCCCTCCTGTATACGGCGGTGCAGTTCTCAGTCCCTCCTGTATACGGCGGTGCTGTTCTCGGTCCCTCCTGTATACGGCGGTGCAGTTCTCGGTCCCTCCTGTATACGGCGGTGCAGTTCTCGGTCCCTCCTGTATACGGCGGTGCAGTTCTCGGTCCCTCCTGTATACGGCGGTGCAGTTCTCGGTCCCTCCTGTATACGGCGGTGCAGTTCTCGGTCCCTCCTGTATACGGCGGTGCAGTTCTCGGTCCCTCCTGTATACGGCGGTGCAGTTCTCGGTCCCTCCTGTATACGGCGGTGCAGTTCTCGGTCCCTCCTGTATACGGCGGTGCAGTTCTCGATCCCTCCGGTATACGGTGGTGCAGTTCTCGGTCCCTCCTGTATACGGCGGTGCAGTTCTCGGTCCCTCCTGTATACGGCGGTGCAGTTCTCGGTCCCTCCTGTATACGGCGGTGCAGTTCTCGGTCCCTCCTGTATACGGCGGTGCAGTTCTCGGTCCCTCCTGTATACGGCGGTGCAGTTCTCGGTCCCTCCTGTATACGGCGGTGCAGTTCTCGGTCCCTCCTGTATACGGCGGTGCTGGTCTCGGTCCCTCCTGTATACGGCGGTGCAGTTCTCGGTCCCTCCTGTATACGGCGGTGCAGTTCTCGGTCCCTCCTGTATATTCTCTTGCGCTTCAAATATGCAAAAGAAAAAGGTGAATGTCATATGTTTGAAGTGGAAATCTCTGTCATAAAATTGAGGCCATTATACGTCTGTACGGTACTATTTTTTTTTTTGTTAAATACTGTAATCAATATATTTTTTTACCTGGAGTTAAGTCCGCTGTTCTGAATCCAGAGTGGTGTTCACTTTGTTCCTGCGCCGCTCCGTTCCTGAGATACACTTCACTGTATGCACATTAGTCTTCTTATCCAAATGGGAGGGATCCTCAAAAGAACAGTGGTGAGCCACGCCCACTTTGGCAAAATACATTTTATATATATATATATATATATATATATATATATATATATATATATATATATA
The DNA here is from genome assembly GCF_046119375.1 of Phyllobates terribilis. Taxonomy (NCBI): domain Eukaryota; kingdom Metazoa; phylum Chordata; class Amphibia; order Anura; family Dendrobatidae; genus Phyllobates; species Phyllobates terribilis. The sequence continues at coordinate 311,863,561 of NW_027362772.1, forward strand.
TACACACACAGTATAGACCAAAAGTTTGGACACACCTTCTCATTTAAAGATTTTTCTGTATTTTCCTGACTATGGAAATTGTACATTCACACTGAAGGCATCAAAACTATGAATTACCACATGTGGAATTATATACTTAACAAAAAAGTGTGAAACAACTGAAAATATGTCTTATATTCTAGGTTCTTCAAAGTAGCCACCTTTTGCTTTGATGACTGCTTTGCACACTCTTGGCATTCTCTTGATGAGCTTCTAGAGGTAGTCACCGGAAATGGTCTTCACTTCTCAGGTGTGCCCTGTCAGGTTTAATAAGTGGGATTTCTTGCCTTATAAATGGGGTTGGAACCATCAGTTGTGTTGTGCAGAAGTCTGGTGGATACACAGCTGATAGTCCTACTGAATAGACTGTTAGAACTTGTATTATGGCAAGAAAAAATCAGCTAAGTAAAAAAAAACGAGTGGCCATCATTACTTTAAGAAATGAAGGTCAGTCAGTCCGAAAAATTGGGCAAACTTTGAAAGTGTCCCCAAGTGCAGTTACAAAAACCATCAAGCGCTACAAAGAAAATGGCTCACATGAGGACCGCCCCAGGAAAGGAAGACCAAGAGTCACCTCTGCTTCTGAGGATAAGTTTATCCGAGTCACCAGCCTCAGAAATCGCAGGTTAACAGCAGCTCAGATTAGAGACCAGGTCAATGCCACACAGAGTTCTAGCAGCAGACACATCTCTACAACAACTGTTAAGAGGAGACTTTGTGCAGCTGGCCTTCATGGTGAAATAGCTGCTAGGAAACCACTGTTAAGGACAGGCAACAAGCAGAAGAGACTTGTTTGGGCTAAAGAACACAAGGAATGGACATTAGACCAGTGGAAATCTGTGCTTTGGTCTGATGAGTCCAAATTTGAGATCTTTGGTTCCAACCACCGTGTCTTTGTGCGACGCAGAAAAGGTGAACGGATGGACTCTACATTCCTGGTTCCGACCGTGAAGCATGGAGGAGGAGGTGTGATGGTGTGGGGGGCTTTGCTGGTGACACTGTTGGGGATTTATTCAAAATTGAAGGCATACTGAACCAGCATGGCTACCACAGCATCTTGCAGCGGCATGCTATTCCATCCAGTTTGCGTTTAGTTGGACCATCATTTATTTTTCAACAGGACAATGACCCCAAACACCTCCAGGCTGTGTAAGGGCTATTTGACCAAGGAGAGTGATGGGGGGCTACGGCAGATGACCTGGCCTCCACAGTCACCAGACCTGAACCCAATCGAGATGGTTTGGGGTGAGCTGGACCGCAGAGTGAAGGCAAAAGGGCCAACAAGTGCTAAGCATCTCTGGGAACTCCTTCAAGATTGTTGGAAGACCATTTCCGGTGACTACCTCTTGAAGCTCATCAAGAGAATGCCAAGAGTGTGCAAAGCAGTCATCAAAGCAAAAGGGGGCTACTGTGAAGAACCTAGAATATAAGACATATTTTCAGTTGTTTCACACTTTTTTGTTAAGTATATAATTCCACATGTGGTAATTCATAGTTTTGATGCCTTCAGTGTGAATGTACAATTTTCATAGTCATAAAAATACAGAAAAATCTTTAATGAGAAGGTGTGTCCAAACTTTAGGTCTGTACTGTACATCACAAGGACGAGCGTCACGTACATCACAAGGACGGGAGCGGCGTACATCACAAGGACGGAAGCGGCGTACATCACAAGGACGGGAGCGGCGTACATCACAAGGACGGGAGCGACGTACATCACAAGGACGGAAGCGGCGTACATCACAAGGACGGGAGCGGCGTACATCACAAGGACGGGAGCGGCGTACATCACAAGGACGGGAGCGACGTACATCACAAGGACGGAAGCGGCGTACATCACAAGTACGGGAGCGGCGTACATCACGAGGACGGGAGCGACGTACATCACGAGGACGGGAGCGACGTACATCACAAGGACGGAAGCGGCGTACATCACAAGGATGAGTGCAACGTACATCACAAGGACGAGTGCAACGTACATCACAGGGACAGGAGCGACATACATCAGAAGGACGCTTAAAAGGGGCATAGAAAGAAAAAGTTTTTCTGAAAAAATGGAGAGTGTTCATCACCTGACTAATCGACCATTGGGATCAGTTGTAAAGATGTGGGGGCTGGATCCATCTCTGCGGCTGTACATACACCCACCCCCTTCATCCTCTCCCCTCCTTCGGATGAACATTTGTCTTTGGTCCTCTCCTCAAAACACTTCTTACGTCACACGATTCAGATGGTTCTGTCTTCTTTCCGGTGCAGACAGCAAACACGACCAATATTCCAAAAAATGGTAGTTTGATAAAAAAAACTTAAAATACATAATTAACCTAAAAAAATGTAAATCCAACTCATTTCCGGTTGAACCCTTTATTAAGGCAAATGTTCAATAAATTCCGATAATGCGTGGCCTACGAAGTCTGTACAGAAGTACCCCGGCCGCACTTGACAGCGTTGGCCGCCGCCGCCAGGCTTTATTTACGCTGTCACCCTGCAAACAACAAAGACTTCATGATCACCTGTCATAAACTTTTATCTTCTCAGAACTCACAAGGGTAAAACATTAATTAATATACCAACTTGGGAACACATTATGCAAATTGCTGGGACAACGATAAATGTATTATGCATATTAACTCATTGCAATCCATAATACTGAAAAAAATCATAGTGGGGAATGCATCCTAATAGAAATACTATACAAACATTCCAGAGGCCCAGAGTGACGGAGACGGTGCAATAAAAATCCACTGAATGGTAAAATAATTATTGATTTAACTTTTTTTTTTTAATCCATAATTAAAAGGCCAGGTTACCACACAGGGGCAATAATAAGGACAGGCAACAGAGAAGTTGTTTTATGGCATAACAATCATGTAATAATACGTTGCTAAGGGCGGTTACCTATATAGGTAAAATAGCATCATAAGTATAACCATATGATGCATAAGTATCAGGGATTTAACCTATAAATAAATGTCAATTATAGAACATACTGTAACGGGTCTGGGAGGCGGAACCTCTGAGCAACTATACAAGGGGGCGGTCCTTGTAAGGAAGCGGGTGGCTCCCAGGGAAGACGGGCAGGTAGTCACGGCAAGTGACAGGGACAGTCTCTGGGTAGAAGGGCAAGTAGTCACGGCAGGTGACAGGGACAGTCTCTGGGTAGAAGGACGGGTACTCACGGCAAGTGACAGGGACAGTCTCTGGGTAGAAGGGCAAGTAGTCACGGCAGGTGACAGGGACAGTCTCTGGGTAGAAGGGCAAGTAGTCACGGCAAGTGACAGGGACAGTCTCTGAGTAGAAGGACGGGTACTCACGGCAAGTGACAGGGACAGTCTCTGGGTAGAAGGACAGCAGGCAGGTGGCTGGTGAGCGCTCCCAGGTGAGCGGGCGAGAGTCTCTGGATGGGCAGGTGGTCACGGCAAGTGACGGCAGAGCCTCCAGGTAGACTAGCAGACAGGTAGCAGGTGTGCGCTCCCAGGTGAGCAGGCAAGAGTCTCTGGACAGGCAGGTGGTCACAGCACGTGACGGCGGAGCCTCCAGGTAGGCTAGCAGACAGGTAGCAGGTGAGCGCTCCCAGGTGAGCGGGCAAGAGTCTCTGGACAGGCAGGTGGTCACAGCACGTGACGGCGGAGCCTCCAGGTAGGCTAGCAGACAGGTAGCAGGTGAGCGCTCCCAGGTGAGCGGGCAAGAGTCTCTGGACAGGCAGGAGATCACAGCACGTGACGGCGGAGCCTCCAGGTAGGCTAGCAGGCAGGTAGCAGATGTGCGCTCCCAGGTGAGCGGGCAGACGGATCCATAGACAGACTGGCAGGGCTGGTAAGCAGACTGTCGGACCACAGGAATAGTAGCAGGTAGACATGAGTCAGGCAGGTATCAGACAGGAAACTGGCAGGTAACTGGAAACGGGACCTGAGGGCTGAAGCAGAGTGATGAACTGTGCTACAACATTGCTCGGGCACCTCCATTTTGGAGGAGGTGCCTTATATATGGTGAGGTCCTCCGGCCATTGGCCGGGGACTCCTTAGGACGGCAGCGCACGCTGCCAGCAGAGCGGGAGGAGGACGCCGGGCACGGAGCAGAGAGGTGAGGGGAACAGCGTCCCTGCCTAGCAGGAGGCAGGGACGCCGACGCTACACATACAATATTGTGAAGGATACGTCCATTAGTAACATGGAAATATTTTAAATGCTATTCCATACCTAAATAGTTTGTAGACATTATAATTTTAAACTTTATCCCAGTAGATAGGAAAATGTGAACACGGCCTTACAGACACCATTGTCTCCATAATTAGCCCCAACAGTAATAATGTCCCACATCCTGCCCCCATGTCTCTATTATGCCCCCCATGTCTCTTCACCCTGCCCCCTATGTCTCTCCTTTCTGCCCCCTTGTTTCCATTCTGCCCCCATGTTTCCATTCTGCCCCCAATATCTCACATTTTGCCCATTCTGCTCCCAATGTCTCACATTCTGTCCCCAATGTATCATACTGCCCCAATGTCTTTTCACCCTGCCCCCTACGTCTCTTCCTCCTGCCCCCCGTTTTCAATTCTGCCCCCATGTTTTCATCCTACCCCCATGTTTTCCGCCTCCAGTGTCCCCCATGTTTCCATCTGACCCCCATGTTTTCATCATGCCCTCATGTTTTCTGCCCCCACTGTTTTCATCTTGCCCCCATGTTTTCCGCCTCCCATGTTTCCATCCTGCCCCATGTTTTCTACCTGCCATGGCCCCCATGTTTCCATCCTGCCCCCATGTTTTCTGCCCCCAATGTTCCCTATCCTGTCCTGATGTGTCTTTAAAAAGAAAAAAGGTCTCTTCTTACCTTGCGGTGCTCCCGCGGTGCCCTGCTCTGCCATCGCCGGAAGCACGATCTCTGGCACATGGTGGTGACGTCATACGCCAGTGACATGCACGCTGATGTCAGCCACCGGCCAATCACTGTGACCCGACCGGACCCTCTGTGCTCACCGGGCCCCATACGCCAGTAAGGGCAGTAATGCCCTGATGGCAGCCTTGTCCCGATGTTACAGAGTTACAATGTAAGGCCACGGCCCCACTATCAGTATTCGGTCAGTATTTTTTCTCAGGAGTTGGAGCCAAAACCAGGTGAGGAACAATCAGAGAAAAGGTCTAATAGAAACAAGTCACCAATTCTGCATTTATCACCCACTGCTGAGAACAAATACTGACCGAATACTGACAGTGGGGCCGTGGGCTTACACAGCATTCGGGCCTCTATACATAATAATGGTGGCTGAACGTGCAAAGTCTATTGGGACCGGCCAATGTGTATGGGGGGCTTCCAACATCTTTCAGGGGAAGAAAAGAAGAAGTGCTCAGTGTAGATAACGATGAATGAACAGGTGGTTTGCGTTGAGGGGGATTTGTGGTATTTAGTTTTGCACATCTCGTCTATTGGAGTGAGGGGCTGCAAAGTTTTTGAAAGTTTGCATCGATGAATGAGTCTGAATCCCGGCCACACACAATTCACATTGCAATTTTACGATTTTCTTGGAAGGAGAAAAAACTGTCACCTGGACCACCCCGCACGTGATGATTCTGTTTCATCTGTCAACGTTTCGCTCTTATCCCGTCGCTCGTGCTCTTCCTGCAATGTTTCGTTCTTATCCCGTCGCTCGCGCTCTTCCTGCGATGTTTCGCTCTTATCCCGTCACTCGCGCTCTTCCTGCGACGTTTCGCTCTTATCCCGTCACTCGTGCTCTTCCTGCAATGTTTCGTTCTTATCCCGTCGCTCGCGCTCTTCCTGCGACGTTTCGCTCTTATCCCGTCGCTCGCGCTCTTCCTGCGACGTTTCGCTCTTATCCCTTCGCTCGTGCTCTTCCTGCAATGTTTCGCTCTTATCCCATCGCTCGCGCTCTTCCTGCGACGTTTCGCTCTTATCCCGTCGCTCACGCTCTTCCTGCGACGTTTCGCTCTTATCCCGTCGCTCGTGCTCTTCCTGCAATGTTTCGCTCTTATCCCGTCGCTCGCGCTCTTCCTGCGACGTTTCGCTCTTATCCCGTTGCTCGCGCTCTTCCTGCGACGTTTCGCTCTTATACCGTCGCTCGTGCTCTTCCTGCAATGTTTCGCTCTTATCCCGTCGCTCGCGCTCTTCCTGCGACGTTTCGCTCTTATCCCGTCACTCGTGCTCTTCCTGCAATGTTTCGTTCTTATCCCGTCGCTCGCGCTCTTCCTGCGACGTTTCGCTCTTATCCCGTCGCTCGCGCTCTTCCTGCGACGTTTCGCTCTTATCCCGTCGCTCGTACTCTTCCTGCAATGTTTCGCTCTTATCCCGTCGCTCGCGCTCTTCCTGCGACGTTTCGCTCTTATCCCGTCGCTCGCGCTCTTCCTGCGACGTTTCGCTCTTATCCCGTTGCTCGCGCTCTTCCTGCGACGTTTTGCTCTTATCCCGTCGCTCGCGCTCTTCCTGCGACGTTTCGCTCTTATCCCGTCGCTCGTGCTCTTCCTGCAATGTTTCGCTCTTATCCCGTCGCTCGCGCTCTTCCTGCGACGTTTCGCTCTTATCCCGTTGCTCGCGCTCTTCCTGCGACGTTTCGCTCTTATACCGTCGCTCGTGCTCTTCCTGCAATGTTTCGCTCTTATCCCGTCGCTCGCGCTCTTCCTGCGACGTTTCGCTCTTATCCCGTCGCTCGCGCTCTTCCTGCGGCGTTTCGCCCTTATCCCGTCGCTCGCGCTCTTCCTACGACGTTTCGCTCTTATCCCGTCGCTCGCGCTCTTCCTGCGACGTTTCACTCTTATCCCGTCGCTCGCGCTCTTCCTGCGACGTTTCGCTTTTATCCCATCGCTCGCGCTCTTCCTGCGACGTTTCCCCCTTATCCCGTCGCTCGCGCTCTTCCTGCGACGTTTCGCTTTTATCCCATCGCTCGCGCTCTTCCTGCGACGTTTTACTCTTATCCCGTCGCTCGCGCTCTTCCTGCGACGATTCGCTTTTATCCCATCGCTCGCGCTCTTCCTGCGACGTTTCCCCCTTATCCCGTCGCTCGCGCTCTTCCTGCGACGTTTCGCTTTTATCCCATCGCTCGCGCTCTTCCTGCGACGTTTCGCTCTTATCCCGTCGCTCGCGCTCTTCCTGCGACGTTTCACTCTTATCCCGTCGCTCGCGCTCTTCCTGCGACGTTTCGCTTTTATCCCATCGCTCACGCTCTTCCTGCGACATTTCGCTTTTATCCCATCGCTCGCGCTCTTCTTGTGACTTTTTGCTCTTATCCCGTCGCTCGCGCTCTCCCTGCGACGTTTCGCTTTTATCCCATCGCTCGCGCTCTTCCTGCGACGTTTCGCTCTTATCCCGTCGCTCGCGCTCTTCTTGTGACTTTTTGCTCTTATCCCGTCGCTCGCGCTCTCCCTGCGACGTTTCGCTTTTATCCCATCGCTCGCGCTCTTCCTGCGACGTTTCGCTCTTATCCCGTCGCTCGCGCTCTTCTTGTGACTTTTTGCTCTTATCCCGTCGCTCGCGCTCTTCCTGCGACGTTTCGCTTTTATCCCATCGCTCGCGCTCTTCCTGCGACGTTTCGCTCTTATCCCGTCGCTCGCGCTCTTCCTGCGACGTTTCACTCTTATCCCGTCGCTCGCGCTCTTCCTGCGACGTTTCGCTTTTATCCCATCGCTCACGCTCTTCCTGCGACATTTCGCTTTTATCCCATCGCTCGCGCTCTTCTTGTGACTTTTTGCTCTTATCCCGTCGCTCGCGCTCTCCCTGCGACGTTTCGCTTTTATCCCATCGCTCGCGCTCTTCCTGCGACGTTTCGCTCTTATCCCGTCGCTCGCGCTCTTCTTGTGACTTTTTGCTCTTATCCCGTCGCTCGCGCTCTCCCTGCGACGTTTCGCTTTTATCCCATCGCTCGCGCTCTTCCTGCGACGTTTCGCTCTTATCCCGTCGCTCGCGCTCTTCTTGTGACTTTTTGCTCTTATCCCGTCGCTCGCGCTCTTCCTGCCTTTTCTTGCGGACAGTGAAGCATGGCCGGCACCATAACCTCAGGGATTAGATCTCAGATATATTTCAAGCAGCAGATTACAACTCTGATCAGAGGCAAACAACAACTCCCACTGGACCCGTCCTCCTGGCGCTGGTGTCTGCAGATATTCACCTCCTCATTACTACTTCCATTAGTGCAGCGGCAGCAATCAGGTAAGAGGGGGCGAGACAGGGTGGTGTGATGGGGGCAACAATGGGGGCATCACTGATTCACAGGGTCTGCAGTCAGGTAAGAGGGACGAGACAGGGTGGTCTGATGGGGCAACAATGGGGGCCTCACTGATTCACAGGGTCTGCAGTCAGGTAAGAGGGACGAGACAGGGTGGTCTGATGGGGCAACAATGGGGGCATCACTGATTCACAGGGTCTGCAGTCAGGTAAGAGGGACGAGACAGGGTGGTCTGATGGGGCAACAATGGGGGCCTCACTGATTCACAGGGTCTGCAGTCAGGTAAGAGGGACGAGACAGGGTGGTCTGATGGGGCAACAATAGGGGCATCACTGATTCACAGGGTCTGCAGTCAGGTAAGAGTGGCGAGACAGGGTGGTCTGAGGGGGGCAACAATGGGGGCATCACTGATTCACAGGGTCTGCAGTCAGGTAAGAGGGGGCGAGACAGGGTGGTCTGAGGGGGGCAACAATGGGGGCATCACTGATTCACAGGATCTGCAGTCAGGTAAGAGGGGCGAGACAGGGTGGTCTGATGGGGGCAACAATGGGGGCATCACTGATTCACAGGATCTGCAGTCAGGTAAGAGGGGCGAGACAGGGTGGTCTTATGGGGCAACACTGGGGGCATCACTGATTCACAGGGTCTGCAGTCAGGTAAGAGGGGGCGGGACAGGGTGGTCTGAGGGGGGCAGCAATGGGGGCATCACTGATTCACAGGGTCTGCAGTCAGGTAAGAGGGGCGAGACAGGGTGGTCTTATGGGGCAACACTGGGGACATCACTGATTCACAGGGTCTGCAGTCAGGTAAGAGGGGGCGGGACAGGGTGGTCTGATGGGGCAACACTGGGGGCATCACTTATTCATTGCTGTAAAAAGGAGGAATATAATATCCTTCTAGTATACAGGACTCGCAGGAGCGTATATGGGGGGCCGAGGTGGCAGTTATACCCGGGCCCTGGTGATTGAGGGGCCACTTACTAAAACTCAAGTATATGATGACAATCACCGTTGCATGGACTTGACTAGATGGCCGGGAATTGTAGGTCCCCTTTTCACATAGTGTCAAGCCCAGTTTTAGGATGAGGGCGCCCTGCGGTGCCAAATAATAGGGCCGGCCCCAAATAATTAGGATTACTCATTGCCTATGCTGATTATTGGATTCTGTCCCCCGGGCGGATCAGCGCGTACTAAAATCTTGTGCGCGTGTTGTCAGATACTTTATATCCTCTCCCCTAAAGGGTTAATTCAGAAAATGACATACTGATACATTCACACCAAAACTGTTACATCATGTCTTGCAATAACTGCGCGGCGGCGCCCGGGCGGACGAGACGACGGATCCCCCGGAGGACGTGTAACGTTACCATGAAACTGATGTGATCTGAGGACGAGTCAGGACTGGGAATTTTTCCCATTTTCTCTTTGTAATCTTATAAAACCGAGTGTGAAAAAAAACTATTCTATATACAGTAAATGAAACGTCCTCTTTTATTTTGTATTTATTTTTCTTACAGAAGAAAAAAATCTATTTTCATGAAAGTTCATCAGTTCCATCTTCTCAGCGCATCCGCCTCATTCATCAGGTCAATCCATAGACTGGTAAGACCACGACAATGATATGAAGTGCTATAAATTACCAAAATATAACCTGTCCCCTGAACATAGACATGAAATATATAATTACTACTATAATTACAGTATATACAACATGTAATTAATAGTAATAATACTGCTCCTATGTACAAGAATATAACTACTATAATACTGCTCCTATGTACAAGAATATAACTACTATAATACTGGTCCTATGTACAAGAATATAACTACTATAATACTGCCCCTATGTACAAGAATATAACTACTATAATACTGCCCCTATGTAGAAGAATATAACTACTATAATACTGCCCCTATGTACAAGAATATAACTACTATAATACTGCCCCCTATGTACAAGAATATTACTACTATAATACTGCCCCTATGTACAAGAATATAACTACTATAATACTGCTCCTATGTACAAGAATATAACTACTATAATACTGCCCCTATGTACAAGAATATAACTACTATAATACTGCCCCCTATGTACAAGAATATAACTACTATAATACTGCTCCTACGTACAAGAATATAACTACTATAATACTGCCCCCTATGTACAAGAATATAACTGCTATAATACTGCCCCCTATGTACAAGAATATAACTACTATAATACTGCCTCCTATGTACAAGAATATAACTACTATAATACTGCTCCTATGTACAAGAATATAACTACTATAATACTGCCTCCTATGTACAAGAATATAACTACTATAATACTGCCCCCTATGTACAAGAATATAACTGCTATAATACTGCCCCCTATGTACAAGAATATAACTACTATAATACTGCCTCCTATGTACAAGAATACAACTACTATAATACTGCTCCCTATGTACAAGAGTATAACTACTATAATACTGCTCCTATGTACAAGAATAGAACTACTATAATACTGCCCCCTATGTACAAGAATATAACTACTATAATACTGCTCCTATGTACAAGAATACAACTACTATAATTCTGCTCCTATGTACAAGAATATAACTACTATAATACTGCTCCTATGTACAAGAATATAACTACTATAATACTGCTCCTATGTACAAGAATATAACTACTATAATACTGCTCCTATGTACAAGAATATAACTACTATAATACTGCCCCCTATGTACAAGAATATAACTACTATAATACTGCCCCTTATGTACAAGAATATAACTACTATAATACTGCCCCCTATGTACAAGAATATAACTGCTATAATACTGCCCCCTATGTACAAGAATATAACTACTATAATACTGCCTCCTATGTACAAGAATATAACTACTATAATACTGCTCCTATGTACAAGAATACAACTACTATAATACTGCTCCCTATGTACAAGAGTATAACCACTATAATACTGCTCCTATGTACAAGAATATAACTACTATAATACTGCCCCCTATGTACAAGAATATAACTACTATAATACTGCTCCTATGTACAAGAATACAACTACTATAATTCTGCTCCTATGTACAAGAATATAACTACTATAATACTGCTCCTATGTACAAGAATATAACTACTATAATACTGCTCCTATGTACAAGAATATAACTACTATAATACTGCTCCTATGTACAAGAATATAACTACTATAATACTGCCCCCTATGTACAAGAATATAACTACTATAATACTGCCCCTTATGTACAAGAATATAACTACTATAATACTGCTCCTATGTACAAGAATATAACTACTATAATACTGCTCCTATGTACAAGAATATAACTACTATAATACTGCCCCCTGTATACAAGAATATAACTACTATAATACTGCTCCTATGTACAAGAATATAACTACTATAATACTGCTCCTATGTACAAGAATATAACTACTATAATACTGCTCCTATGTACAAGAATATAACTACTATAATACTGCTCTTATGTACAAGAATATAACTACTATAATACTGCCCCTATGTACAAGAATATAACTACTATAATACTGCTCCTATGTACAAGAATATAACTACTATAATACTGCCCCTATATACAAGAATATAACTACTATAATACTGCTCCTATGTACAAGAGTATAACTACTATAATACTGCCCTATGTACAAGAATATAACTACTATAATACTGCCCTATGTACAAGAATATAACTACTATAATACTGCCCCCTATGTACAAGAATATAACTACTATAATACTGCTCCAATGTATAAGAATATAACTACTATAATACTGCCCCCTATGTACAAGAATATAACTACTATAATACTGCTCCTATGTATAAGAATATAACTACTATAATACTGCACCCTATGTACAAGAATATAACTACTATAATACTGCTCCTATGTACAAGAATATAACTACTATAATACTGTCTCCTATGTACAAGAATATAACTACTATAATACTGCTCCCTATGTACAAGAATATAACTACTATAATACTGCCCCTATGTACAGAATATAACTACTATAATACTGCTCCTATGTACAAGAATATAACTACTAAAATACTGCCCCCTATGTACAAGAATATAACTACTATAATACTGCCCCTATGTACAAGAATATAACTACTATAATACTGCTCCTATGTACAAGAATATATCTACTATAATACTGCCCCTATGTACAGAATATAACTACTAAAATACTGCCCCCTATGTACAAGAATATAACTACTATAATACTGCCCCTATGTACAAGAATATAACTACTATAATACTGCTCCTATGTACAAGAATATATCTACTATAATACTGCCCCCTATGTACAAGAATATAACTACTAAAATACTGCCCCCTATGTACAAGAATATAACTACTATAATACTGCCCCTATGTACAAGAATATAACTACTATAATACTGCTCCAATGTATAAGAATATAACTACTATAATACTGCCCCCTATGTACAAGAATATAACTACTATAATACTGCTCCTATGTATAAGAATATAACTACTATAATACTGCACCCTATGTACAAGAATATAACTACTATAATACTGCTCCTATGTACAAGAATATAACTACTATAATACTGTCTCCTATGTACAAGAATATAACTACTATAATACTGCTCCCTATGTACAAGAATATAACTACTATAATACTGCCCCTATGTACAGAATATAACTACTATAATACTGCTCCTATGTACAAGAATATAACTACTAAAATACTGCCCCCTATGTACAAGAATATAACTACTATAATACTGTCTCCTATGTACAAGAATATAACTACTATAATACTGCTCCTATGTACAAGAATATAACTACTATAATACTGCCCCTATGTACAGAATATAACTACTATAATACTGCTCCTATGTACAAGAATATAACTACTATAATACTGCCCCTATGTACAGAATATAACTACTATAATACTACTCTTATGTACAAGAATATAACTACTATAATACTGCTCCTATATACAAGAATATAACTACTATAATACTGCCCCTATGTTCAAGAATATAACTACTATAATACTGCTCCTATGTACAAGAATATAACTACTATAATACTGCCCCTATGTACAAGAATATAACTACTATAATACTGTCCCTATATACAAGAATATAACTACTATAATACTGCCCCTATGTTCAAGAATATAACTACTATAATACTGCCCCTATGTACAAGAATATAACTGCTATAATACTGCCCCTATGTACAAGAATATAACTACTATAATACTGCTCCTATGTACAAGAATATAACTACTATAATACTGTCCCTATATACAAGAATATAACTATTATAATACTGCTCCTATGTACAAGAATATAACTACTATTATACTGCCCCTATGTACCGAATATAACTACTATAATACTGCTCCTATGTACAAGAATATAACTACTATAATACTGCCCCTATGTACAGAATATAACTACTATAATACTGCTCTTATGTACAAGAATATAACTACTATAATACTGCCCCTATGTACAAGAATATAGCTACTATAATACTGCTCATATGTACAAGAATATAACTACTATAATACTGTCCCTATATACAAGAATATAACTATTATAATACTGCCCCCTATGTATAAGAATATAACTACTATAATACTGCTCCTATATACAAGAATATAACTACTATAATACTGCCCCTATGTACAAGAATATATCTACTATAATACTGCCCCCTATATACAAGAATATAACTACTATAATACTGCTCCTATGTACAAGAATATAACTGCTATAATACTGCTCCTATGTACAAGAATATAACTACTATAATACTGCTCCTATGTACAAGAATATAACTACTATAATACTGCTCCTATGTACAAGAATATAACTACTATAATACTGCTCCTATGTACAAGAATATAACTACTATAATACTGCCCCCTGTATACAAGAATATAACTACTATAATACTGCTCCTATGTAAAAGAATATAACTACTATAATACTGCTCCTATGTACAAGAATATAACTACTATAATACTGCTCCTATGTACAAGAATATAACTACTATAATACTGCTCCTATGTACAAGAATATAACTACTATAATACTGCCCCCTATGTACAAGAATATAACTACTATAATACTGCTCCTATGTACAAGAGTATAACTACTATAATACTGCCCTATGTACAAGAATATAACTACTATAATACTGCCCTATGTACAAGAATATAACTACTATAATACTGCCCCCTATGTACAAGAATATAACTACTATAATACTGCTCCTATGTATAAGAATATAACTGCTATAATACTGCCCCCTATGTACAAGAATATAACTACTATAATACTGCTCCTATGTATAAGAATATAACTACTATAATACTGCACCCTATGTACAAGAATATAACTACTATAATACTGCTCCTATGTACAAGAATATAACTACTATAATACTGTCTCCTATGTACAAGAATATAACTACTATAATACTGCTCCCTATGTACAAGAATATAACTACTATAATACTGCCCCTATGTACAGAATATAACTACTATAATACTGCTCCTATGTGCAAGAATATAACTACTATAATACTGCCCCCTATGTACAAGAATATAACTACTATAATACTGCCCCTATGTACAAGAATATAACTACTATAATACTGCTCCTATGTACAAGAATATAACTACTATTATACTGCCCCTATGTACCGAATATAACTACTATAATACTGCTCCTATGTACAAGAATATAACTACTATAATACTGCCCCTATGTACAGAATATAACTACTATAATACTGCTCTTATGTACAAGAATATAACTACTATAATACTGCCCCTATGTACAAGAATATAGCTACTATAATACTGCTCATATGTACAAGAATATAACTACTATAATACTGTCCCTATATACAAGAATATAACTATTATAATACTGCCCCCTATGTGTAAGAATATAACTACTATAATACTGCTCCTATATACAAGAATATAACTACTATAATACTGCCCCTATGTACAAGAATATAACTACTATAATACTGCCCCCTATATACAAGAATATAACTACTATAATACTGCTCCTATGTACAAGAATATAACTGCTATAATACTGCTCCCTATGTACAAGAATATAACTACTATAATACTGCCCCTATGTACAAGAATATAACTACTATAATACTGCTCCCTATGTACAAGAATACAACTACTATAATACTGCCCCTATGTACAGAATATAACTACTATAATACTGCTCCTATGTACAAGAATATAACTACTATAATACTGCCCCCTATGTACAAGAATATAACTACTATAATACTGCTCCTATATAAAAGAATATAACTACTATAATACTGCTCCTATGTACAAGAATATAACTACTATAATACTGCTCCTATGTACAAGAATATAACTACTATAATACTGCTCCTATGTACAAGAATATAACTACTATAATACTGCCCCCTATGTACAAGAATATAACTACTATAATACTGCTCCTATGTACAAGAATATAACTACTATAATACTGCCCCTATATACAAGAATATAACTACTATAATACTGCTCCTATGTACAAGAGTATAACTACTATAATACTGCCCTATGTACAAGAATATAACTACTATAATACTGCCCTATGTACAAGAATATAACTACTATAATACTGCCCCCTATGTACAAGAATATAACTACTATAATACTGCTCCTATGTATAAGAATATAACTACTATAATACTGCCCCCTATGTACAAGAATATAACTACTATAATACTGCTCCTATGTATAAGAATATAACTACTATAATACTGCACCCTATGTACAAGAATATAACTACTATAATACTGCTCCTATGTACAAGAATATAACTATTATAATACTGTCTCCTATGTACAAGAATATAACTACTATAATACTGCTCCCTATGTACAAGAATATAACTACTATAATACTGCCCCTATGTACAGAATATAACTACTATAACACTGCTCCTATGTACAAGAATATATCTACTATAATACTGCCCCCTATGTACAAGAATATAACTACTATAATACTGCCCCTATGTACAAGAATATAACTACTATAATACTGCCCCCTATGTACAAGAATATAACTACTATAATACTGCTCCAATGTATAAGAATATAACTACTATAATACTGCCCCCTATGTACAAGAATATAACTACTATAATACTGCTCCTATGTATAAGAATATAACTACTATAATACTGCACCCTATGTACAAGAATATAACTACTATAATACTGCTCCTATGTACAAGAATATAACTACTATAATACTGTCTCCTATGTACAAGAATATAACTACTATAATACTGCCCCCTATGTACAAGAATATAACTACTATAATACTGCTCCAATGTATAAGAATATAACTACTATAATACTGCCCCCTATGTACAAGAATATAACTACTATAATACTGCTCCTATGTATAAGAATATAACTACTATAATACTGCACCCTATGTACAAGAATATAACTACTATAATACTGCTCCTATGTACAAGAATATAACTACTATAATACTGTCTCCTATGTACAAGAATATAACTACTATAATACTGCTCCCTATGTACAAGAATATAACTACTATAATACTGCCCCTATGTACAGAATATAACTACTATAATACTGCTCCTATGTACAAGAATATAACTACTAAAATACTGCCCCCTATGTACAAGAATATAACTACTATAATACTGCCCCTATGTACAAGAATATAACTACTATAATACTGCTCCTATGTACAAGAATATAACTACTATAATACTGCCCCTATGTACAGAATATAACTACTATAATACTGCTCCTATGTACAAGAATATAACTACTATAATACTGCCCCTATGTACAGAATATAACTACTATAATACAACTCTTATGTACAAGAATATAACTACTATAATACTGCTCCTATATACAAGAATATAACTACTATAATACTGCCCCTATGTTCAAGAATATAACTACTATAATACTGCTCCTATATACAAGAATATAACTACTATAATACTGCCCCTATGTACAAGAATATAACTACTATAATACTGTCCCTATATACAAGAATATAACTACTATAATACTGCCCCTATGTTCAAGAATATAACTACTATAATACTGCCCCTATGTACAAGAATATAACTACTATAATACTGCCCCTATGTACAAGAATATAACTACTATAATACTGCTCCTATGTACAAGAATATAACTACTATAATACTGTCCCTATATACAAGAATATAACTATTATAATACTGCCCCCTATGTATAAGAATATAACTACTATAATACTGCTCCTATATACAAGAATATAACTACTATAATACTGCCCCTATGTACAAGAATATATCTACTATAATACTGCCCCCTATATACAAGAATATAACTACTATAATACTGCCCCCTATGTACAAGAATATAACTACTATAATACTGCTCCTATGTATAAGAATATAACTACTGTAATACTGCCCCCTATGTACAAGAATATAACTACTATAATACTGCTCCTATGTATAAGAATATAACTACTATAATACTGCACCCTATGTACAAGAATATAACTACTATAATACTGCTCCTATGTACAAGAATATAACTACTATAATACTGTCTCCTATGTAGAAGAATATAACTACTATAATACTGCTCCCTATGTACAAGAATATAACTACTATAATACTGCCCCTATGTACAGAATATAACTACTATAATACTGCTCCTATGTACAAGAATATAACTACTATAATACTGCTCCTATGTACAAGAATATAACTACTATAATACTGCCCCCTATGTACAAGAATATAACTACTATAATACTGCCCCAATGTACAAGAATATAACTACTATAATACTGCTCCTATGTACAAGAATATAACTACTATAATACTGTCCCTATATACAAGAATATAACTATTATAATACTGCCCCCTATGTATAAGAATATAACTACTATAATACTGCTCCTATATACAAGAATATAACTACTATAATACTGCTCCTATGTACAAGAATATAACTACTATAATACTGCCCTCTATATACAAGAATGCAACTACTATAATACTGCCCCTATGTACAAGAATATATCTACTATAATACTGCTCCTATGTACAAGAATATAACTATAATACTGCTCCTATGTACAAGAATATAACTACTATAATACTGCCCTCTATATACAAGAATGCAACTACTATAATACTGCCCCTATGTACAAGAATATAACTACTATAATACTGCTCCTATGTTCAAGAATATAACTACTATAATACTGCCCTCTATATACAAGAATGCAACTACTATAATACTGCCCCTATGTACAAGAATATAACTACTATAATACTGCCCCCTATGTACAAGAATATAACTACTATAATACTGCCCCTATGTACAAGAATATAACTACTATAATACTGCCCCTATGTACAAGAATATAACTACTATAATACTGCTCCCTATGTACAAGAATATAACTACTATAATACTGCCCCTATGTACAGAATATAACTACTATAATACTGCTCCTATGTACAAGAATATAACTACTATATTACTGCCCCCTATGTACAAGAATATAACTACTATAATACTGCCCCTATGTACAAGAATATAACTACTATAATACTGTTCCTATGTACAAGAATATAACTACTATAATACTGCCCCTATGTACAGAATATAACTACTATAATACTGCTCCTATGTACAAGAATATAACTACTATAATACTGCCCCCTATGTACAGAATATAACTACTATAATACTGCTCTTATGTACAAGAATATAACTACTATAATACTGCCCCTATGTACAAGAATATAACTACTATAATACTGCTCCTATGTACAAGAATATAACTACTATAATACTGTCCCTATATACAAGAATATAACTATTATAATACTGCCCCCTATGTATAAAAATATAACTACTATAATACTGCCCCTATGTACAAGAATATAACTCCTATAATACTGCTCCTATGTACAAGAATATAACTACTATAATACTACCCCTATGTGCAAGAATATAACTACTATAATGCTACTCCCTATGTGCAAGAATATAACTACTATAATACTGCCCCTATGTACAAGAATATAACTACTATAATACTGCTCCTATGTGCAAGAATATAACTACTATAACACTGCTCTCTATGTACAAGAATATAACTACTATAATACTGCCCCTATGTACAAGAATATAACTCCTATAATACTGCTCCTATGTACAGGAATATAACGACTATAATACTACCCCTATGTACAAGAATATAACTACTATAATACTGCTCCTATGTACAAGAATATAACTACTATAATACTGCCCCCTGTATACAAGAATATAACTACTATAATACTGCTCCTATGTACAAGAATATAACTATTATAATACTGCTCCTATGTGCAAGAATATAACTACTATAATACTGCTCCTATGTACAAGAATATAACTACTATAATACTGCTCCTATGTACAAGAATATAACTACTATAATACTGCCCCCTATGTACAAGAATATAACTACTATAATACTGCCCCTTATGTACAAGAATATAACTACTATAATACTGCTCCTATGTACAAGAATATAACTACTATAATACTGCTCCTATGTACAAGAATATAACTACTATAATACTGCCCCCTGTATACAAGAATATAACTACTATAATACTGCTCCTATGTACAAGAATATAACTACTATAATACTGCTCCTATGTACAAGAATATAACTACTATAATACTGCTCCCTATGTACAAGAATATAACTACTATAATACTGCCCCTATGTACAGAATATAACTACTATAATACTGCCCCTATGTACAAGAATATAACTACTATAATACTGCCCCTATGTACAAGAATATAACTACTATAATACTGCTCCTATGTGCAAGAATATAACTACTATAACACTGCTCTCTATGTACAAGAATATAACTACTATAATACTGCCCCTATGTACAGAATATAACTACTATAATACTGCTCCTATGTACAAGAATATAACTACTATAATACTGCCCCTATGTACAAGAATATAACTACTATAATACTGCCCCTATGTACAAGAATATAACTACTATAATACTGCTCCCTATGTACAAGAATATAACTACTATAATACTGCTCCTATGTACAAGAATATAACTACTATAATACTGCTCCCTATGTACAAGAATATAACTACTATAATACTGCCCCTATGTACAAGAATATAACTACTATAATACTGCCCCTATGTACAAGAATATAACTACTATAATACTGCTCCTATGTACAAGAATATAACTACTATAATACTGTGCCTATATACAAGAATATAACTACTATAATACTGCTCCTATATACAAGAATATAACTACTATAATACTGCCCCTATGTACAAGAATATAACTACTATAATACTGCCCCCTATATACAAGAATATAACTACTATAATACTGCTCCTATGTACAAGAATATAACTGCTATAATACTGCTCCCTATGTACAAGAATATAACTACTATAATACTGCCCCTATGTACAAGAATATAACTACTATAATACTGCTCCCTATGTACAAGAATATAACTACTATAATACTGCCCCTATGTACAGAATATAACTACTATAATACTGCTCCTATGTACAAGAATATAACTACTATAATACTGCCCCCTATGTACAAGAATATAACTACTATAATACTGCCCCTATGTACAAGAATATAACTACTATAATACTGCTCCCTATGTACAAGAATATAACTACTATAATACTGCTCCTATGTACAAGAATATAACTGCTATAATACTGCTCCCTATGTACAAGAATATAACTACTATAATACTGCTCCTATGTACAAGAATATAACTACTATAATACTGCCCCTATGTACAGAATATAACTACTATAATACTGCTCCTATGTACAAGAATATAACTACTATAATACTGCCCCCTATGTACAAGAATATAACTACTATAATACTGCCCCTATGTACAAGAATATAACTACTATAATACTGCTGCTATGTACAAGAATATAACTACTATAATACTGCCCCTATGTACAGAATATATCTACTATAATACTGCTCCTATGTACAAGAATATAACTACTATAATACTGCCCCCTATGTACAGAATATAACTGCTATAATACTGCTCTTATGTACAAGAATATAACTACTATAATACTGTCCCTATGTACAAGAATATAACTACTATAATACTGCTCCTATGTACAAGAATATAACTACTATAATACTGTCCCTATATACAAGAATATAACTATTATAATACTGCCCCCTATGTATAAAAATATAACTACTATAATACTGCTCCCATATACAAGAATATAACTACTATAATACTGCCCCTATGTACAAGAATATAACTACTATAATACTGCCCCCTATATAAAAGAACATAACTATTATAATACTGCTGCTATGTACAAGAATATAACTACTATAATACTGCCCCTATGTACAGAATATAACTACTATAATACTGCTCCTATGTACAAGAATATAACTACTATAATACTGCCCCCTATGTACAGAATATAACTACTATAATACTGCTCTTATGTAGAAGAATATAACTACTATAATACTGCCCCTATGTACAAGAATATAACTACTATAATACTGCTCCTATGTACAAGAATATAACTACTATAATACTGTCCCTATATACAAGAATATAACTATTATAATACTGCCCCCTATGTATAAAAATATAACTACTATAATACTGCTCCCATATACAAGAATATAACTACTATAATACTTCCCCTATGTACAAGAATATAACTACTATAATACTGCCCCCTATATACAAGAATATAACTACTATAATACTGCTCCTATGTACAAGAATATAACTGCTATAATACTGCTCCCTATGTACAAGAATATAACTACTATAATACTGCCCCTATGTACAAGAATATAACTACTATAATACTGCCCCTATGTACAAGAATATAACTACTATAATACTGCTCCTATGTACAAGAATATAACTACTATAATACTGCCCCTATGTACAAGAATATAACTACTATAATACTGCCCCTATGTACAAGAATATAACTACTATAATACTGCCCCTATGTACAAGAATATAACTACTATAATACTGCTCTCTATGTACAAGAATATAACTACTATAATTCTGCCCCTATGTACAAGAATATAACTACTATAATACTGCTCCTATATACAAGAATATAACTACTATAATACTGCCCCTATGTACAAGAATATAACTAATATAATACTGTTCCTATGTACAAGGATATACCTACTATAATACTGTTCCTATGTACAAGGATATAACTACTATAATACTGCCCCCTATGTACAAGAATATAACTACTATAATACTGCCCCTATGTACAAGAATATAACTACTATAATACTGCTCCTCTGTACAAGAATATAACTACTATAATACTGCTCCTCTGTACAAGAATATAACTACTATAATACTGCCCCTATGTACAAGAATATAACTACTATAATACTGCTCCTATGTACAAGAATATAACTACTATAATACTGCTCCCTATGTACAAGAATATAACTACTATAATACTGCCCCTATGTGCAAGAATATAACTACTATAATACTGCCCCCTATGTACAAGTATATAACTACTATAATACTGCCCCCTATGTACAAGATTATAACTGCTATAATACTGCCCCTATGTGCAAGAATATAACTACTATAATACTGCTCCTATGTACAAGAATATAACTCCTATAATACTGCCCCTATGTACAAGAATATAACTACTATAATACTGCCCCTATGTGCAAGAATATAACTACTATAATACTGCCCCTATGTGCAAGAATATAACTACTATAATACTGCCCCTATGTACAAGAATATAACTACTATAATACTGCCCCTATGTGCAAGAATATAACTACTATAATACTGCCCCTATGTGCAAGAATATAACTAATATAATACTGCCCCTATGTGCAAGAATATAACTACTATAATACTGCCCCTATGTGCAAGAATATAACTACTATAATACTGCCCCTATGTGCAAGAATATAACTACTATAATACTGCCCCTATGTGCAAGAATATAACTACTATAATACTGCCCCTATGTACAAGAATATAACTACTATAATACTGCCCCTATGTACAAGAATATAACTCCTATAATACTGCTCCTATGTACAAGAATATAACTACTATAATACTACCCCTATGTGCAAGAATATAACTACTATAATACTGCTCCCTATGTGCAAGAATATAACTACTATAATACTGCCCCTATGTACAAGAATATAACTACTATAATACTGCTCCTATGTACAAGAATATAACTACTATAATACTACCCCTATGTACAAGAATATAACTACTATAATACTGCTCCTATGTACAAGAATATAACTACTATAATACTGCCCCCTGTATACAAGAATATAACTACTATAATACTGCTCCTATGTACAAGAATATAACTACTATAATACTGCTCCTATGTGCAAGAATATAACTACTATAATACTGCTCCTATGTACAAGAATATAACTACTATAATACTGCTCCTATGTACAAGAATATAACTACTATAATACTGCCCCCTATGTACAAGAATATAACTACTATAATACTGCCCCTTATGTACAAGAATATAACTACTATAATACTGCTCCTATGTACAAGAATATAACTACTATAATACTGCTCCTATGTACAAGAATATAACTACTATAATACTGCCCCCTGTATACAAGAATATAACTACTATAATACTGCTCCTATGTACAAGAATATAACTACTATAATACTGCTCCTATGTACAAGAATATAACTACTATAATACTTCGCCTATGTACAAGAATATAACTACTATAATACTGCTCCTATGTACAAGAATATAACTACTATAATACTGCCCCCTATGTACAAGAATATAACTACTATAATACTGCTCCTATGTACAAGAATATAACTACTATAATACTGCTCCTATGTACAAGATTATAACTACTATAATACTGCTCCTATGTACAAGAATATAACTACTATAATACTGCCCCTATATACAAGAATATAACTACTATAATACTGCTCCTATGTACAAGAGTATAACTACTATAATACTGCCCTATGTACAAGAATATAACTACTATAATACTGCCCTATGTACAAGAATATAACTACTATAATACTGCCCCCTATGTACAAGAATATAACTACTATAATACTGCTCCTATGTATAAGAATATAACTACTATAATACTGCCCCCTATGTACAAGAATATAACTACTATAATACTGCCCCTATGTACAGAATATAACTACTATAATACTGCTCCCTATGTACAAGAATATAACTACTATAATACTGCTCCTATGTATAAGAATATAACTACTATAATACTGCCCCCTATGTACAAGAATATAACTACTATAATACTGCTCCTAAGTATAAGAATATAACTACTATAATACTGCCTCCTATGTACAAGAATATAACTACTATAATACTGCTCCTATGTATAAGAATATAACTACTATAATACTGCCCCCTATGTACAAGAATATAACTACTATAATACTGCTCCTATGTATAAGAATATAACTACTATAATACTGCACCCTATGTACAAGAATATAACTACTATAATACTGCTCCTATGTACAAGAATATAACTACTATAATACTGTCTCCTATGTAGAAGAATATAACTACTATAATACTGCTCCCTATGTACAAGAATATAACTACTATAATACTGCCCCTATGTACAGAATATAACTACTATAATACTGCTCCTATGTACAAGAATATAGCTACTATAATACTGCCCCCTATGTACAAGAATATAACTACTATAATACTGCCCCCTATGTACAAGAATATAACTACTATAATACTGCTCCTATGTATAAGAATATAACTACTATAATACTGCCCCCTATGTACAAGAATATAACTACTATAATACTGCTCCTATGTATAAGAATATAACTACTATAATACTGCTCCTATGTACAAGAATATAACTACTATAATACTGCCCCTATGTACAAGAATATAACTACTATAATACTGCCCCTATGTACAAGAATATAACTACTATAATACTGCTCCTATGTACAAGAATATAACTACTATAATACTGCTCCTATATACAAGAATATAACTACTATAATACTGCTCCTATGTACAAGAATATAACTACTATAATACTGCTCCTATGTACAAGAATATAACTACTATAATACTGCTCCTATATACAAGAATATAACTACTATAATACTGCCCCCTATGTACAAGAATATAACTACTATAATACTGTCCCTATGTACAAGAATATAACTACTATAATACTGCCCCTATATACAAGACTATAACTACTATAATACTGCTCCTATGTACAAGAATATAACTACTATAATACTGCCCCCTATATACAAGACTATAACTACTATAATACTGCTCCTATGTACAAGAATATAACTACTATAATACTGCCCCTATATACAAGAATATAACTACTATAATACTGCCCCCATATACAAGAATATAACTACTATAATACTGCCCCTATGTACAAGAATATAACTACTATAATACTGCTCCTATGTACAAGAATATAACTACTATAATACTGCTCCTATGTACAAGAATATAACTACTATAATACTGCCCCTATGTACAAGAATATAACTACTATAATACTGCTCCTATGTACAAGAATATAACTACTATAATAATGCTCCTATGTACAAGAATATAACTTCTATAATACTGCTCCTATGTACAAGAATATAACTACTATAATACTGCCCCCTATGTACAAGAATATAACTACTATAATACTGCCCCTATATACAAGAATATAACTACTATAATACTGCCCCCTATGTACAAGAATATAACTACTATAATACTGTCCCTATGTACAAGAATATAACTACTATAATACTGCCCCTATATACAAGACTATAACTACTATAATACTGCTCCTATGTACAAGAATATAACTACTAAAATACTGCCCCCTATATACAAGACTATAACTACTATAATACTGCTCCTATGTACAAGAATATAACTACTATAATACTGCCCCTATATACAAGAATATAACTACTATAATACTGCCCCCATATACAAGAATATAACTACTATAATACTGCCCCTATGTACAAGAATATAACTACTATAATACTGCCCCCATATACAAGACTATAACTACTATAATACTGCTCCTATGTACAAGAATATAACTACTATAATACTGCCCCTATATACAAGAATATAACTACTATAATACTGCCCCCATATACAAGAATATAACTACTATAATACTGCCCCTATGTACAAGAATATAACTACTATAATACTGCTCCTATGTACAAGAATATAACTACTATAATACTGCTCCTATGTACAAGAATATAACTACTATAATACTGCCCCTATGTACAAGAATATAACTACTATAATACTGCTCCTATGTACAAGAATATAACTACTATAATACTGCTCCTATGTACAAGAATATAACTACTATAATACTGCTCCTATGTACAAGAATATAACTACTATAATACTGCTCCTATGTACAAGAATATAACTACTATAATACTGCTCCTATGTACAAGAATATAACTACTATAATACTGCCCCCTATGTACAAGAATATAACTACTATAATACTGCCCCTATATACAAGAATATAACTACTATAATACTGCCCCTATATTTAAGAATATAACTACTATAATACTGCCCCCTATGTACAAGAATATAACTACTATAATACTGTCCCTATGTACAAGAATATAACTACTATAATACTGCCCCTATATACAAGACAATAACTACTATAATACTGCTCCTATGTACAAGAATATAACTACTATAATACTGCTCCTATGTACAAGAATATAACTACTATAATACTGCCCCTATATACAAGAATATAACTACTATAATACTGCCCCCATATACAAGAATATAACTACTATAATACTGCCCCTATGTACAAGAATATAACTACTATAATACTGCTCCTATGTACAAGAATATAACTACTATAATACTGCTCCTATGTACAAGAATATAACTACTATAATACTGCTCCTATGTACAAGAATATAACTACTATAATGCTGCCCCTATATACAAGAATATAACTACTATAATACTGCCCCTATATACAAGAATATAACTACTATAATACTGCCCCTATATACAAGAATATAACTACTATAATACTGCCCCTATGTACAAGAATATAACTACTATAATACTGCCCCTATGTACAAGAATATAACTACTATAATACTGCCCCCTATGTACAAGAATATAACTACTATAATACTGCTCCTATGTACAAGAATATAACTACTATAATACTGCCCCTATGTACAAGAATATAACTACTATAATACTGCCCCCTATGTACAAGAATATAACTACTATAATACTGCCCCTTTATACAAGAATATAACTACTATAATACTGCCCCTATGTACAAGAATATAACTACTATAATACTGCTCCTATGTACAAGAATATAACTACTATAATACTGCCCCCTATGTACAAGAATATAACTACTATAATACTGCTCCTATATACAAGAATATAACTACTATAATACTGCCCCCCTATGTACAAGAATATAACTACTATAATACTGCCCCTATGTACAAGAATATAACTACTATAATACTGCTCCTATGTGCAAGAATATAACTACTATAATACTGCCCCTATGTACAAGAATATAACTACTATAATACTGCTCCCTATGTACAAGAATATAACTACTATAATACTGCCCCTATATACAAGAATATAACTACTATAATACTGCTCCCTATGTACAAGAATATAACTACTATAATACTGCCCCTATGTACAAGAATATAACTACTATAATACTGCCCCTATGTACAAGAATATAACTACTATAATACTGCCCCTATGTACAAGAATATAACTACTATAATACTGCCCCCTATGTACAAGAATATAACTACTATAATACTGCTCCTATGTACAAGAATATAACTACTATAATACTGCCCCCTATGTACAAGAATATAACTACTATAATACTGCTCCTATGTACAAGAATATAACTACTATAATACTGCTTCCATGTACAAGAATATAACTACTATAATACTGCCCCTATGTACAAGAATATAACTACTATAATACTGCCCCTATGTACAAGAATATAACTACTATAATACTGCCCCCTATGTACAAGAATATAACTACTATAATACTGCTCCTATGTACAAGAATATAACTACTATAATACTGCTCCTATGTACAAGAATATAACTACTATAATACTGCCCCCTATGTACAAGAATATAACTACTATAATACTGCTCCTATATACAAGAATATAACTACTATAATACTGCTCCCTATGTACAAGAATATAACTACTATAATACTGCCCCCTATGTACAAGTATATAACTACTATAATACTGCTCCTATGTACAAGTATATAACTACTATAATACTGCCCCTATGTACAAGAATATAACTACTATAATACTGCCCCCTATGTACAAGTATATAACTACTATAATACTGCCCCTATATACAAGAATATAACTACTATAATACTGCCCCCTATGTACAAGTATATAACTACTATAATACTGCACCTATGTACAAGAATATAATTACTATAATACTGCCCCCTATGTACAAGTATATAACTACTATAATACTGCCCCTATGTACAAGAATATAACTACTATAATACTGCCCCCTATGTACAAGTATATAACTACTATAATACTGCCCCTATATACAAGAATATAACTACTATAATACTGCCCCCTATGTACAAGTATATAACTACTATAATACTGCCCCTATGTACAAGAATATAACTACTATAATACTGCCCCCTATGTACAAGTATATAACTACTATAATACTGCCCCCTATGTACAAGAATATAACTACTATAATACTGCCCCCTATGTACAAGTATATAACTACTATAATACTGCCCCTATGTACAAGAATATAACTACTATAATACTGCCCCCTATGTACAAGTATATAACTACTATAATACTGCCCCTATATACAAGAATATAACTACTATAATACTGCTCCTATGTACAAGAATATAACTACTATAATACTGCTCCCTATGTACAAGAATATAACTACTATAATACTGCCCCTATGTGCAAGAATATAACTACTATAATACTGCTCCCTATGTACAAGTATATAACTACTATAATACTGCTCCTATGTACAAGAATATAACTACTATAATACTGCCCCCTATGTACAAGATTATAACTGCTATAATACTGCCCCTATGTGCAAGAATATAACTACTATAATACTGCTCCTATGTACAAGAATATAACTCCTATAATACTGCCCCTATGTACAAGAATATAACTACTATAATACTGCTCCTATGTACAAGAATATAACTACTATAATACTGCCCCCTATGTACAAGAATATAACTACTATAATACTGCTCCTATGTACAAGAATATAACTACTATAATACTGCTTCCATGTACAAGAATATAACTACTATAATACTGCCCCTATGTACAAGAATATAACTACTATAATACTGCCCCTATGTACAAGAATATAACTACTATAATACTGCCCCCTATGTACAAGAATATAACTACTATAATACTGCTCCTATGTACAAGAATATAACTACTATAATACTGCTCCTATGTACAAGAATATAACTACTATAATACTGCCCCCTATGTACAAGAATATAACTACTATAATACTGCTCCTATATACAAGAATATAACTACTATAATACTGCTCCCTATGTACAAGAATATAACTACTATAATACTGCCCCCTATGTACAAGTATATAACTACTATAATACTGCTCCTATGTACAAGTATATAACTACTATAATACTGCCCCTATGTACAAGAATATAACTACTATAATACTGCCCCCTATGTACAAGTATATAACTACTATAATACTGCCCCTATATACAAGAATATAACTACTATAATACTGCCCCCTATGTACAAGTATATAACTACTATAATACTGCACCTATGTACAAGAATATAATTACTATAATACTGCCCCCTATGTACAAGTATATAACTACTATAATACTGCCCCTATGTACAAGAATATAACTACTATAATACTGCCCCCTATGTACAAGTATATAACTACTATAATACTGCCCCTATATACAAGAATATAACTACTATAATACTGCCCCCTATGTACAAGTATATAACTACTATAATACTGCCCCTATGTACAAGAATATAACTACTATAATACTGCCCCCTATGTACAAGTATATAACTACTATAATACTGCCCCCTATGTACAAGAATATAACTACTATAATACTGCCCCCTATGTACAAGTATATAACTACTATAATACTGCCCCTATGTACAAGAATATAACTACTATAATACTGCCCCCTATGTACAAGTATATAACTACTATAATACTGCCCCTATATACAAGAATATAACTACTATAATACTGCTCCTATGTACAAGAATATAACTACTATAATACTGCTCCCTATGTACAAGAATATAACTACTATAATACTGCCCCTATGTGCAAGAATATAACTACTATAATACTGCTCCCTATGTACAAGTATATAACTACTATAATACTGCTCCTATGTACAAGAATATAACTACTATAATACTGCCCCCTATGTACAAGATTATAACTGCTATAATACTGCCCCTATGTGCAAGAATATAACTACTATAATACTGCTCCTATGTACAAGAATATAACTCCTATAATACTGCCCCTATGTACAAGAATATAACTACTATAATACTGCCCCTATGTACAAGAATATAACTACTATAATACTGCTCCTATGTACAAGAATATAACTACTATAATACTGCTCCTATATACAAGAATATAACTACTATAATACTGCTCCTATGTACAAGAATATAACTACTATAATACTGCTCCTATGTACAAGAATATAACTACTATAATACTGCTCCTATATACAAGAATATAACTACTATAATACTGCCCCCTATGTACAAGAATATAACTACTATAATACTGTCCCTATGTACAAGAATATAACTACTATAATACTGCCCCTATATACAAGACTATAACTACTATAATACTGCTCCTATGTACAAGAATATAACTACTATAATACTGCCCCCTATATACAAGACTATAACTACTATAATACTGCTCCTATGTACAAGAATATAACTACTATAATACTGCCCCTATATACAAGAATATAACTACTATAATACTGCCCCCATATACAAGAATATAACTACTATAATACTGCCCCTATGTACAAGAATATAACTACTATAATACTGCTCCTATGTACAAGAATATAACTACTATAATACTGCTCCTATGTACAAGAATATAACTACTATAATACTGCCCCTATGTACAAGAATATAACTACTATAATACTGCTCCTATGTACAAGAATATAACTACTATAATAATGCTCCTATGTACAAGAATATAACTTCTATAATACTGCTCCTATGTACAAGAATATAACTACTATAATACTGCCCCCTATGTACAAGAATATAACTACTATAATACTGCCCCTATATACAAGAATATAACTACTATAATACTGCCCCCTATGTACAAGAATATAACTACTATAATACTGTCCCTATGTACAAGAATATAACTACTATAATACTGCCCCTATATACAAGACTATAACTACTATAATACTGCTCCTATGTACAAGAATATAACTACTAAAATACTGCCCCCTATATACAAGACTATAACTACTATAATACTGCTCCTATGTACAAGAATATAACTACTATAATACTGCCCCTATATACAAGAATATAACTACTATAATACTGCCCCCATATACAAGAATATAACTACTATAATACTGCCCCTATGTACAAGAATATAACTACTATAATACTGCCCCCATATACAAGACTATAACTACTATAATACTGCTCCTATGTACAAGAATATAACTACTATAATACTGCCCCTATATACAAGAATATAACTACTATAATACTGCCCCCATATACAAGAATATAACTACTATAATACTGCCCCTATGTACAAGAATATAACTACTATAATACTGCTCCTATGTACAAGAATATAACTACTATAATACTGCTCCTATGTACAAGAATATAACTACTATAATACTGCCCCTATGTACAAGAATATAACTACTATAATACTGCTCCTATGTACAAGAATATAACTACTATAATACTGCTCCTATGTACAAGAATATAACTACTATAATACTGCTCCTATGTACAAGAATATAACTACTATAATACTGCTCCTATGTACAAGAATATAACTACTATAATACTGCCCCCTATGTACAAGAATATAACTACTATAATACTGCCCCTATATACAAGAATATAACTACTATAATACTGCCCCTATATTTAAGAATATAACTACTATAATACTGCCCCCTATGTACAAGAATATTACTACTATAATACTGTCCCTATGTACAAGAATATAACTACTATAATACTGCCCCTATATACAAGACAATAACTACTATAATACTGCTCCTATGTACAAGAATATAACTACTATAATACTGCTCCTATGTACAAGAATATAACTACTATAATACTGCCCCTATATACAAGAATATAACTACTATAATACTGCCCCCATATACAAGAATATAACTACTATAATACTGCCCCTATGTACAAGAATATAACTACTATAATACTGCTCCTATGTACAAGAATATAACTACTATAATACTGCTCCTATGTACAAGAATATAACTACTATAATACTGCTCCTATGTACAAGAATATAACTACTATAATGCTGCCCCTATATACAAGAATATAACTACTATAATACTGCCCCTATATACAAGAATATAACTACTATAATACTGCCCCTATATACAAGAATATAACTACTATAATACTGCCCCTATGTACAAGAATATAACTACTATAATACTGCCCCTATGTACAAGAATATAACTACTATAATACTGCCCCCTATGTACAAGAATATAACTACTATAATACTGCTCCTATGTACAAGAATATAACTACTATAATACTGCCCCTATGTACAAGAATATAACTACTATAATACTGCCCCCTATGTACAAGAATATAACTACTATAATACTGCCCCTTTATACAAGAATATAACTACTATAATACTGCCCCTATGTACAAGAATATAACTACTATAATACTGCTCCTATGTACAAGAATATAACTACTATAATACTGCCCCCTATGTACAAGAATATAACTACTATAATACTGCTCCTATATACAAGAATATAACTACTATAATACTGCCCCCCTATGTACAAGAATATAACTACTATAATACTGCCCCTATGTACAAGAATATAACTACTATAATACTGCTCCTATGTGCAAGAATATAACTACTATAATACTGCCCCTATGTACAAGAATATAACTACTATAATACTGCTCCCTATGTACAAGAATATAACTACTATAATACTGCCCCTATATACAAGAATATAACTACTATAATACTGCTCCCTATGTACAAGAATATAACTACTATAATACTGCCCCTATGTACAAGAATATAACTACTATAATACTGCCCCTATGTACAAGAATATAACTACTATAATACTGCCCCTATGTACAAGAATATAACTACTATAATACTGCCCCCTATGTACAAGAATATAACTACTATAATACTGCTCCTATGTACAAGAATATAACTACTATAATACTGCCCCCTATGTACAAGAATATAACTACTATAATACTGCTCCTATGTACAAGAATATAACTACTATAATACTGCTTCCATGTACAAGAATATAACTACTATAATACTGCCCCTATGTACAAGAATATAACTACTATAATACTGCCCCTATGTACAAGAATATAACTACTATAATACTGCCCCCTATGTACAAGAATATAACTACTATAATACTGCTCCTATGTACAAGAATATAACTACTATAATACTGCTCCTATGTACAAGAATATAACTACTATAATACTGCCCCCTATGTACAAGAATATAACTACTATAATACTGCTCCTATATACAAGAATATAACTACTATAATACTGCTCCCTATGTACAAGAATATAACTACTATAATACTGCCCCCTATGTACAAGTATATAACTACTATAATACTGCTCCTATGTACAAGTATATAACTACTATAATACTGCCCCTATGTACAAGAATATAACTACTATAATACTGCCCCCTATGTACAAGTATATAACTACTATAATACTGCCCCTATATACAAGAATATAACTACTATAATACTGCCCCCTATGTACAAGTATATAACTACTATAATACTGCACCTATGTACAAGAATATAATTACTATAATACTGCCCCCTATGTACAAGTATATAACTACTATAATACTGCCCCTATGTACAAGAATATAACTACTATAATACTGCCCCCTATGTACAAGTATATAACTACTATAATACTGCCCCTATATACAAGAATATAACTACTATAATACTGCCCCCTATGTACAAGTATATAACTACTATAATACTGCCCCTATGTACAAGAATATAACTACTATAATACTGCCCCCTATGTACAAGTATATAACTACTATAATACTGCCCCCTATGTACAAGAATATAACTACTATAATACTGCCCCCTATGTACAAGTATATAACTACTATAATACTGCCCCTATGTACAAGAATATAACTACTATAATACTGCCCCCTATGTACAAGTATATAACTACTATAATACTGCCCCTATATACAAGAATATAACTACTATAATACTGCTCCTATGTACAAGAATATAACTACTATAATACTGCTCCCTATGTACAAGAATATAACTACTATAATACTGCCCCTATGTGCAAGAATATAACTACTATAATACTGCTCCCTATGTACAAGTATATAACTACTATAATACTGCTCCTATGTACAAGAATATAACTACTATAATACTGCCCCCTATGTACAAGATTATAACTGCTATAATACTGCCCCTATGTGCAAGAATATAACTACTATAATACTGCTCCTATGTACAAGAATATAACTCCTATAATACTGCCCCTATGTACAAGAATATAACTACTATAATACTGCCCCTATGTGCAAGAATATAACTACTATAATACTGCCCCTATGTGCAAGAATATAACTACTATAATACTGCCCCTATGTACAAGAATATAACTACTATAATACTGCCCCTATGTGCAAGAATATAACTACTATAATACTGCCCCTATGTGCAAGAATATAACTAATATAATACTGCCCCTATGTGCAAGAATATAACTACTATAATACTGCCCCTATGTGCAAGAATATAACTACTATAATGCTGCCCCTATGTGCAAGAATATAACTACTATAATACTGCCCCTATGTGCAAGAATATAACTACTATAATACTGCCCCTATGTGCAAGAATATAACTACTATAATACTGTCCCTATGTGCAAGAATATAACTACTATAATACTGCCCCTATGTGCAAGAATATAACTACTATAATACTGCCCCTATGTGCAAGAATATAACTACTATAATACTGCCCCTATGTGCAAGAATATAACTACTATAATTCTGCCCCTATGTGCAAGAATATAACTACTATAACACTGCTCTCTATGTACAAGAATATAACTACTATAATACTGCCCCTATGTACAAGAATATAACTCCTATAATACTGCTCCTATGTACAAGAATATAACTACTATAATACTACCCCTATGTGCAAGAATATAACTACTATAATACTGCTCCCTATGTGCAAGAATATAACTACTATAATACTGCCCCTATGTACAGGAATATAACTACTATAATACTGCTCCTATGTACAAGAATATAACTACTATAATACTACCCCTATGTACAAGAATATAACTACTATAATACTGCTCCTATGTACAAGAATATAACTACTATAATACTGCCCCCTGTATACAAGAATATAACTACTATAATACTGCTCCTATGTACAAGAATATAACTACTATAATACTGCTCCTATGTGCAAGAATATAACTACTATAATACTGCTCCTATGTACAAGAATATAACTA
Source organism: Phyllobates terribilis (assembly GCF_046119375.1). Taxonomy (NCBI): domain Eukaryota; kingdom Metazoa; phylum Chordata; class Amphibia; order Anura; family Dendrobatidae; genus Phyllobates; species Phyllobates terribilis. The sequence goes on from NW_027362772.1 coordinate 311,900,056, forward strand.
CTATAATACTGCTCCTATGTACAAGAATATAACTACTATAATACTGCCCCCTATGTACAAGAATATAACTACTATAATACTGCCCCTTATGTACAAGAATATAACTACTATAATACTGCTCCTATGTACAAGAATATAACTACTATAATACTGCTCCTATGTACAAGAATATAACTACTATAATACTGCCCCCTGTATACAAGAATATAACTACTATAATACTGCTCCTATGTACAAGAATATAACTACTATAATACTGCTCCTATGTACAAGAATATAACTACTATAATACTTCGCCTATGTACAAGAATATAACTACTATAATACTGCTCCTATGTACAAGAATATAACTACTATAATACTGCCCCCTATGTACAAGAATATAACTACTATAATACTGCTCCTATGTACAAGAATATAACTACTATAATACTGCTCCTATGTACAAGATTATAACTACTATAATACTGCTCCTATGTACAAGAATATAACTACTATAATACTGCCCCTATATACAAGAATATAACTACTATAATACTGCTCCTATGTACAAGAGTATAACTACTATAATACTGCCCTATGTACAAGAATATAACTACTATAATACTGCCCTATGTACAAGAATATAACTACTATAATACTGCCCCCTATGTACAAGAATATAACTACTATAATACTGCTCCTATGTATAAGAATATAACTACTATAATACTGCCCCCTATGTACAAGAATATAACTACTATAATACTGCCCCTATGTACAAGAATATAACTACTATAATACTGCCCCCTATGTACAAGTATATAACTACTATAATACTGCCCCTATATACAAGAATATAACTACTATAATACTGCCCCCTATGTACAAGTATATAACTACTATAATACTGCCCCTATGTACAAGAATATAACTACTATAATACTGCCCCCTATGTACAAGTATATAACTACTATAATACTGCCCCCTATGTACAAGAATATAACTACTATAATACTGCCCCCTATGTACAAGTATATAACTACTATAATACTGCCCCTATGTACAAGAATATAACTACTATAATACTGCCCCCTATGTACAAGTATATAACTACTATAATACTGCCGCTATATACAAGAATATAACTACTATAATACTGCTCCTATGTACAAGAATATAACTACTATAATACTGCTCCCTATGTACAAGAATATAACTACTATAATACTGCCCCTATGTGCAAGAATATAACTACTATAATACTGCCCCCTATGTACAAGTATATAACTACTATAATACTGCTCCTATGTACAAGAATATAACTACTATAATACTGCCCCCTATGTACAAGATTATAACTGCTATAATACTGCCCCTATGTGCAAGAATATAACTACTATAATACTGCTCCTATGTACAAGAATATAACTCCTATAATACTGCCCCTATGTACAAGAATATAACTACTATAATACTGCCCCTATGTGCAAGAATATAACTACTATAATACTGCCCCTATGTGCAAGAATATAACTACTATAATACTGCCCCTATGTACAAGAATATAACTACTATAATACTGCCCCTATGTGCAAGAATATAACTACTATAATACTGCCCCTATGTGCAGGAATATAACTAATATAATACTGCCCCTATGTGCAAGAATATAACTACTATAATACTGCCCCTATGTGCAAGAATATAACTACTATAATACTGCCCCTATGTGCAAGAATATAACTACTATAATACTGCCCCTATGTGCAAGAATATAACTACTATAATACTGCCCCTATGTGCAAGAATATAACTACTATAATACTGTCCCTATGTGCAAGAATATAACTACTATAATACTGCCCCTATGTGCAAGAATATAACTACTATAATACTGCCCCTATGTGCAAGAATATAACTACTATAATTCTGCCCCTATGTGCAAGAATATAACTACTATAACACTGCTCTCTATGTACAAGAATATAACTACTATAATACTGCCCCTATGTACAAGAATATAACTCCTATAATACTGCTCCTATGTACAAGAATATAACTACTATAATACTACCCCTATGTGCAAGAATATAACTACTATAATACTGCTCCCTATGTGCAAGAATATAACTACTATAATACTGCCCCTATGTACAAGAATATAACTACTATAATACTGCTCCTATGTACAAGAATATAACTACTATAATACTACCCCTATGTACAAGAATATAACTACTATAATACTGCTCCTATGTACAAGAATATAACTACTATAATACTGCCCCCTGTATACAAGAATATAACTACTATAATACTGCTCCTATGTACAAGAATATAACTACTATAATACTGCTCCTATGTGCAAGAATATAACTACTATAATACTGCTCCTATGTACAAGAATATAACTACTATAATACTGCTCCTATGTACAAGAATATAACTACTATAATACTGCCCCCTATGTACAAGAATATAACTACTATAATACTGCCCCTTATGTACAAGAATATAACTACTATAATACTGCTCCTATGTACAAGAATATAACTACTATAATACTGCTCCTATGTACAAGAATATAACTACTATAATACTGCCCCCTGTATACAAGAATATAACTACTATAATACTGCTCCTATGTACAAGAATATAACTACTATAATACTGCTCCTATGTACAAGAATATAACTACTATAATACTTCGCCTATGTACAAGAATATAACTACTATAATACTGCTCCTATGTACAAGAATATAACTACTATAATACTGCCCCCTATGTACAAGAATATAACTACTATAATACTGCTCCTATGTACAAGAATATAACTACTATAATACTGCTCCTATATACAAGATTATAACTACTATAATACTGCTCCTATGTACAAGAATATAACTACTATAATACTGCCCCTATATACAAGAATATAACTACTATAATACTGCTCCTATGTACAAGAGTATAACTACTATAATACTGCCCTATGTACAAGAATATAACTACTATAATACTGCCCTATGTACAAGAATATAACTACTATAATACTGCCCCCTATGTACAAGAATATAACTACTATAATACTGCTCCTATGTATAAGAATATAACTACTATAATACTGCCCCCTATGTACAAGAATATAACTACTATAATACTGCCCCTATGTACAGAATATAACTACTATAATACTGCTCCCTATGTACAAGAATATAACTACTATAATACTGCTCCTATGTATAAGAATATAACTACTATAATACTGCCCCCTATGTACAAGAATATAACTACTATAATACTGCTCCTATGTATAAGAATATAACTACTATAATACTGCCTCCTATGTACAAGAATATAACTACTATAATACTGCCCCTATGTACAAGAATATAACTTCTATAATACTGCCCCTATGTGCAAGAATATAACTACTATAATACTGCCCCTATGTGCAAGAATATAACTACTATAATACTGCCCCTATGTGCAAGAATATAACTAATATAATACTGCCCCTATGTGCAAGAATATAACTACTATAATACTGCCCCTATGTGCAAGAATATAACTACTATAATACTGCCCCTATGTGCAAGAATATAACTACTATAATACTGCCCCTATGTGCAAGAATATAACTACTATAATACTGCCCCTATGTGCAAGAATATAACTACTATAATACTGCTCATATGTACAAGAATATAGCTACTATAATTCTGCCCCTATGTGCAAGAATATAACTACTATAACACTGCTCTCTATGTACAAGAATATAACTACTATAATACTGCCCCTATGTACAAGAATATAACTCCTATAATACTGCTCCTATGTACAAGAATATAACTACTATAATACTACCCCTATGTGCAAGAATATAACTACTATAATACTGCTCCCTATGTGCAAGAATATAACTACTATAATACTGCCCCTATGTACAAGAATATAACTACTATAATACTGCTCCTATGTGCAAGAATATAACTACTATAACACTGCTCTCTATGTCCAAGAATATAACTACTATAATACTGCCCCTATGTACAAGAATATAACTCCTATAATACTGCTCCTATGTACAAGAATATAACTACTATAATACTACCCCTATGTACAAGAATATAACTACTATAATACTGCTCCTATGTACAAGAATATAACTACTATAATACTGCCCCCTGTATACAAGAATATAACTACTATAATACTGCTCCTATGTGCAAGAATATAACTACTATAATACTGCTCCTATGTACAAGAATATAACTACTATAATACTGCTCCTATGTACAAGAATATAACTACTATAATACTGCCCCCTATGTACAAGAATATAACTACTATAATACTGCCCCTTATGTACAAGAATATAACTACTATAATACTGCTCCTATGTACAAGAATATAACTACTATAATACTGCTCCTATGTACAAGAATATAACTACTATAATACTGCCCCCTGTATACAAGAATATAACTACTATAATACTGCTCCTATGTACAAGAATATAACTACTATAATACTGCTCCTATGTACAAGAATATAACTACTATAATACTGCTCCTATGTACAAGAATATAACTACTATAATACTGCTCCTATGTACAAGAATATAACTACTATAATACTGCCCCTATATACAAGAATATAACTACTATAATACTGCTCCTATGTACAAGAGTATAACTACTATAATACTGCCCTATGTACAAGAATATAACTACTATAATACTGCTCCTATGTACAAGAATATAACTACTATAATACTGCCCCTATATACAAGAATATAACTACTATAATACTGCTCCTATGTACAAGAGTATAACTACTATAATACTGCCCTATGTACAAGAATATAACTACTATAATACTGCCCTATGTACAAGAATATAACTACTATAATACTGCCCCCTATGTACAAGAATATAACTACTATAATACTGCTCCTATGTATAAGAATATAACTACTATAATACTGCCCCCTATGTACAAGAATATAACTACTATAATACTGCCCCTATGTACAGAATATAACTACTATAATACTGCTCCCTATGTACAAGAATATAACTACTATAATACTGCTCCTATGTATAAGAATATAACTACTATAATACTGCCCCCTATGTACAAGAATATAACTACTATAATACTGCTCCTATGTATAAGAATATAACTACTATAATACTGCCCCCTATGTACAAGAATATAACTACTATAATACTGCTCCTATGTATAAGAATATAACTACTATAATACTGCACCCTATGTACAAGAATATAACTACTATAATACTGCTCCTATGTACAAGAATATAACTACTATAATACTGTCTCCTATGTAGAAGAATATAACTACTATAATACTGCTCCCTATGTACAAGAATATAACTACTATAATACTGCCCCTATGTACAGAATATAACTACTATAATACTGCTCCTATGTACAAGAATATAGCTACTATAATACTGCCCCCTATGTACAAGAATATAACTACTATAATACTGCCCCCTATGTACAAGAATATAACTACTATAATACTGCTCCTATGTATAAGAATATAACTACTATAATACTGCCCCCTATGTACAAGAATATAACTACTATAATACTGCTCCTATGTATAAGAATATAACTACTATAATACTGCTCCTATGTACAAGAATATAACTACTATAATACTGCCCCTATGTACAAGAATATAACTACTATAATACTGCCCCTATGTACAAGAATATAACTACTATAATACTGCTCCTATGTACAAGAATATAACTACTATAATACTGCTCCTATATACAAGAATATAACTACTATAATACTGCTCCTATGTACAAGAATATAACTACTATAATACTGCTCCTATGTACAAGAATATAACTACTATAATACTGCTCCTATATACAAGAATATAACTACTATAATACTGCCCCCTATGTACAAGAATATAACTACTATAATACTGTCCCTATGTACAAGAATATAACTACTATAATACTGCCCCTATATACAAGACTATAACTACTATAATACTGCTCCTATGTACAAGAATATAACTACTATAATACTGCCCCCTATATACAAGACTATAACTACTATAATACTGCTCCTATGTACAAGAATATAACTACTATAATACTGCCCCTATATACAAGAATATAACTACTATAATACTGCCCCCATATACAAGAATATAACTACTATAATACTGCCCCTATGTACAAGAATATAACTACTATAATACTGCTCCTATGTACAAGAATATAACTACTATAATACTGCTCCTATGTACAAGAATATAACTACTATAATACTGCCCCTATGTACAAGAATATAACTACTATAATACTGCTCCTATGTACAAGAATATAACTACTATAATAATGCTCCTATGTACAAGAATATAACTTCTATAATACTGCTCCTATGTACAAGAATATAACTACTATAATACTGCCCCCTATGTACAAGAATATAACTACTATAATACTGCCCCTATATACAAGAATATAACTACTATAATACTGTCCCTATGTACAAGAATATAACTACTATAATACTGCCCCTATATACAAGACTATAACTACTATAATACTGCTCCTATGTACAAGAATATAACTACTAAAATACTGCCCCCTATATACAAGACTATAACTACTATAATACTGCTCCTATGTACAAGAATATAACTACTATAATACTGCCCCTATATACAAGAATATAACTACTATAATACTGCCCCCATATACAAGAATATAACTACTATAATACTGCCCCTATGTACAAGAATATAACTACTATAATACTGCCCCCATATACAAGACTATAACTACTATAATACTGCTCCTATGTACAAGAATATAACTACTATAATACTGCCCCTATATACAAGAATATAACTACTATAATACTGCCCCCATATACAAGAATATAACTACTATAATACTGCCCCTATGTACAAGAATATAACTACTATAATACTGCTCCTATGTACAAGAATATAACTACTATAATACTGCTCCTATGTACAAGAATATAACTACTATAATACTGCCCCTATGTACAAGAATATAACTACTATAATACTGCTCCTATGTACAAGAATATAACTACTATAATACTGCTCCTATGTACAAGAATATAACTACTATAATACTGCTCCTATGTACAAGAATATAACTACTATAATACTGCTCCTATGTACAAGAATATAACTACTATAATACTGCCCCCTATGTACAAGAATATAACTACTATAATACTGCCCCTATATACAAGAATATAACTACTATAATACTGCCCCTATATTCAAGAATATAACTACTATAATACTGCCCCCTATGTACAAGAATATAACTACTATAATACTGTCCCTATGTACAAGAATATAACTACTATAATACTGCCCCTATATACAAGACAATAACTACTATAATACTGCTCCTATGTACAAGAATATAACTACTATAATACTGCTCCTATGTACAAGAATATAACTACTATAATACTGCCCCTATATACAAGAATATAACTACTATAATACTGCCCCCATATACAAGAATATAACTACTATAATACTGCCCCTATGTACAAGAATATAACTACTATAATACTGCTCCTATGTACAAGAATATAACTACTATAATACTGCTCCTATGTACAAGAATATAACTACTATAATACTGCTCCTATGTACAAGAATATAACTACTATAATGCTGCCCCTATATACAAGAATATAACTACTATAATACTGCCCCTATATACAAGAATATAACTACTATAATACTGCCCCTATATACAAGAATATAACTACTATAATACTGCCCCTATGTACAAGAATATAACTACTATAATACTGCCCCTATGTACAAGAATATAACTACTATAATACTGCCCCCTATGTACAAGAATATAACTACTATAATACTGCTCCTATGTACAAGAATATAACTACTATAATACTGCCCCTATGTACAAGAATATAACTACTATAATACTGCCCCCTATGTACAAGAATATAACTACTATAATACTGCCCCTTTATACAAGAATATAACTACTATAATACTGCCCCTATGTACAAGAATATAACTACTATAATACTGCTCCTATGTACAAGAATATAACTACTATAATACTGCCCCCTATGTACAAGAATATAACTACTATAATACTGCTCCTATATACAAGAATATAACTACTATAATACTGCCCCCCTATGTACAAGAATATAACTACTATAATACTGCCCCTATGTACAAGAATATAACTACTATAATACTGCTCCTATGTGCAAGAATATAACTACTATAATACTGCCCCTATGTACAAGAATATAACTACTATAATGCTGCTCCCTATGTACAAGAATATAACTACTATAATACTGCCCCTATATACAAGAATATAACTACTATAATACTGCTCCCTATGTACAAGAATATAACTACTATAATACTGCCCCTATGTACAAGAATATAACTACTATAATACTGCCCCTATGTACAAGAATATAACTACTATAATACTGCCCCTATGTACAAGAATATAACTACTATAATACTGCCCCCTATGTACAAGAATATAACTACTATAATACTGCTCCTATGTACAAGAATATAACTACTATAATACTGCCCCCTATGTACAAGAATATAACTACTATAATACTGCTCCTATGTACAAGAATATAACTACTATAATACTGCTTCCATGTACAAGAATATAACTACTATAATACTGCCCCTATGTACAAGAATATAACTACTATAATACTGCCCCTATGTACAAGAATATAACTACTATAATACTGCCCCCTATGTACAAGAATATAACTACTATAATACTGCTCCTATGTACAAGAATATAACTACTATAATACTGCTCCTATGTACAAGAATATAACTACTATAATAGTGCCCCCTATGTACAAGAATATAACTACTATAATACTGCTCCTATATACAAGAATATAACTACTATAATACTGCTCCCTATGTACAAGAATATAACTACTATAATACTGCCCCCTATGTACAAGTATATAACTACTATAATACTGCTCCTATGTACAAGTATATAACTACTATAATACTGCCCCTATGTACAAGAATATAACTACTATAATACTGCCCCCTATGTACAAGTATATAACTACTATAATACTGCCCCTATATACAAGAATATAACTACTATAATACTGCCCCCTATGTACAAGTATATAACTACTATAATACTGCCCCTATGTACAAGAATATAATTACTATAATACTGCCCCCTATGTACAAGTATATAACTACTATAATACTGCCCCTATGTACAAGAATATAACTACTATAATACTGCCCCCTATGTACAAGTATATAACTACTATAATACTGCCCCTATATACAAGAATATAACTACTATAATACTGCCCCCTATGTACAAGTATATAACTACTATAATACTGCCCCTATGTACAAGAATATAACTACTATAATACTGCCCCCTATGTACAAGTATATAACTACTATAATACTGCCCCCTATGTACAAGAATATAACTACTATAATACTGCCCCCTATGTACAAGTATATAACTACTATAATACTGCCCCTATGTACAAGAATATAACTACTATAATACTGCCCCCTATGTACAAGTATATAACTACTATAATACTGCCCCTATATACAAGAATATAACTACTATAATACTGCTCCTATGTACAAGAATATAACTACTATAATACTGCTCCTATGTACAAGAATATAACTACTATAATACTGCCCCTATGTACAAGGATATAACTACTATAATACTGCTCCTATGTACAAGAATATAACTACTATAATACTGCCCCCTATGTACAAGAATATAACTACTATAATACTGCCCCCTATGTACAAGAATATAACTACTATAATACTGCCCCTATGTACAAGAATATAACTACTATAATACTGCCCCCTATGTACAAGTATATAACTACTATAATACTGCCCCTATATACAAGAATATAACTACTATAATACTGCCCCCTATGTACAAGTATATAACTACTATAATACTGCCCCTATGTACAAGAATATAACTACTATAATACTGCCCCCTATGTACAAGTATATAACTACTATAATACTGCCCCCTATGTACAAGAATATAACTACTATAATACTGCCCCCTATGTACAAGTATATAACTACTATAATACTGCCCCTATGTACAAGAATATAACTACTATAATACTGCCCCCTATGTACAAGTATATAACTACTATAATACTGCCCCTATATACAAGAATATAACTACTATAATACTGCCCCTATGTACAAGAATAGAACTACTATAATACTGCTCCTATGTACAAGAATATAACTACTATAATACTGCTCCTATGTACAAGAATATAACTACTATAATACTGCCCCTATGTACAAGGATATAACTACTATAATACTGCTCCTATGTACAAGAATATAACTACTATAATACTGCCCCCTATGTACAAGAATATAACTACTATAATACTGCCCCCTATGTACAAGTATATAACTACTATAATACTGCCCCTATGTACAAGAATATAACTACTATAATACTGCCCCCTATGTACAAGTATATAACTACTATAATACTGCCCCTATATACAAGAATATAACTACTATAATACTGCTCCTATGTACAAGAATATAACTACTATAATACTGCTCCTATGTACAAGAATATAACTACTATAATACTGCTCCTATGTACAAGAATATAACTACTATATCACTGCCCCTATGTACAAGAATATAATACTTTGATATTTGACTTTTGACCTATTTTTTTCTCTTAGATGAAATTGTTCTTTATGTCATTTTCTGTAGAATTTACAGACTTTTCTATGTTACTGAAGCTTCTATACAATTGTATAATTATATGTGGAGCCGCTTCTATGTTGCAGTCTATAGGAGTCTTATGTTCTGGTTACTGTTTTTGTAACATTTTTCCTGTTCTCTTGGCTGTAAAATCACTGTGTTCAAAATGCAATTTTGTTGCTGTTTTTTTTTGTTTGTTTGCGGCATTTTAGCAGCATTTTTTTGTGGGGGAAAGTGCGGATTACACTTGTAATTTGTCTACAATATATCTTTAATAAAGTTAGTTTTATTAATCAAAAATGGTGCTGTTCATGTGTTTTCTGCACTTTCTTATTGCTTTCTGTGGGTGAAAAAAAACCACTGCCAAAACCTTGAAAGAATTGACGCTGCAGATTTTAAAAAATGCTGCAATTCTCAAATTCAGTCAGGAAAAAAACCCAAGCGTGTGCTGGAGGTTTGTGAAATCCCGTAGGTTTTCCTGACGCTGCTTGTGACCATTTGCTCGGTGCTGTACTGTGCGCTGGTGATGGATTCCTGCAGGTTTACTGTGACGCTGGACTGTGCTCATGATGGGGATTTAATAGGAGAGTACGTGGAATCTGAAGTGACACTGAGCAAACAGGACTGATCAAAGTACAATTCATGTTGGTAGATATGAAGAATGACATTAATGACAGAGTGTTAGAAATGGTTACACGGGAAGGTGCAGAAGAGGAGGTGTGCGGAGATGGAGGATACGACAGGCGGGAAAGAAGTTCTGCCCTGCCGCAGATTTGTATGTAACACCGATATGCCGACCAATGGAAGTAGTACTGTGTAGTCTTTACGATCAGTGAGGATAGTACTGTGTAATCTCTATGATGATTGGTGGGAGTAGTACTGTTTAATCTGTGATGAGCCGTGGAGTAGTCCTGTGTAATCTGTGATGAGCGGTGGAGTACTCCTGTGTAATCTGTGATGAGCGGTGGAGTAGTCCTGTGTAATCTGTGATGAGCGGTGGAGTAGTCCTGTGTAATCTGTGATGAGCGGTGGAGTAGTCCTGTGTAATCTTTGATGAGCGGTGGAGTAGTCCTGTGTAATCTGTGATGAGCGGTGGAGTAGTCCTGTGTAATCTGTGGTGAGCAGTGGAGTAGTTCTGTGTAATCTGTGACGATTGGTGGAGTAGTCCTGTGTAATCTGTGATGATTGGTGGAGTAGTCCTGTGTAATCTGTAATGAGCGGTGGAGTAGTCCTGTGTAATCTGTGATGATTGGTGGAGTAGTGCTGTGTAATCTGTGATGAGCGGTGGAGTAGTCCTGTGTAATCTGTGATGATTGGTGGAGTAGTCCTGTGTAATCTGTGATGAGCGGTGGAGTAGTCCTGTGTAATCTGATGATTGGTGGAGTAGTCCTGTGTAATCTGTGATGAGCGGTGGAGTAGTCCTGTGTAATCTGTGATGATTGGTGGAGTAGTCCTGTGTAATCTGTGATGAGTGGTGGAGTAGTCCTGTGTAATCTGTGATGAGCGGTGGAGTAGTCCTGTGTAATCTGTGATGATTGGTGGAGTAGTCCTGTGTAATCTGTGATGAGCGGTGGAGTAGTCCTGTGTAATCTGTGATGAGCGGTGGAGTAGTCCTGTGTAATCTGTGATGATTGGTGGAGTAGTCCTGTGTAATCTGTGATGATTGGTGGAGTAGTCCTGTGTAATCTGTGATGAGCGGTGGAGTAGTCCTGTGTAATCTGTGACGATTGGTGGAGTAGTCCTGTGTAATCTGTGATGAGCGGTGGAGTAGTCCTGTGTAATCTGTGATGATTGGTGGAGTAGTCCTGTGTAATCTGTGATGAGCGGTGGAGTAGTCCTGTGTAATCTGTGATGATTGGTGGAGTAGTCCTGTGTAATCTGTGACGATTGGTGGAGTAGTCCTGTGTAATCTGTGATGAGCGGTGGAGTAGTCCTGTGTAATCTGATGATTGGTGGAGTAGTCCTGTGTAATCTGTGATGAGCGGTGGAGTAGTCCTGTGTAATCTGTGATGATTGGTGGAGTAGTCCTGTGTAATCTGTGATGAGCGGTGGAGTAGTCCTGTGTAATCTGTGATGATTGGTGGAGTAGTCCTGTGTAATCTGATGAGCGGTGGAGTAGTCCTGTGTAATCTGTGATGAGCGGTGGAGTAGTCCTGTGTAATCTGTGATGATTGGTGGAGTAGTCCTGTGTAATCTGTGATGATTGGTGGAGTAGTCCTGTGTAATCTGTGATGAGCGGTGGAGTAGTCCTGTGTAATCTGTGACGATTGGTGGAGTAGTCCTGTGTAATCTGTGATGAGCGGTGGAGTAGTCCTGTGTAATCTGTGATGAGCGGTGGAGTAGTCCTGTGTAATCTGTGACGATTGGTGGAGTAGTCCTGTGTAATCTGTGATGAGCGGTGGAGTAGTCCTGTGTAATCTGTGATAATTGGTGGAGTAGTCCTGTGTAACATTGCAGATATTTTCATAGTTTCCTTCTCCGGTGTTTCTGTCACTCAGGATTTTGTGACACACTGTGACGACATTGTGCAGCGTTCCAGCGCAGTGAGCGGATCCGGTATCGTCCGTCTTCTTTCCTGATTGTCACAATGTCATAAAATCCTCAGAATATAGAAGGAAAAGACGATGTTTATAGGGTCCCTCGCCCCGAGCCTTGTAGAGTGCATGTGTAGCACCCCGAAGGTTCGGCCGCTACAGGGGTATTGCCCCTCAACCAGAGGTGTGATATTCCACTCCCGGGTAAGGATGGAGTGTGGGCCAGGGCTCAGTTAGCTGCATACACACACTCACCCCATTTCCGGGGGACAGCTCGACGGTGCTCCCATTTATGCAGGCACAACTGACCATGTCCCTGGCTGGAGTGGGGAGGGGGGAGAGAACCCAGTGATGTAGGAGCAGAAGGGGACGGTTTCTGGAGCACAGGAAGGAGCTCATTGGGTGCAGGTCACCTGAGCTCAGACACAGAGAAGCAGATAAAAGGTGGGAGCCATCTTAAGTCAGAGAGCAGCAGAGCAGTGCAGAGCAGAGTGGCAGCTCAGTCAGAGCTGACAGGGAGCCGAGGCTCAGCCTGAGCTCAGCTCCACGAGGCAGGCCTAGAGAGAAGGCCGGGGCCAGAGAGGAGAAGAGAAGAAGGAGAAGGAAGGAAGGAGAAGAGACAGAGGAGTAGAAAGGCTCCAGAAACAAGAAGGCAGAAGGGACCCTAAGAGAGCAGAACGGACAGCAACCGTTGCAAACCCGCGTTATATCGGGTGAAGGGTCAGGCCGTGGAAGGGTACCGGATTCCCAAGTTGGTGGAGGTAAATCATCCCTCAGCCAAGAACCGGAGGTCGTGATCATTTATTGGTGCGACCCCCCGCCAAACCTGCTAGGAAGGCTCCATATAGGATAGCGGGAAGCGGAGGCCAACGCTTACCCGACACGGTCTGCGGTAGCTGGACAGAAGTTTGGTCACTGGTGGGGCACAAGAGGCCAGAGAAAGGACAGAAGGGGGTCCTGTCCCATACTCCTGAATTGCCTGGGGGTTGACCGAGCCCCTCAACTGGTGGACGCAGCACGGCTTGGGCAGTCATTGCTGACAGAGGTGACTTGGAAAACAACTGTGAGTAAAAACCCAGGACTGCACCATTGGACTCAGTGTGATTTCTGCTGCGCCTGCACTATCACCCCCAGCATCCTATTACACTGCCCTGAGGCTACACTCTTCCCGTGGGGAGTTATCCTATCCCTGTGCTGCACACTAACACCAGCCTCAGCGGTCTGCCTTGCAGCGGCGGTCATCCCTGACCGCAATCCACGGGTGGCGTAGTCGGACATTCAAAACACTGATAAATAGACTGCCACAATTTGGTCTGACCACCCTGAGCCACGGGATCGGGTTGCCACTACTACCCCCATCAGCACCGTACACCAGAAGGCCCGGTTCCGGGTACCCCACTGCTCAGGGGGCGAGTCAGCTTTGGCGTAGTCGGCAGAATTGTGACCAACCCGCCACAAACGGGTATTGCGTGCCTGAAAAGACTGTAATACTTATCTTGTGGAGTTTCCCGCCATCCGCGGCCATTTTCCCGCCATCGGGCACCATCTTTGGGATTCCGCGTGGGAAGAAGAGGGGCGTGGACGCCGAAAGCACGCGAGATCTGAAGCCCCGCCCTATGCTCTGACGCTGCGCAAGGTCCTGGAAGGAGTCCAGCGAGCGCTGACGTCAGCAGCGCTCGACGCCAGGTCCTCGACGCAGACCATCGCCTGCGGAGCTGCGGCTTACGGAGGAGAAAGAAGAGAAGGTAGGCCGCGGTTCACCAGGGGGGAGGAAGACGCCCAAGATGGAGGGAACTTCAGTCGCAGGTGCGGCCGCTGCCATGGTAATGCCGTTCTCCATGCCGTGTACACCGGGGGCGGTGCTGCAAGTGATCGGCGGCGCCCAAGCCCCGGCGAAGCTTCTCATGGATCGGGAGGTGATGGGCCGAGCTGAAGCGGTCGCGGGAGCAGGTAGGAGTGATGTCCCTGTCCTGGACGCAGCTGGCGCTGCACCATCCCTGGTCCCCCAGTCAGAACCGCTCACCCCGGGTACTCAAACCCCAGACCTGTACCCTGGTAATCACGTCATCTGCACCAGGCACAGCGGTGAGAAAGGGTGGTATGCCCTCAATGTCCGGAGGGTGGAGGAGGAACATTACCAGGAGAACTGCTACCCAGAGGACCCGGACGGGTCTGAAGAGTATGGCGAGGAGGAAGAAGGTGCGCAGGGAGGACACCGCTACTAAGGAGCGGCAGCGTACCAATGTACATAGTTGCGCGTCAGGGTGAAGGAACTGTTACAGAGAGTTACCCGGTATCGGGTCAGTTAAAACCGGCTGAGGACTGGGAGCAGCCAACTTATTGAACTATCCGGCCGAGGACTGGGAGCGGTCAATCTTGTACATAATTGCACTTCTTAAAGTGCCCCCTACTTGTTTTATAAGAAACCACAACAACAACTGACCTCAGAACAAAAACCCGTTAGAGGTGGCAGAAGACGAGGTCCAGCAGCTGGATCAGCTACGCCCTGCAGCCACCCCAGGGCCTACGTTGAGGGTTTACGAACGGGTCCCTCATGTTTGTGTTTATAAGTTTGCATTTTGTAGAGAGATGGACACCTGGTTGCGAAGCGCACTGTGACCAGTTAACCAAAGTTTTACATGAAGAATGTTTACAAGAAAAATGTTTTATATGTGACACATGTGATTATAAAATCGAAAAGAGTTTTATACTGTTTTAGATATGTGAAGAAAGTCTTAAAATAACTGCTGAAAGAGAAAATGTGCCAGTAACGTTAAAAGAGAAGAATTGCCTCCCATAAAGGGATGAGTTATAATGGTTTATAATCTTATATGTGAATGCATTCTAAAAACTTGCATGTTTTTGAATTGTCTTTTGCTTTGTTCCAGCCCGAGGACGTGCTGTTGTTTACCAGGGGGGAATGTAGCGCCCTGAGGGTTCGGTTGCTACAGGGGTACTGCACCTCAACCAGAGGTATGATATTCCACTCCCAGGTAAGGATGGAGTGTGGACCAGGGCTCAGTTAGCTGCATACACACACTCACCCCATTTCCGGGGGACAGCTCGACGGTGCTCCCATCTTATTGCAGGCACAACTGACCATGTCCCTGGCTGGAGTGGGGAGGGGGGAGAGAACCCAGTGATGTAAGAGCAGAAGGGGACGGTTTCTGGAGCATAGGAAGTAGCTCATTGGGAGCAGGTCACCTGAGCTCAGACACAGAGAGCAGATAAAAGGTGGGGGCCATCTTAGGGGGGAGTTCAGTCAGTCAGAGCAGAGTGAAGGAGTAGAGAGCTGACAGGGAGCAGCGGCTCAGCCTGAGCTCAGCTCCACGAGGCAGGCCTAGAGAGAAGGCCGGGGCCAGAGAGGAGAAGAGAAGAAGGAGAAGGAAGGAAGGAGAAGAGACAGAGGAGTAGAAAGGCTCCAGAAACAAGAAGGCAGAAGGGACCCTAAGAGAGCAGAACGGACAGCAACCGTTGCAAACCCACGTTATATCGGGTGAAGGGTCAGGCTGTGGAAGGGTACCGGATTCCCAAGTTGGTGGAGGTAAATCATCCCTCAGCCAAGAACCGGAGGTCGTGATCATTTATTGGTGCGACCCCCCGCCAAACCTGCTAAGAAGGCGCCATATAGGACAGCGGAGGCCAACGCTTACCCGACACGGTCTGCGGTAGCTGGACAGAAGTTTGGTCACTGGTGGGTCACGAGAGGCCAGAGAAAGGACAGAAGGGGGTCCTGTGCCATACTCCTGAATTGCCTGGGGGTTGACCGAGCCCCTCACCTGGTGGACGCAGCACGGCTTGGGCAGTCATTGCTGACAGAAGTGACTTGGAAAACAACTGTGAGTAAAAAAACCCTGGACTGCACCATTGGACTCAGTGTGATTTCTGCTGTGCCTGCACCATCACCCCCAGCATTCACCTACACTGCCCTGAGGCTACACTCTTCCCGTGGGGAGTTATCCTACCCCTGTGCTGTACACCAACACCAGCCTCAGCGGTCTGCCTTGCAGCGGCGGTTATCCCTGACCGCAATCCACGGGTGGCGTAGTCGGACATTCAAAACACTGATAAATAGACTGCCACAATTTGGTCTGACCACCCTGAGCCACGGGATCGGGTTGCCACTACTACCCCCATCAGCACCGTACACCAGAAGGCCCGGTTCCGGGTACCCCACGGCTCAGGGGGCGAGTCACAGGCGGCGTATTATAGGGGAGCTGCTGCTATCAGTCACACAGGAGCCGTCAGCAAGGGCTCCTCTCACCGATAGCTGGGATCTGGCTGATAACAGAGAGTAATAGATTGTAGTCCCCTCCTACAGTCAGATTCGCAGGGTTCAGCTTCTCTCTGATGCTCCGGATCTATCGGCCTTTGTGGGGTTTGTATCGCACATCTTGGGCTTAGATACACGCCGTGTCCTGACACCCCCGCGGGGCTTCCTATCTGTAGTTATCTCTCCGGTTGTCGGGGTCTTCCTCGCCCGCTCGCTCTGGCGTTTTGCCTTCAGTATAAGCGCAGCAGTTATGGTCGTTCTCTCGGCTTCCATGCTGACGGTTTCCATAATGAGTGTCCTGACGACTCTCGCACATATGACCTTAGTGTGATCTGCTGCCCCTTAGTTCTGTAACAATGTAGCAGTGCCGAGAGTGCTGCAATAATATGTAATCTGTGCTGTTACATTGGACTGCAGGGAACATTATGGCTGTTATCTGTTTTTGGTGGCATTTGTGCACAATGTAGAGGGATCAGACGTGTGCATGTTAGCGGTACTATGATGTGCACAGTATGGCAGCCGTAGGTGATGCAGAGATTTCCCCTCTTGCCCCATGCACAGCACAGTTGTGCTCAGTCGCCCCGCACTGGATTAGGTGAGTCCTTCTGATTGTTCCTCTTTCACGGCTTCGTCATGAATGGACAATGCTGCGGTGCAGGTGATTACTCATATTCTCTGCCGTCATTTCCACAACACCGCTGTAACCGCGCAGTTGAGCAATGCCGGGCAGAGGTTTCAGAGAAATTCCCATCTGCAAATATTAATGAAGGATTTTGCTGTGGTTGTGCTGCAGATTTACCGTGGATTTCACCCAGTTCATTGCAAAAGGAGAAATCTGCCCTGAAATCCACTTATTCACACCGCAGATATTGAAATCCATCTTCAGGGCAATTTCTGCTCAGACATTTTCAACAACTTGTAGGTGAGATCTGTCAGTGTTTCTGTTAATTTGTACGGCTGAGGCAGAATCAGTCTCCTTCCTCCTCTGGCAGCTGAGACTATGTGCCCTTCTTACTACACCTATAGGAGTTTCTAAATTATACCGTCACCTGCAGCAGATTCTCCCGCTCCTCCAGTGACAAGTAGGCAGAAAGCTATTTCTATTGGCTTCTCGCAGTGATCAGAGGACGACTGTGCAAAGAACTGAATTTGGGGAGAATGACTGAGCGTGTGTGTCCTCCAGCACTCGGCTCATTGGGTGGAGGGGACTGAGCGTGTGTGTCCTCCAGCACTCGGCTCATTAGGTGGAGGTGACTAAGCGTGTGTGTCCTCCAGCACTCTGCTCATTAGGTGGAGGTGACTGAGCGTGTGTGTCCTCCAGCACTCGGCTCATTAGGTGTATGTGACTAAGCGTGTGTGTCCTCCAGCACTCGGCTCATTAGGTGGAGGTGACTGAGTGTGTGTGTCCTCCAGCACTCGGCTCATTACTTGGAGGGGACTGAGCATGTGTGTCCTCCAGCACTTGGCTCATTAGGTGGTGGTGACTAAGCGTGTGTGTCCTCCAGCACTCGGCTCATTAGGTGGATGTGACTAAGCGTGTGTGTCCTCCAGCACTCGGCTCATTAGGTGGAGGTGACTGAGTGTGTGTGTCCTCCAGCACTCTGCTCATTACTTGGAGGGGACTGAGCATGTGTGTCCTCCAGCACTTGGCTCATTAGGTGGTGGTGACTGAGCGTGTGTGTCCTCCAGCACTCGGCTCATTAGGTGGAGGGGACTAAGCGTGTGTGTCCTCCAGCACTCGGCTCATTAGGTGGAGGGGACTGAGCGTGTGTGTCCTGCAGCACTTGGCTCATTAGGTGGAGGTAAAAACCTAAAGAGACTGTAGTAAAAGTTGGTATACATGCAGCATGTAGGCGCATGTTCACACTGGCCACTAAACAGACAAACCCAAGATAAAAAATAATAAGCAAATACCATGCAGTAAATAAATAGCAATAGTGCATGAAAATAGTATAGGGTGCTTAGTTAACATAATTATGAGTAGAAATGTAAAAGCCATCCCACCACGTCACGGTGACCCTATTTGTGACGGTTCTAACCTCTAATATTGAAACCTTACCATATGTCAAGTGATGTACATGTGGAGAAGGACTGAGACCCGGCTAGTGGACACGCAGCCATAGGGAACTACATGAAAGTGATGTCCAGCTGAAGGAAAAGGCTCTATCTGCAAAGATTTAACACATTGTTACACTATTCCTTACACATAGAAAACTTTTGGTCCATTGTGCACATTTTGATCGCTGTGTAGGAGCCCATCTCTCTTACATGAGACCCTACACTGAGCAGACCCCCTCCTTGTGCCTAGTCTCTGCTTTTATCATACTTTACCTTTGCTCTTTGATCTGTTCCCTCCCGAGTTTATGACTTGTTCTTGTGAGTTGCCACTTTCCAGGGCAGATTAGTTAATGGGATCCATAACTATTGGGTGAGACTGTTGGGAGAAGAACTTCACTTTAACACAATGGAGTAAGTTTATCTTGGATGGAAGAAGCAATTCTCTTCCTGTACTGCAAAACAAATCCTAATACAGCAATATAGTAAAGTCCTGAGCCGTCCGGCCCCTCGCTGACCTCAGGCCGCTGTCTTCATCTACACACTAATATCTGTGAATTAGCATCGATTTGCACTAAAATTTAGACAAGAAAATCTGCAAATTTACACTTGAGATAATTTTTGACTTTTAAAAATATTTAATTCCACCGCAGAATTTTACAATTGTCCTTTACATAAACCGGAAATGTCCTCAAATTACAAGATGAAACAATTTCACAACCATAAAAAGACGAGAAGATTTCATCACAGCGGCAGCAGCAACGTTTCCTTATCAGATTTGTCATTGTTTCCAGATACTTTTATTGTAATTGTTCACAGGAACTAGAGGTGCAAATGTACATAATGTTATCTGCAGGATGGGACAATGTATCCAAAGCAACGGAGCTAATGTCTGAGACCGTCAAATGTGATGGGCGAAATAGTATATTAGTTTAAAGGTTTTATTCCCATCTTCATAAGATTGATATTGTCACATTGTTCTAGCAAAAACAAAAACAAGCACTTCTGCAATTTACTGCTTCTTAAGATCTTTAGCCATTCTTCAGCTATTAATTCTGTATTTTCTTTGTTTACAGCCAGGCAGCAGAACACGTGCAGTGCTCACAAGCTCTTTTCTATTGAGCTTGAAAGCATTGTTTTAAAAGTTGAACAGGATCATTGAAGCCGCAGCTACCTCCTAATCTAGCCAACTTTACAGTATTACTTACACAATAGACACAGTGGTCGGTCTCCTAGCAACGAGCTGTAAACGAAAGGACAATATTAATAGCTCAAGAATGGATGAACAAATTAATAAGCAGAAAATGGCAGAAGTACTTGTTTATTTTTACAAGAACTATCCAACAGTATATATATATATACAGTGTTATTGTTTAAAATATTGTATAGATCTGGCAGTATTATAGTAGTTATATTCTTGTACATAGGAGAACTATTATAGTAGTTATATTCTTGTACATAGGGGGCAGTATTATAGTAGTTATATTCTTGTACATAGGAGCAGTATTATAGTAGTTATATTATTGTACATAGCAGCAGTATTATAGTAGTTATATTCTTGTATATAGGAGCAGTATTATAGTAGTTATATTCTTGTATATAGAGGCAGTATTATAGTAGTTATATTCTTGTACATAGGAGCAGTATTATAGTAGTTATATTCTTGTATATAGGGAGCAGTATTATAGCAGTTATATTCTTGTACATAGGTCGCAGTATTATAGTAGTTATATTCTTGTACATAGGAGCAGTATTATAGTAGTTATATTCTTGTACATAGGGGCAGTATTATAGTAGTTATATTCTTGTATATAGGGGGCAGTATTATAGCAGTTATATTCTTGTACATACGTGGCAGTATTATAGTAGTTATATACTTGTACATAGGGGGCAGTATTATAGTAGTTATATTCTTGTACATAGGAGCAGTATTATAGTACTTATATTCTTGTACATAGGGGGCAGTATTATAGTAGTTATATTCTTGCACATAGGGGGCAGTATTATAGTAGTTATATTCTTGTATATAGGAGCAGTATTATAGTAGTTATATTCTTGTATATAGAGGCAGTATTATAGTAGTTATATTCTTGTATATAGGAGCAGTATTATAGTAGATATATTCTTGTATATAGAGGCAGTATTATAGTAGTTATATTCTTGTACATAGGGGGCAGTATTATAGTAGTTATATTCTTGCACATAGGGGGCAGTATTATAGTAGTTATATTCTTGTATATAGAGGCAGTATTATAGTAGTTATATTCTTGTACATAGGAGCAGTATTATAGTACTTATATTCTTGTACATAGGGGGCAGTATTATAGTAGTTATATTCTTGTACATAGGGGGCAGTATTATAGCAGTTATATTCTTGTACATAGGGGCAGTATTATAGTAGTTATATTCTTGTACATAGGGAGCAGTATTATAGCAGTTATATTCTTGTACATAGGTGGCAGTATTATAGTAGTTATATACTTGTACATAGGGGCAGTATTATAGTAGTTATATTCTTGTACATAGGAGCAGTATTATAGTACTTATATTCTTGTACATAGGGGGCAGTATTATAGTAGTTATATTCTTGCACATAGGGGGCAGTATTATAGTAGTTATATTCTTGTACATATGGTGCAGTATTATAGTAGTTATATTCTTGTATATAGAGGCAGTATTATAGTAGTTATATTCTTGTATATAGGAGCAGTATTATAGTAGATATATTCTTGTATATAGAGGCAGTATTATAGTAGTTATATTCTTGTACATAGGGGGCAGTATTATAGTAGTTATATTCTTGCACATAGGGGGCAGTATTATAGTAGTTATATTCTTGCACATAGGGGCAGTATTATAGTAGTTATATTCTTGTACATAGGAGCAGTATTATAGTAGTTGTATTCTTGTACATAGGGGGCAGTATTATAGTAGTTATATTCTTGTACATAGGGGCAGTATTATAGTAGTTATATTCTTGTACATAGGGGGCAGTATTATAGTAGTTATATTCTTGCACATAGGAGCAGTATATAGTAGTTATATTCTTGTACATAGGGGCAGTATTATAGTAGTTATATTCTTGTACATAGGGGCAGTATTATAGTAGTTATATTCTTGTACATAGGAGCAGTATTATAGTAGTTATATTCTTGCACATAAGAGCAGTATATAGTAGTTATATTCTTGTACATAGGGGGCAGTATTATAGTAGTTATATTCTTGCACATAGGGGGCAGTATTATAGTAGTTATATTCTTGTACATATGGTGCAGTATTATAGTAGTTATATTCTTGTATATAGGAGCAGTATTATAGTAGATATATTCTTGTATATAGAGGCAGTATTATAGTAGTTATATTCTTGTACATAGGGGGCAGTATTATAGTAGTTATGTTCTTGTACATAGGAGCAGTATTATAGTAGTTATATTCTTGCACATAGGGGGCAGTATTATAGTAGTTGTATTCTTGCACATAGGAGCAGTATTATAGTAGTTGTATTCTTGTACATAGGGGCAGTATTATAGTAGTTATATTCTTGTACATAGGGGCAGTATTATAGTAGTTATATTCTTGTACATAGGGGGCAGTATTATAGTAGTTATATTCTTGCACATAGGAGCAGTATATAGTAGTTATATTCTTGTACATAGGGGCAGTATTATAGTAGTTATATTCTTGTACATAGGGGCAGTATTATAGTAGTTATATTCTTGTACATAGGAGCAGTATTATAGTAGTTATATTCTTGCACATAGGAGCAGTATATAGTAGTTATATTCTTGTACATAGGGGGCAGTATTATAGTAGTTATATTCTTGCACATAGGGGGCAGTATTATAGTAGTTATATTCTTGTACATATGGTGCAGTATTATAGTAGTTATATTCTTGTATATAGAGGCAGTATTATAGTAGTTATATTCTTGTATATAGGAGCAGTATTATAGTAGATATATTCTTGTATATAGAGGCAGTATTATAGTAGTTATATTCTTGTACACAGGGGGCAGTATTATAGTAGTTATATTCTTGTACATAGGAGCAGTATTATAGTAGTTATATTCTTGCACATAGGGGGCAGTATTATAGTAGTTGTATTCTTGCACATAGGAGCAGTATATAGTAGTTATATTCTTGTACATAGGGGCAGTATTATAGTAGTTATATTCTTGTACATAGGGGCAGTATTATAGTAGTTATATTCTTGTACATAGGAGCAGTATTATAGTAGTTATATTCTTGCACATAGGAGCAGTATATAGTAGTTATATTTTTGTACATAGGGGCAGTATTATAGTAGTTATATTCTTATACATAGGGGCAGTATTATAGTAGTTATATTCTTGTACATAGGGGGCAGTATTATAGTAGTTATATTCTTGCACATAGGAGCAGTATATAGTAGTTATATTCTTGTACATAGGGGCAGTATTATAGTAGTTATATTCTTGTACATAGGGGCAGTATTATAGTAGTTATATTCTTGTACATAGGAGCAGTATTATAGTAGTTATATTCTTGCACATAGGAGCAGTATATAGTAGTTATATTCTTGTACATAGGGGGCAGTATTATAGTAGTTATATTCTTGCACATAGGGGGCAGTATTATAGTAGTTATATTCTTGTACATATGGTGCAGTATTATAGTAGTTATATTCTTGTATATAGAGGCAGTATTATAGTAGTTATATTCTTGTATATAGGAGCAGTATTATAGTAGATATATTCTTGTATATAGAGGCAGTATTATAGTAGTTATATTCTTGTACATAGGGGGCAGTATTATAGTAGTTATATTCTTGTACATATGAGCAGTATTATAGTAGTTATGTTCTTGTACATAGGGGCAGTATTATAGTAGTTATATTCTTGTACACAGGGGGCAGTATTATAGTAGTTATATTCTTGTACATAGGAGCAGTATTATAGTAGTTATATTCTTGCACATAGGGGGCAGTATTGTAGTAGTTGTATTCTTGCACATAGGAGCAGTATATAGTAGTTATATTCTTGTACATAGGGGCAGTATTATAGTAGTTATATTCTTGTACATAGGGGCAGTATTATAGTAGTTATATTCTTGTACATAGGAGCAGTATTATAGTAGTTATATTCTTGTACATAGGGGCAGTATTATAGTAGTTATATTCCTGTACATAGGGGGCAGTATTATAGTAGTTATATTCTTGCACGTAGGAGCAGTATATAGTAGTTATATTCTTGTACATAGGAGCAGTATTATAGTAGTTATATTCTTGTACATAGGGGGCAGTATTATAGTAGTTATATTCTTGTATATAGGGAGCAGTATTATAGTAGTTATATTCTTGTACATAGGGAGCAGTATTATTGTGGTTATATTCTTGTACATAGGGGGCAGTATTATAGTAGTTATATTCTTGTACATAGGGGGCAGTATTATAGTAGTTATATTCTTGTATATAGGAGCAGTATTATAGTAGTTATATTCTTGTACATAGGGGGCAGTATTATAGTAGTTATATTCTTGTACATAGGAGCAGTATTATAGTAGTTATATTCTTGTACATAGGCGCAGTATTATAGTAGTTATAGGCTTGTACATAGGGGGCAGTATTATAGTAGTTATATTCTTGTATATAGGGAGCAGTATTATAGTAGTTATATTCTTGTACATAGGGAGCAGTATTATTGTGGTTATATTCTTGTACATAGGGGGCAGTATTATAGTAGTTATATTCTTGTACATAGGGGGCAGTATTATAGTAGTTATATTCTTGTATATAGGAGCAGTATTATAGTAGTTATATTCTTGTACATAGGGGGCAGTATTATAGTAGTTATATTCTTGTACATAGGAGCAGTATTATAGTAGTTATATTCTTGTACATAGGCGCAGTATTATAGTAGTTATAGGCTTGTACATAGGGGCAGTATAATAGTAGTTATATTCTTGTACATAGGGGGCAGTATTATAGTGGTTATATTCTTGTACATAGGGGGCAGTATTATAGTGGTTATATTCTTGTACATGGGGAGCAGTATTATAGTGGTTATATTCTTGTACATAGGGGGCAGTATTATAGTAGTTATAGGCTTGTACATAGGGGCAGTATTATAGTATTTATATTCTTGTACATAGGGGGCAGTATTATAGTGGTTATATTCTTGTACATAGGGAGCAGTGTTATAGTGGTTATATTCTTGTACATAGGGGGCAGTATTATAGTAGTTATATTCTTGTACATAGGGGGCAGTATTATAGTAGTTATATTCTTGTATATAGGAGCAGTATTATAGTAGTTATATTCTTGTACATAGGGGCAGTATTATAGTAGTTATATTCTTATACATAGGAGCAGTATTATAGTAGTTATATTCTTGTACATAGGGGCAGTATTATAGTAGTTATATTCTTGTACATAGGGGGCAGTATTATAGTGGTTATATTCTTGTACATAGGGGCAGTATTATAGTAGTTATATTCTTGTACATAGGGGCAGTATTATAGTGGTTATATTCTTGTACATAGGGGCAGTATTATAGTAGTTATATTCTTGTATATAGACAGCAGTATTATAGTAGTTATATTCTTGTACATAGGAGCAGTATTATAGTAGTTATATTCTTGTACATAGGGGCAGTATTATAGTAGTTATATTCTTGTACATAGAGGCAGTATTATAATGGTTATATTCTTGTACATACGAGCAGTATTATATTAGTTATATTCTTGTACATAGGAGCAGTATTATAGTAGTTATCTTCTTGTACATAGGGGCAGTATTATAGTAGTTATATTCCTGTATATAGGAGCAGTATTATAGTAGTTATATTCTTGTATATAGGAGCAGTATTATAGTAGTTATATTCTTGTACATAGGGGCAGTATTATAGTAGTTATATTCATGTACATAGGGGCAGTATTATAGTAGTTATATTCTTGTATATAGGAGCAGTATTATAGTAGTTATATTCTTGTGCATAGGAGCAGTATTATAGTAGTTATATTCTTGTACAGAGGAGCAGTATTATAGTAGTTATATTTTTGTACATAGGGGACAGTATTATAGTAGTTATATTCTTGTACACAGGGGGCAGTATTATAGTAGTTATATTCTTGTACATAGGGGCAGTATTATAGTAGTTATATTCCTGTACATAGGAGCAGTATTATAGTAGTTATATTCTTGTACATAGGGGCAGTATTATAGTAGTTATATTCTTGTACATAGGGAGCAGTATTATAGCAGTTATATTCTTGTACATAGGGGAAGTATTATAGTAGTTATATTCTTGTACATAGGAGCAGTATTATAGTAGATATATTCTTGTACATAGGGGCAGTATTATAGTAGTTATATTCATGTACATAGGGGCAGTATTATAGTAGATATATTCTTGTACATAGGGACAGTATTATAGTAGTTATATTCTTGTACATAGGAGCAGTATTATAGTAGATATATTCTTGTAGATAGGGGCAGTATTATAGTAGTTATATTCATGTACATAGGGGCAGTATTATAGTAGTTATATTCTTGTACATAGGGGCAGTATTATAGTAGTTATATTCCTGTACATAGGAGCAGTATTATAGTAGTTATATTCTTGTACATAGGGGCAGTATTATAGTAGTTATATTCTTGTACATAGGGGCAGTATTATAGTAGATATATTCTTGTACATAGGGGCAGTATTATAGTAGTTATATTCATGTACATAGGGGCAGAATTATAGTAGTTATATTCATGTACATAGGGGCAGTATTATAGTAGTTATATTCCTGTATATAGGAGCAGTATTATAGTAGTTATATTCTTGTACATAGGGGCAGTATTATAGTAGTTATATTCATGTACATGGGGACAGTATTATAGTAGTTATATTCTTGTACATAGGAGCAGTATTATAGTAGATATATTTTTGTACATAGGGGCAGTATTATAGTAGTTATATTCATGTACATAGGGGCAGTATTATAGTAGTTATATTCTTGTATATAGGAGCAGTATTATAGTAGTTATATTCTTGAACATAGGGGCAGTATTATAGTAGTTATATTCTTGAACATAGGGGGCAGTATTATAGTAGTTATATTCTTGTACATAGGAGCAGTATTATAGTAGTTATATTCATGTACATAGGGGCAGTATTATAGTAGTTATATTCTTGTACATAGGAGCAGTATTATAGTAGATATATTCTTGTACATAGGGGCAGTATTATAGTAGTTATATTCATGTACATAGGGGCAGTATTATAGTAGTTATATTCTTGTACATAGGAGCAGTATTATAGTAGATATATTCTTGTACATAGGGGCAGTATTATAGTAGTTATATTCATGTACATAGGGGCAGTATTATAGTAGTTATATTCTTGTATATAGGAGCAGTATTATAGTAGTTATATTCTTGTACATAGGAGCAGTATTATAGTAGTTATATTCCTGTACATAGGAGCAGTATTATAGTAGTTATATTCTTGTACATAGGGGGCAGTTTTATAGTAGTTATATTCTTGTACATAGGGGGCAGTTTTATAGTAGTTATATTCTTGTACATAGGGGGCAGTATTATAGTAGTTATATTCTTGTACATAGAGGCAGTATTATAGTAGTTATATTCTTGTACATAGGGGGCAGTATTATAGTAGTTATATTCTTGTATATAGGAGCAGTATTATAGTAGTTATATTCTTGTACAGAGGAGCAGTATTATAGTAGTTATATTCCTGTACATAGGAGCAGTATTATAGTAGTTATATTCTTGTACATAGGGAGCAATATTATAGTAGTTATATTCTTGTACATAGAGGCAGTATTATAGTAGTTATATTCTTGTACATAGGGGGCAGTATTATAGTAGTTATATTCTTGTATATAGGAGCAGTATTATAGTAGTTATATTCTTGTACAGAGGAGCAGTATTATAGTAGTTATATTCCTGTACATAGGAGCAGTATTATAGTAGTTATATTCTTGTACATAGGGGGCAGTATTATAGTAGTTATATTCTTGTACATAGGGGGCAGTATTATAGTAGTTATATTCTTGTACATAGGAGCAGTATTATAGTAGTTATATTCTTGTACAGAGGAGCAGTATTATAGTAGTTATATTCTTGTACAGAGGAGCAGTATTATAGTAGTTATATTCCTGTACATAGGAGCAGTATTATAGTAGTTATATTCTTGTACAGAGGAGCAGTATTATAGTAGTTATATTCCTGTACATAGGAGCAGTATTATAGTAGTTATATTCTTGTACATAGGGGGCAGTATTATAGTAGTTATATTCTTGTACATAGGGGGCAGTATTATAGTAGTTATATTCTTGCACATAGGAGCAGTATTATAGTAGTTATAGTCTTGTACATAGCAGCAGTATTATAGTAGTTATATTCTTGTACATAGGGGCAGTATTATAATAGTTATATTCTTGTACATAGGAGCAGTATTATAGTAGTTATATTCTTGTATATAGACAGCAGTATTATAGTAGTTTTATTCTTGTACATAGGGAGCAGTATTATAGTAGTTATATTCTTGTACATAGGGGGCAGTATTATAGTAGTTATATTCTTGTACATAGGGGCAGTATTATAGTAGTTATATTCTTGTACATAGGGTCAGTATTATAGTAGTTATAGGCTTGTACATAGGGGGCAGTATTATAGTAGTTATATTCTTGTACATAGGAGCAGTATTATAGTAGATATATTCTTGTACATAGGGGCAGTATTATAGTAGTTATATTCATGTACATAGGGGCAGTATTATAGTAGTTATATTCTTGTACATAGGAGCAGTATTATAGTAGTTATATTCTTGTACATAGGAGCAGTATTATAGTAGATATATTCTTGTACATAGGGGCAGTATTATAGTAGTTATATTCATGTACATAGGGGCGGTATTATAGTAGTTATATTCTTGTATATAGGAGCAGTATTATAGTAGTTATATTCTTGTACAGAGGAGCAGTATTATAGTAGTTATATTCCTGTACATAGGAGCAGTATTATAGTAGTTATATTCTTGTACATAGGGGGCAGTATTATAGTAGTTATATACTTGTACATAGGGGGCAGTATTATAGTAGTTATATTCTTGTACATAGGAGCAGTATTATAGTAGTTATATTCTTGTACAGAGGAGCAGTATTATAGTAGTTATAGTCTTGTACATAGGAGCAGTATTATAGTAGTTATATTCTTGTACATAGGGGCAGTATTATAATAGTTATATTCTTGTACATACGAGCAGTATTATATTAGTTATATTCTTGTACATAGGAGCAGTATTATAGTAGTTATATTCTTGTACATAGGGGGCAGTATTATAGTGGTTATATTCCTGTACATAGGGGGCAGTATTATAGTAGTTATATTCTTGTATATAGACAGC
Organism: Phyllobates terribilis; assembly: GCF_046119375.1. NCBI lineage: Eukaryota > Metazoa > Chordata > Amphibia > Anura > Dendrobatidae > Phyllobates > Phyllobates terribilis. The sequence goes on from NW_027362772.1 coordinate 311,930,157, forward strand.
AGTATTATAGTAGTTATATTCTTGTACAGAGGAGCAGTATTATAGTAGTTATATTCCTGTACATAGGAGCAGTATTATAGTAGTTATATTCTTATACATTGGGGGCAGTATTATAGTAGTTATATTATTGTACATAGGAGCAGTATTATAGTAGTTATATTCTTGTACATAGAGGGCAGTATTATAGTAGTTATATTCTTGTACATAGGAGCAGAATTATAGTAGTTATATTCTTGTACATAGGAGCAGTATTATATTAGTTATATTCTTGTACATAGGAGCAGTATTATAGTAGTTATATTCTTGTACATAGGAGCAGTATTATAGTAGATATATTCTTGTACATAGGGGCAGTATTATAGTAGTTATATTCTTGTACATAGGGGGCAGTATTATATTAGTTATATTCTTGCACATAGGAGCAGTATTATAGTAGATATATTCTTGTACATAGGAGCAGTATTATAGTAGATATATTCTTGTACATAGGGGCAGTATTATAGTAGTTATATTCTTGTACATAGGAGCAGTATTATAGTAGTTATATTCTTGTATATAGGAGCAGTATTATAGTAGTTATATTCTTGTACATAGGAGCAGTATTATAGTAGATATATTCTTGTACATAGGGGCAGTATTATAGTAGTTATATTCTTGTACATAGGGGGCAGTATTATAGTAGTTATATTCTTGTACAGAGGAGCAGTATTATAGTAGTTATATTCTTGTACATAGGGAGCAGTATTATAGTAGTTATATTCTTGTTCATAGGGGCAGTATTATAGTAGTTATATTCTTGTACATAGGTGGCAGTATTATAGTAGTTATATTCTTGTACATAGGAGCAGTATTATAGTAGTTATATTCTTGTACATGGGGGCAGTGTTATAGTAGTTATATTCTTGTACATAGGGGCAGTATTATAGTAGTTATATTCTTGTACATAGGGGGCAGTATTATAGTAGTTATATTCTTGTATATAGGGGGCAGTATTATAGTAGTTATATTCTTGTACATAGGGGGCAGTATTATAGTAGTTATATTCTTGTAGATAGGAGCAGTATTATAGTAGTTATATTCTTGTACATAGGGGGCAGTATTATAGTAGTTATATTCTTGTACATAGGGGGCAGTATTATAGTAGTTATATTCTTGTACATAGGGGCAGTATTATAGTAGTTATATTCTTGTACATAGGGAGCAGTATTATAGTAGTTATATTCTTGTACATAGGACCAGTATTATAGTAGTTATATTCTTGTTCATAGGAGCAGTATTATAGTAGTTATATTCTTGTACATAGGAGCAGTATTATAGTAGTTATATTCTTGTACATAGGGAGCAGTATTATAGTAGTTATATTCTTGTACATAGGGGGGCAGTATTATAGGAGTTATATTCTTGTACATAGGACCAGTATTATAGTAGTTATATTCTTGTACATAGGGGGCAGTATTATAGTACTTATATTCTTGTACATAGGAGCAGTATTATAGTAGTTATATTCTTGTTCATAGGACCAGTATTATAGTAGTTATATTCTTGTACATAGGGGGCAGTATTATAGTAGTTATATTCTTGTACATAGGTGGCAGTATTATAGTAGTTATATTCTTGTACATAGGAGCAGTATTATAGTAGTTATATTCTTGTACATGGGGGGTAGTGTTATAGTAGTTATATTCTTGTACATAGGGGCAGTATTATAGTAGTTATATTCTTGTACATAGGGGGCAGTATTATAGTAGTTATATTCTTGTAGATAGGAGCAGTATTATAGTAGTTATATTCTTGTACATAGGAGCAGTATTATAGTTGTTTTATTCTTGTACATAGGGGGCAGTATTATAGTAGTTATATTCTTGTACATAGGGGGCAGTATTATAGTAGTTATATTCTTGTAGATAGGAGCAGTATTATAGTAGTTATATTCTTGTACATAGGGAGCATTATTATAGTAGTTATATTCTTGTACATAGGAGCAGTATTATAGTAGTTATATTCTTGTACATAGGGAGCAGTATTATAGTAGTTATATTCTTGTACATAGGACCAGTATTATAGTAGTTATATTCTTGTTCATAGGAGCAGTATTATAGTAGTTATATTCTTGTACATAGGGGGTAGTATTATTGTAGTTCTACTCTTGTATATAGGGGCAGTATTATAGTAGTTATATTCTTGTACATAGGGGGGCAGTATTATAGGAGTTATATTCTTGTACATAGGACCAGTATTATAGTAGTTATATTCTTGTACATAGGGGGCAGTATTATAGTACTTATATTCTTGTACATAGGAGCAGTATTATAGTAGTTATATTCTTATTCATAGGACCAGTATTATAGTAGTTATATTCTTGTACATAGGGGCAGTATTATAGTAGTTATATTCTTGTATATAGGGGGCAGTATTATAGGAGTTATATTCTTGTACATAGGAAGCAGTATTATAGTAGTTTTATTCTTGTACATAGGGGCAGTATTATAGTAGTTATATTCTTGTACATAGGGGCAGTATTATAGTAGTAATATTCTTGTACATAGGGGCAGTATTATAGTAGTAATATTCTTGTACATAGGGTCAGTATTATAGTAGTTATATTTTTGTACATAGGGGCAGTATTATAGTAGTTATATTCTTGTACATAGGAGCAGTATTATAGTAGTTATATTCTTGTACATAGGAGCAGTATTATAGTAGTTATATTCTTGTACATAGGGGCAGTATTATAGTAGTAATATTCTTGTACATAGGGGCAGTATTATAGTAGTAATATTCTTGTACATAGGGTCAGTATTATAGTAGTTATATTTTTGTACATAGGGGCAGTATTATAGTAGTTATATTTTTGTACATAGGGGCAGTATTATAGTAGTTATATTCTTGTACATAGGGAGTATTATAGTAGTTATATTCTTGTACATAGGAGCAGTATTATAGTAGTTATATTCTTGTACATAGGGGACAGTATTATAGTAGTTATATTCTTGCACATAGGGGCAGTATTATAGTAGTTATATTCTTGTACATAGGAGCAGTATTATAGTAATTATATTCTTGTACATAGGGGACAGTATTATAGTTATATTCTTGTACATAGGGGCAGTATTATAGTAGTTATATTCTTGTACATAGGAGCAGTATTATAGTAGTTATATTCTTGTAAATAGGAGCAGTATTATAGTAGTTATATTCTTGTACATAGGGGCAGTATTATAGTGGTTATATTCTTGTACATAGGGGCAGTATTATAGTAGTTATATTCTTGTATATAGGGGGCAGTATTATAGGAGTTATATTCTTGTACATAGAGGCAGTATTATAGTAGTTATATTCTTGTATATAGGGGCCAGTATTATAGTAGTTATATTCTTCTACATAGGAGCAGTATTATAGTAGTTATATTCTTGTATATAGGGGCCAGTATTATAGTAGTTATATTCTTGTACATAGGAGCAGTATTATAGTAGTTATATTCTTGTACATAGGAGCAGTATTATAGTGGTTATATTCTTGTACATAGGGGCAGTATTATAGTAGTTATATTCTTCTACATAGGAGCAGTATTATAGTAGTTATATTCTTGTATATAGGGGCCAGTATTATAGTAGTTATATTCTTGTACATAGGAGCAGTATTATAGTAGTTATATTCTTGTACATAGGGGCAGTATTATAGTGGTTATATTCTTGTACATAGGGGCAGTATTATAGTAGTTATATTCTTGTATATAGGGGGCAGTATTATAGGAGTTATATTCTTGTACATAGGGGCAGTATTATAGTAGTTATATTCTTGTATATAGGGGGCAGTATTATAGGAGTTATATTCTTGTATATAGGGGCAGTATTATAGTAGTTATATTCTTGTACATAGGGGACAGTATTATAGTAGTTATATTCTTGTACATAGGGGACAGTATTATAGGAGTTATATTCTTGTACATAGGAGCAGTATTATAGTAGTTATATTCTTGTACATAGGAGCAGTATTATAGTAGTTATATTCTTGTACATAGGGGCAGTATTATAGTAGTTATATTCTTGTACATAGGGGACAGTATTATAGGAGTTATATTCTTGTACATAGGAGCAGTATTATAGTAGTTATATTCTTGTACATAGGAGCAGTAATATAGTAGTTATATTCTTGTACATAGGAGCAGTATTATAGTAGTTATATTCTTGTACATAGGGGACAGTATTATAGTAGTTATATTCTTGCACATAGGGGCAGTATTATAGTAGTTATATTCTTGTACATAGGAGCAGTATTATAGTAATTATATTCTTGTACATAGGGGACAGTATTATAGTTATATTCTTGTACATAGGGGCAGTATTATAGTAGTTATATTCTTGTACATAGGAGCAGTATTATAGTAGTTATATTCTTGTACATAGGAGCAGTATTATAGTAGTTATATGCTTGTACATAGGGGCAGTATTACAGTGGTTATATTCTTGTACATAGCGGCAGTATTATAGTAGTTATATTCTTGTATATAGGGGGCAGTATTATAGGAGTTATATTCTTGTACATAGGGGCAGTATTATAGTAGTTATATTCTTGTATATAGGGGGCAGTATTATAGGAGTTATATTCTTGTATATAGGGGCAGTATTATAGTAGTTATATTCTTGTACATATGGGACAGTATTATAGTAGTTATATTCTTGTACATAGGGGACAGTATTATAGGAGTTATATTCTTGTACATAGGGGCAGTATTATAGGAGTTATATTCTTGTACATAGGGGCAGTATTATAGTAGTTATATTCTTGTACATAGGGGCAGTATTATAGTAGTTATATTCTTGTACATAGGAGCAGTATTATAGTAGTTATATTCTTGTACATAGGAGCAGTATTATAGGAGTTATCTTCTTGTACATAGGGGCAGTATTATAGGAGTTATATTCTTGTACATAGGGGCAGTATTATAGGAGTTATCTTCTTGTACATAGGGGCAGTATTATAGGAGTTATATTCTTGTACATAGGGGCAGTATTATAGTAGTTATATTCTTGTACATAGGGGCAGTATTATAGTAGTTATATTTTTGTACATAGGGGCAGTATTATAGGAGTTATCTTCTTGTACATAGGGGCAGTATTATAGGAGTTATATTCTTGTACATAGGGGGCAGTATTATAGTAGTTATATTCTTGTACATAGGGGCAGTATTATAGTAGTTATATTTTTGTACATAGGGGCAGTATTATAGGAGTTATCTTCTTGTACATAGGGGCAGTATTATAGGAGTTATATTCTTGTACATAGGGGCAGTATTATAGGAGTTATCTTCTTGTACATAGGGGCAGTATTATAGGAGTTATATTCTTGTACATAGGGGCAGTATTATAATAGTTATATTCTTGTACATAGGGGCAGTATTATAGTAGTTATATTCTTGTACATAGGGGCAGTATTATAATAGTTATATTCTTGTACATAGGGGCAGTATTATAATAGTTATATTCTTGTACATAGGGGCAGTATTATAGTAGTTATATTTTTGTACATAGGGGCAGTATTATAGGAGTTATCTTCTTGTACATAGGGGCAGTATTATAGGAGTTATATTCTTGTACATAGGGGGCAGTATTATAATAGTTATATTCTTGTACATAGGGCCGGTATTATAGTAGTTATATTTTTGTACATAGGGGCAGTATTATAGGAGTTATCTTCTTGTACATAGGGGCAGTATTATAGGAGTTATATTCTTGTACATAGGGGGCAGTATTATAGTAGTTATATTCTTGTACATAGGGGCAGTATTATAGTAGTTATATTTTTGTACATAGGGGCAGTATTATAGGAGTTATCTTCTTGTACATAGGGGCAGTATTATAGGAGTTATATTCTTGTACATAGGGGCAGGATAACGGAGTAATAGGAGGATATGAAGCATCACATGTTGGACTGTGTAGATGAGCGATTACTTTTGTGTATGTTCTATACTTTTTGTGGTTGAGCTTTGACCTCGGATCAGTTGATTTCCTTGTCGTTCATTATGATGTGATCGTGTGATCGTTCTTCTGTGGGTTCACTATCTCTGCGGTTAGTCTCCCGCTCTTCTATATGTGATGGGGTGACATCCACTCCCAGAAGACAAATACTGCTGACATTTTGCCGGTAGGCGTCTGTTGCACTCGTGGTGCTCGGCGTAGATGCCACGTTGTAGGAGGACCTTTCCCTTTATGCCCTTCAGCTTTACATGGTGTCTTATGTAGTCATCAGTGTGATGATGAATTTAAAGGGCCGGTCACGACTTATGTAAATAAAGCTGATGAATGTCAGAAGTTTTGCAACTTTCTATTACATTTAGTTTCAATTACTCACCTTTTTAAGAGCTGCTTCCTGTCCCTCCTGTCCTGGATCCTGGTTATCTGCTCTGATACATTGTACCATGATTACACGTCACTCCTGAGCGATTTGTCCTCTGTCGCTTTGCAGAATGCTTCTAAGGTTTAATATGTCACAAATCCATTTAAAATGTGTCAAATTAATCCGCCCCCCTGATAGTGATGAGGAGCACAATGGCGCACACCGCGCTGGGGGTTGTTTTTAATTCCGATCTTTCGACCGTCGCTATGATTTTTATAAATGATCCTGTAATGCTTCTGTCTGTAGAGGCCCAATATTTACGTCTTGTGGCTGGAAGCCGTCCATTATCGGCCAGGGATGGAAAGATCTAGAAGTTTATGTTTCGCTCTCTGCCTGCTCGGACTTGTATTGTGAGATCTCTTCTCACCTGTTTGCTGCCGTCTCCCCCCTCCGCGCTGCTGCGAACGCTTCACTTCTCTGTCTTGTCTGGATGTCGCCCCGAGGCCTATAAATCAGCTGCTGAGAATAAAATATACATGATCCTAATGTAAACGTACGGCTGTCACCATGAATGCCCCGAAACGATGCACATTGCTCCATCACTGGATAAGTTCACCTCTCAGGAGCCTGGGAAAGCTGGGTGACAACAACAACCCTTTTGGGGTCTTACAGTGGTCAGGTAGACTGGCTGATGGGGGAGGTAATCACTGTAGGAGCCAAATACAGCAGTTACAAGGAGGTAATACTCTGCCTGATGAGGAGGATGCAGCTGGGCCCCCAAGTTATTTGTCATTATTATATCACATGGTTCTTTTTTGCATTGTGTTATTTGGCCTCTGCATAGTGTGTGTGTTGTTTTTTTCCATTGTTTGCATTGCGTTATTTGGCCCTTGTATCTCCTGTTTTTTCTTTTTGTATTGTGCTATTTGTCAGGTTTCTTTTTGCATTGTGCTATTTGGCCATTATATGGTGTGTTTCTTTTTGCATTGTGCTATTTGTCAGGTTTCTTTTTGCATTGTGTTATTTGTCAGGTTTCTTTTTGCATTGTGTTATTTGTCAGGTTTCTTTTTGCATTGTGCTATTTGGCCATTATATGGTGTGTTTCTTTTTGCATTGTGCTATTTGTCAGGTTTCATTTTGCATTGTGTTATTTGTCAGGTTTCTTTTTGCATTGTGTTATTTGTCAGGTTTCTTTTTGCATTGTGCTATTTGGCCATTATATGGTGTGTTTCTTTTTGCATTGTGTTATTTGTCAGGTTTCTTTTTGTATTGTGCTATTTGTCAGGTTTCTTTTTGCATTGTGTTATTTGTCAGGTTTCTTTTTGCATTGTGCTATTTGGCCATTATATGGTGTGTTTCTTTTTGCATTGTGTTATTTGTCAGGTTTCTTTTTGCATTGTGTTATTTGTCAGGTTTCTTTTTGCATTGTGCTATTTGTCAGGTTTCATTTTGCATTGTGTTATTTGTCAGGTTTCTTTTTGCATTGTGTTATTTGTCAGGTTTCTTTTTGCATTGTGCTATTTGGCCATTATATGGTGTGTTTCTTTTTGCATTGTGTTATTTGTCAGGTTTCTTTTTGCATTGTGTTATTTGTCAGGTTTCTTTTTGCATTGTGTTATTTGTCAGGTTTCTTTTTGCATTGTGTTATTTGTCAGGTTTCTTTTTGCATTGTGCTATTTGGCCATTATATGGTGTGTTTCTTTTTGCATTGTGTTATTTGTCAGGTTTCTTTTTGCATTGTGTTATTTGTCAGGTTTCTTTTTGCATTGTGTTATTTGTCAGGTTTCTTTTTGTATTGTGCTATTTGTCAGGTTTCTTTTTGCATTGTGTTATTTGTCAGGTTTCTTTTTGCATTGTGCTATTTGTCAGGTTTCTTTTTGCATTGTGCTATTTGTCAGGTTTCTTTTTGCATTGTGCTATTTGTCAGGTTTCTTTTTGCGTTGTGTTATTTGTCAGGTTTCTTTTTGCATTGTGTTATTTGTCAGGTTTCTTTTTGCATTGTGTTATTTGTCAGGTTTCTTTTTGCATTGTGCTATTTGACCATTATATGGTGTGTTTCTTTTTGCATTGTGTTATTTGTCAGGTTTCTTTTTGCATTGTGTTATTTGTCAGGTTTCTTTTTGTATTGTGCTATTTGTCAGGTTTCTTTTTGCATTGTGTTATTTGTCAGGTTTCTTTTTGCATTGTGCTATTTGTCAGGTTTCTTTTTGCATTGTGTTATTTGTCAGGTTTCTTTTTGCATTGTGCTATTTGTCAGGTTTCTTTTTGCGTTGTGTTATTTGTCAGGTTTCTTTTTGCATTGTGTTATTTGTCAGGTTTCTTTTTGCATTGTGTTATTTGTCAGGTTTCTTTTTGCATTGTGCTATTTGGCCATTATATGGTGTGTTTCTTTTTGCATTGTGCTATTTGTCAGGTTTCATTTTGCATTGTGTTATTTGTCAGGTTTCTTTTTGCATTGTGTTATTTGTCAGGTTTCTTTTTGCATTGTGCTATTTGGCCATTATATGGTGTGTTTCTTTTTGCATTGTGTTATTTGTCAGGTTTCTTTTTGTATTGTGCTATTTGTCAGGTTTCTTTTTGCATTGTGTTATTTGTCAGGTTTCTTTTTGCATTGTGCTATTTGGCCATTATATGGTGTGTTTCTTTTTGCATTGTGTTATTTGTCAGGTTTCTTTTTGCATTGTGTTATTTGTCAGGTTTCTTTTTGCATTGTGCTATTTGTCAGGTTTCATTTTGCATTGTGTTATTTGTCAGGTTTCTTTTTGCATTGTGTTATTTGTCAGGTTTCTTTTTGCATTGTGCTATTTGGCCATTATATGGTGTGTTTCTTTTTGCATTGTGTTATTTGTCAGGTTTCTTTTTGCATTGTGTTATTTGTCAGGTTTCTTTTTGTATTGTGCTATTTGTCAGGTTTCTTTTTGCATTGTGTTATTTGTCAGGTTTCTTTTTGCATTGTGCTATTTGTCAGGTTTCTTTTTGCATTGTGCTATTTGTCAGGTTTCTTTTTGCATTGTGCTATTTGTCAGGTTTCTTTTTGCGTTGTGTTATTTGTCAGGTTTCTTTTTGCATTGTGTTATTTGTCAGGTTTCTTTTTGCATTGTGTTATTTGTCAGGTTTCTTTTTGCATTGTGCTATTTGGCCATTATATGGTGTGTTTCTTTTTGCATTGTGTTATTTGTCAGGTTTCTTTTTGCATTGTGTTATTTGTCAGGTTTCTTTTTGTATTGTGCTATTTGTCAGGTTTCTTTTTGCATTGTGTTATTTGTCAGGTTTCTTTTTGCATTGTGCTATTTGTCAGGTTTCTTTTTGCATTGTGTTATTTGTCAGGTTTCTTTTTGCATTGTGCTATTTGTCAGGTTTCTTTTTGCGTTGTGTTATTTGTCAGGTTTCTTTTTGCATTGTGTTATTTGTCAGGTTTCTTTTTGCATTGTGTTATTTGTCAGGTTTCTTTTTGCATTGTGCTATTTGGCCATTATATGGTGTGTTTCTTTTTGCATTGTGTTATTTGTCAGGTTTCTTTTTGTATTGTGCTATTTGTCAGGTTTCATTTTGCATTGTGTTATTTGTCAGGTTTCTTTTTGCGTTGTGCTATTTGTCAGGTTTCTTTTTGCGTTGTGTTATTTGTCAGGTTTCTTTTTGCATTGTGTTATTTGTCAGGTTTCTTTTTGCATTGTGTTATTTGTCAGGTTTCTTTTTGCATTGTGTTATTTGTCAGGTTTCTTTTTGCATTGTGCTATTTGTCAGGTTTCTTTTTGCATTGTGTTATTTGTCAGGTTTCTTTTTGCATTGTGCTATTTGTCAGGTTTCTTTTTGCGTTGTGTTATTTGTCAGGTTTCTTTTTGCATTGTGTTATTTGTCAGGTTTCTTTTTGCATTGTGCTATTTGGCCATTATATGGTGTGTTTCTTTTTGCATTGTGCTATTTGTCAGGTTTCATTTTGCATTGTGTTATTTGTCAGGTTTCTTTTTGCATTGTGCTATTTGTCAGGTTTCTTTTTGCGTTGTGCTATTTGTCAGGTTTCATTTTGCATTGTGTTATTTGTCAGGTTTCTTTTTGCATTGTGCTATTTGTCAGGTTTCTTTTTGCGTTGTGCTATTTGTCAGGTTTCATTTTGCATTGTGTTATTTGTCAGGTTTCTTTTTGCATTGTGCTATTTGTCAGGTTTCTTTTTGCATTGTGCTATTTGTCAGGTTTCTTTTTGCGTTGTGTTATTTGTCAGGTTTCTTTTTGCATTGTGTTATTTGTCAGGTTTCTTTTTGCATTGTGCTATTTGGCCATTATATGGTGTGTTTCTTTTTGCGTTGTGTTATTTGTCAGGTTTCATTTTGCATTGTGTTATTTGTCAGGTTTCTTTTTGCATTGTGTTATTTGTCAGGTTTCTTTTTGCATTGTGCTATTTGGCCATTATATGGTGTGTTTCTTTTTGCATTGTGCTATTTGTCAGGTTTCTTTTTGCATTGTGTTATTTGTCAGGTTTCTTTTTGCATTGTGCTATTTGTCAGGTTTCTTTTTGCATTGTGTTATTTGTCAGGTTTCTTTTTGCATTGTGCTATTTGTCAGGTTTCTTTTTGCGTTGTGTTATTTGTCAGGTTTCTTTTTGCATTGTGTTATTTGTCAGGTTTCTTTTTGCATTGTGTTATTTGTCAGGTTTCTTTTTGCATTGTGCTATTTGGCCATTATATGGTGTGTTTCTTTTTGCATTGTGTTATTTGTCAGGTTTCTTTTTGTATTGTGCTATTTGTCAGGTTTCTTTTTGCATTGTGTTATTTGTCAGGTTTCTTTTTGCATTGTGTTATTTGTCAGGTTTCTTTTTGCATTGTGCTATTTGGCCATTATATGGTGTGTTTCTTTTTGCATTGTGTTATTTGTCAGGTTTCTTTTTGCATTGTGCTATTTGTCAGGTTTCTTTTTGCATTGTGTTATTTGACTATTATATGTTGTGTTTCTTGTTGTACTGTTATTTGGCCACTATATGGTGTGTTTCTTTTTGCATTGTGTTATTTGTCAGGTTTCTTTTTGCATTGTGTTATTTGTCATGTTTCTTTTTGCATTGTGCTATTTGTCAGGTTTCTTTTTGCATTGTGTTATTTGTCAGGTTTTTGCATTGTGCTATTTGTCAGGTTTCTTTTTGCATTGTGTTATTTGTCAGGTTTCTTTTTGCATTGTGTTATTTGTCAGGTTTCTTTTTGCGTTGTGCTATTTGTCAGGTTTCTTTTTGCGTTGTGTTATTTGTCAGGTTTCTTTTTGCGTTGTGCTATTTGTCAGGTTTCTTTTTGCATTGTGTTATTTGTCAGGTTTCTTTTTGCATTGTGTTATTTGTCAGGTTTCTTTTTGCGTTGTGCTATTTGTCAGGTTTCTTTTTGCATTGTGTTATTTGTCAGGTTTCTTTTTGCGTTGTGCTATTTGTCAGGTTTCTTTTTGCGTTGTGTTATTTGTCAGGTTTCTTTTTGCATTGTGTTTTTTGTCAGGTTTCTTTTTGCATTGTGTTTTTTGTCAGGTTTCTTTTTGCATTGTGTTATTTGTCAGGTTTCTTTTTGCATTGTGTTTTTTTGTCAGGTTTCTTTTTGCATTGTGTTATTTGTCAGGTTTCTTTTTGCGTTGTGTTATTTGTCAGGTTTCTTTTTGCATTGTGCTATTTGTCAGGTTTCTTTTTGCATTGTGTTATTTGTCAGGTTTCTTTTTGCATTGTGTTATTTGTCAGGTTTCTTTTTGCATTGTGTTTTTTGTCAGGTTTCTTTTTGCATTGTGTTTTTTGTCAGGTTTCTTTTTGCATTGTGCTATTTGTCAGGTTTCTTTTTGCATTGTGTTATTTGTCAGGTTTCTTTTTGCGTTGTGTTATTTGTCAGGTTTCTTTTTGCATTGTGTTATTTGTCAGGTTTCTTTTTGCGTTGTGTTATTTGTCAGGTTTCTTTTTGCGTTGTGTTTTTTGTCAGGTTTCTTTTTGCATTGTGCTATTTGTCAGGTTTCTTTTTGCATTGTGTTATTTGTCAGGTTTCTTTTTGCGTTGTGTTATTTGTCAGGTTTCTTTTTGCGTTGTGTTATTTGTCAGGTTTCTTTTTGCGTTGTGTTATTTGTCAGGTTTCTTTTTGTATTGTGCTATTTGTCAGGTTTCTTTTTGCGTTGTGCTATTTGTCAGGTTTCTTTTTGCATTGTGTTATTTGTCAGGTTTCTTTTTGCGTTGTGTTATTTGTCAGGTTTCTTTTTGCGTTGTGTTATTTGTCAGGTTTCTTTTTGCATTGTGTTATTTGTCAGGTTTCTTTTTGCATTGTGCTATTTGTCAGGTTTCTTTTTGCATTGTGTTATTTGTCAGGTTTCTTTTTGCGTTGTGTTATTTGTCAGGTTTCTTTTTGCGTTGTGTTATTTGTCAGGTTTCTTTTTGCGTTGTGTTATTTGTCAGGTTTCTTTTTGTATTGTGCTATTTGTCAGGTTTCTTTTTGCGTTGTGTTATTTGTCAGGTTTCTTTTTGCATTGTGTTATTTGTCAGGTTTCTTTTTGCGTTGTGTTATTTGTCAGGTTTCTTTTTGCGTTGTGTTATTTGTCAGGTTTCTTTTTGCGTTGTGTTATTTGTCAGGTTTCTTTTTGCGTTGTGTTATTTGTCAGGTTTCTTTTTGCGTTGTGCTATTTGTCAGGTTTCTTTTTGCGTTGTGTTATTTGTCAGGTTTCTTTTTGCATTGTGTTATTTGTCAGGTTTCTTTTTGCGTTGTGTTATTTGTCAGGTTTCTTTTTGCGTTGTGTTATTTGTCAGGTTTCTTTTTGCGTTGTGTTATTTGTCAGGTTTCTTTTTGCGTTGTGTTATTTGTCAGGTTTCTTTTTGCGTTGTGCTATTTGTCAGGTTTCTTTTTGCATTGTGTTATTTGTCAGGTTTCTTTTTGCGTTGTGTTATTTGTCAGGTTTCTTTTTGCGTTGTGTTATTTGTCAGGTTTCTTTTTGCGTTGTGTTATTTGTCAGGTTTCTTTTTGCGTTGTGCTATTTGTCAGGTTTCTTTTTGCATTGTGTTATTCGTCAGGTTTCTTTTTGCGTTGTGTTATTTGTCAGGTTTCTTTTTGCGTTGTGTTATTTGTCAGGTTTCTTTTTGCGTTGTGCTATTTGTCAGGTTTCTTTTTGCATTGTGCTATTTGGCCATTATATGGTGTGTTTCTTTTTGCATTGTGTTATTTGTCAGGTTTCTTTTTGCATTGTGTTATTTGTCAGGTTTCTTTTTGTATTGTGCTATTTGTCAGGTTTCTTTTTGCATTGTGTTATTTGTCAGGTTTCTTTTTGCATTGTGCTATTTGTCAGGTTTCTTTTTGCATTGTGTTATTTGTCAGGTTTCTTTTTGCATTGTGCTATTTGTCAGGTTTCTTTTTGCGTTGTGTTATTTGTCAGGTTTCTTTTTGCATTGTGTTATTTGTCAGGTTTCTTTTTGCATTGTGTTATTTGTCAGGTTTCTTTTTGCATTGTGCTATTTGGCCATTATATGGTGTGTTTCTTTTTGCATTGTGTTATTTGTCAGGTTTCTTTTTGTATTGTGCTATTTGTCAGGTTTCATTTTGCATTGTGTTATTTGTCAGGTTTCTTTTTGCATTGTGTTATTTGTCAGGTTTCTTTTTGCATTGTGCTATTTGGCCATTATATGGTGTGTTTCTTTTTGCATTGTGTTATTTGTCAGGTTTCTTTTTGTATTGTGCTATTTGTCAGGTTTCTTTTTGCGTTGTGTTATTTGTCAGGTTTCTTTTTGCATTGTGTTATTTGTCAGGTTTCTTTTTGCATTGTGTTATTTGTCAGGTTTCTTTTTGCATTGTGTTATTTGTCAGGTTTCTTTTTGCATTGTGTTATTTGTCAGGTTTCTTTTTGCATTGTGCTATTTGTCAGGTTTCTTTTTGCATTGTGCTATTTGTCAGGTTTCTTTTTGCATTGTGCTATTTGTCAGGTTTCTTTTTGCGTTGTGTTATTTGTCAGGTTTCTTTTTGCATTGTGTTATTTGTCAGGTTTCTTTTTGCATTGTGCTATTTGGCCATTATATGGTGTGTTTCTTTTTGCATTGTGTTATTTGTCAGGTTTCTTTTTGCATTGTGTTATTTGTCAGGTTTCTTTTTGTATTGTGCTATTTGTCAGGTTTCTTTTTGCATTGTGTTATTTGTCAGGTTTCTTTTTGCATTGTGCTATTTGTCAGGTTTCTTTTTGCATTGTGTTATTTGTCAGGTTTCTTTTTGCATTGTGCTATTTGTCAGGTTTCTTTTTGCGTTGTGTTATTTGTCAGGTTTCTTTTTGCATTGTGTTATTTGTCAGGTTTCTTTTTGCATTGTGTTATTTGTCAGGTTTCTTTTTGCATTGTGCTATTTGGCCATTATATGGTGTGTTTCTTTTTGCATTGTGTTATTTGTCAGGTTTCTTTTTGCATTGTGCTATTTGTCAGGTTTCTTTTTGCATTGTGTTATTTGTCAGGTTTCTTTTTGTATTGTGCTATTTGTCAGGTTTCTTTTTGCATTGTGTTATTTGTCAGGTTTCTTTTTGCATTGTGCTATTTGTCAGGTTTCTTTTTGCATTGTGTTATTTGTCAGGTTTCTTTTTGCATTGTGCTATTTGTCAGGTTTCTTTTTGCGTTGTGTTATTTGTCAGGTTTCTTTTTGCATTGTGTTATTTGTCAGGTTTCTTTTTGCATTGTGTTATTTGTCAGGTTTCTTTTTGCATTGTGCTATTTGGCCATTATATGGTGTGTTTCTTTTTGCATTGTGTTATTTGTCAGGTTTCTTTTTGCATTGTGCTATTTGTCAGGTTTCTTTTTGCATTGTGTTATTTGTCAGGTTTCTTTTTGCATTGTGTTATTTGTCAGGTTTCTTTTTGCGTTGTGCTATTTGTCAGGTTTCTTTTTGCGTTGTGTTATTTGTCAGGTTTCTTTTTGCGTTGTGCTATTTGTCAGGTTTCTTTTTGCATTGTGTTATTTGTCAGGTTTCTTTTTGCATTGTGTTATTTGTCAGGTTTCTTTTTGCGTTGTGCTATTTGTCAGGTTTCTTTTTGCATTGTGTTATTTGTCAGGTTTCTTTTTGCGTTGTGCTATTTGTCAGGTTTCTTTTTGCGTTGTGTTATTTGTCAGGTTTCTTTTTGCATTGTGTTTTTTGTCAGGTTTCTTTTTGCATTGTGTTTTTTGTCAGGTTTCTTTTTGCATTGTGCTATTTGTCAGGTTTCTTTTTGCATTGTGTTATTTGTCAGGTTTCTTTTTGCGTTGTGTTATTTGTCAGGTTTCTTTTTGCATTGTGCTATTTGTCAGGTTTCTTTTTGCATTGTGTTATTTGTCAGGTTTCTTTTTGCATTGTGTTATTTGTCAGGTTTCTTTTTGCATTGTGTTTTTTGTCAGGTTTCTTTTTGCATTGTGTTTTTTGTCAGGTTTCTTTTTGCATTGTGCTATTTGTCAGGTTTCTTTTTGCATTGTGTTATTTGTCAGGTTTCTTTTTGCGTTGTGTTATTTGTCAGGTTTCTTTTTGCGTTGTGTTATTTGTCAGGTTTCTTTTTGCGTTGTGTTTTTTGTCAGGTTTCTTTTTGCATTGTGCTATTTGTCAGGTTTCTTTTTGCATTGTGTTATTTGTCAGGTTTCTTTTTGCGTTGTGTTATTTGTCAGGTTTCTTTTTGCGTTGTGTTATTTGTCAGGTTTCTTTTTGCGTTGTGTTATTTGTCAGGTTTCTTTTTGTATTGTGCTATTTGTCAGGTTTCTTTTTGCGTTGTGCTATTTGTCAGGTTTCTTTTTGCATTGTGTTATTTGTCAGGTTTCTTTTTGCGTTGTGTTATTTGTCAGGTTTCTTTTTGCGTTGTGTTATTTGTCAGGTTTCTTTTTGCATTGTGTTATTTGTCAGGTTTCTTTTTGCATTGTGCTATTTGTCAGGTTTCTTTTTGCATTGTGTTATTTGTCAGGTTTCTTTTTGCGTTGTGTTATTTGTCAGGTTTCTTTTTGCGTTGTGTTATTTGTCAGGTTTCTTTTTGTATTGTGCTATTTGTCAGGTTTCTTTTTGCGTTGTGCTATTTGTCAGGTTTCTTTTTGCGTTGTGTTATTTGTCAGGTTTCTTTTTGCGTTGTGTTATTTGTCAGGTTTCTTTTTGCGTTGTGTTATTTGTCAGGTTTCTTTTTGCATTGTGTTATTTGTCAGGTTTCTTTTTGCATTGTGCTATTTGTCAGGTTTCTTTTTGCATTGTGTTATTTGTCAGGTTTCTTTTTGCGTTGTGTTATTTGTCAGGTTTCTTTTTGCGTTGTGTTATTTGTCAGGTTTCTTTTTGTATTGTGCTATTTGTCAGGTTTCTTTTTGCGTTGTGCTATTTGTCAGGTTTCTTTTTGCATTGTGTTATTTGTCAGGTTTCTTTTTGCGTTGTGTTATTTGTCAGGTTTCTTTTTGCGTTGTGTTATTTGTCAGGTTTCTTTTTGCGTTGTGTTATTTGTCAGGTTTCTTTTTGCGTTGTGTTATTTGTCAGGTTTCTTTTTGCGTTGTGTTATTTGTCAGGTTTCTTTTTGCGTTGTGTTATTTGTCAGGTTTCTTTTTGCATTGTGTTATTTGTCAGGTTTCTTTTTGCGTTGTGCTATTTGTCAGGTTTCTTTTTGCATTGTGTTATTTGTCAGGTTTCTTTTTGCGTTGTGTTATTTGTCAGGTTTCTTTTTGCATTGTGTTATTTGTCAGGTTTCTTTTTGCGTTGTGTTATTTGTCAGGTTTCTTTTTGCGTTGTGTTATTTGTCAGGTTTCTTTTTGCGTTGTGCTATTTGTCAGGTTTCTTTTTGCGTTGTGTTATTTGTCAGGTTTCTTTTTGCGTTGTGTTATTTGTCAGGTTTCTTTTTGCGTTGTGCTATTTGTCAGGTTTCTTTTTGCATTGTGTTATTTGTCAGGTTTCTTTTTGCGTTGTGTTATTTGTCAGGTTTCTTTTTGCGTTGTGTTATTTGTCAGGTTTCTTTTTGCGTTGTGTTATTTGTCAGGTTTCTTTTTGCGTTGTGTTATTTGTCAGGTTTCTTTTTGCGTTGTGCTATTTGTCAGGTTTCTTTTTGCGTTGTGTTATTTGTCAGGTTTCTTTTTGCGTTGTGTTATTTGTCAGGTTTCTTTTTGCGTTGTGTTATTTGTCAGGTTTCTTTTTGCGTTGTGCTATTTGTCAGGTTTCTTTTTGCATTGTGCTATTTGTCAGGTTTCTTTTTGCATTGTGCTATTTGTCAGGTTTCTTTTTGCGTTGTGCTATTTGTCAGGTTTCTTTTTGCATTGTGTTATTTGTCAGGTTTCTTTTTGCGTTGTGTTATTTGTCAGGTTTCTTTTTGCGTTGTGCTATTTGTCAGGTTTCTTTTTGTATTGTGCTATTTGTCAGGTTTCTTTTTGCGTTGTGCTATTTGTCAGGTTTCTTTTTGCATTGTGCTATTTGTCAGGTTTCTTTTTGCGTTGTGTTATTTGTCAGGTTTCTTTTTGCGTTGTGTTATTTGTCAGGTTTCTTTTTGCATTGTGTTATTTGTCAGGTTTCTTTTTGCGTTGTGTTATTTGTCAGGTTTCTTTTTGCGTTGTGCTATTTGTCAGGTTTCTTTTTGCATTGTGCTATTTGTCAGGTTTCTTTTTGCGTTGTGTTATTTGTCAGGTTTCTTTTTGCGTTGTGTTATTTGTCAGGTTTCTTTTTGCGTTGTGTTATTTGTCAGGTTTCTTTTTGCGTTGTGTTATTTGTCAGGTTTCTTTTTGCATTGTGCTATTTGTCAGGTTTCTTTTTGCGTTGTGCTATTTGTCAGGTTTCTTTTTGCATTGTGCTATTTGTCAGGTTTCTTTTTGCATTGTGCTATTTGTCAGGTTTCTTTTTGCGTTGTGTTATTTGTCAGGTTTCTTTTTGCGTTGTGTTATTTGTCAGGTTTCTTTTTGCGTTGTGCTATTTGTCAGGTTTCTTTTTGCATTGTGTTATTTGTCAGGTTTCTTTTTGCGTTGTGTTATTTGTCAGGTTTCTTTTTGCGTTGTGCTATTTGTCAGGTTTCTTTTTGCATTGTGCTATTTGTCAGGTTTCTTTTTGCGTTGTGCTATTTGTCAGGTTTCTTTTTGCATTGTGCTATTTGTCAGGTTTCTTTTTGCATTGCTTTCTCTGGCCCCTGTATAGTGACACAAGGCACTACAGAGGGCACAATCCCGCGGGGGGCCCTGCCCAGCCTGGGGTGTGGCTGCTGGTTAGTGCCCCCTAGTTTTGGTGATGTCAGTTGCACTGAGCAGGTTACTTTGCTTTCTGAATGGTTATTTCCTTCCTGTTCGTTCATGCCTGGTCTGTGCCATCTGCGGGTGCGGCTCCTCTCTGATGTGGACATATCTTTAATGATAGGAGACAATCTTTGGCTTCTTTACACCTGCTGTAAATAAACAATCGGGTGGGTGGAATCCTGAGTGTCACCTGCAGCTTCGTCACTTGTGTCACTTGTGTCTGGTTCTCCTCTGGCTTTGGGGTTTGTGGCTGTGATCCTCCTGCTGAGTGAAATCCATGGTAAGACGAGCTCTGTTGCCCTCCACTGTGGGTGCCAGGACTAAGCATGGCGCTGGTGCCACCTGTGGGTGTTTCTCTCCTGCCAGGACGGTGTTGTGTCCACAATATTCTGTTTTCGTCTGATCACAGTATCCCAGGACGCTCCGCCGCTGTCATGGTTTGATGGAAACAACTAATAACATTCGGCTTTGGAGCTCAGGGGGGTCATTATTTTAGGAGGCGGCGGCCGACGCTGGAGCGATGGAAGGTTATTTGTGTGTTGCAGCTTCCTGTTATTATATTCTGCGCTTTTATTGCTTTATGTTCTGTTATTTTGTGGCTTCTTCTTTCGGTGTTGATGTCGGTGATATTTAGATCATTTGTTCGGTGCATTTTGTGTCGTTTCCTGTTTTTGTTTTCAGCCTTCTTTGGATTTTTTTCTTTTTTTCACTTTGGTTTCTACGTTTTAGATTTTCTTGTATAGAGGGAGATTTGTAATGTGTAACGTTTCGCAGACTGCTCAGCTTCTGAAGCCCTGGATTTTTGTTGGGGACCTTCTGATTCTCATCTGATGGGGACATGTTAAATATTGAAAGCTTAAAAGTAACTCGGACCCCTACAATTTAGGATGGGGGAATAACTGGGGCGATCGCAGAGGGTCCAACACTGGGACCACCGCAGTTCCAAAGCTCCGCAGCCCTGTCCGGCATGGAGCGGAGGAGCACACGCTCGACCTCTACGCCGTGGGGTAAAAGAAATAGCTGAGCGCTGTACAATGAAGGGACCCCAAACTTCTGCTCCTCTGCTCCATTTAGGATGGGGCTGCAGACCCCCGTTCTCACTGCTCCAGATCCCTGGTTCTCGGGATCAGTGAGGGTCCCAGGGGCAGTGATTAACAAGTTGTTACACTGCTACAAATAGAGGATAACGTGATCTCCTGGATATGACCCTCTAATGCCCAATTCTGTTTTCAGTGAAGATAACTCACCACCGCTATGGGGACAGAGGGATCCGTCCAATCCCCAAATCCTATTGAGAACACAGGCGCACTATGTCAAACTGAGCATACGTGTGCTTAGTTAATTAATCCAGGGATTTAATCTGACTGCCAGATTGGTGTCGGGAAGTGAATTTTTCCTCAATGATGTAAATTGGTCTATACCGCATGTTTTTTTTTGCCTTCCCCTGGATCAACGCTGCGGAATAGCTGCAGTGCACAAGAAATAGGCTGAACTGGATGGACGCTTGTCTTTTTTCGGCCTTATAAACTATGTAACTATGTGTGCGTGCTGGGGAGGGGAAAGAAATAGCTGTCGACTGAACAGTCATGTGGTTGACAACTGTTAAAGGTGGAGCGACCCCTTCACCGTCACCTCTGAGCACCATATTACTGATCTAGGTTATATACTGTCAGATAAGAATATCATAAGAATGCAGCCAATTCATCTGGAGGAGCAGGATCCAGTGGATCCAGTTCTGATAGATTTAAGGAAGTGGACGGGGTCGGCAAGGACATCTGACCGCTCCGCGCCTACGCAGCCCCACACACGGGTACAGATCACCCCGCTGCCGGTGATCCGCTCAGATCCTTACACTTCACCCAATGTATCAACGTACAGATCTGACCGTTCATAGCTGCCTAATATGTATCCGCAGCCCACCCTCTATATACCCCCTCTATATACCCCCTCTATATACCCCCTCTATATACACCCTCTATATACCCCCTCTATATACACGCTCTATATACACCCTCTATATACACCCTCTATATACACCCTCTATACACCCCCTCTATATACCCCCTCTATATACACCCTCTATACACACCCTCTATATACACCCTCTATATACACGCTCTATATACCCCCTCTATATACCCCCTCTATATACCCCCTCTATATACCCCCCCAATATATACCCCCTCTATATACACCCTCTATATACACCCTCTATATACACGCTCTATATACCCCCTCTATATACCCCCTCTATATACCCCCTCTATATACACCCTCTATATACATGCTCTATATACACCCTCTATATACACCCTCTATATACACGCTCTATATACACGCTCTATATACACCCTCTATATACCCCCTCTATATACACCCTCTATATACACCCTCTATATACACCCTCTATATACACGCTCTATATACCCCCTCTATATACCCCCTCTATATACCCCCTCTATATACACCCTCTATATACACCCTCTATATACACGCTCTATATACACCCTCTATACACCCTCTATATACACCCTCTATATACACCCTCTATATACACCCTCTATATACACCCTCTATATACACGCTCTATATACACCCTCTATATACACCCTCTATATACACGCTCTATATACACCCTCTATATACACCCTCTATATACACGCTCTATATACACCCTCTATATACACCCTCTATATACACGCTCTATATACACCCTCTATACACACCCTCTATACACACCCTCTATATACACCCTCTATATACACCCTCTATATACACGCTCTATATACACCCTCTATACACCCTCTATATACACCCTCTATATACACCCTCTATATACACCCTCTATATACACCCTCTATATACACCCTCTATATACCCCCTCTATATACCCCCTCTATATACACCCTCTATATACCCCCTCTATATACACCCTCTATATACACGCTCTATATACACCCTCTATACACCCTCTATATACACCCTCTATATACACCTTCTATATACACCCTCTATATACACCCTCTATATACACCCTCTATATACACCCTCTATATACACGCTCTATATACACCCTCTATATACACCCTCTATATACACCCTCTATATACACCCTCTATACACACCCTCTATATACACCCTCTATATACACCCTCTATATACACCCTCTATATACACGCTCTATATACACCCTCTATATACACCCTCTATATACACCCTCTATATACACACCCTCTATATACACGCTCTATATACACCCTCTATATACACCCTCTATATACACGCTCTATATACACCCTCTATATACACCCTCTATATACACGCTCTATATACACCCTCTATATACACCCTCTATATACACGCTCTATATACACCCTCTATATACACCCTCTATATACACGCTCTATATACACCCTCTATACACACCCTCTATACACACCCTCTATATACACCCTCTATATACACGCTCTATATACACCCTCTATACACCCTCTATATACACCCTCTATATACACCCTCTATATACACCCTCTATATACACCCTCTATATACACCCTCTATATACACCCTCTATATACCCCCTCTATATACACCCTCTATATACACCCTCTATATACACGCTCTATATACACCCTCTATATACACCCTCTATATACACCCTCTATATACACCCTCTATATACACCCTCTATATACACGCTCTATATACACCCTCTATATACACGCTCTATATACACGCTCTATATACACCCTCTATACACCCTCTATATACACCCTCTATATACACGCTCTATATACACCCTCTATATACACCCTCTATATACACGCTCTATATACACCCTCTATATACACCCTCTATATACACGCTCTATATACACCCTCTATATACACCCTCTATATACACGCTCTATATACACCCTCTATACACACCCTCTATACACACCCTCTATATACACCCTCTATATACACGCTCTATATACACCCTCTATACACCCTCTATATACACCCTCTATATACACCCTCTATATACACCCTCTATATACACCCTCTATATACACCCTCTATATACCCCCTCTATATACCCCCTCTATATACACCCTCTATATACACCCTCTATATACACGCTCTATATACACCCTCTATATACACCCTCTATATACACCCTCTATATACACCCTCTATATACACCCTCTATATACACGCTCTATATACACCCTCTATATACACGCTCTATATACACCCTCTATATACACCCTCTATATACACCCTCTATATACACCCTCTATATACCCTCTCTATATACCCTCTCTATATACCCCCTCTATATACCCCCTCTATATACACGCTCTATATACACGCTCTATATACACGCTCTATATACACCCTCTATATACACCCTCTATATACACCCTCTATATACACGCTCTATATACACCCTCTATATACACCCTCTATATACACCCTCTATATACACCCTCTATATACACCCTCTATATACACCCTCTATATACACCCTCTATACACACCCTCTATACACACCCTCTATATACACCCTCTATATACACGCTCTATATACACGCTCTATATACCCCCTCTATATACCCCCTCTATATACACCCTCTATATACACGCTCTATATACACGCTCTATATACACCCTCTATATACACCCTCTATATACACCCTCTATATACACCCTCTATATACACCCTCTATACACACGCTCTATACACACCCTCTGTATACACCCTCTATATACACCCTCTATACACACCCTCTATATACACCCTCTGTATACACGCTCTATATACACCCTCTATATACACCCTCTATATACACCCTCTATATACACCCTCTATATACACCCTCTATATACACGCTCTACATACACGCTCTATACACATCCTCTATATACACCCTCTATATACACCCTCTATATACACGCTCTATATACACGCTCTATACACATCCTCTATATACACCCTCTATATACACCCTCTATATACACCCTCTATATACACCCTCTATACACACCCTCTATATACACCCTCTATATACACCCTCTATATACACGCTCTATATACACGTTCTACATACACGCTCTACATACACCCTCTATATACACCCTCTATATACACCCTCTATATACACCCACTATATACATCCTCTATATACACCCTCTATATACACCCTCTATATACACCCTCTATATACACGCTCTATATACACCCTCTATACACACCCTCTATACACCCTCTATATACA
This sequence comes from Phyllobates terribilis, assembly GCF_046119375.1. Classification (NCBI taxonomy): domain Eukaryota; kingdom Metazoa; phylum Chordata; class Amphibia; order Anura; family Dendrobatidae; genus Phyllobates; species Phyllobates terribilis. The sequence continues at coordinate 311,953,919 of NW_027362772.1, forward strand.
CCCTCTATATACACCCTCTATATACACCCTCTATATACACGCTCTATATACACCCTCTATATACACCCTCTATATACACCCACTATATACATCCTCTATATACACCCTCTATATACACCCTCTATATACACGCTCTATATACACCCTCTATACACACCCTCTATACACCCTCTATATACACCCTCTATATACACCCTCTATATACACCCTCTATATACACGCTCTATATACACCCTCTCTATACACCCTCTATATACACCCTCTATATACACCCTCTATATACACCCTCTATACACCCTCTATACACCCTCTATATACACCCTCTGTATACACGCTCTATATACACCCTCTATATACACCCTCTGTATACACCCTCTATATACACCCTCTATATACACCCTCTATATACACCCTCTATATACACGCTCTATATACACCCTCTATATACACCCTCTATACACACCCTCTATACACCCTCTATATACACCCTCTATATACACCCTCTATATACACGCTCTATATACACCCTCTATACACACCCTCTATACACCCTCTATATACACCCTCTATATACACCCTCTATATACACCCTCTATATACACCCTCTATATACACGCTCTATATACACCCTCTATATACACCCTCTATATACACCCTCTATATACACCCTCTGTATACACGCTCTATATACACCCTCTGTATACACCCTCTGTATACACCCTCTATATACACCCTCTATATACACCCTCTATATACACCCTCTATATACACGCTCTATATACACCCTCTATATACACCCTCTATACACACCCTCTATACACCCTCTATATACACCCTCTATATACACCCTCTATATACACCCTCTATATACACCCTCTATATACACCCTCTGTATACACCCTCTATATACACCCTCTATATACACCCTCTATATACACCCTCTATATACACGCTCTATATACACCCTCTATATACACCCTCTATACACACCCTCTATACACCCTCTATATACACCCTCTATATACACCCTCTATATACACCCTCTATATACACCCTCTATATACACGCTCTATATACACGCTCTATATACACCCTCTATATACACCCTCTATACACACCCTCTATACACACCCTCTATATACACCCTCTGTATACACCCTCTGTATACACCCTCTATATACACGCTCTATATACACCCTCTATATACACCCTCTATATACACCCTCTATATACACCCTCTATATATACACCCTCTATATACACGCTCTATATAACCCTCTATATATACACCCTCTATATACACGCTCTATATACACGCTCTATATACACCCTCTATATACACGCTCTATATACACCCTCTATATACACCCTCTATATACACCCTGTATATACACCCTCTATATACACGCTCTATATACACCATCTATTATACACGCTCTATATACACCCTCTATATACACGCTCTATATACACCCTCTATATACACCCTCTATATACACGCTCTATATACACCCTCTATATACACCCTGTATATACACCCTCTATATACACGCTCTATATACACCATCTATTATACACGCTCTATATACACCCTCTATATACACGCTCTATATACACCCTCTATATACACCCTCTATATACACGCTCTATATACACCCTCTATATACACCCTCTATATACACGCTCTATATACACCCTCTATATACACGCTCTATATACACGCTCTATATACACCCTCTATATACACCCTCTATATACACCCTCTATATACACCCTCTATACACACCCTCTATATACACCCTCTATATACACCCTCTATATACACCCTCTATATACACGCTCTATATACACCCTCTATATACACCCTCTATATACACCCTCTATATACACACCCTCTATATACACGCTCTATATACACCCTCTATATACACCCTCTATATACACGCTCTATATACACCCTCTATATACACCCTCTATATACACGCTCTATATACACCCTCTATATACACCCTCTATATACACGCTCTATATACACCCTCTATATACACGCTCTATATACACCCTCTATACACACCCTCTATACACACCCTCTATATACACCCTCTATATACACGCTCTATATACACCCTCTATACACCCTCTATATACACCCTCTATATACACCCTCTATACACACCCTCTATATACACCCTCTATATACACCCTCTATATACACCCTCTATATACCCCCTCTATATACACCCTCTATATACACCCTCTATATACACCCTCTATACACACCCTCTATATACACCCTCTATATACACCCTCTATATACACCCTCTATATACACCCTCTATATACACGCTCTATATACACGCTCTATATACACCCTCTATACACACCCTCTATACACACCCTCTATATACACGCTCTATATACACCCTCTATATACACGCTCTATATACACCCTCTATATACACCCTCTATGTACACGCTCTATATACACCCTCTATATACACCCTCTATATACACCCTCTATATACACACTCTATATACACCCTCTATATACACACTCTATATACACCCTCTATATACACCCTCTATATACACCCTCTATATACACGCTCTATATACACCCTCTATATACACCCTCTATATACACCCTCTATATACACGCTCTATATACACCCTCTATATACACGCTCTATATACACCCTCTATATACACCCTCTATATACACCCTCTATATACACCCTCTATATACACCCTCTATATACACCCTCTATATACACCCTCTATATACACGCTCTATATACACCCTCTATATACACGCTCTATATACACCCTCTATATACACCCTCTATATACACGCTCTATATACACCCTCTATATACACGCTCTATATACACCCTCTATATACACCCTCTATATACACCCTCTATATACACGCTCTATATACACCCTCTATATACCCTCTCTATATACCCCCTCTATATACCCCCTCTATATACACGCTCTATATACACGCTCTATATACACGCTCTATATACACGCTCTATATACACCCTCTATATACACCCTCTATATACACCCTCTATATACACGCTCTATATACACCCTCTATATACACCCTCTATATACACCCTCTATATACACCCTCTATACACACCCTCTATACACACCCTCTATATACACCCTCTATATACACGCTCTATATACACGCTCTATATACCCCCTCTATATACCCCCTCTATATACACCCTCTATATACACGCTCTATATACACGCTCTATATACACCCTCTATATACACCCTCTATATACACCCTCTATATACACCCTCTATATACACCCTCTATACACACCCTCTATATACACCCTCTATATGCACCCTCTATACGCACCCTCTATACGCACCCTCTATACACACGCTCTATATACACCCTCTGTATACACCTTCTATATACACCCTCTATACACACCCTCTATATACACCCTCTGTATACACGCTCTATATACACCCTCTATATACACCCTCTATATACACCCTCTATATACACCCTCTATATACACCCTCTATATACACGCTCTACATACACGCTCTATACACATCCTCTATATACACCCTCTATATACACCCTCTATATACACGCTCTATATACACGCTCTATACACATCCTCTATATACACCCTCTATATACACCCTCTATATACACCCTCTATATACACCCTCTATACACACCCTCTATATACACCCTCTATATACACCCTCTATATACACGCTCTATATACACGTTCTACATACACGCTCTACATACACCCTCTATATACACCCTCTATATACACCCTCTATATACACCCACTATATACATCCTCTATATACACCCTCTATATACACCCTCTATATACACCCTCTATATACACGCTCTATATACACCCTCTATACACACCCTCTATACACCCTCTATATACACCCTCTATATACACCCTCTATATACACGCTCTATATACACCCTCTATATACACCCTCTATATACACCCACTATATACATCCTCTATATACACCCTCTATATACACCCTCTATATACACGCTCTATATACACCCTCTATACACACCCTCTATACACCCTCTATATACACCCTCTATATACACCCTCTATATACACCCTCTATATACACCCTCTATATACACGCTCTATATACACCCTCTATATACACCCTCTATATACACCCTCTATATACACCCTCTATATACACCCTCTGTATACACGCTCTATATACACCCTCTATATACACCCTCTGTATACACCCTCTATATACACCCTCTATATACACCCTCTATATACACCCTCTATATACACGCTCTATATACACCCTCTATATACACCCTCTATACACACCCTCTATACACCCTCTATATACACCCTCTATATACACCCTCTATATACACCCTCTATATACACCCTCTATATACACCCTCTATACACACCCTCTATACACCCTCTATATACACCCTCTATATACACCCTCTATATACACCCTCTATATACACCCTCTATATACACGCTCTATATACACCCTCTATATACACCCTCTATATACACCCTCTATATACACCCTCTGTATACACGCTCTATATACACCCTCTATATACACCCTCTGTATACACCCTCTATATACACCCTCTATATACACCCTCTATATACACGCTCTATATACACCCTCTATATACACCCTCTATACACACCCTCTATACACCCTCTATATACACCCTCTATATACACCCTCTATATACACCCTCTATATACACCCTCTATATACACCCTCTATATACACCCTCTGTATACACCCTCTATATACACCCTCTATATACACCCTCTATATACACCCTCTATATACACGCTCTATATACACCCTCTATATACACCCTCTATACACACCCTCTATACACCCTCTATATACACCCTCTATATACACCCTCTATATACACCCTCTATATACACCCTCTATATACACCCTCTATATACACCCTCTGTATACACCCTCTATATACACCCTCTATATACACCCTCTATATACACCCTCTATATACACGCTCTATATACACCCTCTATATACACCCTCTATACACACCCTCTATATACACCCTCTATATACACCCTCTATATACACCCTCTATATACACCCTCTATATACACCCTCTGTATACACCCTCTATATACACCCTCTATATACACCCTCTATATACACGCTCTATATACACGCTCTATATACACCCTCTATATACACCCTCTATACACACCCTCTATACACACCCTCTATATACACCCTCTGTATACACCCTCTGTATACACCCTCTATATACACCCTCTATATACACCCTCTATATACACGCTCTATATACACCCTCTATATACACGCTCTATATACACGCTCTATATACAATCTCTATAATAACCCTCTATATACACCCTCTATATACACCCTCTATATACATCCTCTATATACACGCTCTATATACACCCTCTATATACACCCTCTATATACACCCTCTATACACACCCTCTATATACACCCTCTATACACCCTCTATATACACCCTCTGTATACACCCTCTATATACACCCTCTATACACACGCTCTATATACACCCTCTGTATACACCCTCTGTATACACCCTCTATACACACCCTCTATATACACGCTCTATGTACACGCTCTATATACACCCTCTATATACACCCTCTATATACACCCTCTATATACACCCTCTATATACACCCTCTATATACACGCTCTATATACACGCTCTATACACCCTCTATATACACCCTCTATATACACGCTCTATATACACGCTCTATACACCCTCTATATACACCCTCTATATACACGCTCTATACACCCTCTATATACACCCTCTATACACACCCTCTATACACCCTCTATATACACCCTCTATATACACCCTCTATATACACCCTCTATATACACCCTCTATATACACCCTCTATATACACCCTCTGTATACACCCTCTATATACACCCTCTATATACACCCTCTATATACACCCTCTATATACACGCTCTATATACACCCTCTATATACACCCTCTATACACACCCTCTATACACCCTCTATATACACCCTCTATATACACCCTCTATATACACCCTCTATATACACCCTCTATATACACCCTCTGTATACACCCTCTATATACACCCTCTATATACACCCTCTATATACACCCTCTATATACACGCTCTATATACACCCTCTATATACACCCTCTATACACACCCTCTATATACACCCTCTATATACACCCTCTATATACACCCTCTATATACACCCTCTGTATACACCCTCTATATACACCCTCTATATACACCCTCTATATACACCCTCTATATACACGCTCTATATACACGCTCTATATACACCCTCTATATACACCCTCTATACACACCCTCTATACACACCCTCTATATACACCCTCTGTATACACCCTCTGTATACACCCTCTATATACACCCTCTATATACACCCTCTATATACACGCTCTATATACACCCTCTATATACACGCTCTATATACACGCTCTATATACAATCTCTATAATAACCCTCTATATACACCCTCTATATACACCCTCTATATACATCCTCTATATACACGCTCTATATACACCCTCTATATACACCCTCTATATACACCCTCTATACAGACCCTCTATATACACCCTCTATACACCCTCTATATACACCCTCTGTATACACCCTCTATATACACCCTCTATACACACCCTCTATATACACGCTCTATATACACCCTCTGTATACACCCTCTGTATACACCCTCTATACACACCCTCTATATACACGCTCTATGTACACGCTCTATATACACCCTCTATATACACCCTCTATATACACCCTCTATATACACCCTCTATATACACCCTCTATATACACGCTCTATATACACGCTCTATACACCCTCTATATACACCCTCTATATACACGCTCTATATACACGCTCTATACACCCTCTATATACACCCTCTATATACACGCTCTATACACCCTCTATATACACCCTCTATATACACGCTCTATATACACGCTCTATACACCCTCTATATACACCCTCTATATACACGCTCTATATACACCCTCTATACACCCTCTATATACACCCTCTGTATACACCCTCTATATACACCCTCTATACACACCCTCTATATACACGCTCTATATACACCCTCTATATACACCCTCTATATACACCCTGTATATACACCCTCTATATACACGCTCTATATACACCCTCTATTATACACGCTCTATATACACCCTCTATATACACCCTCTATATACACACCCTCTATATACACCCTCTGTATACACCCTCTATATACACCCTCTATATACACCCTCTATATACACGCTCTATATACACCCTCTATATACACCCTCTATATACTCCCTCTATATACACGCTCTATATACACCCTCTATATACACCCTCTATATACACCCTCTATATACACCCTCTGTATACACCCTCTGTATACACCCTCTGTATACACCCTCTGTATACACCCTCTATACACACCCTCTATACACACCCTCTATATACACGCTCTATATACACGATCTATATACACCCTCTATATACACCCTCTTTATACACCCTCTATACACACCCTCTATATACACTCTCTGTATACACCCTCTATATACACCCTCTATACACACCCTCTATATACACGCTCTATATACACGCTCTATATACACCCTCTATTATACACGCTCTATATACACCCTCTATATACACCCTCTATATACACACCCTCTATATACACCCTCTGTATACACCCTCTATATACACCCTCTATATACACCCTCTATATACACGCTCTATATACACCCTCTATATACACCCTCTATATACTCCCTCTATATACACGCTCTATATACACCCTCTATATACACCCTCTATATACACCCTCTATATACACCCTCTGTATACACCCTCTGTATACACCCTCTGTATACACCCTCTATACACACCCTCTATACACACCCTCTATATACACGCTCTATATACACGATCTATATACACCCTCTATATACACCCTCTATATACACCCTCTGTATACACCCTCTATATACACCCTCTATACACACCCTCTATATACACGCTCTATATACACGCTCTATATACACCCTCTATGTACACGCTCTATATACACCCTCTATATACACGCTCTATATACACCCTCTATATACACCCTCTATATATACACCCTCTATATACACGCTCTATATACACCCTCTATAGATACACCCTCTATATACACGCTCTATATACACGCTCTATCTACACCCTCTATATACACGCTCTATATACACCCTCTATATACACCCTCTATATACACGCTCTATATACACCATCTATTATACACGCTCTATATACACCCTCTATATACACGCTCTATATACACCCTCTATATACACCCTCTATATACACGCTCTATATACACCCTCTATATACACCCTCTATATACACGCTCTATATACACCCTCTATATACACGCTCTATATACACGCTCTATATACACCCTCTATATACACGCTCTATATACACCCTCTATATATACACCCTCTATATACACGCTCTATATACACGCTCTATATACACCCTCTATATACACCCTCTATATACACGCTCTATATACACCCTCTATATACACCCTCTATATACACACCCTCTATATACACCCTCTATATACACCCTCTATATACACACCCTCTATATACACCCTCTGTATACACCCTCTATATACACCCTCTATATACACCCTCTATATACACACGCTCTATATACACCCTCTATATACACCCTCTATATACACGCTCTATATACACCCTCTATATACACCCTCTATATACACACCCTCTATATACACCCTCTATATACACACCCTCTATATACACCCTCTATATACACGCTCTATATACACCCTCTATATACACCCTCTATATACACACCCTCTATATACACCCTCTATATACACCCTCTATATACACACCCTCTATATACACCCTCTGTATACACCCTCTATATACACCCTCTATATACACCCTCTATATGCACCCTCTATATACACCCTCTATATACTCCCTCTATATACACGCTCTATATACACCCTCTATATACACGCTCTATATACACCCTCTATATACACACGCTCTATATACACCCTCTATATACACACGCTCTATATACACCCTCTATATACACCCTCTGTATACACGCTCTATATACACCCTCTATATACACGCTCTATATACACACGCTCTATATACACCCTCTATATACACACGCTCTATATACACCCTCTATATACACCCTCTATATACACACGCTCTATATACACCCTCTATATACACCCTCTATATACACACGCTCTATATACACCCTCTATATACACACGCTCTATATACACCCTCTATATACACGCTCTATATACACCCTCTATATACACACGCTCTATATACACCCTCTATATACACACGCTCTATATACACCCTCTATATACACGCTCTATATACACCCTCTATATACACGCTCTATATACACCCTCTATATACACACGCTCTATATACACCCTCTATATACACGCTCTATATACACCCTCTATATACACCCTCTATATACACCCTCTATATACACACGCTCTATATGCACCCTCTATATACACCCTCTATATACACCCTCTATATACACCCTCTATATACACCCTCTATATACACGCTCTATATACACACGCTCTATATACACCCTCTATATACACACGCTCTATATACACCCTCTATATACACCCTCTGTATACTCCCTCTATATACACGCTCTATATACACCCTCTATATACACCCTCTATATACACCCTCTATATACTCCCTCTATATACACGCTCTATATACACCCTCTATATACACCCTCTATATACACCCTCTATATACACGCTCTATACACACGCTTTATATACACCCTCTATATACTCCCTCTATATACACGCTCTATATACACCCTCTATATACACCCTCTATATACACCCTCTATATACACCCTCTATATACACGCTCTATACACACGCTTTATATACACCCTCTATATACACCCTCTATATACACCCTCTATATACACACGCTCTATATACACCCTCTATATACACCCTCTATATACACACGCTCTATATACACCCTCTATATACACCCTCTATATACACCCTCTATATACACGCTCTATACACACGCTTTATATACACCCTCTACATACACGCTCTATACACACCCTCTGTATACACCCTCTATATACACCCTCTATACACACCCTCTATATACACCCTCTGTATACACGCTCTATATACACCCTCTATATACACCCTCTATATACACCCTCTATATACACCCTGTATATACACCCTATATATACACCCTCTATATACACCCTCTATATACACGCTCTACATACACGCTCTATACACATCCTCTATATACACCCTCTATATACACGCTCTATATACACCCTCTATATACACGCTCTATATACACCCTCTATATACACCCTCTATATACACGCTCTATATACACGCTCTATACACATCCTCTATATACACCCTCTATATACACCCTCTATATACACCCTCTATATACACGCTCTATATACACGTTCTACATACACGCTCTACATACACGCTCTATATACACCCTCTATATACACCCTCTATATACACATTCTATACACACCCTCTATACACACCCTCTATATACACGCTCTACATACACGCTCTATACACACGCTCTATACACACGCTCTATATACACCCTCTATATACACCCTCTATATACACCCTCTATATACACCCACTATATACACCCTCTATATATACACCCTCTATATACACGCTCTATATACACGCTCTATACACACCCTCTATATACACCCTCTATACACACCCTCTATATACACCCTCTATATACACGCTCTATATACACGCTCTATATACACCCTCTATATACACCCTCTATACACACCCTCTATACACACCCTCTATATACACCCTCTATATACACCCTCTATATACACCCTCTATATACACGCTCTATATACACCCTCTATATACACCCTCTATATACACCCTCTATACACACCCTCTATATACACCCTCTATATACACCCTCTATATACACCCTCTATATACACCCTCTGTATACACGCTCTATATACACCCTCTATATACACCCTCTTTATACACCCTCTATGTACACCCTCTATATACACCCTCTATATACACGCTCTATATACACCCTCTATATACACCCTCTATATACACCCTCTGTATACACCCTCTATATACACCCTCTATATACACCCTCTATATACACACTCTATATACACCCTCTATATACACGCTCTATATACACGCTCTATATACACCCTCTATATACACCCTCTATATACACCCTCTATATACACGCTCTATACACACGCTCTATATACACCCTCTATATACACGCTCTATACACACCCTCTAATACACCCTCTATATACACCCTCTATATACACCCTCTATACACACCCTCTATACACACGCTCTATATACACCCTCTATATACACCCTCTATATACACCCTCTATATACACATTCTATACACACCCTCTATATACACCCTCTATACACACCCTCTATACACACCCTCTATATACACGCTCTACATACACGCTCTACACACACGCTCTACATACACCCTCTATATACACCCTCTATATACACCCTCTATATACACCCTCTATATACACCCTCTATATATACACCCTCTATATACACGCTCTATATACACGCTCTATATACACCCTCTATATACACGCTCCATATACACCCTCTATATACACCCTCTATATACACCCTCTATACACACCCTCTATATACACCCTCTATATACACCCTCTATATACACCCTCTGTATACACCCTCTATATACACCCTCTATATACACCCTCTATATACACCCTCTATATACACCCTCTATATACACCCCCTCTATATACACGCTCTATATACTCCCTCTATATACACCCTCTATATACACCCACTATATACACCCTCTATATACACCCTCTATATACACCCTCTATATACACACCCTCTATATACACCCTCTATATACACCCTCTATATACACGCTCTATATACACGCTCTATATACACCCTCTATATACACCCTCTATATACACACCCTCTATATACACCCTCTATATACACCCTCTATATACACGCTCTATATACACCCTCTATATACACCCTCTATATACACCCTCTATATACACCCTCTATATACACGCTCTATATACACGCTCTATATACACCCTCTATATACACGCTCTATATACACCCTCTATATACACCCTCTATATAAACCCTCTATATACACGCTCTATATACACGCTCTATATACACCCTCTGTATACACCCTCTGTATACACCCTCTATATACACCCTCTATATACACCCACTATATACACCCTCTATATACACCCTCTATATACACGCTCTATATACACGCTCTATACACACCCTCTATATACACCCTCTATACACACCCTCTATATACACCCTCTATATACACGCTCTATATACACGCTCTATATACACCCTCTATATACACGCTCTATATACACGCTCTATACACACCCTCTATATACACCCTCTATACACACCCTCTATACACACCCTCTATATACACCCTCTATATACACCCTCTATATACACCCTCTATATACACGCTCTATATACACCCTCTATATACACCCTCTATATACACCCTCTATACACACCCTCTATATACACCCTCTATATACACCCTCTATATACACCCTCTATATACACCCTCTATATACACGCTCTATATACACCCTCTATATACACCCTCTGTATACACCCTCTGTATACACGCTCTATATACACGCTCTATATACACGCTCTATATACACCCTCTGTATACACCCTCTATATACACCCTCTATATACACCCTCTATATACACACTCTATATACACCCTCTATATACACGCTCTATATACACGCTCTATATACACCCTCTATATACACCCTCTATATACACCCTCTATGTACACGCTCTATACACACGCTCTATATACACCCTCTATATACACCCTCTATACACACCCTCTATATACACCCTCTATATACACCCTCTATATACACCCTCTGTATACACCCTCTATATACACCCTCTATATACACCCTCTATATACACACCCTCTATATACACGCTCTATATACTCCCTCTATATACACCCTCTATATACACCCACTATATACACCCTCTATATACACCCTCTATATACACCCTCTATATACACACCCTCTATATACACCCTCTATATACACCCTCTATATAAACCCTCTATATACACGCTCTATATACACGCTCTATATACACCCTCTGTATACACCCTCTGTATACACCCTCTGTATACACGCTCTATATACACCCTCTATATACACCCTCTATATACACCCTCTATACACACCCTCTATACACACCCTCTATATACACCCTCTATATACACCCTCTATATACACCCTCTATATACACGCTCTATATACACCCTCTATATACACCCTCTATATACACCCTCTATACACACCCTCTATATACACCCTCTATATACACCCTCTATATACACCCTCTATATACACCCTCTGTATACACGCTTTATATACACCCTCTGTATACACGCTCTATATACACCCTCTATATACACCCTCTATATACACCCTCTATATACACCCTCTATATACACCCTCTATATACACGCTCTATATACACCCTCTATATACACGCTCTATATACACCCTCTATATACACCCTCTGTATACACCCTCTGTATACACGCTCTATATACACGCTCTATATACACCCTCTATATACACCCACTATATACACCCTCTATATACACCCTCTATATACACCCTCTATATACACACCCTCTATATACACCCTCTATATACACCCTCTATATACACGCTCTATATACACGCTCTATATACACCCTCTATATACACCCTCTATATACACACCCTCTATATACACCCTCTATATACACCCTCTATATACACGCTCTATATACACCCTCTATATACACCCTCTATATACACCCTCTATATACACCCTCTATATACACGCTCTATATACACGCTCTATATACACCCTCTATATACACGCTCTATATACACCCTCTATATACACCCTCTATATACACGCTCTATATACACGCTCTATATACACCCTCTGTATACACCCTCTGTATACACGCTCTATATACACCCTCTATATACACGCTCTATATACACCCTCTATATACACCCTCTATATACACCCTCTATATACACCCTCTATATACACCCTCTATATACACGCTCTATACACACCCTCTATATACACCCTCTATATACACCCTCTATACACATCCTCTATATACACCCTCTATATACACCCTCTATATACATCCTCTATATACACCCTCTATACACATCCTCTATATACACCCTCTATATACACCCTCTATACACACCCTCTATATACACGCTCTACATACACGCTCTATATACACCCTCTATATACACCCTCTATATACACCCTCTATATATACACCCTCTATATACACCCTCTATATACACCCTCTATATACACCCTCTATATACACCCTCTATATACACCCTTTATATACACGCTCTATATACACCCTCTATATACACCCTCTATACACACCCTCTATATACACCCTCTATATACACCCTCTATATACCCCCTCTATATACACCCTCTATATACACCCTCTATATACACCCTCTATATACACCCTCTATATACACCCTCTATATACACCCTCTATATACACCCTCTGTATACACCCTCTATATACACGCTCTATATACACCCTCTATACACACCCTCTATATACACCCTCTATATACACCCTCTATATACACGCTCTATGTACACCCTCTATATACACCCTCTATATACACGCTCTATATACACCCTCTATATACACCCTCTATATACACCCTCTATATACACCCTCTATATACACCCTCTATATACACGCTCTATACACACGCTCTATACACACGCTCTATATACACCCTCTACATACATGCTCTATACACACCCTCTATATACACCCTCTATATACACCCTCTATATACACCCTCTATACACATCCTCTATATACACCCTCTATATACACCCTCTATATACATCCTCTATATACACCCTCTATACACATCCTCTATATACACCCTCTATATACACCCTCTATACACACCCTCTATATACACGCTCTACATACACGCTCTATATACACCCTCTATATACACCCTCTATATACACCCTCTATATATACACCCTCTATATACACCCTCTATATACACCCTCTATATACACCCTCTATATACACCCTCTATATACACCCTTTATATACACGCTCTATATACACCCTCTATATACACCCTCTATACACACCCTCTATACACACCCTCTATATACACCCTCTATACACCCTCTATATACACCCTCTATATACACCCTCTATATACACCTTCTATATACACCCTCTGTATACACCCTCTATATACACCCTCTATATACACCCTCTATATACACACCCTCTATATACACCCTCTATATACACACCCTCTATATACACACCCTCTATATACACGCTCTATATACTCCCTCTATATACACCCTCTATATACACCCTCTATATACACCCTCTATACACACCCTCTATATACACGCTCTACATAAACGCTCTATATACACCCTCTATATACACCCTCTATATATACACCCTCTATATATACACCCTCTATATACACCCTCTATATGCACCCTTTATATACACGCTCTATATACACCCTCTATATACACGCTCTATATACACCCTCTATATACACCCTCTATACACACCCTCTATACACACCCTCTATATACACCCTCTATACACCCTCTATATACACCCTCTATATACACCCTCTATATACACCTTCTATATACACCCTCTGTATACACCCTCTATATACACCCTCTATATACACCCTCTATATACACACCATCTATATACACCCTCTATATACACACCCTCTATATACACGCTCTATATACACGCTCTATATACTCCCTCTATATACACCCTCTATATACACCCTCTATATACACACCCTCTATATACACCCTCTATACACACCCTCTATATACACCCTCTGTATACACCCTCTATATACACCCTCTATATACACCCTCTATATACACACCCTCTATATACACCCTCTATATACACACCCTCTATATACACGCTCTATATACACGCTCTATATACACCCTCTATATACACCCTCTATATACACACCCTCTATATACACCCTCTATATACACCCTCTATATACACGCTCTATATACACGCTCTATATACACCCTCTATATACACCCTCTATATACACACCCTCTATATACACCCTCTATACACACCCTCTATATACACCCTCTATATACACCCACTATATACACGCTCTATATACACGCTCTATATACACGCTCTATATACACGCTCTATATACACCCTCTATATACACCCTCTATATACACACCCTCTATATACACCCTCTATATACACACCCTCTATATACACGCTCTATATACACGCTCTATATACACCCTCTATATACACCCTCTATATACACACCCTCTATATACACCCTCTATACACACCCTCTATATACACCCTCTATATACACCCACTATATACACCCTCTATACACACCCTCTATACACACTCTCTATATACACCCTCTATATACACACCCTCTATATACACGCTCTATATACACGCTCTATATACACCCTCTATATACACCCTCTATATACACACCCTCTATATACACCCTCTATACACACCCTCTATATACACCCTCTATATACACCCACTATATACACCCTCTATATACACCCTCTATACACACCCTCTATATACACCCTCTATATACACCCTCTATATACACGCTCTATATACACGCTCTATATACACGCTCTATATACACCCTCTGTATACACCCTCTATATACACCCTCTATATACACCCTCTATATACACCCTCTATACACCCTCTATATACACCCTCTGTATACACCCTCTATATACACCCTCTATATACACCCTCTATATACACCCTCTATACACACCCTCTATACACACCCTCTATATACACCCTCTATATACACGCTCTATATACACGCTCTATATACACGCTCTATACACCCTCTATATACACCCTCTATACACCCTCTATATACACCCTCTGTATACACCCTCTATATACACCCTCTATATACACCCTCTATATACACCCTCTATACACACCCTCTATACACACCCTCTATATACACCCTCTATATACACCCTCTATATACACCCAATATATACACCCTCTATATATGCACCCTCTATATACACGCTCTATATACACGCTCTATATACACGCTCTATATACACCCTCTATATACACCCTCTATATACACCCTCTATATACACGCTCTATATACACGCTCTATATACACCCTCTATATACACCCTCTATATACACCCACTATATACACCCTCTATATACACCCTCTATATAGACGCTCTATATACACCCTCTATATACACCCTCTGTATACACCCTCTATATACACCCTCTGTATACACCCTCTGTATACACCCTCTATATACACACCCTCTATATACACCCTCTATATACACGCTCTATATACACCCTCTATATACACACCCTCTATATACACCCTCTATATACACCCTCTATATACACCCACTATATATACACCCTCTATATATACACCCTCTATATACACGCTCTATATACACCCTCTATATACACCCTCTATATACACCCTCTATATACACGCTCTATATACACCCTCTATATACACCCTCTATATACACGC
Source organism: Phyllobates terribilis (assembly GCF_046119375.1). Classification (NCBI taxonomy): domain Eukaryota; kingdom Metazoa; phylum Chordata; class Amphibia; order Anura; family Dendrobatidae; genus Phyllobates; species Phyllobates terribilis. The sequence continues at coordinate 311,972,007 of NW_027362772.1, forward strand.
TCTATATACACCCTCTATATACACCCTCTATATACACCCACTATATATACACCCTCTATATATACACCCTCTATATACACGCTCTATATACACCCTCTATATACACCCTCTATATACACCCTCTATATACACCCTCTATATACACGCTCTATATACACCCTCTATATACACCCTCTATATACACCCTCTATATACACCCTCTATATACACGCTCTATATACACGCTCTACACTTGGTCAACAGTCTTCAATTTACAAATCAGCTTGAAAATCAAGAATTGTACATTTCATAGTTTAATTTAAGAAAAACAAATACTGAGTGCAGCATCTACATCAGATACATGTGCTCAACCTATAGACAGGGTCCTTACAGGGCAAGTAATGTATATGCACAGTGACTGCACCAGCAGAACAGTGAGTGCAGCTCTGGAGTATAATACAGGATGTAACTCAGGATCAGTAATGTAATGTATGTACACAGTGACTGCACCAGCAGAATAGTGAGTGCAGCTCTGGAGTATAATACAGGAGGTAACTCAGGATCAGTAATGTAATGTATGTACACAGTGACTGCACCAGTAGAATAGTGAGTGCAGCTCTGGAGTATAATACAGGATCTAACTCAGGATCAGTAATGTAATGTATGTACACAGTGACTGCACCAGCAGAATAGTGAGTGCAGCTCTGGAGTATAATACAGGAGGTAACTCAGGATCAGTAATGTAATGTATGTACACAGTGACTGCACCAGTAAAATAGTGAGCGCAGCTCTGGAGTATAATACTGGATGTAACTCAGGATCAGTAATGTATGTACACAGTGACTGCACCAGCAGAATAGTGAGTGCAGCTCTGGAGTATAATACAGGAGGTAACTCAGGATCAATAATGTAATGTATGTACACAGTGACTGCACCAGTAGAATAGTGAGTGCAGCTCTGGAGTATAATACAGGATGTAACTCAGGATCAGTAATGTAATGTATGTACACAGTGACTGCACCAGCAGAATAGAGAGTGCAGCTCTGGAGTATAATACAGGAGTTTACTCAGGATCAGTAATGTAATGTATGTACATAGTGACTGCACCAGCAGAATAGTGAGTGCAGCTCTGGAGGATAATACAGGATGTAACTCAGGATCAGTAATGTAATGTATGTACATAGTGACTCCACCAGCAGAATAGTGAGTGCCGCTCTGGAGTATAATACAGGATGTATCTCAGGATCAGTAATGTAATGTATGTACACAGTGACTGCACCAGCAGAATAGTGAGTGCAGCTCTGGAGTGTAATACAGGATGTAACTCAGGATCAGTAATGTAATGTATGTACATAGTGACTCCACCAGCAGAATAGTGAGTGCTGCTCTGGAGTATAATACAGGAGGTAACTCAGGATCAGTAATGTAATGTATGTACACAGTGACTGCACCAGCAGAATAGTGAGTGCAGCTCTGGAGTATAATACAGGAGGTAACTCAGGATCAGTAATGTAATGTATGTACACAGTGACTGCACCAGTAGAATAGTGAGCGCAGCTCTGGAGTATAATACAGGATGTAACTCAGGATCAGTAATGTATGTACACAGTGACTGCACCAGCAGAATAGTGAGTGCAGCTCTGGAGTATAATACAGGAGGTAACTCAGGATCAATAATGTAATGTATGTACACAGTGACTGCACCAGTAGAATAGTGAGTGCAGCTCTGGAGTATAATACAGGATGTAACTCAGGATCAGTAATGTAATGTATGTACACAGTGACTGCACCAGCAGAATAGTGAGTGCAGCTCTGGAGTATAATACAGGATGTAACTCAGGATCAGTAATGTAATGTATGTACACAGTGACTGCACCAGCAGAATAGTGAGTGCAGCTCTGGGGTATAATACAGGATGTAACTCAGGATCAGTAATGTAATGTATGTACACAGTGACTGCACCAGCAGAATAGTGAGTGCAGCTCTGGAGTATAATACAGGAGGTAACTCAGGATCAGTAATGTAATGTATGTACACAGTGACTGCACCAGTAGAATAGTGAGTGCAGCTCTGGAGTATAATACAGGAGGTAACTCAGGATCAGTAATGTAATGTATGTACACAGTGACTGCACCAGTAGAATAGTGAGTGCAGCTCTGGAGTATAATACAGGATCTAACTCAGGATCAGTAATGTAATGTATGTACACAGTGACTGCACCAGCAGAATAGTGAGTGCAGCTCTGGAGTATAATACAGGAGGTAACTCAGGATCAGTAATGTAATGTATGTACACAGTGACTGCACCAGTAGAATAGTGAGCGCAGCTCTGGAGTATAATACAGGATGTAACTCAGGATCAGTAATGTATGTACACAGTGACTGCACCAGTAGAATAGTGAGTGCAGCTCTGGAGTATAATACAGGAGGTAACTCAGGATCAGTAATGTAATGTATGTACACAGTGACTGCACCAGTAGAATAGTGAGTGCAGCTCTGGAGTATAATACAGGATCTAACTCAGGATCAGTAATGTAATGTATGTACACAGTGACTGCACCAGCAGAATAGTGAGTGCAGCTCTGGAGTATAATACAGGAGGTAACTCAGGATCAGTAATGTAATGTATGTACACAGTGACTGCACCAGCAGAATAGTGAGTGCAGCTCTGGAGTATAATACAGGAGGTAACTCAGGATCAATAATGTAATGTATGTACACAGTGACTGCACCAGTAGAATAGTGAGTGCAGCTCTGGAGTATAATACAGGATGTAACTCAGGATCAGTAATGTAATGTATGTACACAGTGACTGCACCAGCAGAATAGAGAGTGCAGCTCTGGAGTATAATACAGGAGTTAACTCAGGATCAGTAATGTAATGTATGTACACAGTGACTGCACCAGCAGAATAGTGAGTGCAGCTCTGGAGGATAATACAGGATGTAACTCAGGATCAGTAATGTAATGTATGTACACAGTGACTGCACCAGCAGAATAGTGAGTGCAGCTCTGGAGTATAATACATGAGGTAACTCAGGATCAGTAATGTAATGTATGTACACAGTGACTGCACCAGCAGAATAGTGAGTGCAGCTCTGGAGTATAATACAGGATGTAACTCAGGATCAGTAATGTAATGTATGTACATAGTGACTCCACCAGCAGAATAGTGAGTGCAGCTCTGGAGTATAATACAGGATGTAACTCAGGATCAGTAATGTAATGTATGTACACAGTGACTGCACCAGCAGAATAGTGAGTGCAGCTCTGGAGTGTAATACAGGATCTAACTCAGGATCAGTAATGTAATGTATGTACACAGTGACTGCACCAGCAGAATAGTGAGTGCAGCTCTGGAGTATAATACAGGAGGTAACTCAGGATCAGTAATGTAATGTATGTACACAGTGACTGCACCAGTAGAATAGTGAGCGCAGCTCTGGAGTATAATACAGGATGTAACTCAGGATCAGTACTGTATGTACACAGTGACTGCACCAGCAGAATAGTGAGTGCAGCTCTGGAGTATAATACAGGAGGTAACTCAGGATCAATAATGTAATGTATGTACACAGTGACTGCACCAGTAGAATAGTGAGTGCAGCTCTGGAGTATAATACAGGATGTAACTCAGGATCAGTAATGTAATGTATGTACACAGTGACTGCACCAGCAGAATAGAGAGTGCAGCTCTGGAGTATAATACAGGAGGTAACTCAGGATCAGTAATGTAATGTATGTACACAGTGACTGCACCAGCAGAATAGTGAGTGCAGCTCTGGAGGATAATACAGGATGTAACTCAGGATCAGTAATGTAATGTATGTACACAGTGACTGCACCAGCAGAGTAGTGAGTGCAGCACTGGAGTATAATACAGGATGTAACTCAGGATCAGTAATGTAATGTATGTACACTGTGACTGCACCAGCAGAATAGTGAGTGCAGCTCTGGAGTATAATACAGGATATAACTCAGGATCAGTAATGTAATGTATGTACACAGTGACTGCACCAGCAGAATAGTGAGTGCAGCTCTGGAGTATAATACAGGATGTAACTCAGGATCAATAATGTAATGTATGTACACAGTGACTGCACCAGCAGAATAGAGAGTGCAGCTCTGGAGTATAATACAGGAGGTAACTCAGGATCAGTTATGTAATGTATGTACACAGTGACTGCACCAGCAGAATAGTGAGTGCAGCTCTGGAGTATAATACAGGATGTAACTCAGGATCAGTAATGTAATGTATGTACACAGTGACTGCACCAGCAGAATAGTAAGTTCAGCTCTGGAGTATAATACAGAATGTAACTCAGGATCAGTAATGTAATGTATGTGCACAATGACTGCACCAGCAGAACAGTGAGTGCAGCTCTGGAGTATAATACAGGATGTAGCTCAGGATCAGTAATGTAATGTATGTACATAGTGACTGCACCAGCAGAATAGTAAGTTCAGCTCTGGAGTATAATACAGAATGTAACTCAGGATCAGTAATGTAATGTATGTACACAGTGGCTGCACCAGCAGAATAGTGAGTGCAGCTCTGGAGTATAATACAGGAGGTAACTCAGGATCAGTAATGTAATGTATGTACCCAGTGACTGCACCAGCAGAATAGTGAGTGCAGCTCTGGAGTATAATACAGGATGTAACTCAGGATCAGTAATGTAATGTATGTACACAGTGACTGCACCAGCAGAATAGTGAGTGCAGCTCTGGAGTATAATACAGGAGGTAACTCAGGATCAGTAATGTAATGTATGTACACAGTGACTGCACCAGCAGAATAGTGAGTGCAGCTCTGGAGTATAATACAGGATGTAACTCAGGATCAGTAATGTAATGTATGTACACAGTGACTGCACCAGCAGAATAGAGAGTGCAGCTCTGGAGTATAATACAGGAGGTAAGTCAGGATCAGTAATGTAATGTATGTACACAGTGACTGCACCAGCAGAATAGTGAGTGCAGCTCTGGAGTATAATACAGGAGGTAACTCAGGATCAGTAATGTAATGTATGTACACAGTGACTTCACCAGCAGAATAGTGAGTGCAGCTCTGGAGTATAATACAGGATGTAACTCAGGATCAGTAATGTAATGTATGTACACAGTGACTGCACCAGCAGAATAGTGAGTGCAGCTCTGGAGTATAATACAGGATGTAACTCAGGATCAGTAATGTAATGTATGTACACAGTGACTGCACCAGCAGAATAGTGAGTGCAGCTCTGGGGTATAATACAGGATGTAACTCAGGATCAGTAATGTAATGTATGTACACAGTGACTGCACCAGCAGAATAGTAAGTTCAGCTCTGGAGTATAATACAGGATGTAACTCAGGATCAGTAATGTAATGTATGTACACAGTGACTGCACCAGCAGAACAGTGAGTGCAGCTCTGGAGTATAATACAGGATGTAACTCAGGATCAGTAATGTAATGTATGTACACAGTGGCTGCACCAGCAGAATAGTGAGTGCAGCTCTGGGGTATAATACAGGATGTAACTCAGGGTCAGTAAAGTAATGTATGTACACAGTGACTGCACCAGCAGAATAGTGAGCGCAGCTCTGGAGTATAATACACTATGTAACTCAGGATCAGTAATGTAATGTATGTACACAGTGACTGCACCAGCAGAATAGTGAGTGCAGCTCTGGAGTATAATACAGGATGTAACTCAGGATCAGTAATGTAATGTATGTACACAGTGACTGCACCAGCAGAATAGTGAGTGCAGCTCTGGAGTATAATACAGGATGTAACTCAGGATCAGTAATGTAATGTATGTACACAGCTGACTGCACCAGCAGAATAGTGAGTGCAGCTCTGGAGTATAATACAGGATGTAACTCAGGATCAGTAACGTAATGTATGTACACAGTTGACTGCACCAGCAGAATAGTGAGTGCTGCTCTGGAGTATAATACAGGATGTAACTCAGGATCAGTAATGTAATGTATGTACACAGTTGACTGCACCAGCAGAATAGTGAGTGCCGCTCTGGAGTATAATACAGGATGTAACTCAGGATCAGTAATGTAATGTATGTACACAGTGACTGCACCAGCAGAATAGTGAGTGCAGCTCTGCAGTATAATACAGGATGTAACTCAGGATCAGTAATGTAATGTATGTACACAGTGACTGCACCAGCAGAATAGTAAGTTCAGCTCTGGAGTATAATACAGGATGTAACTCAGGATCAGTAATGTAATGTATATACACAGTGACTGCACCAGCAGAATAGTGAGTGCAGCTCTGCAGTATAATACAGGATGTAACTCAAGATCTGTAATGTAATGTATGTACACAGTGACTGCACCAGCAGAATAGTGAGTGCAGCTCTGGAGTATAATACAGGATGTAACTCAGGATCAGTAATGTAATGTATGTACACAGTGACTGCACCAGCAGAACAGTGAGTGCAGCTCTGGAGTATAATACAGGATGTAACTCAGGATCAGTAATGTAATGTATGTACACAGTGGCTGCACCAGCAGAATAGTGAGTGCGGCTCTGGAGTATAATACAGGATGTAACTCAGGATCAGTAATGTAATGTATGTACACAGTGACTGCACCAGCAGAATAGTGAGTGCAGCTCTGGAGTATAATACAGGATATAACTCAGGATAAGTAATGTAATGTATGTACACAGTGACTGCACCAGCAGAATAGTGAGCGCAGCTCTGGAGTATAATACAGGAGGTAACTCAGGATCAGTAATGTAATGTATGTACACAGTGGCTGCACCAGCAGAATAGTGAGTGCAGCTCTGGAGTATAATACAGGAGGTAACTCAGGATCAGTAATATAATGTATGTACACAGTGACTGCACCTGCAGAATAGTGAATGCAGCTCTGGAGTATAATACAGGAGGTAACTCAGGATCAGTAATGTAATGTATGTACACAGTGACTGCACCTGCAGAATAGTGAGTGCAGCTCTGGAGTATAATACAGGAGGTAACTCAGGATCAGTAATATAATGTATGTACACAGTGACTGCACCTGCAGAATAGTGAATGCAGCTCTGGAGTATAATACAGGAGGTAACTCAGGATCAGTAATGTAATGTATGTACACAGTGACTGCACCTGCAGAATAATGAGTGCAGCTCTGGAGTATAATACAGGAGGTAACTCAGGATCAGTAATATAATGTATGTACACAGTGACTGCACCAGCAGAATAGTGAGCGCAGCTCTGGAGTATAATACAGGATGTAACTCAGGATCAGTAATGTAATGTATGTACACAGTGACTGCACCAGCAGAATAGTGAGTGCAGCTCTGGAGTATAATACAGGAGGTAACTCAGGATCAGTAATATAATGTATGTACACAGTGACTGCACCTGCAGAATAGTGAATGCAGCTCTGGAGTATAATACAGGAGGTAACTCAAGATCAGTAATGTAATGTATGTATACAGTGACTGCACCTGCAGAATAGTGAGTGCAGCTCTGGAGTATAATACAGGATGTAACTCAGGATCAGTAATGTAATGTATGTACACAGTGACTGCACCAGCAGAATAGTGAGTGCAGCTCTGGAGTATAATACAGGATATAACTCAGGATCAGTAATGTAATGTATGTACACAGTGACTGCACCTGCAGAATAGTGAGTGCAGCTCTGGAGTATAATACAGGAGGTAACTCAGGATCAGTAATGTAAAGTATGTACACAGTGACTGCACCAGCAGAATAGTGAGTGCAGCTCTGGAGTATAATACAGGAGGTAACTCAGGATCAGTAATGTAATGTATGTACACAGTGACTGCACCAGCAGAATAGTGAGTGCAGCTCTGGAGTATAATACAGGATGTAACTCAGGATCAGTAATGTAATGTATGTACACAGTGACTGCACCAGCAGAATAGTGAGTGCAGCTCTGCAGTATAATACAGGATGTAACTAAAGATCAGTAATGTAATGTATGTACACAGTGACTGCACCAGCAGAATAGTGAGTGCAGCTCTGGAGTATAATACAGGATGTAACTCAGGATCAGTAATGTAATGTATGTACACAGTGACTCCACCAGCAGAATAGTGAGTCCAGCTCTGGAGTATAATACAGGATGTAACTCAGGATCAGTAATGTAATGTATGTACACAGTGACTCCACCAGCAGAATAGCGAGTGCAGCTCTGGAGTATAATACAGGAGGTAACTCAGGATCAGTAATGTAATGTATGTACACAGTGACTGCACCAGCAGAATAGTGAGTGCAGCTCTGGAGTATAATACAGGAGGTAACTCAGGATCAGTAATATAATATATGTACACAGTGACTGCACCTGCAGAATAGTGAATGCAGCTCTGGAGTATAATACAGGAGGTAACTCAGGATCAGTAATGTAATGTATGTACACAGTGACTGCACCTGCAGAATAGTGAGTGCAGCTCTGGAGTATAATACAGGATGTAACTCAGGATCAGTAATGTAATGTATGTACACAGTGACTGCATCAGCAGAATAGTGAGTGCAGCTCTGGAGTATAATACAGGATATAACTCAGGATCAGTAATGTAATGTATGTACACAGTGACTGCACCAGCAGAATAGTGAGTGCAGCTCTGGAGTATAATACAGGAGGTAACTCAGGATCAGTAATGTAATGTATGTACACAGTGACTGCACCAGCAGAATAGTGAGTGCAGCTCTGGAGTATAATACAGGATGTAACTCAGGATCAGTAATGTAATGTATGTACACAGTGACTGCACCAGCAGAATAGTGAGTGCAGCTCTGCAGTAAAATACAGGATGTAACTCAAGATCAGTAATGTAATGTATGTACACAGTGACTGCACCAGCAGAATAGTGAGTGCAGCTCTGGAGTATAATACAGGATGTAACTCAGGATCAGTAATGTAATGTATGTACACAGTGACTGCACCAGCAGAATAGTGAGTGCAGCTCTGGAGTATAATACAGGATGTAACTCAGGATCAGTAATGTAATGTATGTACACAGTGACTGCACCAGCAGAATAGTGAGTGCAGCTCTGGAGTATAATACAGGAGGTAACTCAGGATCAGTAATGTAATGTATGTACACAGTGACTGCACCAGCAGAATAGTGAGTGCAGCTCTGGAGTATAATACAGGAGGTAACTCAGGATCAGTAATGTAATGTATGTGCACAGTGACTGCACCAGCAGAATAGTGAGTGCAGCTCTGGAGTATAATACAGGATGGAACTCAGGATCAGTAATGTAATGTATGTACACAGTGACTGCACCAGCAGAATAGTGAGTGCAGCTCTGGAGTATATTACAGGAGGTAACTCAGGATAAGTAATGTAATGTATGTACACAGTGACTGCACCAGCAGAATAGTGAGTGCAGCTCTGGAGTATAATACAGGATGTAACTCAGGATCAGTAATGTAATGTATGTACACAGTGACTGCACCAGCAGAATAGTGAGTGCAGCTCTGGAGTATAATACAGGAAGTAACTCAGGATCAGTAATGTAATGTATGTACACAGTTGACTGCACCAGCAGAATAGTGAGTGCAGCTCTGGAGTATAATACAGGATGTAACTCAGGATCAGTAATGTAATGTATGTACACAGTTGACTGCACCAGCAGAATAGTGAGTGCAGCTCTGGAGTATAATACAGGATGTAACTCAGGATCAGTAACGTAATGTATGTACACAGTGACTGCACCAGCAGAATAGTGAGTGCAGCTCTGGAGTATAATACAGGATGTAACTCAGGATCAGTAATGTAATGTATGTACACAGTGACTGCACCAGCAGAATAGTGAGTGCAGCTCTGGAGTATAATACAGGAGGTAACTCAGGATCAGTAATGTAATGTATGTACACAGTGACTGCACCAGCAGAATAGTGAGTGCAGCTCTGGAGTATAATACAGGATGTAACTCAGGATCAGTAATGTAATGTATGTACACAGAGACTCCACCAGCAGAATAGTGAGTGCAGCTCTGGAGTATAATACAGGAGGTAACTCAGGATCAGTAATGTAATGTATGTACACAGTGACTGCACCAGCAGAATAGTGAGTGCAGCTCTGGAGTATAATACAGGATGTAACTCAGGATCAGTAATGTAATGTATGTACACAGTGACTGCACCAGCAGAATAGTGAGTGCAGCTCTGCAGTATAATACAGGATGTAACTCAAGATCAGTAATGTAATGTATGTACACAGTGACTGCACCAGCAGAATAGTGAGTGCAGCTCTGGAGTATAATACAGGAGGTAACTCAGGATCAATAATGTAATGTATGTACACAGTGACTGCACCAGTAGAATAGTGAGTGCAGCTCTGGAGTATAATACAGGATGTAGCTCAGGATCAGTAATGTAATGTATGTACACAGTGACTGCACCAGCAGAATAGAGAGTGCAGCTCTGGAGTATAATACAGGAGGTAACTCAGGATCAGTAATGTAATGTATGTACACAGTGACTGCACCAGCAGAATAGTGAGTGCAGCTCTGGAGGATAATACAGGATGTAACTCAGGATCAGTAATGTAATGTATGTACACAGTGACTGCACCAGCAGAATAGTGAGTGCAGCTCTGGAGTATAATACATGAGGTAACTCAGGATCAGTAATGTAATGTATGTATACAGTGACTGCACCAGCAGAATAGTGAGTGCAGCTCTGGGGTATAATACAGGATGTAACTCAGGATCAGTAATGTAATGTATGTACAAAGTGACTGCACCAGCAGAATAGTGAGTGCAGCTCTGGAGTATAATACAGGAGGTAACTCAGGATCAGTAATGTACTGTATGTACACAGTGACTGCACCAGCAGAATAGTGAGTGCAGCTCTGGAGTACAATACAGGATATAACTCAGGATCAGTAATGTAATGTATGTACACAGTGACTGCACCAGCAGAATAGTGAGTGCAGCTCTGGAGTACAATACAGGATATAACTCAGGATCAGTAATGTAATGTATGTACACAGTGACTGCACCAGCAGAATAGTGAGTGCAGCTCTGCAGTATAATACAGGAGGTATGTCAGGATCAGTAATGTAATGTATGTACACAGTGACTGCAGCAGCAGAATAGTGAGTGCAGCTCTGGAGGATAATACAGGATGTAACTCAGGATCAGTAATGTAATGTATGTACACAGTGACTGCACCAGCAGAATAGTGAGTGCAGCTCTGGAGTATAATACAGGAGGTAACTCAGGATCAGTAATGTAATGTATGTACACAGTGACTCCACCAGCAGAATAGTGAGTGCAGCTCTGGAGTATAATACAGGAAGTAACTCAGGATCAGTAATGTAATGTATGTACACAGTGACTGCACCAGCAGAATAGTGAGTGCAGCTCTGGAGTATAATACAGGATATAACTCAGGATCAGTAATGTATTGTATGTACACAGTGACTGCACCAGCAGAATAGTGAGTGCAGCTCTGGAGTATAATACAGGATGTAACTCAGGATCAGTAATGTAATGTATGTACACAGTGACTGCACCAGCAGAGTAGTGAGTGCAGCACTGGAGTATAATACAGGATGTAACTCAGGATCAGTAATGTAATGTATGTACACTGTGACTGCACCAGCAGAATAGTGAGTGCAGCTCTGGAGTATAATACAGGATATAACTCAGGATCAGTAATGTAATGTATGTACACAGTGACTGCACCAGCAGAATAGTGAGTGCAGCTCTGGAGTATAATACAGGATGTAACTCAGGATCAATAATGTAATGTATGTACACAGTGACTGCACCAGCAGAATAGAGAGTGCAGCTCTGGAGTATAATACAGGAGGTAACTCAGGATCAGTTATGTAATGTATGTACACAGTGACTGCACCAGCAGAATAGTGAGTGCAGCTCTGGAGTATAATACAGGATGTAACTCAGGATCAGTAATGTAATGTATGTACACAGTGACTGCACCAGCAGAATAGTAAGTTCAGCTCTGGAGTATAATACAGAATGTAACTCAGGATCAGTAATGTAATGTATGTGCACAATGACTGCACCAGCAGAACAGTGAGTGCAGCTCTGGAGTATAATACAGGATGCAACTCAGGATGAGTAATGTAATGTATGTACACAGTGACTGCACCAGCAGAATAGTGAGTGCAGCTCTGGAGTATAATACAGGATGTAACTCAGGATCAGTAATGTAATGTATGTACACAGTGACTGCACCAGCAGAATAGTGAGTGCAGCTCTGGAGTATAATACAGGATGTAACTCAGGATCAGTAATGTAATGTATGTACACAGCTGACTGCACCAGCAGAATAGTGAGTGCAGCTCTGGAGTATAATACAGGATGTAACTCAGGATCAGTAATGTAATGTATGTACACAGTTGACTGCACCAGCAGAATAGTGAGTGCAGCTCTGGAGTATAATACAGGATGTAACTCAGGATCAGTAACGTAATGTATGTACACAGTTGACTGCACCAGCAGAATAGTGAGTGCTGCTCTGGAGTATAATACAGGATGTAACTCAGGATCAGTAATGTAATGTATGTACACAGTTGACTGCACCAGCAGAATAGTGAGTGCCGCTCTGGAGTATAATACAGGATGTAACTCAGGATCAGTAATGTAATGTATGTACACAGTGACTGCACCAGCAGAATAGTGAGTGCAGCTCTGCAGTATAATACAGGATGTAACTCAGGATCAGTAATGTAATGTATGTACACAGTGACTGCACCAGCAGAATAGTAAGTTCAGCTCTGGAGTATAATACAGGATGTAACTCAGGATCAGTAATGTAATGTATATACACAGTGACTGCACCAGCAGAATAGTGAGTGCAGCTCTGCAGTATAATACAGGATGTAACTCAAGATCTGTAATGTAATGTATGTACACAGTGACTGCACCAGCAGAATAGTGAGTGCAGCTCTGGAGTATAATACAGGATGTAACTCAGGATCAGTAATGTAATGTATGTACACAGTGACTGCACCAGCAGAACAGTGAGTGCAGCTCTGGAGTATAATACAGGATGTAACTCAGGATCAGTAATGTAATGTATGTACACAGTGGCTGCACCAGCAGAATAGTGAGTGCGGCTCTGGAGTATAATACAGGATGTAACTCAGGATCAGTAATGTAATGTATGTACACAGTGACTGCACCAGCAGAATAGTGAGTGCAGCTCTGGAGTATAATACAGGATATAACTCAGGATAAGTAATGTAATGTATGTACACAGTGACTGCACCAGCAGAATAGTGAGCGCAGCTCTGGAGTATAATACAGGAGGTAACTCAGGATCAGTAATGTAATGTATGTACACAGTGGCTGCACCAGCAGAATAGTGAGTGCAGCTCTGGAGTATAATACAGGAGGTAACTCAGGATCAGTAATATAATGTATGTACACAGTGACTGCACCTGCAGAATAGTGAATGCAGCTCTGGAGTATAATACAGGAGGTAACTCAGGATCAGTAATGTAATGTATGTACACAGTGACTGCACCTGCAGAATAGTGAGTGCAGCTCTGGAGTATAATACAGGAGGTAACTCAGGATCAGTAATATAATGTATGTACACAGTGACTGCACCTGCAGAATAGTGAATGCAGCTCTGGAGTATAATACAGGAGGTAACTCAGGATCAGTAATGTAATGTATGTACACAGTGACTGCACCTGCAGAATAGTGAGTGCAGCTCTGGAGTATAATACAGGAGGTAACTCAGGATCAGTAATATAATGTATGTACACAGTGACTGCACCAGCAGAATAGTGAGCGCAGCTCTGGAGTATAATACAGGATGTAACTCAGGATCAGTAATGTAATGTATGTACACAGTGAATGCACCAGCAGAATAGTGAGTGCAGCTCTGGAGTATAATACAGGAGGTAACTCAGGATCAGTAATATAATGTATGTACACAGTGACTGCACCTGCAGAATAGTGAATGCAGCTCTGGAGTATAATACAGGAGGTAACTCAAGATCAGTAATGTAATGTATGTATACAGTGACTGCACCTGCAGAATAGTGAGTGCAGCTCTGGAGTATAATACAGGATGTAACTCAGGATCAGTAATGTAATGTATGTACACAGTGACTGCACCAGCAGAATAGTGAGTGCAGCTCTGGAGTATAATACAGGATATAACTCAGGATCAGTAATGTAATGTATGTACACAGTGACTGCACCTGCAGAATAGTGAGTGCAGCTCTGGAGTATAATACAGGAGGTAACTCAGGATCAGTAATGTAAAGTACGTACACAGTGACTGCACCAGCAGAATAGTGAGTGCAGCTCTGGAGTATAATACAGGAGGTAACTCAGGATCAGTAATGTAATGTATGTACACAGTGACTGCACCAGCAGAATAGTGAGTGCAGCTCTGGAGTATAATACAGGATGTAACTCAGGATCAGTAATGTAATGTATGTACACAGTGACTGCACCAGCAGAATAGTGAGTGCAGCTCTGCAGTATAATACAGGATGTAACTCAAGATCAGTAATGTAATGTATGTACACAGTGACTGCACCAGCAGAATAGTGAGTGCAGCTCTGGAGTATAATACAGGATGTAACTCAGGATCAGTAATGTAATGTATGTACACAGTGACTCCACCAGCAGAATAGTGAGTCCAGCTCTGGAGTATAATACAGGATGTAACTCAGGATCAGTAATGTAATGTATGTACACAGTGACTCCACCAGCAGAATAGCGAGTGCAGCTCTGGAGTATAATACAGGAGGTAACTCAGGATCAGTAATGTAATGTATGTACACAGTGACTGCACCAGCAGAATAGTGAGTGCAGCTCTGGAGTATAATACAGGAGGTAACTCAGGATCAGTAATATAATATATGTACACAGTGACTGCACCTGCAGAATAGTGAATGCAGCTCTGGAGTATAATACAGGAGGTAACTCAGGATCAGTAATGTAATGTATGTACACAGTGACTGCACCTGCAGAATAGTGAGTGCAGCTCTGGAGTATAATACAGGATGTAACTCAGGATCAGTAATGTAATGTATGTACACAGTGACTGCATCAGCAGAATAGTGAGTGCAGCTCTGGAGTATAATACAGGATATAACTCAGGATCAGTAATGTAATGTATGTACACAGTGACTGCACCAGCAGAATAGTGAGTGCAGCTCTGGAGTATAATACAGGAGGTAACTCAGGATCAGTAATGTAATGTATGTACACAGTGACTGCACCAGCAGAATAGTGAGTGCAGCTCTGGAGTATAATACAGGATGTAACTCAGGATCAGTAATGTAATGTATGTACACAGTGACTGCACCAGCAGAATAGTGAGTGCAGCTCTGCAGTAAAATACAGGATGTAACTCAAGATCAGTAATGTAATGTATGTACACAGTGACTGCACCAGCAGAATAGTGAGTGCAGCTCTGGAGTATAATACAGGATGTAACTCAGGATCAGTAATGTAATGTATGTACACAGTGACTGCACCAGCAGAATAGTGAGTGCAGCTCTGGAGTATAATACAGGATGTAACTCAGGATCAGTAATGTAATGTATGTACACAGTGACTGCACCAGCAGAATAGTGAGTGCAGCTCTGGAGTATAATACAGGAGGTAACTCAGGATCAGTAATGTAATGTATGTACACAGTGACTGCACCAGCAGAATAGTGAGTGCAGCTCTGGAGTATAATACAGGAGGTAACTCAGGATCAGTAATGTAATGTATGTGCACAGTGACTGCACCAGCAGAATAGTGAGTGCAGCTCTGGAGTATAATACAGGATGGAACTCAGGATCAGTAATGTAATGTATGTACACAGTGACTGCACCAGCAGAATAGTGAGTGCAGCTCTGGAGTATATTACAGGAGGTAACTCAGGATAAGTAATGTAATGTATGTACACAGAGACTGCACCAGCAGAATAGTGAGTGCAGCTCTGGAGTATAATACAGGATGTAACTCAGGATCAGTAATGTAATGTATGTACACAGTGACTGCACCAGCAGAATAGTGAGTGCAGCTCTGGAGTATAATACAGGAAGTAACTCAGGATCAGTAATGTAATGTATGTACACAGTTGACTGCACCAGCAGAATAGTGAGTGCAGCTCTGGAGTATAATACAGGATGTAACTCAGGATCAGTAATGTAATGTATGTACACAGTTGACTGCACCAGCAGAATAGTGAGTGCAGCTCTGGAGTATAATACAGGATGTAACTCAGGATCAGTAACGTAATGTATGTACACAGTGACTGCACCAGCAGAATAGTGAGTGCAGCTCTGAAGTATAATACAGGATGTAACTCAGGATCAGTAATGTAATGTATGTACACAGTGACTGCACCAGCAGAATAGTGAGTGCAGCTCTGGAGTATAATACAGGAGGTAACTCAGGATCAGTAATGTAATGTATGTACACAGTGACTGCACCAGCAGAATAGTGAGTGCAGCTCTGGAGTATAATACAGGATGTAACTCAGGATCAGTAATGTAATGTATGTACACAGAGACTCCACCAGCAGAATAGTGAGTGCAGCTCTGGAGTATAATACTGGAGGTAACTCCGGATCAGTAATGTAATGTATGTGCACAGTGACTGCACCAGCAGAATAGTGAGTGCAGCTCTGGAGTATAATACAGGATGTAACTCAGGATCAGTAATGTAATGTATGTACACAGTGACTGCACCAGCAGAATAGTGAGTGCAGCTCTGCAGTATAATACAGGATGTAACTCAAGATCAGTAATGTAATGTATGTACACAGTGACTGCACCAGCAGAATAGTGAGTGAAGCTCTGGAGTATAATACAGGATGTAACTCAGGATCAGTAATGTAATGTATGTACACAGTGACTGCACCAGCAGAATAGTGAGTGCAGCTCTGGAGTATAATACAGGAAGTAACTCAGGATCAGTAATGTAATGTATGTACACAGTTGACTGCACCAGCAGAATAGTGAGTGCAGCTCTAGAGTATAATACAGGATGTAACTCAGGATCAGTAATGTAATGTATGTACACAGTTGACTGCACCAGCAGAATAGTGAGTGCAGCTCTGGAGTATAATACAGGATGTAACTCAGGATCAGTAATGTAATGTATGTACACAGTGACTGCACCAGCAGAATAGTGAGTGCAGCTCTGGAGTATAATACAGAATGTAACTCAGGATCAGTAATGTAATGTATGTACACAGTGACTGCACCAGCAGAATAGAGAGTGCAGCTCTGGAGTATAATACAGGAGGTAAGTCAGGATCAGTAATGTAATGTATGTACACAGTGACTGCACCAGCAGAATAGTGAGTGCAGCTCTGGAGTATAATACAGGAGGTAACTCAGGATCAGTAATGTAATGTATGTACACAGTGACTTCACCAGCAGAATAGTGAGTGCAGCTCTGGAGTATAATACAGGATGTAACTCAGGATCAGTAATGTAATGTATGTACACAGTGACTGCACCAGCAGAATAGTGAGTGCAGCTCTGGAGTATAATACAGGATGTAACTCAGGATCAGTAATGTAATGTATGTACACAGTGACTGCACCAGCAGAATAGTAAGTTCAGCTCTGGAGTATAATACAGGATATAACTCAGGATCAGTAATGTAATGTATGTGCACAGTGACTGCACCAGCAGAACAGTGAGTGCAGCTCTGGAGTATAATACAGGATGTAACTCAGGATCAGTAATGTAATGTATGTACACAGTGACTGCACCAGCAGAATAGTGAGTGCAGCTCTGGGGTATAATACAGGATGTAACTCAGGATCAGTAATGTAATGTATGTACACAGTGACTGCACCAGCAGAATAGTGAGTGCAGCTCTGGAGTATAATACAGGATGTAACTCAGGATCAGTAATGTAATGTATGTACACAGTGACTCCACCAGCAGAATAGTGAGTGCAGCTCTGGAGTATAATACAGGAGGTAACTCAGTATCAGTAATGTAATGTATGTACACAGTGACTGCACCAGCAGAATAGTGAGTGCAGCTCTGGAGTATAATACAGGATGTAACTCAGGATCAGTAATGTAATGTATGTACACAGTGACTGCACCAGCAGAATAGTGAGTGCAGCTCTGGAGTATAATACAGGATGTAACTCAGGATCAGTAATGTAATGTATGTACACAGTGACTGCACCAGCAGAATAGTGAGTGCAGCTCTGGAGTATAATACAGGATGTAACTCAGGATCAGTAATGTAATGTATGTACACAGTGACTCCACCAGCAGAATAGTGAGTGCAGCTCTGGAGTATAATACAGGAGGTAACTCAGGATCAGTAATGTAATGTATGTACACAGTGACTGCACCAGCAGAATAGTGAGTGCAGCTCTGGAGTATAATACAGGATGTAACTCAGGATCAGTAATGTAATGTATGTACACAGTGACTGCACCAGCAGAATAGTGAGTGCAGCTCTGGAGTATAATACAGGAGGTAACTCAGGATCAGTAATGTAATGTATGTACACAGTGACTGAACCAGCAGAATAGTGAGTGCAGCTCTGGAGTATAATACAGGATGGAACTCATTATCAGTAATGTAATGTATGTACACAGTGACTGCACCAGCAGAATAGTGAGTGCAGCTCTGGAGTATAATACAGGAGGTAACTCAGGATCAGTAATGTAATGTATGTACACAGTGACTGCACCAGCAAAATAGTGAGTGCAGCTCTGGAGTATAATACAGGATGTAACTCAGGATCAGTAATGTAATGTATGTACACAGTGACTCCACCAGCAGAATAGTGAGTGCAGCTCTGGAGTATAATACAGGAGGTAACTCAGTATCAGTAATGTAATGTATGTACACAGTGACTGCACCAGCAGAATAGTGAGTGCAGCTCTGGAGTATAATACAGGATGTAACTCAGGATCAGTAATGTAATGTATGTACACAGTGACTGCACCAGCAGAATAGTGAGTGCAGCTCTGCAGTATAATACAGGATGTAACTCAAGATCAGTTATGTAATGTATGTACACAGTGACTGCACCAGCAGAATAGTGAGTGCAGCTCTGGAGTATAATACAGGAGGTAACTCAGGATCAGTAATGTAATGTATGTACACAGTGACTGCACCAGCAGAATAGTGAGTGCAGCTCTGGAGTATAATACAGGATGTAACTCAGGATCAGTAATGTAATGTATGTACACAGTGACTGCACCAGCAGAATAGTGAGTGCAGCTCTGGAGTATAATACAGGAGGTAACTCAGGATCAGTAATGTAATGTATGTACACAGTGACTGAACCAGCAGAATAGTGAGTGCAGCTCTGGAGTATAATACAGGATGGAACTCATTATCAGTAATGTAATGTATGTACACAGTGACTGCACCAGCAGAATAGTGAGTGCAGCTCTGGAGTATAATACAGGAGGTAACTCAGGATCAGTAATGTAATGTATGTACACAGTGACTGCACCAGCAGAATAGTGAGTGCAGCTCTGGAGTATAATACAGGATGTAACTCAGGATCAGTAATGTAATGTATGTACACAGTGACTGCACCAGCAGAATAGTGAGTGCAGCTCTGGAGTATAATACAGGAAGTAACCCAGGATCAGTAATGTAATGTATGTACACAGTTGACTGCACCAGCAGAATAGTGAGTGCAGCTCTGGAGTATAATACAGTATGTAACTCAGGATCAGTAATGTAATGTATGTACACAGTTGACTGCACCAGCAGAATAGTGAGTGCAGCTCTAGAGTATAATACAGGATGTAACTCAGGATCAGTAATGTAATGTATGTACACAGTGACTGCACCAGCAGAATAGTGAGTGCAGCTCTGGAGTATAATACAGGATGTAACTCAGGATCAGTAATGTAATGTATGTACACAGTGACTGCACCAGCAGAATAGAGAGTGCAGCTCTGGAGTATAATACAGGAGGTAAGTCAGGATCAGTAATGTAATGTATGTACACAGTGACTGCACCAGCAGAATAGTGAGTGCAGCTCTGGAGTATAATACAGGATGTAACTCAGGATCAGTAATGTAATGTATGTACACAGTGACTGCACCAGCAGAATAGAGAGTGCAGCTCTGGAGTATAATACAGGAGGTAAGTCAGGATCAGTAATGTAATGTATGTACACAGTGACTGCACCAGCAGAATAGTGAGTGCAGCTCTGGAGTATAATACAGGATGTAACTCAGGATCAGTAATGTAATGTATGTACACAGTGACTCCACCAGCAGAATAGTGAGTGCAGCTCTGGAGTATAATACAGGATGTAACTCAGGATCAGTAATGTAATGTATGTACACAGTGACTGCACCAGCAGAATAGTGAGTGCAGCTCTGGAGTATAATACAGGAAGTAACTCAGGATCAGTAATGTAATGTATGTATACAGTTGACTGCACCAGCAGAATAGTGAGTGCAGCTCTGGAGTATAATACAGGATGTAACTCAGGATCAGTAATGTAATGTATGTACACAGTTGACTGCACCAGCAGAATAGTGAGTGCAGCTCTGGAGTATAATACATGATGTAACTCAGGATCAGTGATGTAATGTATGTACACAGTGACTGCACCAGCAGAATAGTGAGTGCAGCTCTGGAGTATAATACAGGATGTAACTCAGGATCAGTAATGTAATGTATGTACACAGTGACTGCACCAGCAGAATAGTGAGTGCAGCTCTGCAGTATAATACAGGATGTAACTCAGGATCAGTAATGTAATGTATGTACACAGTGACTGCACCAGCAGAATAGTGAGTGCAGCTCTGGAGTATAATACAGGAAGTAACTCAGGATCAGTAATGTAATGTATGTACACAGTGACTGCACCAGCAGAATAGTGAGTGCAGCTCTGGAGTATAATACAGGATGTAACTCAGGATTGTAATGTAATGTATGTACACAGTGACTGCACCAGCAGAATAGTGAGTGCAGCTCTGGAGTATAATACAGGATGTAACTCAGGATCAGTAATGTAATGTATGTACACAGTGACTGCACCAGCAGAATAGTGAGTGCAGCTCTGGAGTATAATACAGGAGGTAACTCAGGATCAGTAATGTAATGTATGTACACAGTGACTGCACCAGCAGAATAGTGAGTGCAGCTCTGGAGTATAATACAGGATGTAACTCACGATCAGTAATGTAATGTATGTACACAGTGACTGCACCAGCAGAATAGTGAGTGCAGCTCTGGAGTATAATACAGGATGTAACTCAGGATCAGTAATGTAATGTATGTACACAGTGACTGCACCAGCAGAATAGTGAGTGCAGCTCTGGAGTATAATACAGGAAGTAACTCAGGATCAGTAATGTAATGTATGTACACAGTGACTGCACCAGCAGAATAGTGAGTGCAGCTCTGCAGTATAATACAGGATGTAACTCAAGATCAGTAATGTAATGTATGTACACAGTGACTGCACCAGCAGAATAGTGAGTGCAGCTCTGGAGTATAATACAGGATGTAACTCAGGATCAGTAATGTAATGTATGTACACAGTGACTGCACCAGCAGAATAGTGAGTGCAGCTCTGGAGTATAATACAGGATGTAACTCAGGATCAGTAATGTAATGTATGTACACAGTGACTGCACCAGCAGAATAGTGAGAGCAGCTCTGCAGTATAATACAGGATGTAACTCAGGATCAGTAATGTAATGTATGTACACAGTGACTGCACCAGCAGAATAGTGAGTGCAGCTCTGCAGTATAATACAGGATGTAACTCAAGATCAGTAATGTAATGTATGTACAAAGTGACTGCACCAGCAGAATAGTGAGTGCAGCTCTGGAGTATAATACAGGAGGTAACTCAGGATCAGTAATTTAATGTATATACACAGTGACTGCACCAGCAGAATAGTGAGTGCAACTCTGGAGTATAATACAGGATGTAACTCAGGATCAGTAATGTAATGTATGTACACAGTGACTGCACCAGCAGAATAGTGAGTGCAGCTCTGGAGTATAATACAGGATGTAACTCAGGATTGTAATGTAATGTATGTACACAGTGACTGCACCAGCAGAATAGTGAGTGCAGCTCTGGAGTATAATACAGGATGTAACTCAGGATCAGTAATGTAATGTATGTACACAGTGACTGCACCAGCAGAATAGTGAGTGCAGCTCTGGAGTATAATACAGGAGGTAACTCAGGATCAGTAATGTAATGTATGTACACAGTGACTGCACCAGCAGAATAGTGAGTGCAGCTCTGTAGTATAATACATGATGTAACTCAGGATCAGTAATGTAATGTATGTACACAGTGACTGCACCAGCAGAATAGTGAGTGCAGCTCTGGAGTATAATACAGGAAGTAAATCAGGATCAGTAATGTAATGTATGTACACAGTGACTGCACCAGCAGAATAGTGAGTGCAGCTCTGCAGTATAATACAGGATGTAACTCAAGATCAGTAATGTAATGTATGTACACAGTGACTGCACCAGCAGAATAGTGAGTGCAGCTCTGGAGTATAATACAGGATGTAACTCAGGATCAGTAATGTAATGTATGTACGCAGTGGCTGCACCAGCAGAATAGTGAGTGCAGCTCTGGAGTATAATACAGGATGTAACTCAGGATTGTAATGTAATGTATGTACACAGTGACTGCACCAGCAGAATAGTGAGTGCAGCTCTGGAGTATAATACAGGATGTAACTCAGGATCAGTAATGTAATGTATGTACACAGTGACTGCACCAGCAGAATAGTGAGTGCAGCTCTGGAGTATAATACAGGAGGTAACTCAGGATCAGTAATGTAATGTATGTACACAGTGGCTGCACCAGCAGAATAGTGAGTGCAGCTCTGGAGTATAATACAGGATGTAACTCAGGATTGTAATGTAATGTATGTACACAGTGAGTGCACCAGCAGAATAGTGAGTGCAGCTCTGGAGTATAATACAGGATGTAACTCAGGATCAGTAATGTAATGTATGTACACAGTGACTGCACCAGCAGAATAGTGAGTGCAGCTCTGGAGTATAATACAGGAGGTAACTCAGGATCAGTAATGTAATGTATGTACACAGTGACTGCACCAGCAGAATAGTGAGTGCAGCTCTGGAGTATAATACAGGATGTAACTCAGGATCAGTAATGTAATGTATGTACACAGTTGACTGCACCAGCAGAATAGTGAGTGCAGCTCTGGAGTATAATACAGGATATAACTCAGAATCAGTAATGTAATGTATGTACACAGTGACTGCACCAGCAGAATAGTGAGTGCAGCTCTGGAGTATAATACAGGATGTAACTCAGGATTGTAATGTAATGTATGTACACAGTGACTGCACCAGCAGAATAGTGAGTGCAGCTCTGCAGTATAATACAGGATGTAACTCAGGATCAGTAATGTAATGTATGTACACAGTGACTGCACCAGCAGAATAGTGAGTGCAGCTCTGGAGTATAATACAGGAGGTAACTCAGGATCAGTAATGTAATGTATGTACACAGTGACTGCACCAGCAGAATAGTGAGTGCAGCTCTGGAGTATAATACAGGAGGTAACTCAGGATCAGTAATGTAATGTATGTACACAGTGACTCCACCAGCAGAATAGTGAGTGCAGCTCTGGAGTATAATACAGGATGTAACTCAGGATCAGTAATGTAATGTATGTACACAGTGACTGCACCAGCAGAATAGTGAGTGCAGCTCTGGAGTATAATACAGGAGGTAACTCAGGATCAGTAATGTAATGTATGTACACAGTGACTGCACCAGCAGAATAGTGAGTGCAGCTCTGGAGTATAATACAGTATGTAACTCAGGATCAGTAATGTAATGTATGTACACAGTGACTGCACCAGCAGAATAGTGAGTGCAGCTCTGCAGTATAATACAGGATGTAACTCAAGATCAGTAATGTAATGTATGTACACAGTGACTGCACCAGCAGAATAGTGAGTGCAGCTCTGGAGTATAATACAGGATGTAACTCAGGATCAGTAATGTAATGTATGTACACAGTGACTGCACCAGCAGAATAGTGAGTGCAGCTCTGGAGTATAATACAGGATGTAACTCAGGATCAGTAATGTAATGTATGTACACAGTTGACTGCACCAGCAGAATAGTGAGTGCAGCTCTGGAGTATAATACAGGATATAACTCAGGATCAGTAATGTAATGTATGTACACAGTGACTGCACCAGCAGAATAGTGAGCGCAGCTCTGGAGTATAATACAGGAGGTAACTCAGGATCAGTAATGTAATGTATGTACACAGTGACTGCACCAGCAGAATAGTGAGTGCAGCTCTGGAGTATAATACAGGAGGTAACTCAGGATCAGTAATATAATGTATGTACACAGTGACTGCACCTGCAGAATAGTGAGTGCAGCTCTGGAGTATAATACAGGATGTAACTAAGGATCAGTAATGTAATGTATGTACACAGTGACTGCACCAGCAGAATAGTGAGTGCAGCTCTGGAGTATAATACAGGATATAACTCAGGATCAGTAATGTAATGTATGTACACAGTGACTGCACCAGCAGAATAGTGAGTGCAGCTCTGGAGTATAATACAGGAGGTATCTCAGGATCAGTAATGTAATGTATGTACACAGTGACTGCACCAGCAGAATAGCGAGTGCAGCTCTGGAGTATAATACAGGATGTAACTCAGGATCAGTAATGTAATGTATGTACACAGTGACTGCACCAGCAGAATAGTGAGTGCAGCTCTGGAGTATAATACAGGATGTAACTCAGGATCAGTAATGTAATGTATGTACACAGTGACTCCACCAGCAGAATAGTGAGTGCAGCTCTGGAGTATAATACAGGAGGTAACTCAGGATCAGTAATGTAATGTATGTACACAGTGACTGCACCAGCAGAATAGTGAGTGCAGCTCTGGAGTATAATACAGGATGTAACTCAGGATCAGTAATGTAATGTATGTACACAGTGACTGCACCAGCAGAATAGTGAGTGCAGCTCTGGAGTATAATACAGGAGGTAACTCAGGATCAGTAATGTAATGTATGTACACAGTGACCGCACCAGCAGAATAGTGAGCGCAGCTCTGGAGTATAATACAGGATGTAACTCAGGATTAGTAATGTAATGTATGTACACAGTGACTGCACCAGCAGAATAGTGAGTGCAGCTCTGGAGTATAATACAGGATGTAACTCAGGATCAGTAATGTAATGTATGTACACAGTGACTGCACCAGCAGAATAGTGAGTGCAGCTCTGGAGTATAATACAGGATGTAACTCAGGATCAGTAATGTAATGTATGTACACAGTGACTGCACCAGCAGAACAGTGAGTGCAGCTCTGAGGTATAATACAAGAGGTAACTCTGGATCTGTAATGTAATGTATGTACACAGTGACAGCACCAGCAGAATAGTGAGCGCAGCTCTGGAGTATAATACAGGATGTAACTCAGGATCAGTAATGTAATGTATGTACACAATGACTGCACCAGCAGAATAGTGAGTGCAGCTCTGGAGTATAATACAGGATGTAACTCAGGATCAGTAATGTAATGTATGTACACAGTGACTGCACCAGCAGAATAGTGAGTGCAGCTCTGGAGTATAATACAGGATGTAACTCAGGATCAGTAATGTAATGTATGTACACAGTGACAGCACCAGCAGAATAGTGAGCGCAGCTCTGGAGTATAATACAGGATGTAACTCAGGATCAGTAATGTAATGTATGTACACAGTGACTGCACCAGCAGAATAGTGAGTGCAGCTCTGGAGTATAATACAGGATGTAACTCAGGATCAGTAATGTAATGTATGTACACAGTGACTGCACCAGCAGAATAGTGAGTGCAGCTCTGGAGTATAATACAGGAGGTAACTCAGGATCAGTAATGTAATGTATGTACACAGTGACTGCACCAGCAGAATAGTGAGTGCAGCTCTGCAGTATAATACAGGATGTAACTCAAGATCAGTAATGTAATGTATGTACACAGTGACTGCACCAGCAGAATAGTGAGTGCAGCTCTGGAGTATAATACAGGAGGTATCTCAGGATCAGTAATGTAATGTATGTACACAGTGACTGCACCAGCAGAATAGTGAGTGCAGCTCTGGAGTATAATACAGGATGTAACTCAGGATCAGTAATGTAATGTATGTACACAGTGACTGCACCAGCAGAATAGTGAGTGCAGCTCTGGAGTATAATACAGGATGTAACTCAGGATCAGTAATGTAATGTATGTACACAGTGACTCCACCAGCAGAATAGTGAGTGCAGCTCTGGAGTATAATACAGGAGGTAACTCAGGATCAGTAATGTAATGTATATACACAGTGACTGCACCAGCAGAATAGTGAGTGCAGCTCTGGAGTATAATACAGGATGTAACTCAGGATCAGTAATGTAATGTATGTACACAGTGACTGCACCAGCAGAATAGTGAGTGCAGCTCTGGAGTATAATACAGGAGGTAACTCAGGATCAGTAATGTAATGTGTGTACACAGTGACCGCACCAGCAGAATAGTGAGCGCAGCTCTGGAGTATAATACAGGATGTAACTCAGGATTAGTAATGTAATGTATGTACACAGTGACTGCACCAGCAGAATAGTGAGTGCAGCTCTGGAGTATAATACAGGAAGTAACCCAGGATCAGTAATGTAATGTATGTACACAGTTGACTGCACCAGCAGAATAGTGAGTGCAGCTCTGGAGTATAATACAGTATGTAACTCAGGATCAGTAATGTAATGTATGTACACAGTTGACTGCACCAGCAGAATAGTGAGTGCAGCTCTAGAGTATAATACAGGATGTAACTCAGGATCAGTAATGTAATGTATGTACACAGTGACTGCACCAGCAGAATAGTGAGTGCAGCTCTGGAGTATAATACAGGATGTAACTCAGGATCAGTAATGTAATGTATGTACACAGTGACTGCACCAGCAGAATAGAGAGTGCAGCTCTGGAGTATAATACAGGAGGTAAGTCAGGATCAGTAATGTAATGTATGTACACAGTGACTGCACCAGCAGAATAGTGAGTGCAGCTCTGGAGTATAATACAGGATGTAACTCAGGATCAGTAATGTAATGTATGTACACAGTGACTGCACCAGCAGAATAGAGAGTGCAGCTCTGGAGTATAATACAGGAGGTAAGTCAGGATCAGTAATGTAATGTATGTACACAGTGACTGCACCAGCAGAATAGTGAGTGCAGCTCTGGAGTATAATACAGGATGTAACTCAGGATCAGTAATGTAATGTATGTACACAGTGACTCCACCAGCAGAATAGTGAGTGCAGCTCTGGAGTATAATACAGGATGTAACTCAGGATCAGTAATGTAATGTATGTACACAGTGACTGCACCAGCAGAATAGTGAGTGCAGCTCTGGAGTATAATACAGGAAGTAACTCAGGATCAGTAATGTAATGTATGTATACAGTTGACTGCACCAGCAGAATAGTGAGTGCAGCTCTGGAGTATAATACAGGATGTAACTCAGGATCAGTAATGTAATGTATGTACACAGTTGACTGCACCAGCAGAATAGTGAGTGCAGCTCTGGAGTATAATACATGATGTAACTCAGGATCAGTGATGTAATGTATGTACACAGTGACTGCACCAGCAGAATAGTGAGTGCAGCTCTGGAGTATAATACAGGATGTAACTCAGGATCAGTAATGTAATGTATGTACACAGTGACTGCACCAGCAGAATAGTGAGTGCAGCTCTGCAGTATAATACAGGATGTAACTCAGGATCAGTAATGTAATGTATGTACACAGTGACTGCACCAGCAGAATAGTGAGTGCAGCTCTGGAGTATAATACAGGAAGTAACTCAGGATCAGTAATGTAATGTATGTACACAGTGACTGCACCAGCAGAATAGTGAGTGCAGCTCTGGAGTATAATACAGGATGTAACTCAGGATTGTAATGTAATGTATGTACACAGTGACTGCACCAGCAGAATAGTGAGTGCAGCTCTGGAGTATAATACAGGATGTAACTCAGGATCAGTAATGTAATGTATGTACACAGTGACTGCACCAGCAGAATAGTGAGTGCAGCTCTGGAGTATAATACAGGAGGTAACTCAGGATCAGTAATGTAATGTATGTACACAGTGACTGCACCAGCAGAATAGTGAGTGCAGCTCTGGAGTATAATACAGGATGTAACTCACGATCAGTAATGTAATGTATGTACACAGTGACTGCACCAGCAGAATAGTGAGTGCAGCTCTGGAGTATAATACAGGATGTAACTCAGGATCAGTAATGTAATGTATGTACACAGTGACTGCACCAGCAGAATAGTGAGTGCAGCTCTGGAGTATAATACAGGAAGTAACTCAGGATCAGTAATGTAATGTATGTACACAGTGACTGCACCAGCAGAATAGTGAGTGCAGCTCTGCAGTATAATACAGGATGTAACTCAAGATCAGTAATGTAATGTATGTACACAGTGACTGCACCAGCAGAATAGTGAGTGCAGCTCTGGAGTATAATACAGGATGTAACTCAGGATCAGTAATGTAATGTATGTACACAGTGACTGCACCAGCAGAATAGTGAGTGCAGCTCTGGAGTATAATACAGGATGTAACTCAGGATCAGTAATGTAATGTATGTACACAGTGACTGCACCAGCAGAATAGTGAGAGCAGCTCTGCAGTATAATACAGGATGTAACTCAGGATCAGTAATGTAATGTATGTACACAGTGACTGCACCAGCAGAATAGTGAGTGCAGCTCTGCAGTATAATACAGGATGTAACTCAAGATCAGTAATGTAATGTATGTACAAAGTGACTGCACCAGCAGAATAGTGAGTGCAGCTCTGGAGTATAATACAGGAGGTAACTCAGGATCAGTAATTTAATGTATATACACAGTGACTGCACCAGCAGAATAGTGAGTGCAACTCTGGAGTATAATACAGGATGTAACTCAGGATCAGTAATGTAATGTATGTACACAGTGACTGCACCAGCAGAATAGTGAGTGCAGCTCTGGAGTATAATACAGGATGTAACTCAGGATTGTAATGTAATGTATGTACACAGTGACTGCACCAGCAGAATAGTGAGTGCAGCTCTGGAGTATAATACAGGATGTAACTCAGGATCAGTAATGTAATGTATGTACACAGTGACTGCACCAGCAGAATAGTGAGTGCAGCTCTGGAGTATAATACAGGAGGTAACTCAGGATCAGTAATGTAATGTATGTACACAGTGACTGCACCAGCAGAATAGTGAGTGCAGCTCTGTAGTATAATACATGATGTAACTCAGGATCAGTAATGTAATGTATGTACACAGTGACTGCACCAGCAGAATAGTGAGTGCAGCTCTGGAGTATAATACAGGAAGTAAATCAGGATCAGTAATGTAATGTATGTACACAGTGACTGCACCAGCAGAATAGTGAGTGCAGCTCTGCAGTATAATACAGGATGTAACTCAAGATCAGTAATGTAATGTATGTACACAGTGACTGCACCAGCAGAATAGTGAGTGCAGCTCTGGAGTATAATACAGGATGTAACTCAGGATCAGTAATGTAATGTATGTACGCAGTGGCTGCACCAGCAGAATAGTGAGTGCAGCTCTGGAGTATAATACAGGATGTAACTCAGGATTGTAATGTAATGTATGTACACAGTGACTGCACCAGCAGAATAGTGAGTGCAGCTCTGGAGTATAATACAGGATGTAACTCAGGATCAGTAATGTAATGTATGTACACAGTGACTGCACCAGCAGAATAGTGAGTGCAGCTCTGGAGTATAATACAGGAGGTAACTCAGGATCAGTAATGTAATGTATGTACACAGTGGCTGCACCAGCAGAATAGTGAGTGCAGCTCTGGAGTATAATACAGGATGTAACTCAGGATTGTAATGTAATGTATGTACACAGTGAGTGCACCAGCAGAATAGTGAGTGCAGCTCTGGAGTATAATACAGGATGTAACTCAGGATCAGTAATGTAATGTATGTACACAGTGACTGCACCAGCAGAATAGTGAGTGCAGCTCTGGAGTATAATACAGGAGGTAACTCAGGATCAGTAATGTAATGTATGTACACAGTGACTGCACCAGCAGAATAGTGAGTGCAGCTCTGGAGTATAATACAGGATGTAACTCAGGATCAGTAATGTAATGTATGTACACAGTTGACTGCACCAGCAGAATAGTGAGTGCAGCTCTGGAGTATAATACAGGATATAACTCAGAATCAGTAATGTAATGTATGTACACAGTGACTGCACCAGCAGAATAGTGAGTGCAGCTCTGGAGTATAATACAGGATGTAACTCAGGATTGTAATGTAATGTATGTACACAGTGACTGCACCAGCAGAATAGTGAGTGCAGCTCTGCAGTATAATACAGGATGTAACTCAGGATCAGTAATGTAATGTATGTACACAGTGACTGCACCAGCAGAATAGTGAGTGCAGCTCTGGAGTATAATACAGGAGGTAACTCAGGATCAGTAATGTAATGTATGTACACAGTGACTGCACCAGCAGAATAGTGAGTGCAGCTCTGGAGTATAATACAGGAGGTAACTCAGGATCAGTAATGTAATGTATGTACACAGTGACTCCACCAGCAGAATAGTGAGTGCAGCTCTGGAGTATAATACAGGATGTAACTCAGGATCAGTAATGTAATGTATGTACACAGTGACTGCACCAGCAGAATAGTGAGTGCAGCTCTGGAGTATAATACAGGAGGTAACTCAGGATCAGTAATGTAATGTATGTACACAGTGACTGCACCAGCAGAATAGTGAGTGCAGCTCTGGAGTATAATACAGTATGTAACTCAGGATCAGTAATGTAATGTATGTACACAGTGACTGCACCAGCAGAATAGTGAGTGCAGCTCTGCAGTATAATACAGGATGTAACTCAAGATCAGTAATGTAATGTATGTACACAGTGACTGCACCAGCAGAATAGTGAGTGCAGCTCTGGAGTATAATACAGGATGTAACTCAGGATCAGTAATGTAATGTATGTACACAGTGACTGCACCAGCAGAATAGTGAGTGCAGCTCTGGAGTATAATACAGGATGTAACTCAGGATCAGTAATGTAATGTATGTACACAGTTGACTGCACCAGCAGAATAGTGAGTGCAGCTCTGGAGTATAATACAGGATATAACTCAGGATCAGTAATGTAATGTATGTACACAGTGACTGCACCAGCAGAATAGTGAGCGCAGCTCTGGAGTATAATACAGGAGGTAACTCAGGATCAGTAATGTAATGTATGTACACAGTGACTGCACCAGCAGAATAGTGAGTGCAGCTCTGGAGTATAATACAGGAGGTAACTCAGGATCAGTAATATAATGTATGTACACAGTGACTGCACCTGCAGAATAGTGAGTGCAGCTCTGGAGTATAATACAGGATGTAACTAAGGATCAGTAATGTAATGTATGTACACAGTGACTGCACCAGCAGAATAGTGAGTGCAGCTCTGGAGTATAATACAGGATATAACTCAGGATCAGTAATGTAATGTATGTACACAGTGACTGCACCAGCAGAATAGTGAGTGCAGCTCTGGAGTATAATACAGGAGGTATCTCAGGATCAGTAATGTAATGTATGTACACAGTGACTGCACCAGCAGAATAGCGAGTGCAGCTCTGGAGTATAATACAGGATGTAACTCAGGATCAGTAATGTAATGTATGTACACAGTGACTGCACCAGCAGAATAGTGAGTGCAGCTCTGGAGTATAATACAGGATGTAACTCAGGATCAGTAATGTAATGTATGTACACAGTGACTCCACCAGCAGAATAGTGAGTGCAGCTCTGGAGTATAATACAGGAGGTAACTCAGGATCAGTAATGTAATGTATGTACACAGTGACTGCACCAGCAGAATAGTGAGTGCAGCTCTGGAGTATAATACAGGATGTAACTCAGGATCAGTAATGTAATGTATGTACACAGTGACTGCACCAGCAGAATAGTGAGTGCAGCTCTGGAGTATAATACAGGAGGTAACTCAGGATCAGTAATGTAATGTATGTACACAGTGACCGCACCAGCAGAATAGTGAGCGCAGCTCTGGAGTATAATACAGGATGTAACTCAGGATTAGTAATGTAATGTATGTACACAGTGACTGCACCAGCAGAATAGTGAGTGCAGCTCTGGAGTATAATACAGGATGTAACTCAGGATCAGTAATGTAATGTATGTACACAGTGACTGCACCAGCAGAATAGTGAGTGCAGCTCTGGAGTATAATACAGGATGTAACTCAGGATCAGTAATGTAATGTATGTACACAGTGACTGCACCAGCAGAACAGTGAGTGCAGCTCTGAGGTATAATACAAGAGGTAACTCTGGATCTGTAATGTAATGTATGTACACAGTGACAGCACCAGCAGAATAGTGAGCGCAGCT
This sequence comes from Phyllobates terribilis, assembly GCF_046119375.1. NCBI lineage: Eukaryota > Metazoa > Chordata > Amphibia > Anura > Dendrobatidae > Phyllobates > Phyllobates terribilis. The sequence goes on from NW_027362772.1 coordinate 312,004,419, forward strand.
CTGGAGTATAATACAGGATGTAACTCAGGATCAGTAATGTAATGTATGTACACAATGACTGCACCAGCAGAATAGTGAGTGCAGCTCTGGAGTATAATACAGGATGTAACTCAGGATCAGTAATGTAATGTATGTACACAGTGACTGCACCAGCAGAATAGTGAGTGCAGCTCTGGAGTATAATACAGGATGTAACTCAGGATCAGTAATGTAATGTATGTACACAGTGACAGCACCAGCAGAATAGTGAGCGCAGCTCTGGAGTATAATACAGGATGTAACTCAGGATCAGTAATGTAATGTATGTACACAGTGACTGCACCAGCAGAATAGTGAGTGCAGCTCTGGAGTATAATACAGGATGTAACTCAGGATCAGTAATGTAATGTATGTACACAGTGACTGCACCAGCAGAATAGTGAGTGCAGCTCTGGAGTATAATACAGGAGGTAACTCAGGATCAGTAATGTAATGTATGTACACAGTGACTGCACCAGCAGAATAGTGAGTGCAGCTCTGCAGTATAATACAGGATGTAACTCAAGATCAGTAATGTAATGTATGTACACAGTGACTGCACCAGCAGAATAGTGAGTGCAGCTCTGGAGTATAATACAGGAGGTATCTCAGGATCAGTAATGTAATGTATGTACACAGTGACTGCACCAGCAGAATAGTGAGTGCAGCTCTGGAGTATAATACAGGATGTAACTCAGGATCAGTAATGTAATGTATGTACACAGTGACTGCACCAGCAGAATAGTGAGTGCAGCTCTGGAGTATAATACAGGATGTAACTCAGGATCAGTAATGTAATGTATGTACACAGTGACTCCACCAGCAGAATAGTGAGTGCAGCTCTGGAGTATAATACAGGAGGTAACTCAGGATCAGTAATGTAATGTATATACACAGTGACTGCACCAGCAGAATAGTGAGTGCAGCTCTGGAGTATAATACAGGATGTAACTCAGGATCAGTAATGTAATGTATGTACACAGTGACTGCACCAGCAGAATAGTGAGTGCAGCTCTGGAGTATAATACAGGAGGTAACTCAGGATCAGTAATGTAATGTGTGTACACAGTGACCGCACCAGCAGAATAGTGAGCGCAGCTCTGGAGTATAATACAGGATGTAACTCAGGATTAGTAATGTAATGTATGTACACAGTGACTGCACCAGCAGAATAGTGAGTGCAGCTCTGGAGTATAATACAGGATGTAACTCAGGATTAGTAATGTAATGTATGTACACAGTGACTGCACCAGCAGAATAGTGAGTGCAGCTCTGGAGTATAATACAGGATGTAACTCAGGATCAGTAATGTAATGTATGTACACAGTGACTGCACCAGCAGAACAGTGAGTGCAGCTCTGAGGTATAATACAAGAGGTAACTCTGGATCTGTAATGTAATGTATGTACACAGTGACAGCACCAGCAGAATAGTGAGCGCAGCTCTGGAGTATAATACAGGATGTAACTCAGGATCAGTAATGTAATGTATGTACACAGTGACTGCACCAGCAGAATAGTGAGTGCAGCTCTGGAGTATAATACAGGATGTAACTCAGGATCAGTAATGTAATGTATGTACACAGTGACTGCACCAGCAGAATAGTGAGTGCAGCTCTGGAGTATAATACAGGATGTAACTCAGGATCAGTAATGTAATGTATGTACACAGTGACAGCACCAGCAGAATAGTGAGCGCAGCTCTGGAGTATAATACAGGATGTAACTCAGGATCAGTAATGTAATGTATGTACACAGTGACTGCACCAGCAGAATAGTGAGTGCAGCTCTGGAGTATAATACAGGATGTAACTCAGGATCAGTACTGTAATGTATGTACACAATGACTGCACCAGCAGAATAGTGAGTGCAGCTCTGGAGTATAATACAGGATGTAACTCAGGATCAGTAATGTAATGTATGTACACAGTGACTGCACCAGCAGAATTGTGAGTGCAGCTCTGGAGTATAATACAGGATGTAACTCAGGATCAGTAATGTAATGTATGTACACAATGACTGCACCAGCACAATAGTGAGTGCAGCTCTGGGGTATAATGCAGGATGTAACTCAGGATCAGTAATGTAATGTATGTACACAGTGACTGCACCAGCAGAATAGTGAGTGCAGCTCTGGAGTATAATACAGGAGGTAACTCAGGATCAGTAATGTAATGTATGTACACAGTGACTGCACCAGCAGAATAGTGAGTGCAGCTCTGGAGTATAATACAGGATATAACTCAGGATCAGTAATGTAATGTATGTACACAGTGACTGCACCAGCAGAATAGTGAGTGCAGCTCTGGAGTATAATACAGGATGTAACTCAGGATCAGTAATGTAATGTATGTACACAGTGACTGCTCCAGCAGAATAGTGAGTGCAGCTCTGGAGTATAATACAGGATATAACTCAGGATCAGTAATGTAATGTATGTACACAGTGACTGCACCAGCAGAATAGTGAGTGCAGCACTGGAGTATAATACAGGAGGTAACTCAGGATCAGTAATGTAATGTATGTACACAGTGACTGCACCAGCAGAATAGTGAGTGCAGCACTGGAGTATAATACAGGAGGTAACTCAGGATCAGTAATGTAATGTATGTACACAGTGACTGCACCAGCAGAATAGTGAGTGCAGCTCTGGAGTATAATACAGGATGTAACTCAGGATCAGTAATGTAATGTATGTACACAGTGACTACACCAGCAGAATAGTGAGTGCAGCTCTGGAGTATAATACAGGAGGTAACTCAGGAACAGTAATGTAATGTATGTACACAGTGACTGCACCAGCAGAATAGTGAGTGCAGCTCTGGAGTATAATACAGGAGGTAACTCAGGATCAGTAATGTAATGTATGTACACAGTGACTGCACCTGCAGAATAGTGAGTGCAGCTCTGGAGTATAATACAGGATGTATCTCAGGATCAGTAATGTAATGTATGTACACAATGACTGCACCAGCACAATAGTGAGTGCAGCTCTGGGGTATAATGCAGGATGTAACTCAGGATCAGTAATGTAATGTATATACACAGTGACTGCACCAGCAGAATAGTGAGTGCAGCTCTGGAGTATAATACAGGAGGTAACTCAGGATCAGTAATGTAATGTATGTACACAGTGACTGCACCAGCAGAATAGTGAGTGCAGCTCTGGAGTATAATACAGGAGGTAACTCAGGATCAGTAATGTAATGTATGTACACAGTGACTGCACCAGCAGAATAGTGAGTGCAGCTCTGGAGTATAATACAGGATATAACTCAGGATCAGTAATGTAATGTATGTACATAGTGACTGCACCAGCAGAATAGTGAGTGCAGCACTGGAGTATAATACAGGAGGTAACTCAGGATCAGTAATGTAATGTATGTACACAGTGACTGCACCAGCAGAATAGTGAGTGCAGCACTGGAGTATAATACAGGAGGTAACTCAGGATCAGTAATGTAATGTATGTACACAGTGACTGCACCAGCAGAATAGTGAGTGCAGCACTGGAGTATAATACAGGAGGTAACTCAGGATCAGTAATGTAATGTATGTACACAGTGACTGCACCAGCAGAATAGTGAGTGCAGCTCTGGAGTATAATACAGGATGTAACTCAGGATCAGTAATGTAATGTATGTACACAGTGACTGCACCAGCAGAATAGTGAGTGCAGCTCTGGAGTATAATACAGGATATAACTCAGGATCAGTAATGTAATGTATGTACACAGTGACTGCACCAGCAGAATAGTGAGTGCAGCACTGGAGTATAATACAGGAGGTAACTCAGGATCAGTAATGTAATGTATGTACACAGTGACTGCACCAGCAGAATAGTGAGTGCAGCTCTGGAGTATAATACAGGATGTAACTCAGGATCAGTAATGTAATGTATGTACACAGTGACTGCACCAGCACAATAGTGAGTGCAGCTCTGGGGTATAATGCAGGATGTAACTCAGGATCAGTTATGTAATGTATATACACAGTGACTGCACCAGCAGAATAGTGAGTGCAGCTCTTGAGTATAATACAGGAGGTAACTCAGGATCAGTAATGTAATGTATGTACACAGTGACTGCACCAGCAGAATAGTGAGTGCAGCTCTGGAGTATAATACAGGAGGTAACTCAGGATCAGTAATGTAATGTATGTACACAGTGACTGCACCAGCAGAATAGTGAGTGCAGCTCTGGAGTATAATACAGGATATAACTCAGGATCAGTAATGTAATGTATGTACACAGTGACTGCACCAGCAGAATAGTGAGTGCAGCACTGGAGTATAATACAGGAGGTAACTCAGGATCAGTAATGTAATGTATGTACACAGTGACTGCACCAGCAGAATAGTGAGTGCAGCTCTGGAGTATAATACAGGATGTAACTCAGGATCAGTAATGTAATGTATGTACACAGTGACTGCACCAGCAGAATAGTGAGTGCAGCTCTGGAGTATAATACAGGATATAACTCAGGATCAGTAATGTAATGTATGTACACAGTGACTGCACCAGCAGAATAGTGAGTGCAGCACTGGAGTATAATACAGGAGGTAACTCAGGATCAGTAATGTAATGTATGTACACAGTGACTGCACCAGCAGAATAGTGAGTGCAGCACTGGAGTATAATACAGGAGGTAACTCAGGATCAGTAATGTAATGTATGTACACAGTGACTGCACCAGCAGAATAGTGAGTGCAGCTCTGGAGTATAATACAGGATATAACTCAGGATCAGTAATGTAATGTATGTACACAGTGACTGCACCAGCAGAATAGTGAGTGCAGCACTGGAGTATAATACAGGAGGTAACTCAGGATCAGTAATGTAATGTATGTACACAGTGACTGCACCAGCAGAATAGTGAGTGCAGCACTGGAGTATAATACAGGAGGTAACTCAGGATCAGTAATGTAATGTATGTACACAGTGACTGCACCAGCAGAATAGTGAGTGCAGCTCTGGAGTATAATACAGGATGTAACTCAGGATCAGTAATGTAATGTATGTACACAGTGACTGCACCAGCAGAATAGTGAGTGCAGCACTGGAGTATAATACAGGAGGTAACTCAGGATCAGTAATGTAATGTATGTACACAGTGACTGCACCAGCAGAATAGTGAGTGCAGCACTGGAGTATAATACAGGAGGTAACTCAGGATCAGTAATGTAATGTATGTACACAGTGACTGCACCAGCAGAATAGTGAGTGCAGCTCTGGAGTATAATACAGGATGTAACTCAGGATCAGTAATGTAATGTATGTACACAGTGACTGCACCAGCAGAATAGTGAGTGCAGCTCTGGAGTATAATACAGGATGTAACTCAGGATCAGTAATGTAATGTATGTACACAGTGACTGCACCAGCAGAATAGTGAGTGCAGCTCTGCAGTATAATACAGGATGTAACTCAGGATCAGTAATGTAATGTATGTACACAGTGACTGCACCAGCAGAATAGTGAGTGCAGCTCTGCAGTATAATACAGGATGTAACTCAAGATCAGTAATGTAATGTATGTACAAAGTGACTGCACCAGCAGAATAGTGAGTGCAGCTCTGGAGTATAATACAGGAGGTAACTCAGGATCAGTAATTTAATGTATATACACAGTGACTGCACCAGCAGAATAGTGAGTGCAACTCTGGAGTATAATACAGGATGTAACTCAGGATCAGTAATGTAATGTATGTACACAGTGACTGCACCAGCAGAATAGTGAGTGCAGCTCTGGAGTATAATACAGGATGTAACTCAGGATTGTAATGTAATGTATGTACACAGTGACTGCACCAGCAGAATAGTGAGTGCAGCTCTGGAGTATAATACAGGATGTAACTCAGGATCAGTAATGTAATGTATGTACACAGTGACTGCACCAGCAGAATAGTGAGTGCAGCTCTGGAGTATAATACAGGAGGTAACTCAGGATCAGTAATGTAATGTATGTACACAGTGACTGCACCAGCAGAATAGTGAGTGCAGCTCTGTAGTATAATACAGGATGTAACTCAGGATCAGTAATGTAATGTATGTACACAGTGACTGCACCAGCAGAATAGTGAGTGCAGCTCTGGAGTATAATACAGGAAGTAAATCAGGATCAGTAATGTAATGTATGTACACAGTGACTGCACCAGCAGAATAGTGAGTGCAGCTCTGCAGTATAATACAGGATGTAACTCAAGATCAGTAATGTAATGTATGTACACAGTGACTGCACCAGCAGAATAGTGAGTGCAGCTCTGGAGTATAATACAGGATGTAACTCAGGATCAGTAATGTAATGTATGTACGCAGTGGCTGCACCAGCAGAATAGTGAGTGCAGCTCTGGAGTATAATACAGGATGTAACTCAGGATTGTAATGTAATGTATGTACACAGTGACTGCACCAGCAGAATAGTGAGTGCAGCTCTGGAGTATAATACAGGATGTAACTCAGGATCAGTAATGTAATGTATGTACACAGTGACTGCACCAGCAGAATAGTGAGTGCAGCTCTGGAGTATAATACAGGAGGTAACTCAGGATCAGTAATGTAATGTATGTACACAGTGGCTGCACCAGCAGAATAGTGAGTGCAGCTCTGGAGTATAATACAGGATGTAACTCAGGATTGTAATGTAATGTATGTACACAGTGAGTGCACCAGCAGAATAGTGAGTGCAGCTCTGGAGTATAATACAGGATGTAACTCAGGATCAGTAATGTAATGTATGTACACAGTGACTGCACCAGCAGAATAGTGAGTGCAGCTCTGGAGTATAATACAGGAGGTAACTCAGGATCAGTAATGTAATGTATGTACACAGTGACTGCACCAGCAGAATAGTGAGTGCAGCTCTGGAGTATAATACAGGATGTAACTCAGGATCAGTAATGTAATGTATGTACACAGTTGACTGCACCAGCAGAATAGTGAGTGCAGCTCTGGAGTATAATACAGGATATAACTCAGAATCAGTAATGTAATGTATGTACACAGTGACTGCACCAGCAGAATAGTGAGTGCAGCTCTGGAGTATAATACAGGATGTAACTCAGGATTGTAATGTAATGTATGTACACAGTGACTGCACCAGCAGAATAGTGAGTGCAGCTCTGCAGTATAATACAGGATGTAACTCAGGATCAGTAATGTAATGTATGTACACAGTGACTGCACCAGCAGAATAGTGAGTGCAGCTCTGGAGTATAATACAGGAGGTAACTCAGGATCAGTAATGTAATGTATGTACACAGTGACTGCACCAGCAGAATAGTGAGTGCAGCTCTGGAGTATAATACAGGAGGTAACTCAGGATCAGTAATGTAATGTATGTACACAGTGACTCCACCAGCAGAATAGTGAGTGCAGCTCTGGAGTATAATACAGGATGTAACTCAGGATCAGTAATGTAATGTATGTACACAGTGACTGCACCAGCAGAATAGTGAGTGCAGCTCTGGAGTATAATACAGGAGGTAACTCAGGATCAGTAATGTAATGTATGTACACAGTGACTGCACCAGCAGAATAGTGAGTGCAGCTCTGGAGTATAATACAGTATGTAACTCAGGATCAGTAATGTAATGTATGTACACAGTGACTGCACCAGCAGAATAGTGAGTGCAGCTCTGCAGTATAATACAGGATGTAACTCAAGATCAGTAATGTAATGTATGTACACAGTGACTGCACCAGCAGAATAGTGAGTGCAGCTCTGGAGTATAATACAGGATGTAACTCAGGATCAGTAATGTAATGTATGTACACAGTGACTGCACCAGCAGAATAGTGAGTGCAGCTCTGGAGTATAATACAGGATGTAACTCAGGATCAGTAATGTAATGTATGTACACAGTTGACTGCACCAGCAGAATAGTGAGTGCAGCTCTGGAGTATAATACAGGATATAACTCAGGATCAGTAATGTAATGTATGTACACAGTGACTGCACCAGCAGAATAGTGAGCGCAGCTCTGGAGTATAATACAGGAGGTAACTCAGGATCAGTAATGTAATGTATGTACACAGTGACTGCACCAGCAGAATAGTGAGTGCAGCTCTGGAGTATAATACAGGAGGTAACTCAGGATCAGTAATATAATGTATGTACACAGTGACTGCACCTGCAGAATAGTGAGTGCAGCTCTGGAGTATAATACAGGATGTAACTAAGGATCAGTAATGTAATGTATGTACACAGTGACTGCACCAGCAGAATAGTGAGTGCAGCTCTGGAGTATAATACAGGATATAACTCAGGATCAGTAATGTAATGTATGTACACAGTGACTGCACCAGCAGAATAGTGAGTGCAGCTCTGGAGTATAATACAGGAGGTATCTCAGGATCAGTAATGTAATGTATGTACACAGTGACTGCACCAGCAGAATAGCGAGTGCAGCTCTGGAGTATAATACAGGATGTAACTCAGGATCAGTAATGTAATGTATGTACACAGTGACTGCACCAGCAGAATAGTGAGTGCAGCTCTGGAGTATAATACAGGATGTAACTCAGGATCAGTAATGTAATGTATGTACACAGTGACTCCACCAGCAGAATAGTGAGTGCAGCTCTGGAGTATAATACAGGAGGTAACTCAGGATCAGTAATGTAATGTATGTACACAGTGACTGCACCAGCAGAATAGTGAGTGCAGCTCTGGAGTATAATACAGGATGTAACTCAGGATCAGTAATGTAATGTATGTACACAGTGACTGCACCAGCAGAATAGTGAGTGCAGCTCTGGAGTATAATACAGGAGGTAACTCAGGATCAGTAATGTAATGTATGTACACAGTGACCGCACCAGCAGAATAGTGAGCGCAGCTCTGGAGTATAATACAGGATGTAACTCAGGATTAGTAATGTAATGTATGTACACAGTGACTGCACCAGCAGAATAGTGAGTGCAGCTCTGGAGTATAATACAGGATGTAACTCAGGATCAGTAATGTAATGTATGTACACAGTGACTGCACCAGCAGAATAGTGAGTGCAGCTCTGGAGTATAATACAGGATGTAACTCAGGATCAGTAATGTAATGTATGTACACAGTGACTGCACCAGCAGAACAGTGAGTGCAGCTCTGAGGTATAATACAAGAGGTAACTCTGGATCTGTAATGTAATGTATGTACACAGTGACAGCACCAGCAGAATAGTGAGCGCAGCTCTGGAGTATAATACAGGATGTAACTCAGGATCAGTAATGTAATGTATGTACACAATGACTGCACCAGCAGAATAGTGAGTGCAGCTCTGGAGTATAATACAGGATGTAACTCAGGATCAGTAATGTAATGTATGTACACAGTGACTGCACCAGCAGAATAGTGAGTGCAGCTCTGGAGTATAATACAGGATGTAACTCAGGATCAGTAATGTAATGTATGTACACAGTGACAGCACCAGCAGAATAGTGAGCGCAGCTCTGGAGTATAATACAGGATGTAACTCAGGATCAGTAATGTAATGTATGTACACAGTGACTGCACCAGCAGAATAGTGAGTGCAGCTCTGGAGTATAATACAGGATGTAACTCAGGATCAGTAATGTAATGTATGTACACAGTGACTGCACCAGCAGAATAGTGAGTGCAGCTCTGGAGTATAATACAGGAGGTAACTCAGGATCAGTAATGTAATGTATGTACACAGTGACTGCACCAGCAGAATAGTGAGTGCAGCTCTGCAGTATAATACAGGATGTAACTCAAGATCAGTAATGTAATGTATGTACACAGTGACTGCACCAGCAGAATAGTGAGTGCAGCTCTGGAGTATAATACAGGAGGTATCTCAGGATCAGTAATGTAATGTATGTACACAGTGACTGCACCAGCAGAATAGTGAGTGCAGCTCTGGAGTATAATACAGGATGTAACTCAGGATCAGTAATGTAATGTATGTACACAGTGACTCCACCAGCAGAATAGTGAGTGCAGCTCTGGAGTATAATACAGGAGGTAACTCAGGATCAGTAATGTAATGTATATACACAGTGACTGCACCAGCAGAATAGTGAGTGCAGCTCTGGAGTATAATACAGGATGTAACTCAGGATCAGTAATGTAATGTATGTACACAGTGACTGCACCAGCAGAATAGTGAGTGCAGCTCTGGAGTATAATACAGGAGGTAACTCAGGATCAGTAATGTAATGTATGTACACAGTGACCGCACCAGCAGAATAGTGAGCGCAGCTCTGGAGTATAATACAGGATGTAGCTCAGGATTAGTAATGTAATGTATGTACACAGTGACTGCACCAGCAGAATAGTGAGTGCAGCTCTGGAGTATAATACAAGATGTAACTCAGGATTAGTAATGTAATGTATGTACACAGTGACTGCACCAGCAGAATAGTGAGTGCAGCTCTGGAGTATAATACAGGATGTAACTCAGGATCAGTAATGTAATGTATGTACACAGTGACTGCACCAGCAGAACAGTGAGTGCAGCTCTGAGGTATAATACAAGAGGTAACTCTGGATCTGTAATGTAATGTATGTACACAGTGACAGCACCAGCAGAATAGTGAGCGCAGCTCTGGAGTATAATACAGGATGTAACTCAGGATCAGTAATGTAATGTATGTACACAATGACTGCACCAGCAGAATAGTGAGTGCAGCTCTGGAGTATAATACAGGATGTAACTCAGGATCAGTAATGTAATGTATGTACACAGTGACTGCACCAGCAGAATAGTGAGTGCAGCTCTGGAGTATAATACAGGATGTAACTCAGGATCAGTAATGTAATGTATGTACACAGTGACAGCACCAGCAGAATAGTGAGCGCAGCTCTGGAGTATAATACAGGATGTAACTCAGGATCAGTAATGTAATGTATGTACACAGTGACTGCACCAGCAGAATAGTGAGTGCAGCTCTGGAGTATAATACAGGATGTAACTCAGGATCAGTACTGTAATGTATGTACACAATGACTGCACCAGCAGAATAGTGAGTGCAGCTCTGGAGTATAATACAGGATGTAACTCAGGATCAGTAATGTAATGTATGTACACAGTGACTGCACCAGCAGAATTGTGAGTGCAGCTCTGGAGTATAATACAGGATGTAACTCAGGATCAGTAATGTAATGTATGTACACAATGACTGCACCAGCACAATAGTGAGTGCAGCTCTGGGGTATAATGCAGGATGTAACTCAGGATCAGTAATGTAATGTATGTACACAGTGACTGCACCAGCAGAATAGTGAGTGCAGCTCTGGAGTATAATACAGGAGGTAACTCAGGATCAGTAATGTAATGTATGTACACAGTGACTGCACCAGCAGAATAGTGAGTGCAGCTCTGGAGTATAATACAGGATATAACTCAGGATCAGTAATGTAATGTATGTACACAGTGACTGCACCAGCAGAATAGTGAGTGCAGCTCTGGAGTATAATACAGGATGTAACTCAGGATCAGTAATGTAATGTATGTACACAGTGACTGCTCCAGCAGAATAGTGAGTGCAGCTCTGGAGTATAATACAGGATATAACTCAGGATCAGTAATGTAATGTATGTACACATTGACTGCACCAGCAGAATAGTGAGTGCAGCACTGGAGTATAATACAGGAGGTAACTCAGGATCAGTAATGTAATGTATGTACACAGTGACTGCACCAGCAGAATAGTGAGTGCAGCACTGGAGTATAATACAGGAGGTAACTCAGGATCAGTAATGTAATGTATGTACACAGTGACTGCACCAGCAGAATAGTGAGTGCAGCTCTGGAGTATAATACAGGATGTAACTCAGGATCAGTAATGTAATGTATGTACACAGTGACTACACCAGCAGAATAGTGAGTGCAGCTCTGGAGTATAATACAGGAGGTAACTCAGGAACAGTAATGTAATGTATGTACACAGTGACTGCACCAGCAGAATAGTGAGTGCAGCTCTGGAGTATAATACAGGAGGTAACTCAGGATCAGTAATGTAATGTATGTACACAGTGACTGCACCTGCAGAATAGTGAGTGCAGCTCTGGAGTATAATACAGGATGTATCTCAGGATCAGTAATGTAATGTATGTACACAATGACTGCACCAGCACAATAGTGAGTGCAGCTCTGGGGTATAATGCAGGATGTAACTCAGGATCAGTAATGTAATGTATATACACAGTGACTGCACCAGCAGAATAGTGAGTGCAGCTCTGGAGTATAATACAGGAGGTAACTCAGGATCAGTAATGTAATGTATGTACACAGTGACTGCACCAGCAGAATAGTGAGTGCAGCTCTGGAGTATAATACAGGAGGTAACTCAGGATCAGTAATGTAATGTATGTACACAGTGACTGCACCAGCAGAATAGTGAGTGCAGCTCTGGAGTATAATACAGGATATGACTCAGGATCAGTAATGTAATGTATGTACACAGTGACTGCACCAGCAGAATAGTGAGTGCAGCACTGGAGTATAATACAGGAGGTAACTCAGGATCAGTAATGTAATGTATGTACACAGTGACTGCACCAGCAGAATAGTGAGTGCAGCACTGGAGTATAATACAGGAGGTAACTCAGGATCAGTAATGTAATGTATGTACACAGTGACTGCACCAGCAGAATAGTGAGTGCAGCTCTGGAGTATAATACAGGATGTAACTCAGGATCAGTAATGTAATGTATGTACACAGTGACTGCACCAGCAGAATAGTGAGTGCAGCTCTGGAGTATAATACAGGATATAACTCAGGATCAGTAATGTAATGTATGTACACAGTGACTGCACCAGCAGAATAGTGAGTGCAGCACTGGAGTATAATACAGGAGGTAACTCAGGATCAGTAATGTAATGTATGTACACAGTGACTGCACCAGCACAATAGTGAGTGCAGCTCTGGGGTATAATGCAGGATGTAACTCAGGATCAGTTATGTAATGTATATACACAGTGACTGCACCAGCAGAATAGTGAGTGCAGCTCTGGAGTATAATACAGGAGGTAACTCAGGATCAGTAATGTAATGTATGTACACAGTGACTGCACCAGCAGAATAGTGAGTGCAGCTCTGGAGTATAATACAGGAGGTAACTCAGGATCAGTAATGTAATGTATGTACACAGTGACTGCACCAGCAGAATAGTGAGTGCAGCTCTGGAGTATAATACAGGATATAACTCAGGATCAGTAATGTAATGTATGTACACAGTGACTGCACCAGCAGAATAGTGAGTGCAGCACTGGAGTATAATACAGGAGGTAACTCAGGATCAGTAATGTAATGTATGTACACAGTGACTGCACCAGCAGAATAGTGAGTGCAGCACTGGAGTATAATACAGGAGGTAACTCAGGATCAGTAATGTAATGTATGTACACAGTGACTGCACCAGCAGAATAGTGAGTGCAGCTCTGGAGTATAATACAGGATGTAACTCAGGATCAGTAATGTAATGTATGTACACAGTGACTGCACCAGCAGAATAGTGAGTGCAGCTCTGGAGTATAATACAGGATATAACTCAGGATCAGTAATGTAATGTATGTACACAGTGACTGCACCAGCAGAATAGTGAGTGCAGCACTGGAGTATAATACAGGAGGTAACTCAGGATCAGTAATGTAATGTATGTACACAGTGACTGCACCAGCAGAATAGTGAGTGCAGCACTGGAGTATAATACAGGAGGTAACTCAGGATCAGTAATGTAATGTATGTACACAGTGACTGCACCAGCAGAATAGTGAGTGCAGCTCTGGAGTATAATACAGGATATAACTCAGGATCAGTAATGTAATGTATGTACACAGTGACTGCACCAGCAGAATAGTGAGTGCAGCACTGGAGTATAATACAGGAGGTAACTCAGGATCAGTAATGTAATGTATGTACACAGTGACTGCACCAGCAGAATAGTGAGTGCAGCACTGGAGTATAATACAGGAGGTAACTCAGGATCAGTAATGTAATGTATGTACACAGTGACTGCACCAGCAGAATAGTGAGTGCAGCTCTGGAGTATAATACAGGATGTAACTCAGGATCAGTAATGTAATGTATGTACACAGTGACTGCACCAGCAGAATAGTGAGTGCAGCACTGGAGTATAATACAGGAGGTAACTCAGGATCAGTAATGTAATGTATGTACACAGTGACTGCACCAGCAGAATAGTGAGTGCAGCACTGGAGTATAATACAGGAGGTAACTCAGGATCAGTAATGTAATGTATGTACACAGTGACTGCACCAGCAGAATAGTGAGTGCAGCTCTGGAGTATAATACAGGATGTAACTCAGGATCAGTAATGTAATGTATGTACACAGTGACTGCACCAGCAGAATAGTGAGTGCAGCTCTGGAGTATAATACAGGATGTAACTTAGGATCAGTAATATAATGTATGTACACAGTGACTGCACCAGCAGAATAGTGAGTGCAGCTCTGGAGTATAATACAGGAGGTAACTCAGGATCAGTAATGTAATGTATGTACACAGTGACTGCACCTGCAGAATAGTGAGTGCAGCTCTGGAGTATAATACAGGATGTAACTCAGGATCAGTAATGTAATGTATGTACACAATGACTGCACCAGCACAATAGTGAGTGCAGCTCTGGGGTATAATGCAGGATGTAACTCAGGATCAGTAATGTAATGTATATACACAGTGACTGCACCAGCAGAATAGTGAGTGCAGCTCTGGAGTATAATACAGGAGGTAACTCAGGATCAGTAATGTAATGTATGTACACAGTGACTGCACCAGCAGAATAGTGAGTGCAGCTCTGGAGTATAATACAGGAGGTAACTCAGGATCAGTAATGTAATGTATGTACACAGTGACTGCACCAGCAGAATAGTGAGTGCAGCACTGGAGTATAATACAGGAGGTAACTCAGGATCAGTAATGTAATGTATGTACACAGTGACTGCACCAGCAGAATAGTTAGTGCAGCACTGGAGTATAATACAGGAGGTAACTCAGGATCAGTAATGTAATGTATGTACACAGTGACTGCACCAGCAGAATAGTGAGTGCAGCTCTGGAGTATAATACAGGATGTAACTCAGGATCAGTAATGTAATGTATGTACACAGTGACTGCACCAGCACAATAGTGAGTGCAGCTCTGGAGTATAATACAGGAGGTAACTCAGGATCAGTAATGTAATGTATGTACACAGTGACTGCACCAGCAGAACAGTGAGTGCAGCTCTGAGGTATAATACAAGAGGTAACTCTGGATCTGTAATGTAATGTATGTACACAGTGACAGCACCAGCAGAATAGTGAGCGCAGCTCTGGAGTATAATACAGGATGTAACTCAGGATCAGTAATGTAATGTATGTACACAATGACTGCACCAGCAGAATAGTGAGTGCAGCTCTGGAGTATAATACAGGAGGTAAGTCAGGATCAGTAATGTAATGTATGTACACAGTGACTGCACCAGCAGAATAGTGAGTGCAGCTCTGGAGTATAATACAGGATATAACTCAGGATCAGTAATGTAATGTATGTACACAGTGACTGCACCAGCAGAATAGTGAGTGCAGCACTGGAGTATAATACAGGAGGTAACTCAGGATCAGTAATGTAATGTATGTACACAGTGACTGCACCAGCAGAATAGTGAGTACAGCACTGGAGTATAATACAGGAGGTAACTCAGGATCAGTAATGTAATGTATGTACACAGTGACTGCACCAGCAGAATAGTGAGTGCAGCTCTGGAGTATAATACAGGATGTAACTCAGGATCAGTAATGTAATGTATGTACACAGTGACTGCACCAGCAGAATAGTGAGTGCAGCTCTGGAGTATAATACAGGATATAACTCAGGATCAGTAATGTAATGTATGTACACAGTGACTGCACCAGCAGAATAGTGAGTGCAGCACTGGAGTATAATACAGGAGGTAACTCAGGATCAGTAATGTAATGTATGTACACAGTGACTGCACCAGCAGAATACTGAGTGCAGCACTGGAGTATAATACAGGAGGTAACTCAGGATCAGTAATGTAATGTATGTACACAGTGACTGCACCAGCAGAATAGTGAGTGCAGCTCTGGAGTATAATACAGGATGTAACTCAGGATCAGTAATGTAATGTATGTACACAGTGACTGCACCAGCAGAATAGTGAGTGCAGCTCTGGAGTATAATACAGGATGTAACTCAGGATCAGTAATGTAATGTATGTACACAGTGACTGCACCATCAGAACAGTGAGTGCAGCTCTGAGGTATAATACAAGAGGTAACTCTGGATCTGTAATGTAATGTATGTACACAGTGACAGCACCAGCAGAATAGTGAGCGCAGCTCTGGAGTATAATACAGGATGTAACTCAGGATCAGTAATGTAATGTATGTACACAGTGACTGCACCAGCAGAATAGTGAGTGCAGCTCTGGAGTATAATACAGGATGTAACTCAGGATCAGTAATGTAATGTATGTACACAATGACTGCACCAGCAGAATAGTGAGTGCAGCTCTGGGGTATAATGCAGGATGTAACTCAGGATCAGTAATGTAATGTATGTACACAATGACTGCACCAGCAGAATAGTGAGTGCAGCTCTGGAGTATAATACAGGATGTAACTCAGGATCAGTAATGTAATGTATGTACACAATGACTGCACCAGCAGAATAGTGAGTGCAGCTCTGGGGTATAATGCAGGATGTAACTCAGGATCAGTAATGTAATGTATGTACACAGTGACTGCACCAGCAGAATAGTGAGTGCAGCTCTGGAGTATAATACAGGAGGTAACTCAGGATCAGTAATGTAATGTATGTACACAGTGACTGCACCAGCAGAATAGTGAGTGCAGCTCTGGAGTATAATACAGGATATAACTCAGGATCAGTAATGTAATGTATGTACACAGTGACTGCACCAGCAGAATAGTGAGTGCAGCACTGGAGTATAATACAGGAGGTAACTCAGGATCAGTAATGTAATGTATGTACACAGTGACTGCACCAGCAGAATAGTGAGTGCAGCACTGGAGTATAATACAGGAGGTAACTCAGGATCAGTAATGTAATGTATGTACACAGTGACTGCACCAGCAGAATAGTGAGTGCAGCTCTGGAGTATAATACAGGATGTAACTCAGGATCAGTAATGTAATGTATGTACACAGTGACTGCACCAGCAGAATAGTGAGTGCAGCTCTGGAGTATAATACAGGATATAACTCAGGATCAGTAATGTAATGTATGTACACAGTGACTGCACCAGCAGAATAGTGAGTGCAGCACTGGAGTATAATACAGGAGGTAACTCAGGATCAGTAATGTAATGTATGTACACAGTGACTGCACCAGCAGAATAGTGAGTGCAGCACTGGAGTATAATACAGGAGGTAACTCAGGATCAGTAATGTAATGTATGTACACAGTGACTGCACCAGCAGAATAGTGAGTGCAGCTCTGGAGTATAATACAGGATGTAACTCAGGATCAGTAATGTAATGTATATACACAGTGACTGCACCAGCAGAATAGTGAGTGCAGCTCTGGAGTATAATACAGGATGTAACTTAGGATCAGTAATATAATGTATGTACACAGTGACTGCACCAGCAGAATAGTGAGTGCAGCTCTGGAGTATAATACAGGAGGTAACTCAGGATCAGTAATGTAATGTATGTACACAGTGACTGCACCAGCAGAATAGTGAGTGCAGCTCTGGAGTATAATACAGGATGTAACTCAGGATCAGTAATGTAATGTATGTACACAGTGACTGCACCTGCAGAATAGTGAGTGCAGCTCTGGAGTATAATACAGGATGTCACTCAGGATCAGTAATGTAATGTATGTACACAGTGATTACACCAGCAGAATAGTGAGTGCAGCTCTGGAGTATAATACAGGAGGTAACTCAGGATCAGTAATGTAATGTATGTATACAGTGACTGCACCAGCAGAATAGTGAGTGCAGCTCTGGAGTATAATACAGGAGGTAACTCAGGATCAGTAATGTAATGTATGTACACAGTGACTGCACCAGCAGAATAGTGAGTGCAGCTCTGGAGTATAATACAGGATGTAACTCAGGATCAGTAATGTAATGTATGTACACAGTGACTGCACCTGCAGAATAGTGAGTGCAGCTCTGGAGTATAATACAGGATGTAACTCAGGATCAGTAATGTAATGTATGCACACAGTGACTGCACCAGCAGAATAGTGAGTGCAGCTCTGGAGTATAATACAGGATGTTACTCAAGATCAGTAATGTAATGTATGTACACAGTGACTGCACCAGCAGAATAGTGAGTGCAGCACTGGAGTATAATACAGGATGTAACTCAGGATCAGTAATGTAATGTATGTACACAGTGACTGCACCAGCAGAATAGTGAGTGCAGCTCTGGAGTATAATACAGGAGGTAACTCAGGATCAGTAATGTAATGTATGTACACAGTGACTGCACCAGCAGAATAGTGAGTGCAGCTCTGGAGTATAATACAGGAGGTAACTCAGGATCAGTAATGTAATGTATGTACACAGTGACTGCACCAGCAGAATAGTGAGTGCAGCTCTGGAGTATAATACAGGATGTAACTCAGGATCAGTAATGTAATGTATGTACACAGTGACTGCACCAGCAGAATAGTGAGTGCAGCTCTGGAGTATAATACAGGATGTAACTCAGGATCAGTAATGTAATGTATGTACACAGTGACTGCACCAGCAGAATAGTGAGTGCAGCTCTGGAGTATAATACAGGATGTTACTCAGAATCAGTAATGTAATGTATGTACACAGTTGACTGCACCAGCAGAATAGTGAGTGCAGCTCTGGATTATAATACAGGATGTAACTCAGGATCAGTAATGTAATGTATGTACACAGTGACTGCACCTGCAGAATAGTGAGTGCAGCTCTGGAGTATAATACAGGATGTAACTCAGGATCAGTAATGTAATGTATGTACACAGTGACTGCACCAGCAGAATAGTGAGTGCAGCTCTGGAGTATAATACAGGATGTAACTCAGGATCAGTAATGTAATGTATGTACACAGTGACTGCACCAGCAGAATAGTGAGTGCAGCTCTGGAGTATAATACAGGATGTTACTCAGAATCAGTAATGTAATGTATGTACACAGTTGACTGCACCAGCAGAATAGTGAGTGCAGCTCTGGATTATAATACAGGATGTAACTCAGGATCAGTAATGTAATGTATGTACACAGTTACTGCACCAGCAGAATAGTGAGTGCAGCTCTGGAATATAATATAGGATGTAACTCAGGATCAGTAATGTAATGTATGTACACAGTGACTGCACCAGCAGAATAGTGAGTGCAGCTCTGGAGTATAATACAGGAGGTAACTCAGGATCAGTAATGTAATGTATGTACACAGTGAGTGCACCAGCAGAATAGTGAGTGCAGCTCTGGAGTATAATACAGGATGTAACTCAGGATCAGTAATGTAATGTATGTACACAGTGACTGCACCAGCAGAATAGTGAGTGCAGCTCTGGAGTATAATACAGGATGTAACTCAGGATCAGTAATGTAATGTATGTACCCAGTGACTGCACCAGCAGAATAGTGAGTGCAGCTCTGGAGTATAATACAGGATGTTACTCAGGATCAGTAATGTAATGTATGTACACAGTGACTGCACCAGCAGAATAGTGAGTGCAGCTCTGGAGTATAATACAGGAGGTAACTCAGGATCAGTAATGTAATGTATGTACACAGTGACTGCACCAGCAGAATAGTGAGTGCAGCTCTGGAGGATAATACAGGATGTAACTCAGGATCAATAATGTAATGTATGTACACAGTGACTGCACTAGCAGAACAGTGAGTACTGCTCTGAGGTATAATACAGGATGTAACTCAGGATCAGTAATGTAATGTATGTACACAGTGACTGCACCAGCAGAATAGTGAGTGCTGCTCTGGAGTATAATACAGGATGTAACTCAGGATCAGTAATGTAATGTATGTACACAGTGACTGCACCTGCAGAATAGTGAGTGCAGCTCTGGAGTATAATACAGGATGTAACTCAGGATCAGTAATGTAATGTATGTACACAGTGACTGCACCAGCAGAATAGTGAGTGCAGCTCTGGAGTATAATACAGGATGTAACTCAGGATCAGTAATGTAATGTATGTACACAGTGCCTGCACCAGCAGAATAGTGAGTGCAGCTCTGGAGTATAATACAGGATGTAACTCAGGATCAATAATGTAATGAATGTACACAGTGACTGCACCAGCAGAATAGTGAGCGCAGCTCTGGAGTATAATACAGGATGTAACTCAGGATCAGTAATGTAATGTATGTACACAGTGACTGCACCAGCAGAATAGTGAGTGCAGCTCTGGAGTATAATACAGGATGTAACTCAGGATCAGTAATGTAATGTATATACACAGTGACTGCACCAGCAGAATAGTGAGTGCAGCTCTGGAGTATAATACAGGATGTAACTCAGGATCAGTAATGTAATGTATGTGCACAGTGACTGCACCAGCAGAATAGTGAGTGCAGCTCTGGAGTATAATACAGGATGTAACTCAGGATCAGTAATGTAATGCATGCAGACAGTGACTGCACCAGCAGAATTGTGAGTGCAGCTCTGGAATATAATACAGCATGTAACTCAGGAACAGTAATGTAATGTATGTACACAGTGACTGCAGCAGCAGAATAGTGAGTGCAGCTCTGGAGTATAATACAGGAGGTAACTCAGGATCAGTAATGTAATGTATGTACACAGTGACTGCACCAGCTGAATAGTGAGCGCAGCTCTGGAGTATAATTCAGGAGGTAACTCAGGATCAGTAATGTAATGTATGTACACAGTGACTGCACCTGCAGAATAGTGAGTGCAGCTCTGGAGTATAATACAGGATGTAACTCAGGATCAGTAATGTAATGTATATACACAGTGACTGCACCAGCAGAATAGTGAGTGCAGCTCTGGAGTATAATACAGGATGTAACTCAGGATCAGTAATGTAATGTATGTACACAGTGACTGCACCAGCAGAATAGTGAGTGCAGCTCTGGAGTATAATACAGGATGTAACTCAGGATCAGTAATGTAATGTATGTGCAAAGTGACTGCACCAGCAGAATAGTGAGTGCAGCTCTGGAGTATAATACAGGATGTAACTCAGGATCAGTAATGTAATGCATGCAGACAGTGACTGCAGCAACAGAATTGTGAGTGCAGCTCTGGAGTATAATACAGCATGTAACTCAGGAACAGTAATGTAATGTATGTACACAGTGACTGCAGCAGCAGAATAGTGAGTGCAGCTCTGGAGTATAATACAGGATGTAACTCAGGAACAGTAATGTAATGTATGTACACAGTGACTGCACCAGCAGAATAGTGAGTGCAGCTCTGGAGTATAATACAGGATGTAACTCAGGATCAGTAATGTAATGTATGTACACAGTGACTGCACCAGCAGAATAGTGAGTGCAGCTCTGGAGTATAATACAGGATGTAACTCAGGATCAGTAATGTAATGTATGTATACAGTGACTGCACCAGCAGAATAGTGAGTGCAGCTCTGGAGTATAATACAGGATGTAACTCAGGATCAGTAATGTAATGCATGCAGACAGTGACTGCACCAGCAGAATTGTGAGTGCAGCTCTGGAGTATAATACAGCATGTAACTCAGGAACAGTAATGTAATGTATGTACACAGTGACTGCAGCAGCAGAATAGTGAGTGCAGCTCTGGAGTATAATACAGGATGTAACTCAGGAACAGTAATGTAATGTATGTACACAGTGACTGCACCAGCAGAATAGTGAGTGCAGCTCTGGAGTATAATACAGGATGTAACTCAGGATCAGTAATGTAATGTATGTACACAGTGACTGCACCAGCAGAATAGTGAGTGCAGCTCTGGAGAACTGAATTCTGGATTTTTTTTGTTAGATTTATTCAGGAGAGCTGCTGACATATAAATGCCTAAAACCTTTACATTGCCTCATTCTTAGAAATCTATATGAATATCTATGTCTGCCACATCCCATGTTGCTCTCATAGGTTGTAGTGATGTTGATAACCCGCTCATAAATTTATTGCCCTCAACAAACTGCAATGAGGGAGATTTTCTGGGATCAATGTGCTGAAACGTTGGTTAAATCTGCTGCGCGCCGCGGTTGTACACGCTGTCTGCCACATTCTGTGCTCCACACATGGTAGATGATGATCGGGGGCAATCAGACAGAAAGTGAGACCATGATAGATGATGTAAGGTCAGACTCCAGTGGGCACAGAGTTATCAAATGTGTCGTTCAGCCTGAACCAATCCGATGTGTTCTGCATCAGTATGATTACGTCACCGCATCAGTTGACCGCTGCTGCTAATCACCTGCTGATTGATGGTGTGTCGGGTGCACAGTGGAAGACCAGTGGCTTAATGCACCTGTCCGTTTTGCCTTTTTTTCAGATTGCTGATCATGAAATCTGTCGGAGCAGCAGAAGTTTTTCGACGACCAATATGAACAGCAAACAAGGTGAGTAAAAATGTCTTTATATCTTGGCCACCAGCAGGGGGAGCTCTCTACATATGGATCTATATGGCCACCAGCAGGGGGAGCTCACTACATATGGATCTATATGGCCACCAGCAGGGGGAGCTCTCTACATATGGATCTATATGGCCACCAGCAGGGGGAGCTCTCTACATATGGATCTATATGGCCACCAGCAGGGGGAGCTCACTACATATGGATCTATATGGCCACCAGTAGGGGGAGCTCACTACATATGGATCTATATGGCCACCAGCA
Source organism: Phyllobates terribilis (assembly GCF_046119375.1). Classification (NCBI taxonomy): domain Eukaryota; kingdom Metazoa; phylum Chordata; class Amphibia; order Anura; family Dendrobatidae; genus Phyllobates; species Phyllobates terribilis. The sequence continues at coordinate 312,027,242 of NW_027362772.1, forward strand.
GGGGGAGCTCACTACATATGGATCTATATGGCCACCAGCAGGGGGAGCTCACTACATATGGATTTATATGGCCACCAGTCGGGGGAGCTCACTACATATGGATCTATATGGCCACCAGCAGGGGGCGCTCACTACATATGGATCTATATGGCCACCAGCAGGGGGAGCTCACTACATATGGATCTATATGGCCACCAGCAGGGGGAGCTCACTACATATGGATTTATATGGCCACCAGTCGGGGGAGCTCACTACATATGGATCTATATGGCCACCAGTAGGGGGAGCTCACTACATATGGATCTATATGGCCATCAGCAGGGGGAGCTCACTACATATGGATCTATATGGCCACCAGCAGGGGGAGCTCACTACATATGGATTTATATGGCCACCAGCAGGGGGAGCTCACTACATATGGATTTATATGGCCACCAGTCGGGGGAGCTCACTACATATGGATCTATATGGCCACCAGTAGGGGGAGCTCACTACATATGGATCTATATGGCCACCAGCAGGGGGAGCTCACTACATATGGATCTATATGGCCACCAGCAGGGGGCGCTCACTACATATGGATCTATATGGCCACCAGCAGGGGGAGCTCACTACATATGGATTTATATGGCCACCAGCAGGGGGAGCTCACTACATATGGATTTATATGGCCACCAGTCGGGGGAGCTCACTACATATGGATCTATATGGCCACCAGTAGGGGGAGCTCACTACATATGGATCTATATGGCCACCAGCAGGGGGAGCTCACTACATATGGATCTATATGGCCACCAGCAGGGGGCGCTCACTACATATGGATCTATATGGCCACCAGCAGGGGGAGCTCACTACATATGGATCTATATGGCCACCAGCAGGGGGAGCTCACTACATATGGATCTATATGGCCACCAGCAGGGGGCGCTTACTACACATGGATTTATATGGCCACCAGTGGGGGGCGCTCACTACATATGGATCTATATGGCCACCAGTAGGGGGTGCTCACTGCATATGGATTTATATGGCAACCAGTAGGGGGCGCTCACTGCATATGGATTTATAAGGCCACCAGCAGGGGGCGCTCACTGCATATGGATTTATAAGGCCACCAGCAGGGGGAGCTCACTGCATATGGATTTATAAGGCCACCAGCAGGGGGAGCTCACTGCATATGGATTTATAAGGCCACTAGCAGGGGGAGCTCACTGCATATGGATTTATATGGCCACCAGTAGGGGGAGCTCACTACATATGGATCTATATGGCCACCAGCAGGGGGAGCTCACTACATATGGATCTATATGGCCACCAGCAGGGGGAGCTCACTACATATGGATTTATATGGCCACCAGTCGGGGGAGCTCACTACATATGGATCTATATGGCCACCAGCAGGGGGAGCTCACTACATATGGATCTATATGGCCACCAGTAGGGGGAGCTCACTACATATGGATCTATATGGCCACCAGCAGGGGGAGCTCACTACATATGGATCTATATGGCCACCAGCAGGGGGAGCTCACTACATATGGATTTATATGGCCACCAGTCGGGGGAGCTCACTACATATGGATCTATATGGCCACCAGCAGGGGGCGATCACTACATATGGATCTATATGGCCACCAGCAGGGGGAGCTCACTACATATGGATCTATATGGCCACCAGCAGGGGGAGCTCACTACATATGGATCTATATGGCCACCAGCAGGGGGAGCTCACTACACATGGATTTATATGGCCACCAGTGGGGGGCGCTCACTACATATGGATCTATATGGCCACCAGTAGGGGGTGCTCACTGCATATGGATTTATATGGCAACCAGTAGGGGGCGCTCACTGCATATGGATTTATAAGGCCACCAGCAGGGGGCGCTCACTGCATATGGATTTATAAGGCCACCAGCAGGGGGAGCTCACTGCATATGGATTTATATGGCCACCAGCAGGGGGAGCTCACTGCATATGGATTTATAAGGCCACTAGCAGGGGGAGCTCACTACATATGGATTTATATGGCCACCAGCAGGGGGAGCTCACTGGATATGGATTTATAAGGCCACCAGCAGGGGGCGCTCACTGCATATGGATTTATAAGGCCACCAGCAGGGGGAGCTCACTGCATATGGATTTATAAGGCCACTAGCAGGGGGAGCTCACTACATATGGATCTATATGGCCACCAGTCGGGGGAGCTCACTACATATGGATCTATATGGCCACCAGCAGGGGGAGCTCACTACATATGGATTTATATGGCCACCAGTGGGGGGCGCTCACTACATATGGATCTATATGGCCACCAGCAGGGGGAGCTCACTACATATGGATCTATATGGCCACCAGCAGGGGGAGCTCACTACATATGGATTTATATGGCCACCAGCAGGGGGAGCTCTCTACATATGGATCTATATGGCCACCAGCAGGGGGAGCTCTCTACATATGGATCTATATGGCCACCAGCAGGGGGAGCTCACTACATATGGATCTATATGGCCACCAGTAGGGGGAGCTCACTACATATGGATCTATATGGCCACTAGCAGGGGGAGCTCACTGCATATGGATCTATATGGCCACCAGCAGGGGGAGCTCACTACATATGGATTTATAAGGCCACCAGTGGGGGGAGCTCACTACATATGGATTTATATGGCCACCAGCAGGGGGAGCTCACTACAGATGGATTTATATGGCCACCAGCAGGGGGAGCTCACTGCATATGGATTTATAAGGCCACTAGCAGGGGGAGCTCACTGCATATGGATCTATATGGCCACCAGCAGGGGGAGCTCACTACATATGGATTTATAAGGCCACCAGTGGGGGGAGCTCACTACATATGGATTTATAAGGCCACTAGTGGGGGGAGCTCACTACAGATGGATTTATATGGCCACCAGCAGGGGGAGCTCACTGCATATGGATTTATAAGGCCACCAGCAGGGGGAGCTCACTACATATGGATCTATATGGCCACCAGCAGGGGGAGCTCACTGCATATGGATTTATATGGCCACCAGCAGGGGGAGCTCACTACATATGGATTTATAAGGCCACCAGCAGGGGGAGCTCACTGCATATGGATTTATAAGGCCACCAGTGGGGGGAGCTCACTACATATGGATTTATATGGCCACCAGCAGGGGGAGCTCACTGCATATGGATTTATAAGGCCACCAGTGGGGGGAGCTCACTACATATGGATTTATATGGCCACCAGCAGGGGGAGCTCACTGCATATGGATTTATAAGGCCACCAGTGGGGGGAGCTCACTGCATATGGATTTATAAGGCCACCAGCAGGGGGAGCTCACTACATATGGATCTATATGGCCACCAGCAGGGGGAGCTCACTACATATGGATTTATAAGGCCACCAGTGGGGGGAGCTCACTGCATATGGATCTATATGGCCACCAGCAGGGGGAGCTCACTGCATATGGATTTATAAGGCCACCAGCAGGGGGAGCTCACTGCATATGGATTTATATGGCCACCAGTGGGGGGCGCTCACTACATATGGATTTATATGGCCACCAGTGGGGGGCGCTCACTACATATGGATTTATATGGCCACCAGTGGGGGGCGCTCATTGCACATGGGAGAGGTGACTGCAGGCGTCTGATGTTATCACCTGATACATGGTGGCCGATCCTCAGGCCGCAGGGATCAGATGCCGGCTGTATGTCCTCAGCCATATATATCTATATCTAACACTGTAATGCTGCTGCTTCATACGTACCGGGCTGAGAACGAGCAGCCGGACCCCATAGTCACTGCCTGCGGAGCGGACCCCGCGTATCAGTACATCTTATTACAGTACAGGTGATATAAGAGGAGCGGTGATATCACATCTTATTACAGTACAGGAGATATAAGAGGAGCAGTGATATCACATCTTATTACAGTACAGGGAGATATAAGAGGAGCGGTGATATCACATCTTATTACAGTACAGGGTGATATCACATCTTATTACAGTACAGGAGATATAAGAGGAGCGGTGATATCACAACTTATTACAGTACAGGGAGATATAAGAGGAGTGGTGATATCACATCTTATTACAGTACAGGAGATATAAGAGGAGCGGTGATATCACATCTTATTACAGTACAGGGAGATATAAGAGGAGCGGTGATATCACATCTTATTACAGTACAGGGTGATATAAGAGGAGCTGTGATATCACATCTTATTACAGTACAGGGAGATATAAGAGGAGCGGTGATATCACATCTTATTACAGTACAGGGAGATATAAGAGGAGCGGTGATATCACATCTTATTACAGTACAGGGTGATATAAGAGGAGCTGTGATATCACATCTTATTACAGTACAGGGAGATATATGAGGAGCGGTGATATCACATCTTATTACAGTACAGGAGATATAAGAGAAGCGGTGATATCACATCTTATTACAGTACAGGGAGATATAAGAGGAGCGGTGATATCACATCTTATTACAGTACAGGAGATATAAGAGGAGCGGTGATATCACATCTTATTACAGTACAGGAGATATAAGAGGAGCGGTGATATCACATCTTATTACAGTACAGGAGATATAAGAGGAGCGGTGATATCACATCTTATTACAGTACAGGGGATATAAGAGGAGCTGTGATATCACATCTTATTACAGTACAGGGTGATATAATAGGAGCGGTGATATCACATCTTATTACAGTACAGGGTGATATAAGAGGAGCGGTGATATCACATCTTATTACAGTACAGGAGATATAAGAGAAGCGGTGATATCACATCTTATTACAGTACAGGGAGATATAAGAGGAGCGGTGATATCACATCTTATTACAGTACAGGGTGATATAAGAGGAGCGGTGATATCACATCTTATTACAGTACAGGGTGATATAAGAGGAGCGGTGATATCACATCTTATTACAGTACAGGAGATATAAGAGAAGCGGTGATATCACATCTTATTACAGTACAGGGAGATATAAGAGGAGCGGTGATATCACATCTTATTACAGTACAGGGGATATAAGAGGAGCTGTGATATCACATCTTATTACAGTACAGGGTGATATAATAGGAGCGGTGATATCACATCTTATTACAGTACAGGGTGATATAAGAGGAGCGGTGATATCACATCTTATTACAGTACAGGAGATATAAGAGAAGCGGTGATATCACATCTTATTACAGTACAGGAGATATAAGAGGAGCGGTGATATCACATCTTATTACAGTACAGGAGATATAAGAGGAGCAGTGATATCACATCTTATTACAGTACAGGAGATATAAGAGGAGCAGTGATATCACATCTTATTACAGTACAAGGAGATATAAGAGGAGCGGTGATATCACATCTTATTACAGTACAGGGTGATATAAGAGGAGCGGTGATATCACATCTTATTACAGTACAGGAGATATAAGAGGAGCGGTGATATCACATCTTATTACAGTACAGGGAGATATAAGAGGAGCGGTGATATCACATCTTATTACAGTACAGGGAGATATAAGAGGAGCGGTGATATCACATCTTATTACAGTACAGGTGATATAAGAGGAGCGGTGATATCACATCTTATTACAGTACAGGGAGATATAAGAGGAGCGGTGATATCACATCTTATTACAGTACAGGTGATATAAGAGGAGCGGTGATATCACATCTTATTACAGTACAGGAGATATAAGAGGAGCGGTGATATCACATCTTATTACAGTACAGGTGATATAAGAGGAGCGGTGATATCACATCTTATTACAGTACAGGTGATATAAGAGGAGCGGTGAGATCACATCTTATTACAGTACAGGAGATATAAGAGGAGTGGTGATATCACATCTTATTACATTACAGGTGGTATAAGAGGAGCGGTGAGATCACATCTTATTACAGTACAGGTGATATAAGAGGAGCGGTGATATCACATCTTATTACAGTACAGGTGATATAAGAGGAGCGGTGATATCACATCTTATTACAGTACAGGAGATATAAGAGGAGCGGTGATATCACATCTTATTACAGTACAGGAGATATAAGAGGAGCGGTGATATCACATCTTATTACAGTACAGGTGATATAAGAGGAGCGGTGATATCACATCTTATTACAGTACAGGGAGATATAAGAGGAGCGGTGATATCACATCTTATTACAGTACAGGGAGATATAAGAGGAGCGGTGATATCACATCTTATTACAGTACAGGTGATATAAGAGGAGCGGTGAGATCACATCTTATTACAGTACAGGTGATATAAGAGGAGCGGTGATATCACATCTTATTACAGTACAGGAGATATAAGAGGAGCGGTGATATCACATCTTATTACAGTACAGGAGATATAAGAGGAGCGGTGATATCACATCTTATTACAGTACAGGAGATATAAGAGGAGCGGTGATATCACATCTTATTACAGTACAGGTGATATAAGAGGAGCGGTGATATCACATCTTATTACAGTACAGGGAGATATAAGAGGAGCGGTGATATCACATCTTATTACAGTACAGGAGATATAAGAGAAGCAGTGATATCACATCTTATTACAGTACAGGTGATATAAGAGGAGCGGTGATATCACATCTTATTACAGTACAGGGAGATATAAGAGGAGCGGTGATATCACATCTTATTACAGTACAGGAGATATAAGAGAAGCAGTGATATCACATCTTATTACAGTACAGGTGATATAAGAGGAGCGGTGATATCACATCTTATTACAGTACAGGGAGATATAAGAGGAGCAGTGATATCACATCTTATTACAGTACAGGAGATATAAGAGGAGCGGTGATATCACATCTTATTACAGTACAGGGAGATATAAGAGGAGCGGTGATATCACATCTTATTACAGTACAGGTGATATAAGAGAAGCAGTGATATCACATCTTATTACAGTACAGGGAGATATAAGAGGAGCGGTGATATCACATCTTATTACAGTACAGGGAGATATAAGAGGAGCGGTGATATCACATCTTATTACAGTACAGGTGATATAAGAGAAGCAGTGATATCACATCTTATTACAGTACAGGTGATATAAGAGGAGCGGTGATATCACATCTTATTACAGTACAGGAGATATAAGAGGAGCGGTGATATCACATCTTATTACAGTACAGGAGATATAAGAGAAGCGGTGATATCACATCTTATTACAGTACAGGGAGATATAAGAGGAGCGGTGATATCACATCTTATTACAGTACAGGAGATATAAGAGGAGTGGTGATATCACATCTTATTACAGTACAGGGTGATATAATAGGAGCGGTGATATCACATCTTATTACAGTACAGGAGATATAAGAGGAGTGGTGATATCACATCTTATTACAGTACAGGGTGATATAATAGGAGCGGTGATATCACATCTTATTACAGTACAGGGAGATATAAGAGGAGCGGTGATATCACATCTTATTACAGTACAGGTGATATAAGAGGAGCGGTGATATCACATCTTATTACAGTACAGGTGATATAAGAGGAGCGGTGATATCACATCTTATTACAGTACAGGAGATATAAGAGAAGCGGTGATATCACATCTTATTACAGTACAGGGAGATATAAGAGGAGCGGTGATATCACATCTTATTACAGTACAGGAGATATAAGAGGAGTGGTGATATCACATCTTATTACAGTACAGGGTGATATAATAGGAGCGGTGATATCACATCTTATTACAGTACAGGAGATATAAGAGGAGTGGTGATATCACATCTTATTACAGTACAGGGAGATATAAGAGGAGCGGTGATATCACATCTTATTACAGTACAGGTGATATAAGAGGAGCGGTGATATCACATCTTATTACAGTACAGGAGATATAAGAGGAGCGGTGATATCACATCTTATTACAGTACAGGAGATATAAGAGGAGCGGTGATATCACATCTTATTACAGTACAGGGGATATAAGAGGAGCTGTGATATCACATCTTATTACAGTACAGGGTGATATAATAGGAGCGGTGATATCACATCTTATTACAGTACAGGGTGATATAAGAGGAGCGGTGATATCACATCTTATTACAGTACAGGAGATATAAGAGAAGCGGTGATATCACATCTTATTACAGTACAGGGAGATATAAGAGGAGCGGTGATATCACATCTTATTACAGTACAGGGTGATATAAGAGGAGCGGTGATATCACATCTTATTACAGTACAGGGTGATATAAGAGGAGCGGTGATATCACATCTTATTACAGTACAGGAGATATAAGAGAAGCGGTGATATCACATCTTATTACAGTACAGGGAGATATAAGAGGAGCGGTGATATCACATCTTATTACAGTACAGGGGATATAAGAGGAGCTGTGATATCACATCTTATTACAGTACAGGGTGATATAATAGGAGCGGTGATATCACATCTTATTACAGTACAGGGTGATATAAGAGGAGCGGTGATATCACATCTTATTACAGTACAGGAGATATAAGAGAAGCGGTGATATCACATCTTATTACAGTACAGGAGATATAAGAGGAGCGGTGATATCACATCTTATTACAGTACAGGAGATATAAGAGGAGCAGTGATATCACATCTTATTACAGTACAGGAGATATAAGAGGAGCAGTGATATCACATCTTATTACAGTACAAGGAGATATAAGAGGAGCGGTGATATCACATCTTATTACAGTACAGGGTGATATAAGAGGAGCGGTGATATCACATCTTATTACAGTACAGGAGATATAAGAGGAGCGGTGATATCACATCTTATTACAGTACAGGGAGATATAAGAGGAGCGGTGATATCACATCTTATTACAGTACAGGTGATATAAGAGGAGCGGTGATATCACATCTTATTACAGTACAGGGAGATATAAGAGGAGCGGTGATATCACATCTTATTACAGTACAGGTGATATAAGAGGAGCGGTGATATCACATCTTATTACAGTACAGGAGATATAAGAGGAGCGGTGATATCACATCTTATTACAGTACAGGTGATATAAGAGGAGCGGTGATATCACATCTTATTACAGTACAGGTGATATAAGAGGAGCGGTGAGATCACATCTTATTACAGTACAGGAGATATAAGAGGAGTGGTGATATCACATCTTATTACATTACAGGTGGTATAAGAGGAGCGGTGAGATCACATCTTATTACAGTACAGGTGATATAAGAGGAGCGGTGATATCACATCTTATTACAGTACAGGTGATATAAGAGGAGCGGTGATATCACATCTTATTACAGTACAGGAGATATAAGAGGAGCGGTGATATCACATCTTATTACAGTACAGGAGATATAAGAGGAGCGGTGATATCACATCTTATTACAGTACAGGTGATATAAGAGGAGCGGTGATATCACATCTTATTACAGTACAGGGAGATATAAGAGGAGCGGTGATATCACATCTTATTACAGTACAGGGAGATATAAGAGGAGCGGTGATATCACATCTTATTACAGTACAGGTGATATAAGAGGAGCGGTGAGATCACATCTTATTACAGTACAGGTGATATAAGAGGAGCGGTGATATCACATCTTATTACAGTACAGGAGATATAAGAGGAGCGGTGATATCACATCTTATTACAGTACAGGAGATATAAGAGGAGCGGTGATATCACATCTTATTACAGTACAGGAGATATAAGAGGAGCGGTGATATCACATCTTATTACAGTACAGGTGATATAAGAGGAGCGGTGATATCACATCTTATTACAGTACAGGGAGATATAAGAGGAGCGGTGATATCACATCTTATTACAGTACAGGAGATATAAGAGAAGCAGTGATATCACATCTTATTACAGTACAGGTGATATAAGAGGAGCGGTGATATCACATCTTATTACAGTACAGGGAGATATAAGAGGAGCGGTGATATCACATCTTATTACAGTACAGGAGATATAAGAGAAGCAGTGATATCACATCTTATTACAGTACAGGTGATATAAGAGGAGCGGTGATATCACATCTTATTACAGTACAGGGAGATATAAGAGGAGCAGTGATATCACATCTTATTACAGTACAGGAGATATAAGAGGAGCGGTGATATCACATCTTATTACAGTACAGGGAGATATAAGAGGAGCGGTGATATCACATCTTATTACAGTACAGGTGATATAAGAGAAGCAGTGATATCACATCTTATTACAGTACAGGGAGATATAAGAGGAGCGGTGATATCACATCTTATTACAGTACAGGGAGATATAAGAGGAGCGGTGATATCACATCTTATTACAGTACAGGTGATATAAGAGAAGCAGTGATATCACATCTTATTACAGTACAGGTGATATAAGAGGAGCGGTGATATCACATCTTATTACAGTACAGGAGATATAAGAGGAGCGGTGATATCACATCTTATTACAGTACAGGAGATATAAGAGAAGCGGTGATATCACATCTTATTACAGTACAGGGAGATATAAGAGGAGCGGTGATATCACATCTTATTACAGTACAGGAGATATAAGAGGAGTGGTGATATCACATCTTATTACAGTACAGGGTGATATAATAGGAGCGGTGATATCACATCTTATTACAGTACAGGAGATATAAGAGGAGTGGTGATATCACATCTTATTACAGTACAGGGTGATATAATAGGAGCGGTGATATCACATCTTATTACAGTACAGGGAGATATAAGAGGAGCGGTGATATCACATCTTATTACAGTACAGGTGATATAAGAGGAGCGGTGATATCACATCTTATTACAGTACAGGTGATATAAGAGGAGCGGTGATATCACATCTTATTACAGTACAGGAGATATAAGAGAAGCGGTGATATCACATCTTATTACAGTACAGGGAGATATAAGAGGAGCGGTGATATCACATCTTATTACAGTACAGGAGATATAAGAGGAGTGGTGATATCACATCTTATTACAGTACAGGGTGATATAATAGGAGCGGTGATATCACATCTTATTACAGTACAGGAGATATAAGAGGAGTGGTGATATCACATCTTATTACAGTACAGGGAGATATAAGAGGAGCGGTGATATCACATCTTATTACAGTACAGGTGATATAAGAGGAGCGGTGATATCACATCTTATTACAGTACAGGAGATATAAGAGGAGCGGTGATATCACATCTTATTACAGTACAGGGTGATATAAGAGGAGCGGTGATATCACATCTTATTACAGTACAGGAGATATAAGAGGAGCGGTGATATCACATCTTATTACAGTACAGGAGATATAAGAGGAGCGGTGATATCACATCTTATTACAGTACAGGAGATATAAGAGGAGCGGTGATATCACATCTTATTACAGTACAGGGAGATATAAGAGGAGCGGTGATATCACATCTTATTACAGTACAGGTGATATAAGAGGAGCGGTGATATCACATCTTATTACAGTACAGGAGATATAAGAGGAGCGGTGATATCACATCTTATTACAGTACAGGTGATATAAGAGGAGCGGTGATATCACATCTTATTACAGTACAGGTGATATAAGAGGAGCGGTGAGATCACATCTTATTACAGTACAGGAGATATAAGAGGAGTGGTGATATCACATCTTATTACATTACAGGTGGTATAAGAGGAGCGGTGATATCACATCTTATTACAGTACAGGAGATATAAGAGGAGCGGTGATATCACATCTTATTACAGTACAGGAGATATAAGAGGAGCGGTGATATCACATCTTATTACAGTACAGGAGATATAAGAGGAGCGGTGATATCACATCTTATTACAGTACAGGTGATATAAGAGGAGCGGTGATATCACATCTTATTACAGTACAGGGAGATATAAGAGGAGCGGTGATATCACATCTTATTACAGTACAGGAGATATAAGAGAAGCGGTGATATCACATCTTATTACAGTATAGAAGATATAAGAGAAGCAGTGATATCACATCTTATTACAGTACAGGGAGATATAAGAGGAGCGTGATATCACATCTTATTACAGTACAGGAGATATAAGAGGAGCGGTGATATCACATCTTATTACAGTACAGGTGATATAAGAGGAGCGGTGATATCACATCTTATTACAGTACAGGAGATATAAGAGGAGCGGTGATATCACATCTTATTACAGTACAGGAGATATAAGAGAAGCGGTGATATCACATCTTATTACAGTACAGGGAGATATAAGAGGAGCGGTGATATCACATCTTATTACAGTACAGGAGATATAAGAGGAGTGGTGATATCACATCTTATTACAGTACAGGGTGATATAATAGGAGCGGTGATATCACATCTTATTACAGTACAGGTGATATAAGAGGAGCGGTGATATCACATCTTATTACAGTACAGGGAGATATAAGAGTAGCGGTGATATGACATCTTATTACAGTACAGGTGATATAAGAGGAGCGGTGATATCACATCTTATTACAGTACAGGAGATATAAGAGAAGCGGTGATATCACATCTTATTACAGTACAGGGAGATATAAGAGGAGCGGTGATATCACATCTTATTACAGTACAGGAGATATAAGAGGAGTGGTGATATCACATCTTATTACAGTACAGGGTGATATAATAGGAGCGGTGATATCACATCTTATTACAGTACAGGAGATATAAGAGGAGTGGTGATATCACATCTTATTACAGTACAGGGTGATATAATAGGAGCGGTGATATCACATCTTATTACAGTACAGGAAGATATAAGAGGAGCGGTGATATCACATCTTATTACAGTACAGGTGATATAAGAGGAGCGGTGATATCACATCTTATTACAGTACAGGTGATATAAGAGGAGCAGTGATATCACATCTTATTACAGTACAGGGAGATATAAGAGGAGCGGTGATATCACATCTTATTACAGTACAGGTGATATAAGAGGAGCGGTGATATCACATCTTATTACAGTACAGGAGATATAAGAGAAGCGGTGATATCACATCTTATTACAGTACAGGGAGATATAAGAGGAGCGGTGATATCACATCTTATTACAGTACAGGAGATATAAGAGGAGTGGTGATATCACATCTTATTACAGTACAGGGTGATATAATAGGAGCGGTGATATCACATCTTATTACAGTACAGGAGATATAAGAGGAGTGGTGATATCACATCTTATTACAGTACAGGGTGATATAATAGGAGCGGTGATATCACATCTTATTACAGTACAGGGAGATATAAGAGGAGCGGTGATATCACATCTTATTACAGTACAGGTGATATAAGAGGAGCGGTGATATCACATCTTATTACAGTACAGGAGATATAAGAGGAGCGGTGATATCACATCTTATTACAGTACAGGGTGATATAAGAGGAGCGGTGATATCACATCTTATTACAGTACAGGAGATATAAGAGGAGCGGTGATATCACATCTTATTACAGTACAGGAGATATAAGAGGAGCGGTGATATCACATCTTATTACAGTACAGGAGATATAAGAGGAGCGGTGATATCACATCTTATTACAGTACAGGAGATATAAGAGGAGCGGTGATATCACATCTTATTACAGTACAGGAGATATAAGAGGAGCGGTGATATCACATCTTATTACAGTACAAGGAGATATAAGAGGAGCGGTGATATCACATCTTATTACAGTACAGGATATATAAGAGGAGCGGTGATATCACATCTTATTACAGTACAAGGAGATATAAGAGGAGCGGGGATATCACATCTTATTACAGTACAGGATATATAAGAGGAGCGGTGATATCACATCTTATTACAGTACAGGGAGATATAAGAGGAGCGGTGATATCACATCTTATTACAGTACAGGTGATATAAGAGGAGCGGTGATATCACATCTTATTACAGTACAGGGAGATATAAGAGGAGCGGTGATATCACATCTTATTACAGTACAGGAGATATAAGAGGAGCGGTGATATCACATCTTATTACAGTACAGGAGATATAAGAGGAGCGGTGATATCACATCTTATTACAGTACAGGTGATATAAGAGGAGCGGTGATATCACATCTTATTACAGTACAGGGAGATATAAGAGGAGCGGTGATATCACATCTTATTACAGTACAGGTGATATAAGAGGAGCGGTGATATCACATCTTATTACAGTACAGGAGATATAAGAGGAGCGGTGATATCACATCTTATTACAGTACAGGTGATATAAGAGGAGCGGTGATATCACATCTTATTACAGTACAGGTGATATAAGAGGAGCGGTGAGATCACATCTTATTACAGTACAGGAGATATAAGAGGAGTGGTGATATCACATCTTATTACATTACAGGTGGTATAAGAGGAGCGGTGATATCACATCTTATTACAGTACAGGGTGATATAAGAGGAGCGGTGATATCACATCTTATTACAGTACAGGGAGATATAAGAGGAGCGGTGATATCACATCTTATTACAGTACAGGGAGATATAAGAGGAGCGGTGATATCACATCTTATTACAGTACAGGGAGATATAAGAGGAGCTGTGATATCACATCTTATTACAGTACAGGGTGATATAAGAGGAGCAGTGATATCACATCTTATTACAGTACAGGAGATATAAGAGAAGCGGTGATATCACATCTTATTACAGTACAGGAGATATAAGAGGAGCGGTGATATCACATCTTATTACAGTACAGGAGATATAAGAGGAGCGGTGATATCACATCTTATTACAGTACAGGTGATATAAGAGGAGCGGTGATATCACATCTTATTACAGTACAGGTGATATAAGAGGAGCGGTGATATCACATCTTATTACAGTACAGGAGATATAAGAGGAGCGGTGATATCACATCTTATTACAGTACAGGAGATATAAGAGGAGCGGTGATATCACATCTTATTACAGTACAGGTGATATAAGAGGAGCGGTGATATCACATCTTATTACAGTACAGGGAGATATAAGAGGAGCGGTGATATCACATCTTATTACAGTACAGGAGATATAAGAGAAGCGGTGATATCACATCTTATTACAGTATAGAAGATATAAGAGAAGCAGTGATATCACATCTTATTACAGTACAGGGAGATATAAGAGGAGCGTGATATCACATCTTATTACAGTACAGGAGATATAAGAGGAGCGGTGATATCACATCTTATTACAGTACAGGTGATATAAGAGGAGCGGTGATATCACATCTTATTACAGTACAGGAGATATAAGAGGAGCGGTGATATCACATCTTATTACAGTACAGGAGATATAAGAGAAGCGGTGATATCACATCTTATTACAGTACAGGGAGATATAAGAGGAGCGGTGATATCACATCTTATTACAGTACAGGAGATATAAGAGGAGTGGTGATATCACATCTTATTACAGTACAGGGTGATATAATAGGAGCGGTGATATCACATCTTATTACAGTACAGGTGATATAAGAGGAGCGGTGATATCACATCTTATTACAGTACAGGGAGATATAAGAGTAGCGGTGATATGACATCTTATTACAGTACAGGTGATATAAGAGGAGCGGTGATATCACATCTTATTACAGTACAGGAGATATAAGAGAAGCGGTGATATCACATCTTATTACAGTACAGGGAGATATAAGAGGAGCGGTGATATCACATCTTATTACAGTACAGGAGATATAAGAGGAGTGGTGATATCACATCTTATTACAGTACAGGGTGATATAATAGGAGCGGTGATATCACATCTTATTACAGTACAGGAGATATAAGAGGAGTGGTGATATCACATCTTATTACAGTACAGGGTGATATAATAGGAGCGGTGATATCACATCTTATTACAGTACAGGGAGATATAAGAGGAGCGGTGATATCACATCTTATTACAGTACAGGTGATATAAGAGGAGCGGTGATATCACATCTTATTACAGTACAGGTGATATAAGAGGAGCGGTGATATCACATCTTATTACAGTACAGGGAGATATAAGAGGAGCGGTGATATCACATCTTATTACAGTACAGGTGATATAAGAGGAGCGGTGATATCACATCTTATTACAGTACAGGAGATATAAGAGAAGCGGTGATATCACATCTTATTACAGTACAGGGAGATATAAGAGGAGCGGTGATATCACATCTTATTACAGTACAGGAGATATAAGAGGAGTGGTGATATCACATCTTATTACAGTACAGGGTGATATAATAGGAGCAGTGATATCACATCTTATTACAGTACAGGAGATATAAGAGGAGTGGTGATATCACATCTTATTACAGTACAGGGTGATATAATAGGAGCGGTGATATCACATCTTATTACAGTACAGGGAGATATAAGAGGAGCGGTGATATCACATCTTATTACAGTACAGGTGATATAAGAGGAGCGGTGATATCACATCTTATTACAGTACAGGAGATATAAGAGGAGCGGTGATATCACATCTTATTACAGTACAGGGTGATATAAGAGGAGCGGTGATATCACATCTTATTACAGTACAGGAGATATAAGAGGAGCGGTGATATCACATCTTATTACAGTACAGGAGATATAAGAGGAGCGGTGATATCACATCTTATTACAGTACAGGAGATATAAGAGGAGCGGTGATATCACATCTTATTACAGTACAGGAGATATAAGAGGAGCGGTGATATCACATCTTATTACAGTACAGGAGATATAAGAGGAGCGGTGATATCACATCTTATTACAGTACAGGAGATATAAGAGGAGCGGTGATATCACATCTTATTACAGTACAAGGAGATATAAGAGGAGCGGTGATATCACATCTTATTACAGTACAGGATATATAAGAGGAGCGGTGATATCACATCTTATTACAGTACAAGGAGATATAAGAGGAGCGGGGATATCACATCTTATTACAGTACAGGATATATAAGAGGAGCGGTGATATCACATCTTATTACAGTACAGGAGATATAAGAGGAGCGGTGATATCACATCTTATTACAGTACAGGAGATATAAGAGGAGCGGTGATATCATATCTTATTACAGTACAGGTGATATAAGAGGAGCGGTGATATCACATCTTATTACAGTACAGGGAGATATAAGAGGAGCGGTGATATCACATCTTATTACAGTACAGGAGATATAAGAGGAGCGGTGATATCACATCTTATTACAGTACAGGAGATATAAGAGGAGCGGTGATATCACATCTTATTACAGTACAGGTGATATAAGAGGAGCGGTGATATCACATCTTATTACAGTACAGGGAGATATAAGAGGAGCGGTGATATCACATCTTATTACAGTACAGGTGATATAAGAGGAGCGGTGATATCACATCTTATTACAGTACAGGAGATATAAGAGGAGCGGTGATATCACATCTTATTACAGTACAGGTGATATAAGAGGAGCGGTGATATCACATCTTATTACAGTACAGGTGATATAAGAGGAGCGGTGAGATCACATCTTATTACAGTACAGGAGATATAAGAGGAGTGGTGATATCACATCTTATTACATTACAGGTGGTATAAGAGGAGCGGTGATATCACATCTTATTACAGTACAGGGTGATATAAGAGGAGCGGTGATATCACATCTTATTACAGTACAGGGAGATATAAGAGGAGCGGTGATATCACATCTTATTACAGTACAGGGAGATATAAGAGGAGCGGTGATATCACATCTTATTACAGTACAGGGAGATATAAGAGGAGCTGTGATATCACATCTTATTACAGTACAGGGTGATATAAGAGGAGCAGTGATATCACATCTTATTACAGTACAGGAGATATAAGAGAAGCGGTGATATCACATCTTATTACAGTACAGGAGATATAAGAGGAGCGGTGATATCACATCTTATTACAGTACAGGAGATATAAGAGGAGCGGTGATATCACATCTTATTACAGTACAGGAGATATAAGAGGAGCGGTGATATCACATCTTATTACAGTACAGGAGATATAAGAGGAGCGGTGATATCACATCTTATTACAGTACAGGTGATATAAGAGGAGCGGTGATATCACATCTTATTACAGTACAGGGAGATATAAGAGGAGCGGTGATATCACATCTTATTACAGTACAGGTGATATAAGAGGAGCGGTGATATCACATCTTATTACAGTACAGGAGATATAAGAGGAGCGGTGATATCACATCTTATTACAGTACAGGTGATATAAGAGGAGCGGTGATATCACATCTTATTACAGTACAGGTGATATAAGAGGAGCGGTGAGATCACATCTTATTACAGTACAGGATATATAAGAGGAGTGGTGATATCACATCTTATTACATTACAGGTGGTATAAGAGGAGCGGTGATATCACATCTTATTACAGTACAGGGTGATATAAGAGGAGCGGTGATATCACATCTTATTACAGTACAGGGAGATATAAGAGGAGCGGTGATATCACATCTTATTACAGTACAGGGAGATATAAGAGGAGCGGTGATATCACATCTTATTACAGTACAGGAGATATAAGAGGAGCGGTGATATCACATCTTATTACAGTACAGGAGATATAAGAGGAGCGGTGATATCACATCTTATTACAGTACAGGTGATATAAGAGGAGCGGTGATATCACATCTTATTACAGTACAGGTGATATAAGAGGAGCGGTGATATCACATCTTATTACAGTACAGGAGATATAAGAGGAGCGGTGATATCACATCTTATTACAGTACAGGTGATATAAGAGGAGCGGTGATATCACATCTTATTACAGTACAGGGTGATATAAGAGGAGCGGTGATATCACATCTTATTACAGTACAGGTGATATAAGAGGAGCGGTGATATCACATCTTATTACAGTACAGGTGATATAAGAGGAGCGGTGATATCACATCTTATTACAGTACAGGAGATATAAGAGGAGTGGTGATATCACATCTTATTACAGTACAGGTGATATAAGAGGAGCGGTGATATCACATCTTATTACAGTACAGGTGATATAAGAGGAGCGGTGAGATCACATCTTATTACAGTACAGGTGATATAAGAGGAGCGGTGAGATCACATCTTATTACATTACAGGTGGTATAAGAGGAGCGGTGATATCACATCTTATTACAGTACAGGGAGATATAAGAGGAGCGGTGAGATCACATCTTATTACATTACAGGTGGTATAAGAGGAGCGGTGAGATCACATCTTATTACATTACAGGTGGTATAAGAGGAGCGGTGATATCACATCTTATTACAGTACAGGGAGATATAAGAGGAGCGGTGATATCACATCTTATTACAGTACAGTGGATATAAGAGGAGCGGTGATATCACATCTTATTACAGTACAGGGGGATATAAGAGGAGCGGTGATCTCCCATCTTATTACAGTACAGGAGATATAAGAGGAGCGGTGATATCACATCTTATTACAGTACAGGAGATATAAGAGGAGCGGTGATAACACATCTTATTACAGTACAGGTGATATAAGAGGAGCGGTGATATCACATCTTATTACAGTACAGGAGATATAAGAGGAGCGGTGATATCACATCTTATTACAGTACAGGTGATATAAGAGGAGCGGTGATATCACATCTTATTACAGTACAGGAGATATAAGAGGAGCGGTGATATCACATCTTATTACAGTACAGGGGGACATAAGAGGAGCGGTGATCTCCCATCTTATTACAGTACAGGACATATAAGAGGAGCGGTGATATCACATCTTATTACAGTACAGGTGATATAAGAGGAGCGGTGATATCACATCTTATTACAGTACAGGAGATATAAGAGGAGCGGTGATATCACATCTTATTACAGTACAGGTGATATAAGAGGAGCAGTGATATCACATCTTATTACAGTACAGGTGATATAAGAGGAGCGGTGATATCACATCTTATTACAGTACAGGTGATATAAGAGGAGCGGTGATATCACATCTTATTACAGTACAGGTGATATAAGAGGAGCGGTGATATCACATCTTATTACAGTACAGGTGATATAAGAGGAGCGGTGATATCACATCTTATTACAGTACAGGTGATATAAGAGGAGCGGTGATATCACATCTTATTACAGTACAGGAGAGATAAGAGGAGCGGTGATATCACATCTTATTACAGTACAGGGGATATAAGAGGAGCGGTGATATCACATCTTATTACAGTACAGGTGATATAAGAGGAGCGGTGATATCACATCTTATTACAGTACAGGTGATATAAGAGGAGCGGTGATATCACATCTTATTACAGTACAGGGTGATATAAGAGGAGCGGTGATATCACATCTTATTACAGTACAGGAGATATAAGAGGAGCGGTGATATCACATCTTATTACAGTACAGGTGATATAAGAGGAGCGGTGATATCACATCTTTTTACAGTACAGGTGATATAAGAGGAGCGGTGATATCACATCTTATTACAGTACAGGTGATATAAGAGGAGCGGTGATATCACATCTTATTACAGTACAGGTGATATAAGAGGAGCGGTGATATCACATCTTATTACAGTACAGGGTGATATAAGAGGAGCGGTGATATCACATCTTATTACAGTACAGGGAGATATAAGAGGAGCGGTGATATCACATCTTATTACAGTACAGGGAGATATAAGAGGAGCGGTGATATCACATCTTATTACAGTACAGGGAGATATAAGAGGAGCTGTGATATCACATCTTATTACAGTACAGGGTGATATAAGAGGAGCAGTGATATCACATCTTATTACAGTACAGGAGATATAAGAGAAGCGGTGATATCACATCTTATTACAGTACAGGAGATATAAGAGGAGCGGTGATATCACATCTTATTACAGTACAGGAGATATAAGAGGAGCGGTGATATCACATCTTATTACAGTACAGGTGATATAAGAGGAGCGGTGATATCACATCTTATTACAGTACAGGTGATATAAGAGGAGCGGTGATATCACATCTTATTACAGTACAGGAGATATAAGAGGAGCGGTGATATCACATCTTATTACAGTACAGGAGATATAAGAGGAGCGGTGATATCACATCTTATTACAGTACAGGAGATATAAGAGGAGCGGTGATATCACATCTTATTACAGTACAGGTGATATAAGAGGAGCGGTGATATCACATCTTATTACAGTACAGGGAGATATAAGAGGAGCGGTGATATCACATCTTATTACAGTACAGGTGATATAAGAGGAGCGGTGATATCACATCTTATTACAGTACAGGAGATATAAGAGGAGCGGTGATATCACATCTTATTACAGTACAGGTGATATAAGAGGAGCGGTGATATCACATCTTATTACAGTACAGGTGATATAAGAGGAGCGGTGAGATCACATCTTATTACAGTACAGGATATATAAGAGGAGTGGTGATATCACATCTTATTACATTACAGGTGGTATAAGAGGAGCGGTGATATCACATCTTATTACAGTACAGGGTGATATAAGAGGAGCGGTGATATCACATCTTATTACAGTACAGGGAGATATAAGAGGAGCGGTGATATCACATCTTATTACAGTACAGGGAGATATAAGAGGAGCGGTGATATCACATCTTATTACAGTACAGGAGATATAAGAGGAGCGGTGATATCACATCTTATTACAGTACAGGAGATATAAGAGGAGCGGTGATATCACATCTTATTACAGTACAGGTGATATAAGAGGAGCGGTGATATCACATCTTATTACAGTACAGGTGATATAAGAGGAGCGGTGATATCACATCTTATTACAGTACAGGAGATATAAGAGGAGCGGTGATATCACATCTTATTACAGTACAGGTGATATAAGAGGAGCGGTGATATCACATCTTATTACAGTACAGGGTGATATAAGAGGAGCGGTGATATCACATCTTATTACAGTACAGGTGATATAAGAGGAGCGGTGATATCACATCTTATTACAGTACAGGTGATATAAGAGGAGCGGTGATATCACATCTTATTACAGTACAGGAGATATAAGAGGAGTGGTGATATCACATCTTATTACAGTACAGGTGATATAAGAGGAGCGGTGATATCACATCTTATTACAGTACAGGTGATATAAGAGGAGCGGTGAGATCACATCTTATTACAGTACAGGTGATATAAGAGGAGCGGTGAGATCACATCTTATTACATTACAGGTGGTATAAGAGGAGCGGTGATATCACATCTTATTACAGTACAGGGAGATATAAGAGGAGCGGTGAGATCACATCTTATTACATTACAGGTGGTATAAGAGGAGCGGTGAGATCACATCTTATTACATTACAGGTGGTATAAGAGGAGCGGTGATATCACATCTTATTACAGTACAGGGAGATATAAGAGGAGCGGTGATATCACATCTTATTACAGTACAGTGGATATAAGAGGAGCGGTGATATCACATCTTATTACAGTACAGGGGGATATAAGAGGAGCGGTGATCTCCCATCTTATTACAGTACAGGAGATATAAGAGGAGCGGTGATATCACATCTTATTACAGTACAGGAGATATAAGAGGAGCGGTGATATCACATCTTATTACAGTACAGGTGATATAAGAGGAGCGGTGATATCACATCTTATTACAGTACAGGAGATATAAGAGGAGCGGTGATATCACATCTTATTACAGTACAGGTGATATAAGAGGAGAGGTGATATCACATCTTATTACAGTACAGGTGATATAAGAGGAGCGGTGATCTCCCATCTTATTACAGTACAGGACATATAAGAGGAGCGGTGATATCACATCTTATTACAGTACAGGTGATATAAGAGGAGCGGTGATATCACATCTTATTACAGTACAGGTGATATAAGAGGAGCGGTGATCTCCCATCTTATTACAGTACAGGACATATAAGAGGAGCGGTGATATCACATCTTATTACAGTACAGGTGATATAAGAGGAGCGGTGATATCACATCTTATTACAGTACAGGAGATATAAGAGGAGCGGTGATATCACATCTTATTACAGTACAGGTGATATAAGAGGAGCAGTGATATCACATCTTATTACAGTACAGGTGATATAAGAGGAGCGGTGATATCACATCTTATTACAGTACAGGTGATATAAGAGGAGCGGTGATATCACATCTTATTACAGTACAGGTGATATAAGAGGAGCGGTGATATCACATCTTATTACAGTACAGGTGATATAAGAGGAGCGGTGATATCACATCTTATTACAGTACAGGTGATATAAGAGGAGCGGTGATATCACATCTTATTACAGTACAGGAGAGATAAGAGGAGCGGTGATATCACATCTTATTACAGTACAGGGGATATAAGAGGAGCGGTGATATCACATCTTATTACAGTACAGGTGATATAAGAGGAGCGGTGATATCACATCTTATTACAGTACAGGTGATATAAGAGGAGCGGTGATATCACATCTTATTACAGTACAGGGTGATATAAGAGGAGCGGTGATATCACATCTTATTACAGTACAGGAGATATAAGAGGAACGGTGATATCACATCTTATTACAGTACAGGTGATATAAGAGGAGCGGTGATATCACATCTTTTTACAGTACAGGTGATATAAGAGGAGCGGTGATATCACATCTTATTACAGTACAGGTGATATAAGAGGAGCGGTGATATCACATCTTATTACAGTACAGGTGATATAAGAGGAGCGGTGATATCACATCTTATTACAGTACAGGTGATATAAGAGGAGCGGTGATATCACATCTTATTACAGTACAGGGTGATATAAGAGGAGCGGTGATATCACATCTTATTACAGTACAGGAGATATAAGAGGAGCGGTGATATCACATCTTATTACAGTACAGGGAGATATAAGAGGAGCGGTGATATCACATCTTATTACAGTACAGGTGATATAAGAGGAGCGGTGATATCACATCTTATTACAGTACAGGGAGATATAAGAGGAGTGGTGATATGACATCTTATTACAGTACAGGAGATATAAGAGGAGCGGTGATATCACATCTTATTACAGTACAGGAGATATAAGAGGAGCGGTGATATCACATCTTATTACAGTACAGGGAGATATAAGAGGAGCGGTGATATCACATCTTATTACAGTACAGGTGATATAAGAGGAGCGGTGATATCACATCTTATTACAGTACAGGGAGATATAAGAGGAGCGGTGATATCACATCTTATTACAGTACAGGTGATATAAGAGGAGCGGTGATATCACATCTTATTACAGTACAGGGAGATATAAGAGGAGTGGTGATATCACATCTTATTACAGTACTGGAGATATAAGAGGAGCGGTGATATCACATCTTATTACAGTACAGGAGATATAAGAGGAGCGGTGATATCACATCTTATTACAGTACAGGTGATATAAGAGGAGCGGTGATATTACATCTTATTACAGTACAGGAGATATAAGAGGAGCGGTGATATCACATCTTATTACAGTACAGGAGATATAAGAGGAGCGGTGATATCACATCTTATTACAGTACAGAAGATATAAGAGGAGCGGTGATATCACATCTTATTACAGTACAGGGAGATATAAGAGGAGCGGTGATATCACATCTTATTACAGTACAGAAGATATAAGAGGAGCGGTGATATCACATCTTATTACAGTACAGGAGATATAAGAGGAGCGGTGATATCACATCTTATTACAGTACAGAAGATATAAGAGGAGCGGTGATATCACATCTTATTACAGTACAGGGAGATATAAGAGGAGCGGTGATATCACATCTTATTACAGTACAGGGAGATATAAGAGGAGCGGAGATATCACATCTTATTACAGTGCAGGAGATATAAGAGGAGCGGTGATATCACATCTTATTACAGTACAGGAGATATAAGAGGAGCGGTGATATTACATCTTATTACAGTACAGGGAGATATAAGAGGAGCGGTGATATCACATCTTATTACAGTACAGGAGATATAAGAGGAGCGGTGATATCACATCTTATTACAGTACAGGTGATATAAGAGGAGCGGTGATATTACATCTTATTACAGTACAGGAGATATAAGAGGAGCGGTGATATCACACCTTATTACAGTACAGGAGATATAAGAGGAGCGGTGATATCACATCTTATTACAGTACAGAAGATATAAGAGGAGCGGTGATATCACATCTTATTACAGTACAGTGAGATATAAGAGGAGCGGTGATATCACATCTTATTACAGTACAGGGAGATATAAGAGGAGCGGTGATATCACATCTTATTACAGTGCAGGAGATATAAGAGGAGCGGTGATATCACATCTTATTACAGTACAGGAGATATAAGAGAAGCGGTGATATCACATCTTATTACAGTACAGGGAGATATAAGAGGAGCGGTGATATCACATCTTATTACAGTACAGGAGATATAAGAGGAGCGGTGATATCACATCTTATTACAGTACAGGAGATATAAGAGGAGCGGTGATATCACATCTTATTACAGTACAGGAGATATAAGAGGAGCGGTGATATCACATCTTATTACAGTACAGGATGATATAAGAGGAGCGGTGATATCACATCTTATTACAGTGCAGGAGATATAAGTGGAGCGGTGATATCACATCTTATTACAGTACAGGAGATATAAGAGGAGCGGTGATATCACATCTTATTACAGTACAGGAGATATAAGAGGAGCGGTGATATCACATCTTATTACAGTACAGGAGATATAAGAGGAGCGGTGATATCACATCTTATTACAGTACAGGAGATATAAGAGGAGCGGTGATATCACATCTTATTACAGTACAGGAGATATAAGAGGAGCGGTGATATCACATCTTATTACAGTACAGGGAGATATAAGAGGAGCGGTGATATCACATCTTATTACAGTACAGGAGATATAAGAGGAGCGGTGATATCACATCTTATTACAGTACAGGAGATATAAGAGGAGCGGTGATATCACATCTTATTACAGTACAGGGGATATAAGAGGAGCTGTGATATCACATCTTATTACAGTACAGGAGATATAAGAGGAGCGGTGATATCACATCTTATTACAGTACAGGGAGATATAAGAGGAGCGGTGATATCACATCTTATTACAGTACAGGAGATATAAGAGGAGCTGTGATATCACATCTTATTACAGTACAGGAGATATAAGAGGAGCGGTGATATCACATCTTATTACAGTACAGGAGATATAAGAGGAGCTGTGATATCACATCTTATTACAGTACAGGAGATATAAGAGGAGCTGTGATATCACATCTTATTACAGTGCAGGAGATATAAGAGGAGCAGTGATATCACATCTTATTACAGTACAGTGATATAAGAGGAGCGGTGATATCACATCTTATTACAGTACAGGAGATATAAGAGGAGCTGTGATATCACATCTTATTACAGTACAGGGAAATAAAAGAGGAGCAGTGATATCACATCTTATTACAGTACAGGGAGATATAAGAGGAGCGGTGATATCACATCTTATTACAGTACAGGAGATATAAGAGGAGCTGTGATATCACATCTTATTACAGTACAGGGTGATATAAGAGGAGCGGTGATATCACATCTTATTACAGTACAGGGAGATATAAGAGGAGCGGTGATGTCACATCTTATTACAGTACAGGTGATATAAGAGGAGCGGTGATATCACATCTTATTACAGTACAGGGAGATATAAGAGGAGCGGTGATATCACATCTTATTACAGTACAGGAGATATAAGAGGAGCGGTGATATCACCTCTTATTACAGTACAGGGAGATATAAGAGGAGCGGTGATATCACATCTTATTACAGTACAGGGAGATATAAGAGGAGCGGTGATATCACATCTTATTACAGTACAGGGAGATATAAGAGGAGCGGTGATATCACATCTTATTACAGTACAGGAGATATAAGAGGAGCGGTGATATCACATCTTATTACAGTACAGGTGATATAAGAGGAGCGGTGATATCACATCTTATTACAGTACAGGGTGATATAAGAGGAGCGGTGATCTCCCATCTTATTACAGTACAGGAGATATAAGAGGAGCGGTGATATTACATCTTATTACAGTACAGGAGATATAAGAGGAGCGGTGATATCACATCTTATTACAGTACAGGTGATATAAGAGGAGCGGTGATATCACATCTTATTACAGTACAGGGAGATATAAGAGGAGCGGTGATATCACATCTTATTACAGTACAGGTGATATAAGAGGAGCGGTGATATCACATCTTATTACAGTACAGGAGATATAAGAGGAGCGGTGATATCACATCTTATTACAGTACAGGTGATATAAGAGGAGCGGTGATATCACATCTTATTACAGTACAGGGTGATATAAGAGGAGCAGTGATATCACATCTTATTACAGTACAGGGAGATATAAGAGGAGCGGTGATATCACATCTTATTACAGTACAGGGAGATATAAGAGGAGCGGTGATATCACATCTTATTACAGTACAGGAGATATAAGAGGAGCGGTGATATCACATCTTATTACAGTACAGGAGATATAAGAGAAGCGGTGATATCACATCTTATTACAGTACAGGGTGATATAAGAGGAGCAGTGATATCACATCTTATTACAGTACAGGGGGATATAAGAGGAGCAGTGATATCACATCTTATTACAGTACAGGAGATATAAGAGGAGCGGTGATATCACATCTTATTACAGTACAGGGGGATATAAGAGGAGCAGTGATATCACATCTTATTACAGTACAGGAGATATAAGAGGAGCAGTGATATCACATCTTATTACAGTACAGGGGGATATAAGAGGAGCAGTGATATCACATCTTATTACAGTACAGGAGATATAAGAGGAGCGGTGATATCACATCTTATTACAGTACAGGGTGATATAAGAGGAGCGGTGATATCACATCTTATTACAGTACAGGGTGATATAAGAGGAGCGGTGATATCACATCTTATTACAGTACAGGGAGATATAAGAGGAGCGGTGATATCACATCTTATTACAGTACAGGAGATATAAGAGGAGCGGTGATATCACATCTTATTACAGTACAGGGAGATATAAGAGGAGCGGTGATATCACATCTTATTACAGTACAGGAGATATAAGAGGAGCGGTGATATCACATCTTATTACAGTACAGGAGATATAAGAGGAGCGGTGATATCACATCTTATTACAGTACAGGAGATATAAGAGGAGCAGTGATATCACATCTTATTACAGTACAGGAGATATAAGAGAAGCGGTGATATCACATCTTATTACAGTACAGGGGGATATAAGAGGAGCGGTGATATCACATCTTATTACAGTACAGGGTGATATAAGAAGAGCAGTGATATCACATCTTATTACAGTACAGGGGGATATAAGAGGAGCGGTGATATCACATCTTATTACAGTACAGGGTGATATAAGAGGAGCGGTGATATCACATCTTATTACAGTACAGGGAGATATAAGAGGAGCGGTGATATCACATCTTTTTACAGTACAGGAGATATAAGAGGAGCGGTGATATCACATCTTATTACAGTACAGGAGATATAAGAGGAGCGGTGATATCACATCTTATTACAGTACAGGAGATATAAGAGAAGCGGTGATATCACATCTTATTACAGTACAGATGATATAAGAGGAGCGGTGATCTCACATCTTATTACAGTACAGGGTGATATAAGAGAAGCGGTGATATCACATCTTATTACAGTACAGGAGATATAAGAGGAGCGGTGATATCACATCTTATTACAGTACAGGTGATATAAGAGGAGCGGTGATATCACATCTTATTACAGTACAGGAGATATAAGAGGAGAGGTGATATCACATCTTATTATAGTACAGGTGATATAATAGGAGCGGTGATATCACATCTTATTACAGTACAGGTGATATAAGAGGAGCGGTGATATCACATCTTATTACAGTACAGGTGATACAAGAGGAGCGGTGATATCACATCTTATTACAGTACAGATGATATAAGAGGAGCGGTGATATCACATCTTATTACAGTACAGGGTGATATAAGAGGAGCGGTGATATCACATCTTATTACAGTACAGGTGATATAAGAGGAGCGGTGATATCACATCTTATTACAGTACAGGTGATATAAGAGGAGCGGTGATATCACATCTTATTACAGTACATGGTGATATAAGAGGAGCGGTGATATCACATCTTATTACAGTACAGGGTGATATAAGAGGAGCGGTGATATCACATCTTATTACAGTACAGGAGATATAAGAGGAGCAGTGATATCACATCTTATTACAGTACAGGTGATATAAGAGGAGCGGTGATATCACATCTTATTACAGTACAGGTGATATAAGAGGAGCAGTGATATCACATCTTATTACAGTACAGGAGATATAAGAGGAGCGGTGATATCACATCTTATTACAGTACAGGAGATATAAGAGGAGCGGTGATATCACATCTTATTACAGTACAGGAGATATAAGAGGAGCGGTGATATCACATCTTATTACAGTACAGGAGATATAAGAGGAGCTGTGATATCACATCTTATTACAGTACAGGGTGATATAAGAGGAGCGGTGATATCACATCTTATTACAGTACAGGGAGATATAAGAGGAGCGGTGATGTCACATCTTATTACAGTACAGGTGATATAAGAGGAGCGGTGATATCACATCTTATTACAGTACAGGGAGATATAAGAGGAGCGGTGATATCACATCTTATTACAGTACAGGAGATATAAGAGGAGCGGTGATATCACCTCTTATTACAGTACAGGGAGATATAAGAGGAGCGGTGATATCACATCTTATTACAGTACAGGGAGATATAAGAGGAGCGGTGATATCACATCTTATTACAGTACAGGGAGATATAAGAGGAGCGGTGATATCACATCTTATTACAGTACAGGAGATATAAGAGGAGCGGTGATATCACATCTTATTACACTACAGGGTGATATAAGAGGAGCGGTGATATCACATCTTATTACAGTACAGGTGATATAAGAGGAGCGGTGATATCACATCTTATTACAGTACAGGGTGATATAAGAGGAGCGGTGATCTCCCATCTTATTACAGTACAGGAGATATAAGAGGAGCGGTGATATTACATCTTATTACAGTACAGGAGATATAAGAGGAGCGGTGATATCACATCTTATTACAGTACAGGTGATATAAGAGGAGCGGTGATATCACATCTTATTACAGTACAGGGAGATATAAGAGGAGCGGTGATATCACATCTTATTACAGTACAGGTGATATAAGAGGAGCGGTGATATCACATCTTATTACAGTACAGGAGATATAAGAGGAGCGGTGATATCACATCTTATTACAGTACAGGTGATATAAGAGGAGCGGTGATATCACATCTTATTACAGTACAGGGTGATATAAGAGGAGCAGTGATATCACATCTTATTACAGTACAGGGGGATATAAGAGGAGCGGTGATATCACATCTTATTACAGTACAGGGTGATATAAGAGGAGCGGTGATATCACATCTTATTACAGTACAGGAGATATAAGAGGAGCGGTGATATCACATCTTATTACTGTACAGGAGATATAAGAGGAGCGGTGATATCACATCTTATTACAGTACAGGGAGATATAAGAGGAGCGGTGATATCACATCTTATTACAGTACAGGAGATATAAGAGGAGCAGTGATATCACATCTTATTACAGTACAGGAGATATAAGAGGAGCGGTGATATCACATCTTATTACAGTACAGGAGATATAAGAGAAGCGGTGATATCACATCTTATTACAGTACAGGGTGATATAAGAGGAGCAGTGATATCACATCTTATTACAGTACAGGGGGATATAAGAGGAGCAGTGATATCACATCTTATTACAGTACAGGAGATATAAGAGGAGCGGTGATATCACATCTTATTACAGTACAGGGGGATATAAGAGGAGCAGTGATATCACATCTTATTACAGTACAGGAGATATAAGAGGATCAGTGATATCACATCTTATTACAGTACAGGGGGATATAAGAGGAGCAGTGATATCACATCTTATTACAGTACAGGAGATATAAGAGGAGCGGTGATATCACATCTTATTACAGTACAGGGTGATATAAGAGGAGCGGTGATATCACATCTTATTACAGTACAGGGTGATATAAGAGGAGCGGTGATATCACATCTTATTACAGTACAGGGAGATATAAGAGGAGCGGTGATATCACATCTTATTACAGTACAGGAGATATAAGAGGAGCGGTGATATCACATCTTATTACAGTACAGGGAGATATAAGAGGAGCGGTGATATCACATCTTATTACAGTACAGGAGATATAAGAGGAGCGGTGATATCACATCTTATTACAGTACAGGAGATATAAGAGGAGCGGTGATATCACATCTTATTACAGTACAGGAGATATAAGAGGAGCAGTGATATCACATCTTATTACAGTACAGGAGATATAAGAGAAGCGGTGATATCACATCTTATTACAGTACAGGGGGATATAAGAGGAGCGGTGATATCACATCTTATTACAG
Organism: Phyllobates terribilis; assembly: GCF_046119375.1. Lineage (NCBI taxonomy): Eukaryota > Metazoa > Chordata > Amphibia > Anura > Dendrobatidae > Phyllobates > Phyllobates terribilis. The sequence goes on from NW_027362772.1 coordinate 312,058,813, forward strand.
TACAGGGTGATATAAGAGGAGCAGTGATATCACATCTTATTACAGTACAGGGGGATATAAGAGGAGCGGTGATATCACATCTTATTACAGTACAGGGTGATATAAGAGGAGCGGTGATATCACATCTTATTACAGTACAGGGAGATATAAGAGGAGCGGTGATATCACATCTTATTACAGTACAGGAGATATAAGAGGAGCGGTGATATCACATCTTATTACAGTACAGGAGATATAAGAGGAGCGGTGATATCACATCTTATTACAGTACAGGAGATATAAGAGAAGCGGTGATATCACATCTTATTACAGTACAGATGATATAAGAGGAGCGGTGATATCACATCTTATTACAGTACAGGGTGATATAAGAGGAGCGGTGATATCACATCTTATTACAGTACAGGAGATATAAGAGGAGCGGTGATATCACATCTTATTACTGTACAGGAGATATAAGAGGAGCGGTGATATCACATCTTATTACAGTACAGGGAGATATAAGAGGAGCGGTGATATCACATCTTATTACAGTACAGGAGATATAAGAGGAGCAGTGATATCACATCTTATTACAGTACAGGAGATATAAGAGGAGCGGTGATATCACATCTTATTACAGTACAGGAGATATAAGAGAAGCGGTGATATCACATCTTATTACAGTACAGGGTGATATAAGAGGAGCAGTGATATCACATCTTATTACAGTACAGGGGGATATAAGAGGAGCAGTGATATCACATCTTATTACAGTACAGGAGATATAAGAGGAGCGGTGATATCACATCTTATTACAGTACAGGGGGATATAAGAGGAGCAGTGATATCACATCTTATTACAGTACAGGAGATATAAGAGGAGCAGTGATATCACATCTTATTACAGTACAGGGGGATATAAGAGGAGCAGTGATATCACATCTTATTACAGTACAGGAGATATAAGAGGAGCGGTGATATCACATCTTATTACAGTACAGGGTGATATAAGAGGAGCGGTGATATCACATCTTATTACAGTACAGGGTGATATAAGAGGAGCGGTGATATCACATCTTATTACAGTACAGGAGATATAAGAGGAGAGGTGATATCACATCTTATTATAGTACAGGTGATATAATAGGAGCGGTGATATCACATCTTATTACAGTACAGGTGATATAAGAGGAGCGGTGATATCACATCTTATTACAGTACAGGTGATACAAGAGGAGCGGTGATATCACATCTTATTACAGTACAGATGATATAAGAGGAGCGGTGATATCACATCTTATTACAGTACAGGGTGATATAAGAGGAGCGGTGATATCACATCTTATTACAGTACAGGTGATATAAGAGGAGCGGTGATTTCACATCTTATTACAGTACAGGTGATATAAGAGGAGCGGTGATATCACATCTTATTACAGTACATGGTGATATAAGAGGAGCGGTGATATCACATCTTATTACAGTACAGGGTGATATAAGAGGAGCGGTGATATCACATCTTATTACAGTACAGGAGATATAAGAGGAGCAGTGATATCACATCTTATTACAGTACAGGTGATATAAGAGGAGCGGTGATATCACATCTTATTACAGTACAGGTGATATAAGAGGAGCAGTGATATCACATCTTATTACAGTACAGGAGATATAAGAGGAGCGGTGATATCACATCTTATTACAGTACAGGAGATATAAGAGGAGCGGTGATATCACATCTTATTACAGTACAGGAGATATAAGAGGAGCGGTGATATCACATCTTATTACAGTACAGGAGATATAAGAGGAGCTGTGATATCACATCTTATTACAGTACAGGGTGATATAAGAGGAGCGGTGATATCACATCTTATTACAGTACAGGGAGATATAAGAGGAGCGGTGATGTCACATCTTATTACAGTACAGGTGATATAAGAGGAGCGGTGATATCACATCTTATTACAGTACAGGGAGATATAAGAGGAGCGGTGATATCACATCTTATTACAGTACAGGAGATATAAGAGGAGCGGTGATATCACCTCTTATTACAGTACAGGGAGATATAAGAGGAGCGGTGATATCACATCTTATTACAGTACAGGGAGATATAAGAGGAGCGGTGATATCACATCTTATTACAGTACAGGAGATATAAGAGGAGCGGTGATATCACATCTTATTACACTACAGGGTGATATAAGAGGAGCGGTGATATCACATCTTATTACAGTACAGGTGATATAAGAGGAGCGGTGATATCACATCTTATTACAGTACAGGGTGATATAAGAGGAGCGGTGATCTCCCATCTTATTACAGTACAGGAGATATAAGAGGAGCGGTGATATTACATCTTATTACAGTACAGGAGATATAAGAGGAGCGGTGATATCACATCTTATTACAGTACAGGTGATATAAGAGGAGCGGTGATATCACATCTTATTACAGTACAGGGAGATATAAGAGGAGCGGTGATATCACATCTTATTACAGTACAGGTGATATAAGAGGAGCGGTGATATCACATCTTATTACAGTACAGGGTGATATAAGAGGAGCAGTGATATCACATCTTATTACAGTACAGGGGGATATAAGAGGAGCGGTGATATCACATCTTATTACAGTACAGGGTGATATAAGAGGAGCGGTGATATCACATCTTATTACAGTACAGGAGATATAAGAGGAGCGGTGATATCACATCTTATTACTGTACAGGAGATATAAGAGGAGCGGTGATATCACATCTTATTACAGTACAGGGAGATATAAGAGGAGTGGTGATATCACATCTTATTACAGTACAGGAGATATAAGAGGAGCAGTGATATCACATCTTATTACAGTACAGGAGATATAAGAGGAGCGGTGATATCACATCTTATTACAGTACAGGGTGATATAAGAGGAGCAGTGATATCACATCTTATTACAGTACAGGGGGATATAAGAGGAGCAGTGATATCACATCTTATTACAGTACAGGAGATATAAGAGGAGCGGTGATATCACATCTTATTACAGTACAGGGGGATATAAGAGGAGCAGTGATATCACATCTTATTACAGTACAGGAGATATAAGAGGAGCAGTGATATCACATCTTATTACAGTACAGGGGGATATAAGAGGAGCAGTGATATCACATCTTATTACAGTACAGGAGATATAAGAGGAGCGGTGATATCACATCTTATTACAGTACAGGGTGATATAAGAGGAGCGGTGATATCACATCTTATTACAGTACAGGGTGATATAAGAGGAGCGGTGATATCACATCTTATTACAGTACAGGGAGATATAAGAGGAGCGGTGATATCACATCTTATTACAGTACAGGAGATATAAGAGGAGCGGTGATATCACATCTTATTACAGTACAGGGAGATATAAGAGGAGCGGTGATATCACATCTTATTACAGTACAGGAGATATAAGAGGAGCGGTGATATCACATCTTATTACAGTACAGGAGATATAAGAGGAGCGGTGATATCACATCTTATTACAGTACAGGAGATATAAGAGGAGCAGTGATATCACATCTTATTACAGTACAGGAGATATAAGAGAAGCGGTGATATCACATCTTATTACAGTACAGGGGGATATAAGAGGAGCGGTGATATCACATCTTATTACAGTACAGGGTGATATAAGAGGAGCAGTGATATCACATCTTATTACAGTACAGGGGGATATAAGAGGAGCGGTGATATCACATCTTATTACAGTACAGGGTGATATAAGAGGAGCGGTGATATCACATCTTATTACAGTACAGGGAGATATAAGAGGAGCGGTGATATCACATCTTATTACAGTACAGGAGATATAAGAGGAGCGGTGATATCACATCTTATTACAGTACAGGAGATATAAGAGGAGCGGTGATATCACATCTTATTACAGTACAGGAGATATAAGAGAAGCGGTGATATCACATCTTATTACAGTACAGATGATATAAGAGGAGCGGTGATATCACATCTTATTACAGTACAGGGTGATATAAGAGGAGCGGTGATATCACATCTTATTACAGTACAGGAGATATAAGAGGAGCGGTGATATCACATCTTATTACTGTACAGGAGATATAAGAGGAGCGGTGATATCACATCTTATTACAGTACAGGGAGATATAAGAGGAGCGGTGATATCACATCTTATTACAGTACAGGAGATATAAGAGGAGCAGTGACATCACATCTTATTACAGTACAGGAGATATAAGAGGAGCGGTGATATCACATCTTATTACAGTACAGGAGATATAAGAGAAGCGGTGATATCACATCTTATTACAGTACAGGGTGATATAAGAGGAGCAGTGATATCACATCTTATTACAGTACAGGGGGATATAAGAGGAGCAGTGATATCACATCTTATTACAGTACAGGAGATATAAGAGGAGCGGTGATATCACATCTTATTACAGTACAGGGGGATATAAGAGGAGCAGTGATATCACATCTTATTACAGTACAGGAGATATAAGAGGAGCAGTGATATCACATCTTATTACAGTACAGGGGGATATAAGAGGAGCAGTGATATCACATCTTATTACAGTACAGGAGATATAAGAGGAGCGGTGATATCACATCTTATTACAGTACAGGGTGATATAAGAGGAGCGGTGATATCACATCTTATTACAGTACAGGGTGATATAAGAGGAGCGGTGATATCACATCTTATTACAGTACAGGGAGATATAAGAGGAGCGGTGATATCACATCTTATTACAGTACAGGAGATATAAGAGGAGCGGTGATATCACATCTTATTACAGTACAGGGAGATATAAGAGGAGCGGTGATATCACATCTTATTACAGTACAGGAGATATAAGAGGAGCGGTGATATCACATCTTATTACAGTACAGGAGATATAAGAGGAGCGGTGATATCACATCTTATTACAGTACAGGAGATATAAGAGGAGCAGTGATATCACATCTTATTACAGTACAGGAGATATAAGAGAAGCGGTGATATCACATCTTATTACAGTACAGGGGGATATAAGAGGAGCGGTGATATCACATCTTATTACAGTACAGGGTGATATAAGAGGAGCAGTGATATCACATCTTATTACAGTACAGGGGGATATAAGAGGAGCGGTGATATCACATCTTATTACAGTACAGGGTGATATAAGAGGAGCGGTGATATCACATCTTATTACAGTACAGGTGATATAAGAGGAGCGGTGATATCACATCTTATTACAGTACAGGAGATATAAGAGGAGCGGTGATATCACATCTTATTACAGTACAGGGAGATATAAGAGGAGCGGTGATATCACATCTTATTACAGTACAGGAGATATAAGAGGAGCGGTGATATCACATCTTATTACACTACAGGAGATATAAGAGGAGCGGTGATATCACATCTTATTACAGTACAGGAGATATAAGAGAAGCGGTGATATCACATCTTATTACAGTACAGATGATATAAGAGGAGCGGTGATCTCACATCTTATTACAGTACAGGGTGATATAAGAGAAGCGGTGATATCACATCTTATTACAGTACAGGAGATATAAGAGGAGCGGTGATATCACATCTTATTACAGTACAGGTGATATAAGAGGAGCGGTGATATCACATCTTATTACAGTACAGGAGATATAAGAGGAGAGGTGATATCACATCTTATTATAGTACAGGTGATATAATAGGAGCGGTGATATCACCTCTTATTACAGTACAGGTGATATAAGAGGAGCGGTGATATCACATCTTATTACAGTACAGGTGATACAAGAGGAGCGGTGATATCACATCTTATTACAGTACAGATGATATAAGAGGAGCAGTGATATCACATCTTATTACAGTACAGGGTGATATAAGAGGAGCGGTGATATCACATCTTTTTACAGTACAGGTGATATAAGAGGAGCGGTGATATCACATCTTATTACAGTACAGGTGATATAAGAGGAGTGGTGATATCACATCTTATTACAGTACATGGTGATATAAGAGGAGCGGTGATATCACATCTTATTACAGTACAGGGTGATATAAGAGGAGCGGTGATATCACATCTTATTACAGTACAGGAGATATAAGAGGAGCAGTGATATCACATCTTATTACAGTACAGGTGATATAAGAGGAGCGGTGATATCACATCTTATTACAGTACAGGTGATATAAGAGGAGCAGTGATATCACATCTTATTACAGTACAGGAGATATAAGAGGAGCGGTGATATCACATCTTATTACAGTACAGGAGATATAAGAGGAGCGGTGATATCACATCTTATTACAGTACAGGAGATATAAGAGGAGCTGTGATATCACATCTTATTACAGTACAGGGTGATATAAGAGGAGCGGTGATATCACATCTTATTACAGTACAGGGAGATATAAGAGGAGCGGTGATGTCACATCTTATTACAGTACAGGTGATATAAGAGGAGCGGTGATATCACATCTTATTACAGTACAGGGAGATATAAGAGGAGCGGTGATATCACATCTTATTACAGTACAGGAGATATAAGAGGAGCGGTGATATCACCTCTTATTACAGTACAGGGAGATATAAGAGGAGCGGTGATATCACATCTTATTACAGTACAGGGAGATATAAGAGGAGCGGTGATATCACATCTTATTACAGTACAGGGTGATATAAGAGGAGCGGTGATCTCCCATCTTATTACAGTACAGGAGATATAAGAGGAGCGGTGATATTACATCTTATTACAGTACAGGAGATATAAGAGGAGCGGTGATATCACATCTTATTACAGTACAGGTGATATAAGAGGAGCAGTGATATCACATCTTATTACAGTACAGGAGATATAAGAGGAGCGGTGATATCACATCTTATTACACTACAGGGTGATATAAGAGGAGCGGTGATATCACATCTTATTACAGTACAGGTGATATAAGAGGAGCGGTGATATCACATCTTATTACAGTACAGGAGATATAAGAGGAGCGGTGATATTACATCTTATTACAGTACAGGAGATATAAGAGGAGCGGTGATATCACATCTTATTACACTACAGGGTGATATAAGAGGAGCGGTGATATCACATCTTATTACAGTACAGGGTGATATAAGAGGAGCGGTGATCTCCCATCTTATTACAGTACAGGAGATATAAGAGGAGCGGTGATATTACATCTTATTACAGTACAGGAGATATAAGAGGAGCGGTGATATCACATCTTATTACAGTACAGGTGATATAAGAGGAGCAGTGATATCACATCTTATTACAGTACAGGAGATATAAGAGGAGCGGTGATATCACATCTTATTACAGTACAGGAGATATAAGAGGAGCGGTGATATCACATCTTATTACAGTACAGGAGATATAAGAGGAGCTGTGATATCACATCTTATTACAGTACAGGGTGATATAAGAGGAGCGGTGATATCACATCTTATTACAGTACAGGGAGATATAAGAGGAGCGGTGATGTCACATCTTATTACAGTACAGGTGATATAAGAGGAGCGGTGATATCACATCTTATTACAGTACAGGGAGATATAAGAGGAGCGGTGATATCACATCTTATTACAGTACAGGAGATATAAGAGGAGCGGTGATATCACCTCTTATTACAGTACAGGGAGATATAAGAGGAGCGGTGATATCACATCTTATTACAGTACAGGGAGATATAAGAGGAGCGGTGATATCACATCTTATTACAGTACAGGGAGATATAAGAGGAGCGGTGATATCACTTCTTATTACAGTACAGGAGATATAAGAGGAGCGGTGATATCACATCTTATTACACTACAGGGTGATATAAGAGGAGCGGTGATATCACATCTTATTACAGTACAGGTGATATAAGAGGAGCGGTGATATCACATCTTATTACAGTACAGGGTGATATAAGAGGAGCGGTGATCTCCCATCTTATTACAGTACAGGAGATATAAGAGGAGCGGTGATATTACATCTTATTACAGTACAGGAGATATAAGAGGAGCGGTGATATCACATCTTATTACAGTACAGGTGATATAAGAGGAGCGGTGATATCACATCTTATTACAGTACAGGAGATATAAGAGGAGCGGTGATATCACATCTTATTACAGTACAGGGTGATATAAGAGGAGCGGTGATATCGCATCTTATTACAGTACAGGAGATATAAGAGGAGCGGTGATATCACATCTTATTACAGTACAGGAGATATAAGAGGAGCGGTGATATCACATCTTATTACAGTACAGGGTGATATAAGAGGAGCAGTGATATCACATCTTATTACAGTACAGGGGGATATAAGAGGAGCGGTGATATCACATCTTATTACAGTACAGGGTGATATAAGAGGAGCGGTGATATCACATCTTATTACAGTACAGGAGATATAAGAGGAGCGGTGATATCACATCTTATTACTGTACAGGAGATATAAGAGGAGCGGTGATATCACATCTTATTACAGTACAGGGAGATATAAGAGGAGCGGTGATATCACATCTTATTACAGTACAGGAGATATAAGAGGAGCAGTGATATCACATCTTATTACAGTACAGGAGATATAAGAGGAGCGGTGATATCACATCTTATTACAGTACAGGAGATATAAGAGAAGCGGTGATATCACATCTTATTACAGTACAGGAGATATAAGAGGAGCGGTGATATCACATCTTATTACAGTACAGGAGATATAAGAGGAGCGGTGATATCACATCTTATTACAGTACAGGGAGATATAAGAGGAGCGGTGATATCACATCTTATTACAGTACAGGAGATATAAGAGGAGCGGTGATATCACATCTTATTACAGTACAGGAGATATAAGAGGAGCGGTGATATCACATCTTATTACAGTACAGGAGATATAAGAGGAGCAGTGATATCACATCTTATTACAGTACAGGAGATATAAGAGAAGCGGTGATATCACATCTTATTACAGTACAGGGGGATATAAGAGGAGCGGTGATATCACATCTTATTACAGTACAGGGTGATATAAGAGGAGCAGTGATATCACATCTTATTACAGTACAGGGGGATATAAGAGGAGCGGTGATATCACATCTTATTACAGTACAGGGTGATATAAGAGGAGCGGTGATATCACATCTTATTACAGTACAGGGAGATATAAGAGGAGCGGTGATATCACATCTTATTACAGTACAGGAGATATAAGAGGAGCGGTGATATCACATCTTATTACAGTACAGGAGATATAAGAGGAGCGGTGATATCACATCTTATTACAGTACAGGAGATATAAGAGAAGCGGTGATATCACATCTTATTACAGTACAGGGTGATATAAGAGGAGTGGTGATATCACATCTTATTACAGTACAGGGAGATATAAGAGGAGCGGTGATCTCACATCTTATTACAGTACAGGGTGATATAAGAGAAGCGGTGATATCACATCTTATTACAGTACAGGAGATATAAGAGGAGCGGTGATATCACATCTTATTACAGTACAGGTGATATAAGAGGAGCGGTGATATCACATCTTATTACAGTACAGGAGATATAAGAGGAGAGGTGATATCACATCTTATTATAGTACAGGTGATATAAGAGGAGCGGTGATATCACATCTTATTACAGTACAGGTGATATAAGAGGAGCGGTGATATCACATCTTATTACAGTACAGGTGATATAAGAGGAGCGGTGATATCACATCTTATTACAGTACAGGTGATACAAGAGGAGCGGTGATATCACATCTTATTACAGTACAGGTGATATAAGAGGAGCGGTGATATCACATCTTATTACAGTACAGGTGATATAAGAGGAGCGGTGATATCACATCTTATTACAGTACATGGTGATATAAGAGGAGCGGTGATATCACATCTTATTACAGTACAGGGTGATATAAGAGGAGCGGTGATATCACATCTTATTACAGTACAGGAGATATAAGAGGAGCAGTGATATCACATCTTATTACAGTACAGGTGATATAAGAGGAGCGGTGATATCACATCTTATTACAGTACAGGTGATATAAGAGGAGCAGTGATATCACATCTTATTACAGTACAGGAGATATAAGAGGAGCGGTGATATCACATCTTATTACAGTACAGGAGATATAAGAGGAGCGGTGATATCACATCTTATTACAGTACAGGAGATATAAGAGGAGCGGTGATATCACATCTTATTACTGTACAGGTGATATAAGAGGAGCGGTGATATCACATCTTATTACAGTACAGGGGGATATAAGAGGAGTGGTGATCTCACATCTTATTACAGTGCAGGATATATAAGAGGAGCGGTGATATCACATCTTATTACAGTACAGGTGATATAAGAGGAGCGGTGATATCACATCTTATTACAGTACAGGGTGATATAAGAGGAGCGGTGATATCACATCTTATTACAGTACAGGGAGATATAAGAGGAGCTGTGATATCACATCTTATTACAGTACAGGAGATATAAGAGGAGCTGTGATATCACATCTTATTACAGTACAGGTGATATCAGAGGAGCGGTGATATCACATCTTATTACAGTACAGGAGATATAAGAGGAGGGGTGATATCACATCTTATTACAGTACAGGTGATATAAGAGGAGCGGTGATATCACATCTTATCACAGTACAGGGAGATATAAGAGGAGCTGTGATATCACATCTTATTACAGTACAGGAGATATAAGAGGAGCGGTGATATCACATCTTATTACAGTACAGGAGATATAAGAGGAGCAGTGATATCACATCTTATTACAGTACAGGAGATATAAGAGAAGCGGTGATATCACATCTTATTACAGTACAGGGGGATATAAGAGGAGCGGTGATATCACATCTTATTACAGTACAGGGTGATATAAGAGGAGCAGTGATATCACATCTTATTACAGTACAGGGGGATATAAGAGGAGCGGTGATATCACATCTTATTACAGTACAGGGTGATATAAGAGGAGCGGTGATATCACATCTTATTACAGTACAGGGAGATATAAGAGGAGCGGTGATATCACATCTTATTACAGTACAGGAGATATAAGAGGAGCGGTGATATCACATCTTATTACAGTACAGGAGATATAAGAGGAGCGGTGATATCACATCTTATTACAGTACAGGAGATATAAGAGAAGCGGTGATATCACATCTTATTACAGTACAGGGTGATATAAGAGGAGTGGTGATATCACATCTTATTACAGTACAGGGAGATATAAGAGGAGCGGTGATCTCACATCTTATTACAGTACAGGGTGATATAAGAGAAGCGGTGATATCACATCTTATTACAGTACAGGAGATATAAGAGGAGCGGTGATATCACATCTTATTACAGTACAGGTGATATAAGAGGAGCGGTGATATCACATCTTATTACAGTACAGGAGATATAAGAGGAGAGGTGATATCACATCTTATTATAGTACAGGTGATATAAGAGGAGCGGTGATATCACATCTTATTACAGTACAGGTGATATAAGAGGAGCGGTGATATCACATCTTATTACAGTACAGGTGATACAAGAGGAGCGGTGATATCACATCTTATTACAGTACAGATGATATAAGAGGAGCGGTGATATCACATCTTATTACAGTACAGGGTGATATAAGAGGAGCGGTGATATCACATCTTATTACAGTACAGGTGATATAAGAGGAGCGGTGATATCACATCTTATTACAGTACAGGTGATATAAGAGGAGCGGTGATATCACATCTTATTACAGTACATGGTGATATAAGAGGAGCGGTGATATCACATCTTATTACAGTACAGGGTGATATAAGAGGAGCGGTGATATCACATCTTATTACAGTACAGGAGATATAAGAGGAGCGGTGATATCACATCTTATTACAGTACAGGTGATATAAGAGGAGCAGTGATATCACATCTTATTACAGTACAGGAGATATAAGAGGAGCTGTGATATCACATCTTATTACAGTACAGGAGATATAAGAGGAGCTGTGATATCACATCTTATTACAGTACAGGTGATATAAGAGGAGCGGTGATATCACATCTTATTACAGTACAGGAGATATAAGAGGAGGGGTGATATCACATCTTATTACAGTACAGGTGATATAAGAGGAGCGGTGATATCACATCTTATTACAGTACAGGGGGATATAAGAGGAGCGGTGATATCACATCTTATTACAGTACAGGAGATATAAGAGGAGCGGTGATATCACATCTTATTACAGTACAGGAGATATAAGAGGAGCGGTGATATCACATCTTATTACAGTACAGGAGATATAAGAGGAGCGGTAATATCACATCTTATTACAGTACAGGGAGATATAAGAGGAGCGGCGATATCACATCTTATTACATTACAGGGGATATAAGAGGAGTGGTGATATCACATCTTATTACAGTACAGGTGATATTAGAGGAGCGGTGATATCACATCTTATTACAGTACAGGAGATATAAGAGGAGCGGTGATATCACATCTTATTACAGTACAGGAGATATAAGAGGAGCGGTGATATCACATCTTATTACAGTACAGGTGATATTAGAGGAGCGGTGATATCACATCTTATTACAGTACAGGAGATATAAGAGGAGCGGTGATATCACATCTTATTACAGTACAGGAGATATAAGAGGAGCAGTGATATCACATCTTATTACAGTACAGGTGATATAAGAGGAGCGGTGATATCACATCTTATTACAGTACAGGTGATATAAGAGGAGCAGTGATATCACATCTTATTACAGTACAGGAGATATAAGAGGAGCGGTGATATCACATCTTATTACAGTACAGGAGATATAAGAGGAGCGGTGATATCACATCTTATTACAGCACAGGAGATATAAGAGGAGCGGTGATATCACATCTTATTACAGTACAGGAGATATAAGAGGAGCGGTGATATCACATCTTATTACAGTACAGGTGATATAAGAGGAGCGGTGATATCACATCTTATTACAGTACAGGAGATATAAGAGGAGCGGTGATATCACATCTTATTACTGTACAGGTGATATAAGAGGAGCGGTGATATCACATCTTATTACAGTACAGGGGGATATAAGAGGAGTGGTGATCTCACATCTTATTACAGTGCAGGATATATAAGAGGAGCGGTGATATCACATCTTATTACAGTACAGGTGATATAAGAGGAGCGGTGATATCACATCTTATTACAGTACAGGGTGATATAAGAGGAGCGGTGATATCACATCTTATTACAGTACAGGGAGATATAAGAGGAGCTGTGATATCACATCTTATTACAGTACAGGAGATATAAGAGGAGCTGTGATATCACATCTTATTACAGTACAGGTGATATAAGAGGAGCGGTGATATCACATCTTATTACAGTACAGGAGATATAAGAGGAGGGGTGATATCACATCTTATTACAGTACAGGTGATATAAGAGGAGCGGTGATATCACATCTTATTACAGTACAGGGGGATATAAGAGGAGCGGTGATATCACATCTTATTACAGTACAGGAGATATAAGAGGAGCGGTGATATCACATCTTATTACAGTACAGGTGATATAAGAGGAGCGGCGATATCACATCTTATTACAGTACAGGGGATATAAGAGGAGTGGTGATATCACATCTTATTACAGTACAGGGGATATAAGAGGAGCGGTGATATCACATCTTATTACAGTACAGGGGATATAAGAGGAGCGGTGATATCACATCTTATTACAGTACAGGTGATATTAGAGGAGCGGTGATATCACATCTTATTACAGTACAGGAGATATAAGAGGAGCGGTGATATCACATCTTATTACAGTACAGGAGATATAAGAGGAGCGGTGATATCACATCTTATTACAGTACAGGGAGATATAAGAGGAGCGGTGATATCACATCTTATTACAGTACAGGAGATATAAGAGGAGCGGTGATATCACATCTTATTACAGTACAGGTGATATAAGAGGAGCGGTGATATCACATCTTATTACAATACAGGGAGATATAAGAGGAGCGGTGATATCACATCTTATTACAGTACAGGAGATATAAGAGGAGCGGTCATATCACATCTTATTACAGTACAGGAGATATAAGAGGAGCGGTGATATCACATCTTATTACAGTACAGGGAGATATAAGAGGAGCGGTGATATCACATCTTATTACAGTACAGGAGATATAAGCGGAGCGGTGATATTACATCTTATTACAGTACAGGAGATATAAGAGGAGCGGTGATATCACATCTTATTACAGTACAGGGAGATATAAGAGGAGCGGTGATATCACATCTTATTACAGTACAGGGAGATATAAGAGGAGCGGTGATATCACATCTTATTACAGTACAGGTGATATAAGAGGAGCGGTGATATCACATCTTATTACAGTACAGGGGGATATAAGAGGAGTGGTGATATCACATCTTATTACAGTACAGGGAGATATAAGAGGAGCGGTGATATCACATCTTATTACAGTACAGGGAGATATAAGAGGAGCGGTGATATCACATCTTATTACAGTACAGGAGATATAAGAGGAGCGGTGATATGACATCTTATTACAGTACAGGTGATATAAGAGGAGCGGTGATGTCACATCTTATTACAGTACAGGAGATATAAGAGGAGTGGTGATATCACATCTTATTACAGTACAGGGAGATATAAGAGGAGCGGTGATATCACATCTTATTACAGTACAGGAGATATAAGAGGAGCGGTGATATTACATCTTATTACAGTACAGGTGATATAAGAGGAGCGGTGATATCACATCTTATTACAGTACAGGAGATATAAGAGGGGCGGTGATATCACATCTTATTACAGTACAGGGAGATATAAGAGGAGCGGTGATATCACATCTTATTACAGTACAGGGTGATATAAGAGGAGCGGTGATATCACATCTTATTACAGTACAGGTGATATAAGAGGAGCGGTGATATCACATCTTATTACAGTACAGGAGATATAAGAGGAGGGGTGATATCACATCTTATTACAGTACAGGGAGATATAAGAGGAGCGGTAATATCACATCTTATTACAGTACAGGTGATATAAGAGGAGCGGTGATGTCACATCTTATTACAGTACAGGGGATATAAGAGGAGCGGTGATATCACATCTTATTACAGTACAGGAGATATAAGAGGAGCGGTGATATCACATCTTATTACAGTACAGGGTGATATAAGAGGAGCGGTGATATCACATCTTATTACAGTACAGGAGATATAAGAGGAGCGGTGATATCACATCTTATTACAGTACAGGAGATATAAGAGGAGCGGTGATATCACATCTTATTACAGTATAGGTGATATAAGAGGAGCGGTGATGTCACATCTTATTACAGTACAGGAGATATAAGAGGAGCGGTGATATCACATCTTATTACAGTACAGGTGATATAAGAGGAGCGGTGATGTCACATCTTATTACAGTACAGGTGATATAAGAGGAGCGGTGATGTCACATCTTATTACAGTACAGGGAGATATAAGAGGAGCGGTGATATCACATCTTATTACAGTACAGGTGATATAAGAGGAGCGGTGATATCACATCTTATTACAGTACAGAAAGATATAAGAGGAGCCGTGATATCACATCTTATTACAGTACAGGAGATATAAGAGGAGCGGTGATATCACATCTTATTACAGTATAGGTGATATAAGAGGAGCGGTGATGTCACATCTTATTACAGTACAGGAGATATAAGAGGAGCGGTGATATCACATCTTATTACAGTACAGGTGATATAAGAGGAGCGGTGATGTCACATCTTATTACAGTACAGGTGATATAAGAGGAGCGGTGATGTCACATCTTATTACAGTACAGGGAGATATAAGAGGAGCGGTGATATCACATCTTATTACAGTACAGGTGATATAAGAGGAGCGGTGATATCACATCTTATTACAGTACAGAAAGATATAAGAGGAGCCGTGATATCACATCTTATTACAGTACAGGAGATATAAGAGGAGCGGTGATGTCACATCTTATTACAGTACAGGAGATATAAGAGGAGCGGTGATATCACATCTTATTACAGTACAGGAGATATAAGAGGAGCGGTGATGTCACATCTTATTACAGTACAGGAGATATAAGAGGAGCGGTGATATCACATCTTATTACAGTACATGAGATATAAGAGGAGCGGTGATATCACATCTTATTACAGTACAGGGAGATATAAGAGGAGTGGTGATATCACATCTTATTACAGTACAGGGGGATATAAGAGGAGCGGTGATATCACATCTTATTACAGTACAGGAGATATAAGAGGAGCGGTGATATCACATCTTATTACAGTACAGGAGATATAAGAGGAGCGGTGATATCACATCTTATTACAGTACAGGGTGATATAAGAGGAGCGGTGATATCACATCTTATTACAGTACAGGAGATATAAGAGGAGCGGTGATGTCACATCTTATTACAGTACAGGTGATATAAGAGGAGCGGTGTTGTCACATCTTATTACAGTACAGGTGATATAAGAGGAGGGGTGATATCACATCTTATTACAGTACAGGGAGATATAAGAGGAGCGGTGATATCACATCTTATTACAGTACAGGGAGATATAAGAGGAGCGGTGATATCACATCTTATTACAGTACAGGGAGATATAAGAGGAGCGGTGATATCACATCTTATTACAGTACAGGGAGTTATAAGAGGAGCGGTGATATCACATCTTATTACAGTACAGGGAGATATAAGAGGAGCGGTGATATCACATCTTATTACAGTACAGGGAGATATAAGAGGGGCGGTGATATCACACCTTATTACAGTACAGGAGATATAAGAGGAGCTGTGATATCACATCTTATTACAGTACAGGAGATATAAGAGGAGCGGTGATATCACATCTTATTACAGTAGAGGAGATATAAGAGAAGCGGTGATATCACATCTTATTACAGTACAGGTGATATTAGAGGAGCGGTGATATCACATCTTATTACAGTACAGGGGGATATAAAAGGAGCGGTGATATCACATCTTATTACAGTACAGGTGATATAAGAGGAGCGGTGATATCACATCTTATTACAGTACAGGTGATATAAGAGGAGCGGTGATCACATCTTATTACAGTACAGGGGGATATAAGAGGAGCGGTGATATCACATCTTATTACAGTACAGGAGATATAAGAGGAGCGGCGATATCACATCTTATTACAGTACAGGAGATATAAGAGGAGCGGTGATATCACATCTTATTACAGTACAGTGATATAAGAGGAGCGGTGATATCACATCTTATTACAGTACAGGTGATATAAGAGGAGCGGTGATATCACATCTTATTACAGTACAGGAGATATAAGAGGAGCGGTGATATCACATCTTATTACAGTACAGGAGATATAAGAGGAGCGGTGATATCACATCTTATTACAGTACAGATGATATAAGAGGAGCGGTGATATCACATCTTATTACAGTACAGTGATATAAGAGGAGCGGTGATATCACATCTTATTACAGTACAGGTGATATAAGAGGAGCGGTGATATCACATCTTATTACAGTACAGGAGATATAAGAGGAGCGGCGATATCACATCTTATTACAGTACAGGAGATATAAGAGGAGCGGTGATATCACATCTTATTACAGTACAGTGATATAAGAGGAGCGGTGATATCACATCTTATTACAGTACAGGTGATATAAGAGGAGCGGTGATATCACATCTTATTACAGTACAGGAGATATAAGAGGAGCGGTGATATCACATCTTATTACAGTACAGGGGGATATAAGAGGAGCGGTAATATCACGTCTTATTACACTACAGGGAGATATAAGAGGAGCGGTGATATCACATCTTTTTACAGTACAGGTGATATAAGAGGAGCGGTGATATCACATCTTATTACAGTACAGGGAGATATAAGAGGAGCGGTGATATCACATCTTTTTACAGTACAGGTGATATAAGAGGAGCGGTGATATCACATCTTATTACAGTACAGGGAGATATTAGAGGAGCGGTGATATCGCATCTTATTACAGTACAGGAGACATAAGAGGTGCGGTGACGTCACATCTTATTACAGTACAGGGAGATATAAGAGGAGCGGTGATATCACATCTTATTACAGTACAGGTGATATAAGAGGAGCGGTGATATCACATCTTATTACAGTACAGGTGATATAAGAGGAGCGGTGATATCACATCTTATTACAGTACAGGGAGATATTAGAGGAGCGGTGATATCACATCTTATTACAGTACAGAGGGATATAAGAGGAGCGGTGATATCACATCTTATTACAGTACAGGAGATATAAGAGGAGCGGTGATATCACATCTTATTACAGTACAGGTGATATAAGAGGAGCGGTGATATCACATCTTATTACAGTACAGGAGATATAAGAGGAGCGGTGATATCACATCTTATTATAGTACAGGGAGATATTAGAGGAGCGGTGATATCACATCTTATTACAGTACAGAGGGATATAAGAGGAGCGGTGATATCACATCTTATTACAGTACAGGAGATATAAGAGGAGCGGCGATATCACATCTTATTACAGTACAGGGTGATATAAGAGGAGCGGTGATATCACATCTTATTACTGTACAGGGAGATATAAGAGGAGCGGTGATATCACATCTTATTACAGTACGGGTGATATAAGAGGAGCGGTGATATCACATCTTATTACAGTACGGGTGATATAAGAGGAGCGGTGATATCACATCTTATTAAAGTACAGGAGATATAAGAGGAGCGGTGATATCACATCTTATTACAGTACAGGAGATATTAGAGGAGCGGTGATATCACATTTTATTACAGTACAGGAGATATAAGAGGAGCGGTGATATCACATCTTATTACAGTACAGGGGTTATAAGAGGAGCGGTGATATCACATCTTATTACAGTACAGGAGATATAAGAGGAGCGGTAATATCACATCTTATTACAGTACAGGAGATATAAGAGAAGCGGTGATATCACATCTTATTACAGTACAGGGAGATATAAGAGGAGCGGTGATATCACATCTTATTACAGTACAGGAGATATAAGAGGAGCGGTGATATCACATCTTATTACAGTACAGGTGATATAAGAGGAGAGGTGATATCACATCTTATTACAGTACAGGAGATATAAGAGGAGCGGTGATATCACATCTTATTACAGTACAGGGAGATATAAGAGGAGCGGTGATATCACATCTTATTACAGTACAGGAGATATAAGAGGAGCGGTGATATCACATCTTATTACAGTACAGGTGATATAAGAGGAGCGGTGATATCACATCTTATTACAGTACAGGAGATATAAGAGGAGCGGTGATATCACATCTTATTACAGTACAGGAGATATAAGAGGAGCGGCGATATCACATCTTATTACAGTACAGGGTGATATAAGAGGAGCGGTGATATCACATCTTATTACTGTACAGGGAGATATAAGAGGAGCGGTGATATCACATCTTATTACAGTACGGGTGATATAAGAGGAGCGGTGATATCACATCTTATTACAGTACGGGTGATATAAGAGGAGCGGTGATATCACATCTTATTAAAGTACAGGGAGATATTAGAGGAGCGGTGATATCACATCTTATTACAGTACAGGAGATATAAGAGGAGCGGTGATATCACATCTTATTACAGTACAGGTGATATAAGAGGAGCGGTGATATCACATCTTATTACTGTACAGGGAGATATAAGAGGAGCGGTGATATCACATCTTATTACAGTACGGGTGATATAAGAGGAGCGGTGATATCACATCTTATTACAGTACAGGGGATATAAGAGGAGCGGTGATATCACATCTTATTACAGTACAGGAGATATAAGAGGAGCGGTAATATCACATCTTATTACAGTACAGGAGATATAAGAGAAGCGGTGATATCACATCTTATTACAGTACAGGGAGATATAAGAGGAGCGGTGATATCACATCTTATTACAGTACAGGAGATATAAGAGGAGCCGTGATATCACATCTTATTACAGTACAGGGTGATATAAGAGGAGCGGTGATATCACATCTTATTACAGTGCAGGTGATATAAGAGGAGCGGTGATATCACATCTTATTACAGTACAAGAGATATAAGAGGAGCGATGATATCACATCTTATTACAGTACAGGGAGATATAAGAGGAGCGGTGATATCACATCTTATTACAGTACAGGGTGATATAAGAGGAGCGGTGATATCACATCTTATTACAGTACAGGGTGATATAAGAGGAGTGGTGATATCACATCTTATTACAGTACAGGAGATATAAGAGGAGCGGTGATATCACCTCTTATTACAGTACAGGGTGATATAAGAGGAGCGGTGATATCACATCTTATTACAGCACAGGAGATATAAGAGGAGCGGTGATATTACATCTTATTACAGTACAGGGGGATATAAGAGGAGCGGTGATATCACATCTTATTACAGCACAGGTGATATAAGAGGAGCGGTGATATCACATCTTATTACAGTACAGGAGGTATAAGAGGAGCGGCGATATCACATCTTATTACAGTACAGGGTGATATAAGAGGAGCGGTGATATCACATCTTATTACTGTACAGGGAGATATAAGAGGAGCGGTGATATCACATCTTATTACAGTACGGGTGATATAAGAGGAGCGGTGATATCACATCTTATTACAGTACAGGGTGATATAAGAGGAGCGGTGATATCACATCTTATTACAGTACGGGTGATATAAGAGGAGCGGTGATATCACATCTTATTACAGTACAGGGGGATATAAGAGGAGCGGCGATATCACATCTTATTACAGTACAGGGTGATATAAGAGGAGCGGTGATATCACATCTTATTACAGTACGGGTGATATAAGAGGAGCGGTGATATCACATCTTATTACAGTACGGGTGATATAAGAGGAGCGGTGATATCACATCTTATTAAAGTACAGGGAGATATTAGAGGAGCGGTGATATCACATTTTATTACAGTACAGGAGATATAAGAGGAGCGGTGATATCACATCTTATTACAGTACAGGGGATATAAGAGGAGCGGTGATATCACATCTTATTACAGTACAGGAGATATAAGAGGAGCGGTAATATCACATGTTATTACAGTACAGGAGATATAAGAGAAGCGGTGATATCACATCTTATTACAGTACAGGGAGATATAAGAGGAGCGGTGATATCACATCTTATTACAGTACAGGAGATATAAGAGGAGCGGTG
The DNA here is from genome assembly GCF_046119375.1 of Phyllobates terribilis. Taxonomy (NCBI): domain Eukaryota; kingdom Metazoa; phylum Chordata; class Amphibia; order Anura; family Dendrobatidae; genus Phyllobates; species Phyllobates terribilis. Next base: position 312,080,125 of record NW_027362772.1, read on the forward strand.
ATATCACATCTTATTACAGTACAGGTGATATAAGAGGAGAGGTGATATCACATCTTATTACAGTACAGGAGATATAAGAGGAGCGGTGATATCACATCTTATTACAGTACAGGGAGATATAAGAGGAGCGGTGATATCACATCTTATTACAGTACAGGAGATATAAGAGGAGCGGTGATATCACATCTTATTACAGTACAGGTGATATAAGAGGAGCGGTGATATCACATCTTATTACAGTACAGGAGATATAAGAGGAGCGGTGATATCACATCTTATTACAGTACAGGGTGATATAAGAGGAGCGGTGATATCACATCTTATTACTGTACAGGGAGATATAAGAGGAGCGGTGATATCACATCTTATTACAGTACGGGTGATATAAGAGGAGCGGTGATATCACATCTTATTAAAGTACAGGGAGATATTAGAGGAGCGGTGATATCACATCTTATTACAGTACAGGAGATATAAGAGGAGCGGTGATATCACATCTTATTACAGTACAGGGGATATAAGAGGAGCGGTGATATCACATCTTATTACAGTACAGGAGATATAAGAGGAGCGGTAATATCACATCTTATTACAGTACAGGAGATATAAGAGGAGCGGTGATATCACATCTTATTACAGTACAGGGGATATAAGAGGAGCGGTGATATCACATCTTATTACAGTACAGGAGATATAAGAGGAGCGGTAATATCACATCTTATTACAGTACAGGAGATATAAGAGAAGCGGTGATATCACATCTTATTACAGTACAGGAGATATAAGAGGAGCCGTGATATCACATCTTATTACAGTACAGGGTGATATAAGAGGAGCGGTGATATCACATCTTATTACAGTGCAGGTGATATAAGAGGAGCGGTGATATCACATCTTATTACAGTACAGGAGATATAAGAGGAGCGGTGATTCACATCTTATTACAGTACAGGTGATATAAGAGGAGCGGTGATATCACATCTTATTACAGTACAGGGGATATAAGAGGAGCGGTGATATCACATCTTATTACAGTACAAGAGATATAAGAGGAGCGATGATATCACATCTTATTACAGTACAGGGAGATATAAGAGGAGTGGTGATATCACATCTTATTACAGTACAGGAGATATAAGAGGAGCGGTGATATCACCTCTTATTACAGTACAGGGTGATATAAGAGGAGCGGTGATATCACATCTTATTACAGTACAGGGTGATATAAGAGGAGTGGTGATATCACATCTTATTACAGTACAGGAGATATAAGAGGAGCGGTGATATCACCTCTTATTACAGTACAGGGTGATATAAGAGGAGAGGTGATATCACATCTTATTACAGCACAGGAGATATAAGAGGAGCGGTGATATCACATCTTATTACAGTACAGGGGGATATAAGAGGAGCGGTGATATCACATCTTATTACAGCACAGGAGATATAAGAGGAGCGGTGATATCACATCTTATTACAGTACAGGAGATATAAGAGGAGCGGCGATATCACATCTTATTACAGTACAGGTGATATAAGAGGAGCGGTGATATCACATCTTATTACAGTACGGGTGATATAAGAGGAGCGGTGATATCACATCTTATTACAGTACAGGAGATATAAGAGGAGCGGTGATATCACATCTTATTACAGTACAGGGAGATATTAGAGGAGCGGTGATATCAAATCTTATTACAGTACAGGGGGATATAAGAGGAGCGGTAATATCACATCTTATTACAGTACAGGAGATATAAGAGGAGCGGTGATATCACATCTTATTACAGTACAGAAGATATAAGAGGAGCGGTGATATCACATCTTATTACAGTACAGGAGATATAAGAGAAGCGGTGATATCACATCTTATTACAGTACAGGGTGATATAATAGGAGCGGTGATATCACATCTTATTACAGTACAGGAGATATAAGAGGAGCGGTGATATCACATCTTATTACAGTACAGGAGATATAAGAGGAGCGGTGATATCACATCTTATTACAGTACAGGTGATATAAGAGGAGCGTGATATCACATCTTATTACAGTACAGGGAGATATAAGAGGAGCGGTGATATCACATCTTATTACAGTACAGGGGATATAAGAGGAGCGGTGATATCACATCTTATTACAGTACAGGGTGATATAATAGGAGCGGTGATATCACATCTTATTACAGTACAGGAGATATAAGAGGAGCGGTGATATCACATCTTATTACAGTACAGGTGATATAAGAGGAGCGGTGATATCACATCTTATTACAGTACAGGTAGATATAAGAGGAGCGGCGATATCACATCTTATTACAGTACAGGGAGATATAAGAGGAGCGGTGATATCACATCTTATTACAGTACAGGTGATATAAGAGGAGCGGTGATATCACATCTTATTACAGTACAGGGTGATATAATAAGAGCGGTGATATCACATCTTATTACAGTACAGGGAGATATAAGAGGAGCGGTGATATCACATCTTATTACAGTACAGGTGATATAAGAGGAGCGGTGATATCACATCTTATTACAGTACAGGGAGATATAAGAGGAGCGGCGATATCACATCTTATTACAGTACAGGGAGATATAAGAGGAGCGGTGATATCACATCTTATTACAGTACAGGTGATATAAGAGGAGCGGTGATATCACATCTTATTACAGTACAGGGTGATATAATAGGAGCGGTGATATCACATCTTATTACAGTACAGGGAGATATAAGAGGAGCGGTGATATCACATCTTATTACAGTACAGGGTGATATAAGAGGAGCGGTGATATCACATCTTATTACAGTACAGTGAGATATAAGAGGAGCGGTGATATCACATCTTATTACAGTACAGGGGATATAAGAGGAGCGGTGATATCACATCTTATTACAGTACAGGAGATATAAGAGGAGCGGTAATATCACATCTTATTACAGTACAGGAGATATAAGAGAAGCGGTGATATCACATCTTATTACAGTACAGGGAGATATAAGAGGAGCGGTGATATCACATCTTATTACAGTACAGGAGATATAAGAGGAGCCGTGATATCACATCTTATTACAGTACAGGGTGATATAAGAGGAGCGGTGATATCACATCTTATTACAGTGCAGGTGATATAAGAGGAGCGGTGATATCACATCTTATTACAGTACAAGAGATATAAGAGGAGCGATGATATCACATCTTATTACAGTACAGGGTGATATAAGAGGAGCGGTGATATCACATCTTATTACAGTACAGGGTGATATAAGAGGAGTGGTGATATCACATCTTATTACAGTACAGGAGATATAAGAGGAGCGGTGATATCACCTCTTATTACAGTACAGGGTGATATAAGAGGAGCGGTGATATCACATCTTATTACAGCACAGGAGATATAAGAGGAGCGGTGATATTACATCTTATTACAGTACAGGGGGATATAAGAGGAGCGGTGATATCACATCTTATTACAGCACAGGAGATATAAGAGGAGCGGTGATATCACATCTTATTACAGTACAGGAGATATAAGAGGAGCGGCGATATCACATCTTATTACAGTACAGGGTGATATAAGAGGAGCGGTGATATCACATCTTATTACTGTACAGGGAGATATAAGAGGAGCGGTGATATCACATCTTATTACAGTACGGGTGATATAAGAGGAGCGGTGATATCACATCTTATTACAGTACGGGTGATATAAGAGGAGCGGTGATATCACATCTTATTAAAGTACAGGGAGATATTAGAGGAGCGGTGATATCACATTTTATTACAGTACAGGAGATATAAGAGGAGCGGTGATATCACATCTTATTACAGTACAGGGGATATAAGAGGAGCGGTGATATCACATCTTATTACAGTACAGGAGATATAAGAGGAGCGGTAATATCACATGTTATTACAGTACAGGAGATATAAGAGAAGCGGTGATATCACATCTTATTACAGTACAGGGTGATATAAGAGGAGCGGTGATATCACATCTTATTACAGTACGGGTGATATAAGAGGAGCGGTGATATCACATCTTATTACAGTACGGGTGATATAAGAGGAGCGGTGATATCACATCTTATTAAAGTACAGGGAGATATTAGAGGAGCGGTGATATCACATCTTATTACAGTACAGGAGATATAAGAGGAGCGGTGATATCACATCTTATTACAGTACAGGGAGATATAAGAGGAGCGGTGATATCACATCTTATTACAGTACAGGAGATATAAGAGGAGCGGTGATATCACATCTTATTACAGTACAGGTGATATAAGAGGAGAGGTGATATCACATCTTATTACAGTACAGGAGATATAAGAGGAGCGGTGATATCACATCTTATTACAGTACAGGGAGATATAAGAGGAGCGGTGATATCACATCTTATTACAGTACAGGAGATATAAGAGGAGCGGTGATATCACATCTTATTACAGTACAGGTGATATAAGAGGAGCGGTGATATCACATCTTATTACAGTACAGGAGATATAAGGGGAGCGGTGATATCACATCTTATTACAGTACAGGGAGATATTAGAGGAGCGGTGATATCACATCTTATTACAGTACAGAGGGATATAAGAGGAGCGGTGATATCACATCTTATTACAGTACAGGAGATATAAGAGGAGCGGCGATATCACATCTTATTACAGTACAGGGTGATATAAGAGGAGCGGTGATATCACATCTTATTACTGTACAGGGAGATATAAGAGGAGCGGTGATATCACATCTTATTACAGTACGGGTGATATAAGAGGAGCGGTGATATCACATCTTATTACAGTACGGGTGATATAAGAGGAGCGGTGATATCACATCTTATTAAAGTACAGGGAGATATTAGAGGAGCGGTGATATCACATCTTATTACAGTACAGGAGATATAAGAGGAGCGGTGATATCACATCTTATTACAGTACAGGGGATATAAGAGGAGCGGTGATATCACATCTTATTACAGTACAGGAGATATAAGAGGAGTGGTAATATCACATCTTATTACAGTACAGGAGATATAAGAGAAGCGGTGATATCACATCTTATTACAGTACAGGGAGATATAAGAGGAGCGGTGATATCACATCTTATTACAGTACAGGAGATATAAGAGGAGCCGTGATATCACATCTTATTACAGTACAGGGTGATATAAGAGGAGCGGTGATATCACATCTTATTACAGTGCAGGTGATATAAGAGGAGCGGTGATATCACATCTTATTACAGTACAAGAGATATAAGAGGAGCGATGATATCACATCTTATTACAGTACAGGGAGATATAAGAGGAGCGGTGATATCACATCTTATTACAGTACAGGGTGATATAAGAGGAGTGGTGATATCACATCTTATTACAGTACAGGGTGATATAAGAGGAGCGGTGATATCACATCTTATTACAGTACAGGGTGATATAAGAGGAGTGGTGATATCACATCTTATTACAGTACAGGGTGATATAAGAGGAGCGGTGATATCACATCTTATTACAGTACAGGAGATATAAGAGGAGCGGTGATATCACCTCTTATTACAGTACAGGGTGATATAAGAGGAGAGGTGATATCACATCTTATTACAGCACAGGAGATATAAGAGGAGCGGTGATATCACATCTTATTACAGTACAGGGGGATATAAGAGGAGCGGTGATATCACATCTTATTACAGCACAGGAGATATAAGAGGAGCGGTGATATCACATCTTATTACAGTACAGGAGATATAAGAGGAGCGGTGATATCACATCTTATTACAGTACAGGTGATATAAGAGGAGCGGTGATATCACATCTTATTACAGTACGGGTGATATAAGAGGAGCGGTGATATCACATCTTA